>NC_031987.2:30028566-30744400 GCF_001858045.2 Oreochromis niloticus | reverse complement strand
GGACATGTCCTGGTCAAAAATGACTCCAAGGTTCCTCACAGCATTACTGGAGGCCAAGGTAATGCCATCCAGAGTAAGAATCTGGTTATACCATATTTCTAAGATTTTCAGGGCCTAGTACAATAACCTCAGTTTTATCTGAATTAAGAAGCATCAGTGACGTTTCTCTTGTAAAATTGAAAGGGTTTGCTTTTCATAATATAGTCCCAGAGCAATGTTTTGTTTTGTTTTGTTTTGTTTTTTACCAGCAGCAGCAAGTAACAGGAGAGCTATCTATTATGGATGCCAGTGCTGTACTCTCTTATTGCTGGAAGATGAACCTGTAGACACAGTGTAGATAATACTATAAAATCTATTCAAATAAATAAATAAATGCATGCTAATATGTAGAGCATGCATAGCAAAACCTGCATAGGTGGCTCGTAGCTGCTTACTGTAATGCTGAATTTTTGGTCATCAGATTGCCCCAATCAGAGTAAATAACAGTATATTATTAGTGACAGTATAGAATTTCTGTGAAACCACTGGAAAGGTATCTTAGCCTACTAACACTAGCTAGCTAGTCAATGGCACCATGCTACCGTTTTCACTTATTGACTACATATAAAAGATTGATATGCCCACTATGACATCATCCACCGGTTTCTGGTCTCTACAAGTTGCATCCATAAACTGTGTGTGTGCTACACATGGATGGATTAGATAGTATAGTAACTAACAATTGTGGATGTGAAGAGGAGAGCAATCTGTTACGTTGGTCTATGTTACCACATCAGCCAGTCGTCCCTTAATTTAAGCCTGAACAATACTTAAATGGATAAGTTTAAAGTTAGGTAGTTATTTTATTTTGTTGGCTTATTTGGGGCATGGGGTCTATGGTGATTGCTTTTGCTGCCATCCTCTAGTGGCATTAGAATGATTCAATTTTCTCAGTGAGCTGTTGTCATTGATGACACATTACCTAATCTGAAATGTGAATGTGTTCCAACAAGATGCCAGTAGCAGCAGCATTATAGTGCAATAGTAAATTTTAAATAAGAGAGCATAACTGCTCTACCTGCTATACCTGGAATGTTAGACCTTGGGTTGAGCTTTTTAACCAGCTACTTGAAGCCCTGCATTTTCGCTGCATAACCACATGAGTTATTTCCATCCACTGTTTCCTCTTCCTGTCTTATGCCGTGTGGCTAGCAATGCTTGGTTAAATCATTTACTTTTGGTTTGCACATCACCAGCCACTAGCATATCCTTCTACTTGGTAGCCTGGTTATACTTGATGGTGGTTGAGCAACAAGCTTGTTGTTTCAAACTTTATAAGGGACTGTTTTCTTGCATGTTTTGAAAAGTGCTGTACTTTGCTGGAGGTTGTTGAAGTTACCAAGTCATCATTGGAGACTGACACGTGGCTCTGCTCTCAAACATGCCTGGGCTTGTTGTGCACACTGGGGAACATATGTTATTGCAAGTTACACTTTTATATCTTTTATACCAGTATTATCGTGGATAATGTGATGGGAGATGCAACTGTAGTAATGGCAACTTCTGGGTGGGTTTGCCGCTCTATGGCAGTGGTTCCCAAACTTTTTTTTACTTTGTTATACAAGAAAATCTTCACGCCCCCGCACAAACACATCCTCCAACCACACCCACACACAACTCCATTGCAGTTTTTTTCACACCTCAAACATTTAGTAAACAAATAAAAGTAAAGTGCAATAAATTACAGGCAGCAATAAAATAAACTACTAACTCTTTTACGCTTCGTCCACACCTAGACCAGTATTTTTAAAAACGCAGCACTTTCTATGCGTTTGGGACTTTCATCCACACGTAAACGGCGTTTTGAATGACCGAAAACTGAGATTTTTTTTTTTAAAACTCCTGTCAGGTTGGAGATTTTCAAAAACTCAGTTTTTGCGTTTACGTGTGGACGAGGAATATGGAGTTCGTCACGCAATGTCAAAGGTATGTACCTGTTTCAGGGCTCGCAAAATTTCAAAATCCCTGGTAGCCCTTCGGGCAGGGACTCTTCAGTTTGTGGTAGCCCAAAATAAATTTAAGTAGCCCGAATAAAAAAGAGAGCAATTTTTTTTGATTGATGTTTTGTTTCCGTTACAATATTATACATTAAAGTATAATATTGTAACGGAAACAAAACATTAATCAAAACATTGTTGAAACACAAATTAAACATTGTATAAAAATTACAATCATCAACTCAAATACTTGGTTCTAATTGAACAGAAATTTCTATGCACTTGTAAGAACTGTGTAGAACATGAATCAGTCTGTGACAGGTCCTGAATTTGGAATTTCCACTGAAGTCACGGGTAAGAGATAAGTGAAACCAAGATCTAGGACATTTTTTTTTTTTTTTGAAGTTTGCAAAGACTGCTAAATTTTGCCAATGGTAGTTCACTCTTTGCAACATAGTACGCTGTTCTAAACAGATTTTTCAGGTTTATTTTTAGTATGTTCTTTGCAATTGGTGTTTGTTCTGGGAAAGATATTGCAGACTGAGCAATATTGCATTTCTTGCATTTCTCATGGGTTCTAATGGGGGTCTTTCTTAAAATTACTGGTCCCAGTAACAAAGGCGCTTGTCGACTCAGAAATCGAGGGAAAACCAACAACACACCCGGCAGAACATTATGTTATTTACAGGGGTGCACATAAGTGGTCCGCAGGTGCGCATTTGTTGTCAAAATAAAAGACGCGCACCAGATAAGAAGTTGCAACGCGCGTTTGCGTACATATAAAAGGCACTGTTTTTGTCCGCTACAGTGGGATTTTCACGGCATATTCTGCACCACATCTCTGTGTGTTCATCATTTGTTTGAAGCCAGCTCACCTCCTGCAACCACTTTTCCGAGAATACGCGCTTCTTTTGCGGTTCGGACTCCTCCTGACATTTCTTTGGTGGAGGAACACCAAAGTAATTGCTTAAAGGAGCTTGCTTCTTCGACATCTTTAGGAGTTCTAAACAAATGTCTGTCCTCCTCCAGAAAATCTGGAGGTGCGCGTTGCAACTTCTTATCTGGTGCGCATTTTTTTTTTTTTTTTTTTTTTTTTTTTTTTTTTCCTTCTGACAGCGAATGCGCACCTGCGGACCACTTATGTGCACCCCTGGTTATTTAGCTTGTCATATTCCAGCCACAGAAATTCTTTTGTCCATGAAACCATAAAGCTGCACTTTCTTTTCCCCTCATAGTCTGATTTGTCATAACTTTTCCGTTTTGTGGTAGGCTTTTCTTTGGCTGTCACTTCTTCACCCTGACTTGTCTTATTTGGCTCAGCAGAGCTAAAATATATATCCTGCTGCTTTTACACACGCACTCACATAACGGTCAGCGATTCTCTGCGCAATCAACCTCTCACATGTTTAAGCTTGCTGTGGGAGATTTCACTTGTCAGGTTTGAATAGTAAGCTAATGAGTGATAAGACGATGTCAGAGGAATTGGTGCGCAATTAATCGTCACTCACCAATCAGTACTGCCGCTCTCTATACGCAGTTCGCGCGATCGCAAAGTGAAAGCAAAAAACAAGCGCAAATTCAAACGCGATTTCAATATGTCACATATTGACAGTGGCTCCCCGATGCCAATGACATAATTACCCAGCTACATTTCCGAAAGAATGCAAAAGCATTGACATATATTTTTCCTTCCTATGATAGCCCGACGGGCAGGACTGAGATAGAATTTGGTAGCTCGACTGGAAAATTCGCTAGCCCCGGGACGTCGGGCTAGCGATTTTGCGAGCACTGCTGTTTTCATGTCACGCTGTGCATCATGTTATTGTTTACATGAAAAGAATTTCTACAATGGCAGATAGAGACAAAATACTGTTAATCCTACTATCTGCAGTTTTTACACGCTTAGGTATACACATGCAGTTACTGTCCCTCCATTTAGAAAGGCAGAGGTGTCATGGTGTAATTATTTTACGTGTAGTTGTTTTTTTTCCCTGTGTAATAATATTCAACATTGCTGTCAATACATTTTTCCAAAAATGTCTCTCTGTGCAAAATGGGTTCAAAAACATAAACAACTGGGGGACACTGTTTGTCATGATTTGGGCAGCCCAGCGCATGCTCCCGGTGCAGGGGAAACTAGTTCTGCTGGGGAGACCTACCTTGGCACTTGTGCAGGTGTAGCCAAAGGAAAGATATGCTTCATCATATTTTCTAGCATTTGGCTTTGAAGGAAGTTGGTTGGGAAACATATTTGACAATGCTTTATCTTCTGCCTTGAGTTTGTGTGGGAGCCCCATCAAAAACATGTCCATTATGCTAGCAGTGTCCAAGCGTTTTTTGTTTGTTTTTAAATTCATACTGCCCCCCCACTGCAATTGCTCTGCCCCCCCCCCCGCAGGGGGCGTGCCCCACACTTTGAGAACCTCCGCTCTATGGCAAGATGTTACATGACTTAAGTCAATGTAACAGAAAACTGTAGAGTCCCGTTATATTACATCTTTATATCCAAAAAGTGGCATGACTTGTAGTGAATCACACTGCAGGAGTGAATGCATTTTGTTTCACAGGTGTACACTTTCACAGGGGCGCGGGCACAAAGAGCAGGTCCGACCTTCAAGCTTTAAGGCCTTGGATGTTGCTCAGTTCAGTTTAAGGCTGCACCGACACAAAATGATTAAAGACCTTTATTATTTGTGTTGACTCATTGAGTTGTAAGCCTCGGCTCAAACTCCACTGACCTCTTGTGTGTTGTTAGCCCAGGCCCCGCCTTAAGAACACACTGGCCTGTGTGTTTTTAAAAAGAGACCTACAGCTTCTGTATTTGACCTTCCTCATTACACTCTGCTAGATGAGGCATAGACACAAAAACACTAACAATGATGGGTTTGTTAATGCTCTTAGTCTGGGTTTTCTTATAATAGTCTCCAGCATCTGACGGTGACTATGATGAGCTCACAAACATGCAGTTAGTCTGGCCTCACCATCAAGCAGGATGCAGAGAGAAGCTGCTGCTTAACAAGAAGGCTGAAAGAATAGGGAGCATGTGAGAGGAAAGAGTGGGACTGTGGTGTGCATTGTGAGTAGTTTTCTGAACAGCCATGCATGCAGGCAGCTGCACAAAATGTTGCTGTGTTTACGTGTGTGTGCTTTGTTAAGGGAGCAATTAAAAAGTCCGACCACTGAGCGAGTGGGCGAGGGCTGGCGTTGTAAATCCCAAAGCTCTCCAGACAGGGAAAACCGTTTACGGGGAGCGGGGCTCTGTTTTTATGTGGCTTTGGCTCATGTCAAAGAGATCTTGCTAATTAACGCAGCTCTGCTACACTGTGTCTGCGGACTTCATTTGGGCTTATAGATTGTGGTTCACATTTTCCGAAAATGGATCAAGAGTTCGCGATGAAGCCACACCAGATGCAGTTAGTTTGTGGGAATAAAAACGGCATTTTAGTGTTGCTGTCGCAGACTTTCATCTGTCTTTTATTAGTTTTAGATCTGTCTCTACAGAAAACCTACTGTCAGACACTTAAAAACACACTAAATGGTGTCACCAAACTTTTTTTTTTTTTTTGGTTTTGTTTTGTACAGAAGTATCCTGTTTGCTTATATTATGGTTTTTAAGCCATATAATTTGCCTGAGCCAAGAAGTGCAGTATATGGTGGTTTGGAGCCCTTACACATTCTTACATGTTCAACATCAGTGGATAATGTTTATTGTTTTTCATTTATTGAATGATGGTTGTTTTGATTTCAGAGGAATCGGTCATGCTTTTTCTTATGAAAGTGTCATGTAAATACTGTTACAATGGTGCATGTTCATCCCAGCCATCATAGGGCGAGGGGCGGGTACACCCTGGAGAGGTTGCCAGTCTGTCGCAGGGTTTTTGTTTTTCTTCATTTGAAACTCGGTTACTCTGACCCCAAGTTTAGTTTCTTTCAACTGAGACTTAAATGGCAACAAAAAACTTAAAAGTCTATTTTCAAAGACTTTCATATGATGATATGATTAGAACTAGGGTTTGATATTACATGGATGGATGGGCTGAAAGCAAACCGATAGGAGTTGATCTTTGAATGATCAACGATCAGAGTTGCTGCACAACTCTAGCAGAAAGATCGATGTTGAGGATCGTTAGTGGGATGATTAGATCTTTTAATATATGACCATATTGCTAAATGGATGCTGCTGTCTCTGGATTATCTCTACCTTCTCTCAGATTTTAAAACTACTTTGTCACGTGAAGACTGATATGTTCCCCCTAAATTGGCAAGTTGGGAGCTACTTTTAGTCTTGATTTGTGAATATTGATGATAGTATATTCAGTCCTAGACCTGTTCATACTCTCCTCCAATTTGGCATTTTCTGACTGTATTGCACTGCTGTGCAAGGGAATTCCAATTTTTAGTTCAAGTAAACAAGTAAACTTGTACTGGCCTCTAACTTCTTCAGCACAGTTTGACCTCAGAGTAACGTATCGTTTAATCTTGGTTGTGCCTTCAGGGACTACCCTGCCTTCCTCCTCTGCTTCACCTCTGTCTCTGCTGATTCACTCTGGCTAACGCTGAAGTGCTTTGAACCAATCAGACGGTAGCTTCCAGTGGGCTCCTGTGGGTTTCTGCTGCAGCAGGGCAGTTTGAAGACTGTTCAAACTTCAGCAAAGCTTTTTCTTGCTGGCTGCACTAATACGCTCCTTTTTACCTCTACACTGTCATGTCTAATCAGTAAAATTAAAATGAGTTTTGTTGGTGTAGTTTTGGAACTGTTCTCTCTCAGGAGGGAAGGTTTCACTTTGGCTGTTGATACTAATCTCACAAACTACCCAGATTTACAGCCTGTTTAAAAAGCGGCTTGTACTGATTAAAGGCAGGGGTCGAACTTGATTTAACCCGACCTCTGTCATTACTGACCTTTAACCCTTTACCTGTGAGTCCTGAAAACAAGAGTCAACAGCTTTTATAATGCTTCTTTGTGTCTTCCTCCACTTAAGATTTCCTCCCAAGATGGAGCCTGTGGCGCTTTGAAACTTCTGGAAGATGTAAGACCTCATTACACTACTGCAATGTTCACTGGGCATCAGTTAGAAGTAGCTTCCATGGCTTTGAAAGTGTTACAATATTGGATGGAGTTTTACTTAAGTGTGACTGCTGCAGTTTTGATAGGGGGGAAAATGGCCACTCTTCTTCAAGTCCACATAAATATATTTTCTAATCAAAATATTAAGGGCAAACATTAAGCCACAACATTCTGTAATAGAGGATATAACCTCATAGAAAACCAAGGTGAACACTGCACTAAATTTAACTTTTCATTTTCTCACATCTGAGCTGTATAGCATATAAAAGATGATGTAACTTCACTCATTGATTGGCATTCAGTGCTAGCAATCTGACTGCTGCCATGGTAGTTTCCAGGAGCTAGAAGCTACAACATACAGATGAAAGATTGGAGTCTTAAATTATTAAGGGTATCTAGCTTGGTTAATTTTGTAACATATTGTAAGTATTGGTTTTAAAACAACAAATTTCAACATTTTAACATGAGGCTATGAGGCTTGACTCGTGTCCAGGAAGCCTTAAATGGAACTGTAGTTTCTGCTAATTCCACATTGGCTCTGTATTTCAGCTCTGGAGGATTGCCCCTTGGCCTAAATACAATTGTGACATGGGGTCGGAGAAAATGACCTTCTGCCTGTCATTTGACGGAATGTAGTAGAAATGATCCTCAAGTTACACTGTGTATATACTGTATGTTGATCCATGGATCACCCCCTGCTTAGTGAGGCCCTCAATTTGAGGTTATCAAGCCTCAAACCGAGTGTTTTGATTGTCCCCACATTAGCTTTTTAAAACCAGTTTGACTGAAGGACACTGCATGTGAATTGTCAGTCACTGTGTAGGCCTTCTCTGAACCATCCCCCCTTTTAATTTTGATGGGGAATGTAATTACTAAATAAAACGAGTCTTATTTTATTAAGAACTAAAATTGGTGATTGAGATCATAAACTCATCAAAGCAGGTTTACTAAGGTCATGGATCAGAGGAAGCGATGTGCACTTTTCTCATAGACTTCTAAACCATCAGAAACTGTATCTCTTGCTCCCTGCTGGCCACAAGAAAGTATGCAGGTTTGAGTCACTAATGCAGTGGTTTCACTTTTTAGATCCAGAAAGGTTATCCATATTTGTAATCTATTATCCTGGTATTACTCCAAAGCTGAAGAAAACTTTTAAAATATAGATGATTCTGACGTAAATTCATAACAAGAGCTATGCACTAAAATGTGCATTTTCTCACACACGCTCGCTTGCCCACCGCTCACTACAGAAGATTTTGTTTTGCCTGGTGTATTGACACCAAACAGCTGATCTTGCCTGATGTGGTTACCACTGCACTACCCACTAATGGTAACAGTAACCTTTCTACACTTTAGTGTGGAATTCATTGTTCAAAAACATGAACCTGACAGATCTCTTAACGAAAAAAACAAAGACCTAATGCATTTGCGTTTCTGAAACAATCAGTAGGTGTTATTTAGACTAAACTTGCCAAACGTTTTCTCTTCAGCAAGTAAAAAAAAAATTTTAAAGGTCAACCGCATTTAGCCCAGAAAAGAACATCTGGTGCCTGGTGGGTGTTTCTAATTTCTATGGACATTTATTCACCGTTGACATGGGAGGTGACGACATACTCTGTCACTGTTGGGGTTTTTTCTGTTGTTGTGTTTTTTGTTTTTTAACTCAGATTCACATAACTGTGCATTTGCCTCAGCTTTTTCTTTGTCCAGCTGGTGGAGTTTTATTTCTCATTGCAACTGATGGCCTCACAGTGATCCCTGGTGTGTAATTGTTCTCTTTGTGTACTAATGGATGCAAATCTATCTATCTCTGTACACTCATATTTTTAGTTCATTTCAGTTGCCAAGAAACAAACAAAACACAAGGTTAAAGGTGAACCTGACCTTTTTTCCTGTATTGTTAAAACAATAATATTGTCCTGTAAAATGTCCATGCAGTTCTCTTAAGTGTTGAAATATCATCTATATCTGGCTATTAGATTACAGAGGAGATGTGATTTTTTTTTTTATCTCATTTGGCTGTGTTACGGGTCCGAAATTGAGGATGAGAGTAAAACAATGATGGTCCAGAAGAGGTCAATCAAACAATTGATTTTAATGAATGCACGCAGCGTGGAGAGGTGCAAACTGCAAAACAGTTGTACATCTCTACCCAAAATACACTCTAGATTGCTTTTATAACATCAGGGTATTGTAACGCCCCTTCTTGCGTTTACAAGCACATAATTTGCATGTACAGAACATTCATGTATTTTAAGAATTAACTGCAACATAGAGGTTCCTCCTTGTGGCATACTCTTAAGAATATGGTGATGATCTAAGGCCTTTGAGGTCACCATGGGCTGGACATCCTTCCGTCACCTGTAACTAAGCAAACTCAAATACCACAAGAAGCTGAATACATTCAGGCCTTTGCTCAGCTACTATTTTACTGTACCCATATACTCAGCATATGAGTTATGATATATATATATTTAACTCAATCATTTTAAAGTAGTTATAACTGCACCTGTAATAAACATGTTAATATTTGATTATAATAACCCCTATGATATCAATTATAACATAATGCCAGCAACTTCAATAAATGCTTGGATGAAATGATAATTAATGCAATGACAAAGATGATGGTTATATAAAATAATCCCTGTAATTCCACAATTCCCCCTTTTGACGTCTTCCAAAGACGTCACTACACCATTCCCAGGTCCACTACCTTCGCTCTGACCCTCTCTAGCCGCCCCCTGACTCAGCAAATCCGACAACAACCTCATGTCCTCTAGGTGGTCCAGCAATAAAACACCAGCCCCCACTTGAAAACACTTCATGCTTAGGTAATCTCCGCTCCTTTTCTGGGTCCTTCTCTAGTGGAAATCTTCTCCTGTAAGGGATAGAAAACAAACAACCTTTCTCTGCTACACCTTACTAACTTACTGTGTTCATCTCAGGTTCCTGTCATTATTCAAAGTTGGTTCACAATATCATATCAGGCAAAATCACAAACCCTACTGCCACGTCTGCTTTGTTAAGCTCTTCAGTTAGACTCTGTACCGGTTTGCCAATCTGTGTGTACATGCCTCTACACTTTTAATGTCTAAATGCACATCTGGATGTATGTGCACTTGTGTGTCTATCTGCATCTATGAATCAATGATTTGTCAGATATAAGGCGTTAATGTGAGAAATGTTTCCTGACTATTAACTCCTGATACTCGAGGAACTTTCCTGTTTGCCGAACTTCCTAGGTTTGGCCTTTTACACTTTTACTAAAGAAATTTTAACAGAGCCCAAAGAGATTTTTATTTTACTCCTGTGCTTGACAGGTTAAGCGAAGTTATTTTTTGTTTTGTTTTGAAATTTTTCCCTTCTGTGTGTGTGTGTGTGTGTACATAAGTAAGAATATGATAATCAACATAAGATCCCTGGTTTGCAAATGATTTTCTGCCCCCGCTGCAGGGCAACATCATGTGGTGGTGAGTCTATGTTGGCTAGTTTAATGCAAATATGTAACAGTTGCTTCATTACATTGCCCACTCAGAGTTGCGCAGTTTCAAAGTATGTGGAGAATTCAATACACATTTCTTGGCTAATTATTTTCCCAATAAAAGTGAAATCAAACATTACATTTGATTTTACTTATGTATTATCCTGTTCTGGGCTCTATCCATTATATTAACTTTATTTAATCTCAATACTCTTTATGTGTGTGAGCAACGCTTTTAGTCTTAGTAAACACAACCCAAGTAAAATGCACACCATCCCCCTGTCAGCCTAAATCTCCGCTAAAAAGCACACTTCAAAGTTTTCTATCTGGATTTACGCCTCTTTTGGCCTCAAGCATATACATAACATGCCAAGGTTACTGTTAATGCCCGTTAGACAAGTTTCCATTATCTACAACATTTTGTTTCACCCGGCTCACCCTCACACATTTCCTGTTCACTTATTGCATATTTATCTTTAACACCTTTTACCTCCGGAGTTGCTAAGCAGAAACAAAGCAACCTGTGGTCCACCTTTACCCTGTAAAATAAACCCCTGTTATGATTGTGTCTGTAAGCATGTTTTGCATTCATTCATTACACTCCCCGCCATTCCTGCAAGTTAGGAGCTGTAAAGTTGAAAGCTGCATCAAGTCCAGGCCTTTGGCCTGGCCTATATTTAAATCATGTGTGTTTGTAAGCGTGCATGCAATTCACCTGCTATGTTCTCATCATCCCTCAACATGTATCACCTGGACACTCTCACCAGTGAAGCTTAAAACCCTCTTGGATAGAACATCAACTCTAAACAAGCACAGTTATGCATTGTGTATAAAATTAACTCAACCTCATGCTAACCTACATAAGTACCTGTCTTAAGAGAGACCTCTGCACAGCTCAGACGCCAGTTGCAAGAGCTCTCTAACATTAGAATCATCAGCTGTGACTTATATAGTGTTATTTCGGTACTTTATACTTCACACATTTTTGAACGTTGTTTATATGGGGAGTTCCTCTTTTTATGTCTATATTTATTAATATGCCTTGTGCACTAAAGCTTCCTGTTTTTCAGTCTGGCTGAGCACTCGTTTGTGAGTATAAACTGGCCTCTACAAGCCTTCATTAGCAGATACACATTACAAATACTTCATATATACAGAGAAAAACCCAATAATCCACATTTCACTATTTTGTTCTTTGGTTCAGATTTGGATTCTGTATTGTTCTTTATTTCTTATTCTTTATATTTACATTGTTTTTGCTAGTCTTGGTTTATTATTGTCTGTTTGGGAGCTGACATAGTCTCTATAAATAAGCTTCTTTTGGTGGGGTAGCATCAGGAGAGAAGCTCCAGAGAGGCATCTTCCATGTTAAACACTAAAATATAACAAAAGAGATCTCCTCAACGTGTTGTATATTTTTAATATTTCCTTATTATTTTGTCATAAAATAAATCAACCAAATAACTTAAGCTGTGTGACAGCACCTTGCGTTTACGCCAGGCTGTGAACTGCCCTGAAGCTACACCCCCTTTCACCCCATTTACTTTCTCAATCTTAGTTTAAACTATTCCTGACCTTCTCCTTTTCTCGTCTGATCGTCTCAAGCACGTCCTGTACCAAATTTACTTCCTCTTTTCAAGTCCCACATTTAATTACAAGCTCAAACAGATTTGCCCTATATTGCTGTCTCGACGTGTTTCCTGTCAACTTAACAGAGTTATTCTCAGAACTCAGAGCTGAGGTTCCCCTTTTCTAAGTCTGTCTGTTCTACAAGAGAGCAAGTCGGTAAACAAGTTTATCATCACAAAGGTTATTAGGCAAAGGTCACGTAGACATTTGCCTAGTAACCCTAAAGAACACATTTCATGTAGCTAATCGCATATATTAACACCCCCCTTTTTGTGACACATCTCATGTGTTACAAACTCAAAATCCTTCACTCGAGCTTAGGAAATTAAAAGAAAAAAGTTAGTCCTATCATATTAGGCATACATGCTCCGGCCCTTCAAACCTGTATTTAAGGAATGAAATCAAATTAATCATCATGTCAAATCCTTTCTTGGCTCCATCCACAGCCTGCATCCTTGAAACGTCCTAGAAACAAAAACCTGTGTGTTAACCAGAACATCACCTTTTATACTCAGTTTATCCACTTATGATCCAACCTGTGTTATAACAGAAAAGTTAAAACAGAACAATTATCAGTCGTGTCCAACCTTAGTCCAGTCTTTTGTCAGTGTCCAGTCGGTCCAACCTATGGTCTGCCTCGTCCGTCCATTCACCTGTCCATTCCCACACATTCACTCACACGCATTACCATCAGGTATTGCTGACAGTGGAGACTATCTCGCAAATATTCAGTCTTCACTCTCAGCAACATCAACTCATTTATTTGTTTTACTTTGTTTTTAAGAAAATAGTTCTTTCTGCTTTTAGACTGGATTGGCTCGCGGCAATCCTTTTACTTTGTCAGCGCTGTTATCCACTCTTTTGCAGGCCTGCTTAGAACAAAAATGAGAAAAAAGAGAGCTGAGTATTAGCTCATCAAAGTACAAAACAAAATCACCTGACAGGTTTTTCTTTATAAGTGCACTGTTACAAAACCCCTTAAACATGTCCATGTTTATTAACACTCCCTCTTTAAAATAAAACAACAACCTCAAAAATCTTCAACAATCTTAAATTTCACCCATAGAACACACCCAAAACGTAAAAAAGCTACACCGTTTTGTACACGAGATCCCCTTTAAGCACTTTACCAAACTCACATTCAACCTTAACATATAAGCACGTTCTCACAATATGTCAACACTAATTTATAAACCTCTTAATCAAATTTGCACCTCTGAACAATCTACCCCTCCTTTAAGGCCTCAATCACACACACACAGCAACCTCCTCTGTCCACATTCACACGAGCTCTCAAACTTTTTCCATACTCAGCCATATCTCAACAATTTAACTTGGCAAAATAAATACATGTTTAAACTTTATCACATTATTCGATTATTTTCATTTTCTTTCTATACTAATCACTTACTTTGATCAATCAGTGCAAGAGCACTCCTGAGTCACTCTTATAGACACTTTTCTTTTGTTTTTCCATCTATTTTATGAACCATTCACACCATTCTCTCACTCATACAAGCAGCAAGCAGATCTTCATTGCATATGCTTATGTTCTTAGCCAGGTTTTTAATCAATATCTGTTCATTAAGCTTCAGGAGCTTGTCTTTATAAGGTTAATGCATTTTCTGTTTGTGTGTGTATGGGTATATGTTATTTTGCATCTATGACTTCACAGTCTCCCAGACTTCTTCCCAACTCTCCAGTTAAGCAGTCAGTTTCTTTTTCCCCGAGTTACTAACCCACATTTTGATTTCCCACCTTAAATTACCGCCCTCCTGGTCTTCAGCCAGGAGCTGGGGCTTGCTTTTCAGGTTCCTGGACACATCATGCTGTGAACAATTCAACCAGAAACTTGCCTTAACTTATCCATAGATGTTAACCTCTAACTTTCTTCCGACTGCTGGATGTGGAGAGCCGGTCCAAGTCTGCTTTACTCCTGAAAATAACAAAACTAAGACATTTTCATTATTATCACCAGTGGTTAAATAACCCATTTCTCTGTCTCTGGTCAGAAACACCAATTATGCCAGGCATGTAAGCGTGTTCTTCCCTGCATTTTATGTTAATTGGGTGTAAACTGCTTCTTCATTAAATTAATTCATTGAGTTTCTCATTGCATTTCTATGTATTCATGTTAATGTACACTACGTGTAAGCTGTTTCTTCATTGCATCCTATATATTCATATTTAATTTATGCATTTCACCACTGAGCTTTAGATTCAAACTATCTCACTTCTGATTCATTTCAAAAATAATCTCACATGTAACAATTTGTATGTGTGTTTTCTATTCATTAAGGTAATAACAATTATTTCTTTCATTATTCTTACCTTTTCTAATGTTTACCTCTTTGTTATGCTATGGTGGACATCCCTAAACGATTCATGAGTTCAGGTTTCAATTTTCAATCCAATCATCTCCTATCTTCTCGCAGTCAAACTCGTCCAGCTTCATCTCTCACTGGTCCTCTCTGCACAATGTCCTGTTCGGGCTTCAAAGCTCCCGCAAACACAGTCTCAACTCAGCTGTTGTCTTCTTCTCTGTTTCTTTACAGTCTTTCTTTCAGATTAAATCCCAGCATGGCAAAATATCACTCAATGTCCAGTGCTCTTCCACAATTCTTTATCCCACTGTTCAACTGCCCAGCCTGTATTTTCACAGTACATGTTACATTACTCTTACATGCTGCTGCTGGTCGTCAGTCGTCATCAGTGTTACTGGATCAGTGGCACTGTCGTTTGCCTGCTGTATTCAAATCCATGATGTTCTATCGGTCTTCATCAGGCGATTGACTGTCCTTTGAACTTCTTCTCCGCTTCAGGGACAAAGTGAGAGATCCAGCCGCACAATTTCGAGCCAAAGACTGGCTTATTTTCCCAATTCTTTTAATCTACTTTTCTGCTACTGAACTCAAGGTTGCAAAGTTGAAAGACGCCCACCTGTATTGACACACTAAACCATATAATTAGTATTATATTCATTTTTCTTAAAGGCTTCATTTGCTTCATGTGCCTAGAGTTAAATCTCTCTCTCTGTGTTCTTTCTGTACACACTCAGTTCCCATATATGGGCATGCACAGTTCCTGTTCACTATTTCCTGTCGCTGCAGCCCCGGTACACAGAGCAATATTTCCTGTTCCTCAAACTAATCTAACTCCTTTGTTTTTTTGTTTTCTTGAATTAAAAACACTTTCAAACTTTAGCACATCCTACTTTTCATCACACAAGAAATATATTTCACACTCCTTTATTCCATACACACCTTTTAAATGCTCTAACCTCTTTCAGACGCCATAAATCGTCTCACACGCACTGCCTTTCTCTCTCTCAGACTTCCCCTTTTCACTTACTCAGACAAATCACCCAGTCACTCAAATCAAATACTGACAGCATTCACACAGTTAAAATCACACAAAATACGCTTTCATACGAGTATTTTGGACATGCCTTCCATGATCAGAAAGAGCAAGTCAAAAGAAAAAAGAAAAAGAAAACTGAAACCTCTCATAACATCACTGAAGGTCAAATATCTTCATAGACCCAAAAGTAAGCATATTATTTCCCTAGTCAAAAGTCAAACCGTTACTCGCAGTAATTTTTAATCTCACAGCCTTTGTGTTTTGAAACTAAAAAGAGGAAGGGACAGCGCCCAATTTAAACTGCGCATGTTGTCACTCAACAACACACACACGGAAAATGTAACTGTATATATTATCTCAAACTGAAACAAAACCCATCTAAAAATCCTAAAACATCTTACTTCGACACCCCAAAACACACATCGCTTACAGACATCTTTATTAATTAAATTATCTCAAATTCAATTTCAGTTCTCAGAACCCAGGTAACGGTCTTAAGTATCAACAGTTTATGTATCCTATCTCAAAACCCCGCAAAAAGTCATACAGTCATGGCAAGAAATAAAACTTTACTTACATATTGTAATAAACAAAACCAGCGTACATGCATCAGCAATGTCTAGCAGTCTCTATAAACTTCCTCATACTCTATTGACCTCTCAGCTGCCTTATTTGCATTCTCACACACACACACACACAGTCTAAAAATAATACCAGCCTGACTCACAGACTCAGACATGTCTCTTAATATATTTACACAGACGTCCTATGATTACAACTGCACAGATTTTAGGCTTCTCATTTCAAAACCTACACAATTTAGACAATTTTTAAATTAACGGTCCGACCGATAAACTCCCTGAGTTTTTTGTCATCAATTGTAACCAGTCTCGGCCCCGGGCCGTGGCCAAATATCTAAGACCCTACACAATTTAAAAGCATCAATCAACTCAACCCAAAAAGCCCTGTTATGTGGACACCCCACATCCCAGGCTTCCCCGAAGTTTTAAGTTAAAAGGTAGACGCCCGAAACCCGGTTTCTACTGACCAAAAAAGTGCAAACCACCGTCCCGGACGGCAAAGTGGTCCAACCACTAGTTATTCTGGAGTGCCCCAAGCTCCACAGTGACCAACTGACTATCCCTCAACTGAGGACAAGGTCTAAGCGTCCTTGACCTTGGCAACCGTTACGTCTGAGCAATGCACTTGTTAGACTCCCAGAGTCCCGTTCTATACAATTTAATTATTTTGAAGACACCCCGAAAATCATAAACCCACCATATCGGTGTCCAAGCCCGGCTTTATATTCAATTGAGACTTTAATGTCACAAACTTCACCAATTACCTATTATTCTAAATTCTCTTTATCCTAAATCCTCTTTATTCTTATTCCTTTGGGACTTTAACCCGGTACCTTTAGTGAGACTCTAACTCACTTTTACTCTTTTTCTTATCATTACTTCAACTTCAACTTCTCATGAGATTTTCACCAAAACCAAAACAGACCTTTACCAGTAATTTTCAGTGAGTAGACTTTCAATTTTGTCAGACCCAATTCAGCACTGTTTGGAAATAATTCAACAGGTAGTGCCTTACCTTTGAATAAGCCGGCTTATGTCCACTCACTTCGACCACTGACTCGTGTCTGCCTGTTTGAGCACCTTGGACCCTCTCAGTCTCAACCTCCACCTTTTCTCCCTCAACCCTCGGCCAATGCACCAAATGTTACGGGTCCGAAATTGAGGATGAGAGTAAAACAATGATGGTCCAGAAGAGGTCAATCAAACAATTGATTTTAATGAATGCACGCAGCGTGGAGAGGTGCAAACTGCAAAACAGTTGTACATCTCTACCCAAAATACACTCTAGATTGCTTTTATAACATCAGGGTATTGTAACGCCCCTTCTTGCGTTTACAAGCACATAATTTGCATGTACAGAACATTCATGTATTTTAAGAATTAACTGCAACATAGAGGTTCCTCCTTGTGGCATACTCTTAAGAATATGGTGATGATCTAAGGCCTTTGAGGTCACCATGGGCTGGACATCCTTCCGTCACCTGTAACTAAGCAAACTCAAATACCACAAGAAGCTGAATACATTCAGGCCTTTGCTCAGCTACTATTTTACTGTACCCATATACTCAGCATATGAGTTATGATATATATATATTTAACTCAATCATTTTAAAGTAGTTATAACTGCACCTGTAATAAACATGTTAATATTTGATTATAATAACCCCTATGATATCAATTATAACATAATGCCAGCAACTTCAATAAATGCTTGGATGAAATGATAATTAATGCAATGACAAAGATGATGGTTATATAAAATAATCCCTGTAATTCCACAGCTGTACTTGTGACTTAGCTACTGATGTATTAATGCATGTGGCTTTGACATGCCAGTAAGTGCCAGCTCTTGAGGGTAACAAGTAAATGTGATTATTACAGTTTAGCGATAATGAATCCCTGGACCCATGCACACTCGTGAACTAAACACTGCTGTTTGATATGGAGAAGTACATTGAAACTCCTCGACGCAGAGGCCTCACCTCTACAATGCCACATTCACCAGTCAGGCACAACATAACTGGAGCTGACATCAAGCCAAGTAGCTTCCACAGGGCAGGAGGAGGAGCAAAAGCTTGACCAGATTTCTTGACTTGCTGAGTGGTGTCCAAAGTTGGTCTCGCATTAGGAGATGGTGTTGGAGAGGAACTGTGAGTGCTGTTGGTCTGCACTACATACGCTGAAGTGACCAGGTCGCATTGGAAGGAGTGATTTGGGCGTAAAGAAGACCTGCTGAGGCATAAATCAAACTCTTCTCTCTGTGTTTCCTCAGGTACTGGAAGAGATCTCCTGCTACCCAGAGAAGCACGAAGCTAAGGAACTCAGACGGATACTAACCCAGCCACATTTCATGGTGAGTGGGGAAAAAAAAATCCCACAGACACACATTAGGAGGTTCTCATGTCCATTTCTTACAGAAATGTGCAGGAGGCCCTTTAACGAAGCATTTAGGGTCCAGATATAACAAATCAGAATCTCTCTAAATGTTGTAAATAGCACTTTTACATGGTCTTATTTTTGTCTGCACAGGTTAGATAGGACTAAAAACAAATGTACAAGAAAGGTGGAGTGTGTCACATTGGTATTGGTTTATTTAAGTGTTTAAAGATCAAGTCATCTAATATGAACTGTGTGGAAATGGAAGGGTGTTTCAAGTGTCTGCAAATGTGACGGGCCAGATTTCCCGCTGTTAATCCCTTCACATAAATTGGTTTGATTTTCATCACTGATCAGTGTTGCTCAATATCACGTGGACAGACCGACAGAGAGAGGAGACATAAAAAGGAAAAAAGACAAAACCTTATCAAAATGAAGTGATAGGGAGAGCAAAGTTGAGGAAAAAGATCAGTAATCAAGACAAATGGAAGGAGAGGGTCCTGGCTGTGAAGTGAGAGAGGAGGGCAGGCATAGACGGAGGTTAGTAAGGCGTGTTTGATGCGATGTGCTGTGTCGGGTCAGAGGCCTGGCTCCTTCATGGCGCTACAAGAGCGTAAACTGACGTGTTCCACATTCCAACAAGTTCAAGTGAGAACTGAATACAGACGATGCCCACGGAGCCATGCCAGGATTTTGACTCGTCTAGCTCTGATGTACACACATGAGAATAGAATTGACTTTCTTTGTAGGTTATTTTTATCAAAATAAATCTGTTACTTTGAGATGTAGGATTTCAGATTTAGTGTTCAGATGGTATTTGAGGTATAGAAAAACATTAGAAAAGTGTAGCTAAAGTTTAGCAATCCTCCCCGCATGGCTGCTGCCCCTTTTCAGGCAATCTTTTTGAAACTGAAATGGTACTACCTTAGCCTCCAGCAACACTGATAAATCTGAGTTGTTTTTGACCAGGAAATGTCCTTTAATACATACATTAAACTAATATGTTTTGAAATGGCACTTTCATTGCTATGCAGATGATACCCAGCTTTAATTGTCTATCAAGCCAGATCATTTCAATAAACTAGTTCAAATACAGACATGTCTTAAAGAAGTAAAGACCCGGATGATCTGTAATTTCCTGATTCGATATTTAGATAAAACTGAGATTACTGTACTTAGCCCTAAAAATCTTGGTCTCTAACCAGATGCTTACATAGATTACCTTGGCCTCCAGTAACACTGTGAGGAATCTTGGAGTCGTTTTGATCAGGATATGTCCTTTAATGCACACATTAAACAAATATGTGAACTGCCTTCATGTTTTTGCGCAATATCTCAAAAATAAGAAACATCCTGTATCAGAGAGATCATAAGAGCAGAAAAACTAGTTTGTGCATTTTTAGCTTCTCGGCTAGATTATTATCAGGTCACCCTAAAAGCTCCCTGAAGTGAATTTAAAATTCTCACATACAAAATCTTGAACAATTGTATCACAAAGTTTAAAAGGTTTAAAACTTTTCTTTTTGATAAAGCGTAGAGTTAGAGCTGGATCAGGTGATCCTAAAGCATTCCTTAGTTATGCTGTAGCAATAGGCCTAGGCTGCTGGGGCCTTCCCATGATGCACCAAGCACCTTTTAATGTCTAAATAAAGAACAGGAGCTGTGTAAGCTCACGTCATCTTGTTTGTCATTTGAGTGGCAGTGATGCTGACGTGGCAGAATCCCCACAAACCCCACAGCCCAGGACATTATTTATGAAATTTGCACTGAATACCACACATTGTTATTTATTCTTTCTTTTTTTTCTTCTGTTTTTTTTTACATGGGGATCAGTTTAAAAAGCTTGTTCTGTCCATGAACTATCTCAGTCTAAATTTTTCTCTTGTTTTAAAGTTTTCCCACAGCATGAAAGGATCAGTTAAGCGCTTAACCCTGTTTTCATTAGGGTGCACAAACACACGCACACACACAGTCTTCCTGCAAGTTGTGGAACATGAAGTGTCTTCTGCGTGTGATGTATTTTGACACTGGAGTTAGAGAGGCTGCCGCTGCCTTCGTGTCTCTCCCTCTCTGATGTGCTCTCCCTCCTCGGGTGCGTGCGCTTGTGTGTGTCGTTTGCGTGACACTGAAAGAAGACAGTGACAGGTTTCCCCCCTTTGTTGGGCTTTGATTGCTGTCTTCTGAAGTTCAGACGGGTTTGTTAAAGTGTCACTCAAGGGAAGGGCCTCTGCGTCTGTCAGACGAGTGGAGTCTAACACTCTGTGGGCGTGAGGGAGCAGCAGGCTCGTCTTGTGGAGATGCAGAGCTCAGACAGATGCAGGGGCTACGGACTAAAGGCACCTGTGCAAAAGGAGAAATATCTTTGTAATGTGTGGCAGAGCAGAGAGTCAGACAAAGTCAAGAAGCAAATCCCTTCCTGCTCTTCAGAGCTTGGATAAAATATTGTCCATGTTATTTTTAGTGAGATCATGTCTTGAGGGAGTTCAAGACCGCTGAAGGCTTTGTCTTCTGTGCATTTACCATAAAAAGAGTGTGGATTGCAAATTTTTAAGCTAAATGACATTATTTGTAAAAGAGTCAGTGTTGGAGTCATACAGACTTCACCAGTTCTTTGTATGTGCCAACAGATGTGCTTTGGAATTAGTCTCATTTATGCTGCTCTACACTGCTGGAATCACACATAAAGCAGTGCCCAACAATCACTTGTTTTCATAAATGGTTTCTGGTGAGAGCAACTAGCTAGCTAAAGAGAGTATTTCTTCACCAGATAAGACAGTGGTACTCATATTCAATCCTAATTCGTCTGCTGCCACAGGAAAGGGGGAAACTCTTCCTCAACATCCTGTGGCCTTGCCTATATCTCATCTCAGCCTCCCTTTTATTTTCGAAGAATGGCAGATATTCATGTCAGTGATGCCACCAGAAGCCGACAGTGAAGTTTCATAACTGGTACACTCTTGTTTACACAAAATGTGCCCTTACCAAGAAGAGTGAAGTGCTTTATGGAGTAGGTGTGCTGTTTTGGTAATACTGAGATGAACCTAAAAGTATACTTGGGTTTTTGATCCGTTATTTTATTTTTATGGGGCATTTCACTTTCTCTTTTTTTTCTTCAACAACTTCTATACCACAGAGTCATGCTAAATATTGTTTTGGCCATGTTCTCACTGTGTGTCTGTGTGTCTACAGGCATTGCTGCAGGCCCATGACGTAGTGGCCCACGAGGTTTACAGTGACGAGGCTCTGCGGGTGACACCTCCACCCACCTCACCCTTCCTGAACGGAGACTCCCCCGAGAGTGCCAACGGAGACATGGACCTGGAGAATGTCACCAGAGTCCGTCTGGTCCAGTTTCAGAAGAACACAGATGAGCCAATGGTACGCCCTTTGGGATTTTGAACAATGCTGAGTAGAAGTGAATGAAATGAAAGTGAGGATGCTTTCAGAGACACGCCTATTATTATTTATACTTTGTTTTGGGATTTAAAGGTAACTTGCCACAGTTCCTCTCTGGTTTTAGTCTTCTGTCTCTTCATGTCAGCTCACACTGACTGTATAATGCTGATGTTGGGGCTCTTTGGGGGCCATGCAGTCTGTTAGAGGCTTGTTCTACTTGTGGCTGAAGAGAGTTCTTCATGATTAATCGAGATGCATCATAATTCACGGTTAATGATCTAAAGAGTACGGTGTTTTATTCACTGTACTTACATTTGATCTGGGATGACATTGGGACTTTTTACATGGTATCAGTAACCATTTTCAAATTTA
Source organism: Oreochromis niloticus (assembly GCF_001858045.2). Lineage (NCBI taxonomy): Eukaryota > Metazoa > Chordata > Actinopteri > Cichliformes > Cichlidae > Oreochromis > Oreochromis niloticus. Next base: position 30,722,158 of record NC_031987.2, on the reverse strand, counting down.
TGCGTTTGCAGGGTATCACATTGAAGATGAACGAATCAAACCACTGCATCGTCGCAAGGATAATGCACGGGGGGATGATCCACAGACAGGGTACTCTATTCCATCTTCTGACTGACGTCAGTTAGCGACATTATATAAATCTTGCCCACAAGACTTTGACTCATTTGTTAAAATATTCTGCCTATTTTTTTGTATGCACTACTCTAATTTGGTATTTCAAGTCGCCAATAAATATTTTTACTGTTATTACCTGAAATCTTTAAAGACTTTAAAGACCTCTGCTATGGCTGCATCTAGGAAAACAGATTAATGAAATGTTTGGATACCTCTGCAATTAGAAAAGGTTTTACGTTTGTCTTTCTGCTTGTTTCTCTTTTCCTTTTTCTTGCGTTCAGGAACATTGCATGTTGGAGATGAGATCAGGGAAATCAACAGCATCAGTGTGGCCAACCAGACTGTAGAGCAGCTGCAGAAGATGCTGGTGAGTTTCACTTTTCTGTTTGTTTGGGGGGTTTTTTGTTTGTTTTTTGGAGTCACAACTGACTATATTTGGACAAGAGGCTCCTAACAGGTGTAGTAACCATGAACTGTACTGATGCAATTTACAGAAGAGAATTAAATGAAATTCTCAAATGTTTATACACCAGAGCAAACCTTTTTTTTTTTTCGACTATCTCTGCATATGAGAGGAAATCTCACAAGCTGACGTAAAAATGTGACAAAACCCGATATATTTCTGTGTATGTGTCATGTGTTTCTGTGCGTTTACAGCGAGAGATGCGCGGCAGCATCACTTTCAAAATAGTACCAAGCTACCGGACGCAGGGCTCATCCTGTGAGGTAACAACACCTCTTCCTCCTCCTCCTCTTTACTACTGTTTGTGAGCTCCTGATCTAGTCACTAACTGCTTGCCTGGTTACTGAGTGTGTATGTGTGTGTGTGTGTGTGTGTGTGTGTGTAACCTGAATAGGTTGTGTGTACGGGGTGTGCTGTGCGTGTGTTTTGCTGTGTTTTGCTGGGGCTGGGCCAGATAATCAGCACACCAATTTCACAACCAAGATACCGGAACTCCCTCTTCCCTTTTCCGCTCCGGAAATAAGCCACACCTCTCTGTGTATCCCATCCTGCTCCTGCACATAGAACAACCACTACACCTACACACACACACCGTACAGACGTGGACAACATGATAGTAACCTCTCGTGTCATGCTTCATCTTAGGCCAAGCTCCAGCTCATGTGGAGCATGAGGAGATGTTTCAGGATGTTGCTGATGTTTAGATGCTGAATTGTTGTACAAATGAAGATGCCTCAAGCATCTCTTTAACAGCTAAAACTCCATCTTCCTTCATCTATCTCACTACATGAGAGCCGAGTTTACAGGAGAGGACGTAAAGTCCAACACAGGATACTGGGTACTGCAAAATACAATGCCAGTATACTAAAACTGAATGGAAGCCAGTAAAACTCAAAGCTTAATTGGTCTTTGTCGTGTGCTGTAGGATGCCAACGAGGGCTAACTCAGGATATCATTTGCCATAGATCAGGGGTGTCAATCATGCGGTCCAGGTGCCAGAATCAGACCAGCAAAGACTCCAGGTCTGACTGACTGGTTGACTTTGGAAAACATGAAGTAGGACATAGATTTTTTGCTTGTCAGTTTCACAGCTTTTCTGACTGAAAAGGAACTCCCCTGCAGAAATTCATGCTATACACGTAATTAAGTAACAGATTTAATAACAAAAACATCTGTCTGGTTTTTCAAATTTTTTTTTAATTTTTTTTAAATTAGACAATGAAATCATTCTGAAATGATAAATGTAAAGCAAGTGTGCAGTATTATTTTCAGAGTGGCAAACAATTTAAGGGTGTTTTTGTTTGTTTTTGTTATATTATCTTTGTAGCTTTTAAAGCAAGTAGCACAAAGAGCTTTCCAGTGTAGAGGAAGTAAAGTCCAAAAACAATATAAGTAGACACCAGCAGTTCAGACAACTGCAATATCAGCATACTAAAAGTGACAGAAAGGAGTTTTCAAAGCTGGGGCACCAATACTTTGGACCGGCTAAGAAAAGCTAGACCAGCAGAGCTGTGAGGGACAAAAGGAAATTATACGTACATTGTGGTGGGATTTTTGACATCTAAGACTGTACATGTAATTAGTTAGATTATTTTAGAACACATTGAAACCAGTGCAGAGGTCTAAAACTAGAACAGCATGGTTAGTGTGGTTGTTTTTAACTGAAACGAAAAAAGGGGAGACTTTATTTTGAAATGTGGTGCACGCAAACCACAGCCCTGCTTTGATTTAGGTCATTTTTAGCTGAGAACAGACTAACTGCAGACATTACAGACTGTTAGCTCACTTTAATCATTATTTCTGCTTATAATTTAGCTTTCTCTGAACAGAGCCTTCATATTTCTCTCCATTTCCAGTTGATTTTCACAGTAAAACCTATAACATTGTTGTATTGCTGTCACATTTGATAAGAAGTCATTAAGTGTTCCATTAAAAGAGAAATGTGACTGTGATTTCAGGTCTTTTGGTCCTCCAGCACACACCTGCTGCTCTGAACACTGAGACACACAGTCAGGACTTTTGAGCTCTGACAGCTTCAGTTAGTGATGACCTCATGCTGATCAGACTAGCGTCTCATGTCAGTCTAGCGCCTCCCTGTGGTTATTTAAGGCTGTGCAGGCTAGAGTTCTGCTGGTGCTGCTGTCTCCCATGTCTTGTTGACGCATTTCATTACGTCAACTCTGTGGTGGGTCTCTATTGTGTTCTACAAATACACCCTCTCCATCTCCTGCAGTCGCCCCCAGAAGTGTGTGTGTGTGTGCGCGCTTGTGTGTGTTTGTGCGCCGGCTGTGCACTGCTGACCTGTGTGTCTTATTTCAGAATGAGTCCCCCACCACCTCCAGGCAGTCCCCTGCCAATGGCCACTCCAGCATTAACAGTTCTATCTTGGTAAGGACCCCCACCCCCAACCATAAAAAAAACAAAAAATCCCACGATCAGACCACCACCCAGCCATTTCCTTTCTCTTTTTTTTTTTTCTCTCTGTCACTCTGTTGTGTCATGGTATTTCTACATGTCCGTGTCATTACATTCAGTTGCTGCGTGCATTTTTCATGAGTTGTTTTTATTTCATTTTGCGTTAAATCGTGTCACAGTAGTGGTAGCAGTAGGATTAGATGTAGATGGGTGATGCCGTAGGTCTCCCAACTCACTCCCGTGTCATTCTCCCTGTTCATCTGTTTGAGCCAAAGGCCCCTGTGTCCGATATCTCAGTTCACAAATTGGTGTGCCTCACAAAGCCTGCTCTGTTGCTCTGCCTCATTGCTGACAAAAACATACTGGGGCTCCAGTGGTCACGATGGTGCGAGGAGACGTGCTCCTACTCTGCTATTCTACTAAACCCAATCAGGTTCCACAGTTTCCCCTGCCAAGGCTCCAGACAGACATGTGGTGGTGCTGATGCTGCAGCTGCTTCGCTTGCTCTGTGCTTGCTTGGTTGCTCCACAGCCAGATCTGCTTTAACAGATGAGAATGACTTTTTTTTTTTTTTTAAACATCTAGATTGCATGTAAAAGTTCTCAAAGGATACGTGCGTGTGTGTGTGTGTGTGTGTGTGTGTGTTGTAGTAGTATATTTCTTAACCTTTTCTTTCTGTCATCAATGGTTCACTTTCACAGGACCTGCCATCTACCATCCAGCCCAAGGGTCGACAGGTAACTAACAATCACTCACTAGCTCCTTACAAATGCTTTACACAAAAGTGTGTGTTTCTCCAAACTCTCCTTTCTGCTTCATAAAACTCATCAATGTGATTTGGTTACATGTAAGTCAGGTTGTTTTGATGGGGCCTACTAGTGATGGATGCCCGACAATAAAAATATCCTACTGACAAGAATTTTGTGTGACTACAAAGCCTGATATATCTTATTCGTGCGTGAAACATCAGGGAACCTCCTGCTCGTACTGGGTGACAAATCTTTTCGTTATAAATACACTGCTCACTAAAATTAAAGGAACACGTTGAAAACACATGAGATCTCCAAGGGAAAGCCCAGAATGTCCTCAATTTAGTACATCAGCACTTAGTAGGGTAGCTCAAATAAGTCAAAAGCTATAGACCAAAAACAAATGCCATTTACAGAGGACATTAATGAATAGGCTGGTTTTCAGGAAGATATAGCTCCAAATTACAACAGCAGGTGCTTCAAGGCACTTTAAATTGCATTTTATAAGGTAAAGACCCTATAATAATACAGAGAAAGCCCCAGCTGTCAGACAACACCCTATGAGCAAGCAGGAGGACACCCCATCGTTTGATGGAAATGAAAATCCTCAATCTACAGAGGGCTGAATTCAAAGACACCCTGAAAGTCAATTTCAGTCAAGTCAATTTCATTGCAGCAAATCAAAATGGTACTCGGTGGTTTGTCAGACATGTTTGTATGCGTGCCTGATGATGTCGGAGCATGCTCCTAATGAGAGCCTGGATAGTGTCCTGGTGTCTCCTCCCATATCTGGACCAGTGCCCTGCTGGAGGTCATGTTGTAGCTCTGGCAGTGCTCATCCTGTTCCTCCTTGCACAAAGGAGCAGATACTGGTCCTGCTGATGGGTTAAGGACCTTCTACAGTCCTGTCCAGCTCTCCCAGACTAGCTATCTGTCTCCTGGAATCTCCTCCATGTGCTTGAGACGGTGCACTCAAGTTTCTGTAGAAACGGGTAGCAGTAGGTTGTGGTGGCTGAAGGTGACATCAGTATGCTGTTGTAGAAATTGCTGCTTTTCACTTCATGACTGCAGTCTAATTAGCTCATTGTGCTGTGTCATCTCTTACAGAGAAGTTTCACTGAAATCTGTGTTTAAAAAAGAAAAAAAAAATCTAATAATTGAGCATACATGAATATGTACTGTATCTAAACTCTCCTAAGAATGAGAATCTCTGCTACTGTCTGGCTTATGTGCAGACCTACCGGTTACAGAAGTCTGCTAGCAGGTCAGTCGGTAAAGGCCACTTTATGAAATGTGCAGCACGGGATTTCCAAATGGCACAGAGGGAAACTGGTGCAGCAGCCAGAAAATCCCCCTCATCGTTTCATAGTTGGACCTTTTCTGTTCCCGTTTCAGTGCCAAAGTGTTTTAGTTGTTTTGGCTCAGTAATACTTTACAGTTTTTCAGTGCAAGCACAGCAACACAACCACAATTCAGTTTGGCAACGTCAGCGTCATTCAGAGTGACGCAGAGGTGGGAGCATAGAGACCGGAAACACATTCATGTGAATGTTCCCTAAATGGTTACATTATGATGACATCATAGTTCTCTTGGAGCAGTGAACAGTCCTTACTGTGGGGTAAACCCAGGCTAGAAGCCCTCCTCCTTCTGTAATTTCTATTGTAAAGAGTCCTGTTCACCCTGTAAATGTGTTCACTAAGCATACTTGTCTACATACACTGATGATCAAAGTTTATATATTGTAGTGTAAAGTTATTCTTAAAGGAGGCTTATTTTCTCAGTTCAGACTATTCTTTAATAATTTACCACCCCATATTTTTGTAATAAAGAAACCCGGGGAACTGTGTGGCTTGATGAAGCTGCATGGCACGCAGGAATTAGTGGAATCGGGCTTTGGGTAAACAGAGTACTTGGTAATCATTTCTTTTGTTGTATTTAATTCTGGTAATGAAAATATCGAAAATCGCCGGCCTCATCCTTTAAAAGAAGAAATATAAGATTCTGGACCCAGGCCAAAATATCCCATTTAAATTCTGTAATTTACACCAAAAATAGTGTGCAGCTGTTCAGCTTTTATCAGGCTGAAGACAGGAGTGGACACAGTGCATCTGGATCCAAACTGAGCTTTGTTTGTAGGGTGTTTGGGGGAAATTGAGTTTTATTGATTTGGAGAACATAATGCTTCCCTTTGAGTCAAAGAGGGAAACAGTCGTTCTATGTGATGTGAGCAACAAAACTGGTTTGCATCACTGGCTTAAAAACAAACACACACACACACACACACACACACACACACACACACACACACACACACACACACACACACACACACACACACACACACACACTTGTAATCCTTTCATCCGTGCCCACTAACAACCACAGCTCCACAGACAAAACACATGAAAGGGAAGTCGTACTGCAGCGGTCACTCAGTGTTGGACAGCTACAGAGTGAAGAAATGTGCCTGTAGTTTGGCTGAAAACCAAATGAGACCCATGAAAAAACTAGATCTAAGGATGCCTGAGTACAGCCTTAAACTCAGTTCAAGTTTAAGCAAGCCCAGTTAGCGCTGACTATTTGAGCCGCATCTAAGCACGAAACAAAGACTTGGTGACAGATATATATATATATATATATATATATATAAATATATATATATATATATATATATATATATAAATATAAATATAAATTTCACCAAGTAGTTAAGTGCAGTTACTTTTTTGTCTATGAAGTATCAGAACTTATGAATAACTGCAGTGCCCTTCCTATCCTTAAGAGTAGCTGACTATAATTTGGATCCAGCTGGATTCTTATCCCAAGTCAGGGTTTTACTAGAAGAGCATTTATGAAAAGCTGTGACCGCTGCTGTCCTCAGCACTTCACAAACCTCGTAACAATCTCTGTGGTAACAATGGCACAGGCATTGTTGAGCCTTAAAGAGCACAAGGATTACCCTTAACCACTAGTTCCCAGTCACATTAATTCATGCAGTAACATTTCATGCGATGGTTATATCGCTGTGAGTACAGACACTATGTGTGTCATCTATGAAAAGCCAACTAAAACACTGTCCATCCTAATGGTCTCCTGTAACCCTCATCTAGTCACAGTGTTATGTGTGTGTGCACCTTCCTGACACATTATTAATCCCCTCTGAGGTAAACCAACATTATTTATCCAGAACCATGACTGTCACACGATTTTGCAGTTTTTCCTCAGTTGCTTTGGCACAAATTTTAATTGCTCATCCGGTCAAAGATCCGATGACCTCATGCCATGACGACTTGTCCATTATCTGTCCCTCCAAGGTTCAATCGCTATTCCTCATACAGCACTGATTTTAGATTTTAACTTGTGCACAATGATAATATAATGGATCTTCACCCAAACTGTGCTCAGGGTCAAGGATAACGGACTGCCCCTGTGAATCACAGTGAATATTGCTTATATTCTGTTGTCTTTCTCTTTCTGTACGGCCTGACATCCTTACTCCTATTCCAAGGACAGACTCTTGTCCCTAAAATACTCTATCTGAGCTGGCTTCTCTAATTGTATAAAACGCTATATGTCTGTTTCACTCGAGTCCTAAAAATATGTTTTCCAGTACTCGTACTCATCCAATTTTATTTATACAGCACCAAATCACAACAGTCATATAAAAGTACCCAACAATTAGATGACCACCTTAGCAACAGTAGGAAGAGTGGCCATCTGCTGACCATCAACCATCAGGGGAGGGAGACGGGGAAAAAGACACGCTGTGGAAGAGAGCCAGAGATTAATACTACTGCTGCTGCTGCTAATAATAATGATAATGATAATAATAATTTTAAAAAAAAAATTGCTGTTTTAAGTTTAATCAGTGTGTATTTGCCACACCGTTCATATTTGTGGTTTTACTTTGACACGTTATGCTATTAGAGAAAAGCTGCCATATAAGTAAAAGGTATTGGAGAAGAAAAAGTCAGATTAGCAGTGAATGCAGTACAGAGGAAGTCGTATTTACAAAGTCGGAATGATGATCAGTCTGCCATGGTGCAGGTTCATCATACTCATGACTTTAATATGTAGGCTCAGCGGAGCAGGTGATGCCTTGCACAATGAACTCGTGTTAGCATACTTGGAATAGTAAAACTGTTCAAGACAGAATATTATCTATTTTGTTGATACATATAAAACCAAAACTAGTGTAAATTGTGGGGAGTTGTTCTCAGTAGTTTGACTAAATGTGCCGGAATAGCTTCATCTGTCATTCAAAAACCGATCCAAAGCAACTGACAAAAACTACAATGCTGTGATAGAAACTCAAAGCAAAGTGGCATATAAAGAACACACCAGCAGAGGGCAGTGGAGACCACAACATACGATGCTGTATTGCAAGCTCAGCAGCCTTAGAGTTGCAGAGCTTAGGCCACTGAACTGCCTAATAATTTACCACATTAATGAGAAGTAAATGTCTAAACCCTGCTATTAACCCACAACCTTCCTCCCTGCCACCGGCCTTGGCCGCCATACTGCTGTTTTAGACTTTACCTAGCCGTTTTTGCTGCATGATGTATGTGATGCTTTCAAATCCTAGATTGTATCCAGACCTCCAATCAAGGACAAAATGTCAGTGAAGGTAAGAGACAGACTTCCTCTGCCGCCCCCCGCCCCCCCCCCCCCCCCCCCCCCCAACTCCCCCAGAAATTAAAAAGAAAAAACACCTCTCAAACACTTCTACCTCCTCACTTTCCTCACACACTGTGGGGAAAAAAAATCAGCTGTGTGCTTAGAAAAGTTTTAAAGCAGGATAATGACTTGTAGTTTGATCTAATGGACACACAAACAATGCCTGTGCTGTAATTACCAGAGAGTTGAGAGCCTCATTAATAGCCCAGCAGTGTCTGGGTTTATCTCACTGCAGGAAGCCCTCTCAACCTGGCAACAGAACCCCCCCCACCCCACCCCGTGATCCCATGCCCTCTGAGAATCCACTGCTCATTACTGTAGGCCTAGTTGTCATGATATGCAAAACAAAGCACATCATCTAGACACATTTACCCCCCCCCCAGTTTGTCTGCGTCTCTCCCACCACGTCATTCAGCTTACATACTACCTGTCTAACATCTGTGCTTTTCGCCGCAGATCTACGTGAGGGCCCAGTTTGAATATGACCCCTCCAAGGATGAGCTCATCCCCTGCAAGGAGGCCGGCATTCGCTTCCGTGTGGGCGACATCATCCAGATCATATCCAAGGATGATCACAATTGGTGGCAGGGCAAGCTTGAGAACACTAAAAATGGCACAGCCGGCCTCATCCCGTCACCAGAACTACAGGAGTGGTGAGAAGAGCAACGCACTCTCTGATAGCATGAAGGCAGGAAGATAAAAGTTTCCACTAAAAGATTTTTTTTAAAATCCAGGACCAATGCAGTAACTGTAAAGATGGAGACCTGGTTTGTGAATTACCTTTTTTGAACTCTTTCAGAAGTCAACTTCTCCCTGCTTTATTGTGCACTTTATTCTAAACGGGATCATACTCTACAAAGTGGTGTATTGAAAATAACTTGTAACTAGCTACAGTGATCATCTACGCTTTGAGAAAGTTTTCACTAAGCTCATCATTTTCTTCTTTTTCAAATCAGAGCTTTCCCCCTGCGGGCTATTAGGAAAAAAATGCAGACATCTTAAAAACGCAGTCTATAGACCAATATTTCACAATATAAGAAGTAATTACCAATTCCTCCAGCCCGATCTGTTTTTACTCCCAACTCTACATCAGATTTCCGCTGCCCGTCTCTCTGCTTAGTTGTATTATCTGGACTTTGTTCTAGTTCATCCGTCAGAGACTCTTTCCCCTAACTTTGTGTTGCATCAAAACACAAGGAATTAAAAAAAAAAAACAAGTGCTAGATGGAGTTGTGTGTTTTCAAATAACAGTTGGTAAAATGCTGGGAAGAGCCCCTGATTATTCTGATGGCAACAAGGCTTATTGTCTCTTTACAGCTAGAATGCTTCTGTCCAGCTTTAATTGTAAACTAAGTTCAGTTGTCTGTCTGTGTGGTAGGCGGGTGGCGTGTATAGCCATGGAGAAGACGAAGCAGGAGCAGCAGGCCAGCTGTACCTGGTTTGGCAAGAAGAAAAAGCAGTACAAAGACAAGTATTTGGCAAAGCACAACGCAGGTACGAAATGTACAATCACTCACATATCTGTATTTATTTATATGCATGTGCACACAAAGCAACAAGCTGCAGACATCAGTGTTTGCATGCATGCATCTGCTTTTTTTTTTTTCTTTTTTTTTTCCACCCTGTGTGTGTCTGTATATGCACACACTTTTCTCTCAGACTGTTTGTGCAGGGGAAACTTCTATGTAACAAGATCTTGTAATATTCATCTCAAGTAGCAGAGCCAGAGCCAGGAATGACAGGAAAAGCTGCCAGAGCAGCAGAAATCTTATATGAGCACAGAGGCAGTTTAGGGAGATGTGGGCAGCTTGTGGATACAGACTCTAGCAGATCTCTGCATTATTAGCCATATTTTTAAATGGCATTAGAGGATGTGCATGGGCATCTTCAGTACATGTGTAATAAAGAGGTCCTGAAAGAGCATTATTAGCGGGGAAAATAATATCAGTTTAGACGGCATTTCCAGCCTTTTAATGATTGCAGTATCATTTTCTGCTCTGCAAATATATTATTTACCAACCACAAATTAACTGAGTCATCAGCTGTCTCTTCAGCGAGGCTGCCATCCTGCTGGGAAAAGCTGGGAAAAGTAGTCCTTATTCTGCTCAGCTGTGTCGAACAGAATACACAGTGTAGCAGCACATGAATCAGTTCTTCACACACTGCAGGCTGTGGTTAGAATGATCCCCAAGCTCACAGCAGAAGGACTACAGTCACCAGCTGCAGTCCGAGATGATGGAGCTGGAATGAGTCCAACCACAGGACACAATCCTCTGTCCTGAAGAAAGGAATAATGTCAAGGACCACTACAATCAGGACTTCTGTAGCATGAAAGATGGCTGTTTTATGACACTGAGTGGCTAAACTTGCCTTTAGTGTGTGACGTCAACAAGCAGCAAAAAAGAAAAGTTCAGAACATCAAAAAGCATTTGCACAGTAAAAGATGAGAATAAATCCAATTTTAATTAAAAATAATAAGTCATATTTGTTCAAATCATGTGATCAGTCCATGATCAGGTTGTTAGAGGTGAACAGGATCTGTTTGCTACACAGTAGAATTGCTTATTCTTGTATAGAATCATGACATTGGCCTTTCATTTCAGAATGATCAGTTTAAAAAATGAATTATTAAATGATTTTAATATCATGGCTATGAAGTAGTTACATAAGTTATTAGGGTGAAACAAGGGAGGCATTTACAGTGTGGTGCACTGTGGCCTTTGTCACTTCTGATCTCAAGTTTGTGTAGCTCAGGTAACTAGAGCTTCACATCCCTCCTGTACAAACACGTGCATGTAGCAGCAGCTGTGTTTGATCACAGGTTCCTATATGGGAACTTGGTAGTCTATATTGAGAACCAGTCAGTGTCTACATGTCCATGTTGAGCTGAACAGAAGTCTAAAGAAGCTGCATGCTTATTATGATCTGTGTACTGCTCCTCTGGTTTTCTATGAACCATTCACAGACTGAGAGTCGAGTAGTAATGTACTGAGTGATGAGGAAAATGTACTGCTAATTAATTCTTTATTGTATGTCACATCTGTGCAAACCGTTTGTCTCAAAGGATTATGGGATAAGTCATGCTGATAATGTAACTGAGGGTGCTATAGGGTGTGTGTGTTTGTGTGCGCATACATGTGTACAGTAGTGTGTGTGCATCTGAAAATCCACTCTTGTGAGCATGTCTATAAATCCATGCACTCTAACACCCTGAGTGACCAATGCATCACTGTCCATATGAAGGACGATGATACAGTATTTTCTGTCAGTGTCGATCAGAGCTCTTCTTGTGCTGTTGTCATTCCTTTGCTTCAAAGTGGGCATTGAAAAGATCCTACCTTGCTTGCTTTTAGGCAGTAATGGGGACAAAAGTCATTTTGTGGAGAGAAGAAAAAAAAAAAAAAAAAAAAAAAAAAATGTGTTCTAAAGTTGACCTGAAGCTGCAATTTTACAGAGTAAAGGTCTCTGTTTTTTTTCCCCTGTGAACAGTCTGTTTTTCAGGCATTTCTGTGCACAAAATGAGGACTTCGTTCCCATTCGCTTCCATTCAAATGGAATGTTTGGATGTTTTCTTTGAATGGACAGTATGAACAAAAAACCGTCCAAGGTCCTTACAGGCACATGGACTTATGAAGCCGTCCTGTAAAAGAAATTGCCTGAACAGTTCAAAGCATGTAACACACTAGTGAATGCATGGGACCCACAGTTATCTGCATGCCATCATTTAGTGATTAATTCAAAATGATCAAAACAGTGACTCCACTGTAACTCCATCCAACATTTTACTGATAACAGGTTCAACAGTGTGTAACAGTTTGGGCAGGACCACTACAGTCAAAAACGATTATTATTTTTGTCCTCTGTCATTTGTTTTTGGTGGACTGCCCCACCTTCCATGCACATGCATAAAGCAAGCAGCAGCAAAACCCTCTGCAAACAACACATGTTGCATAAATCACATACAGCATGACAATAAGAGCTTAGAGGGTGGGTGGGGGGTTGCAGTAATAGTAGGCAAGCCAAAGCAGCCTAAATGGTGTATCCAAAATAATTAACCAATTAGATCAGCTGATCTCTTGGGATTAGGGATTAGCTTGACTTTGTAGCTACGCTCTGTTTCATGTTAGACCATGAGACTAAAGTGTCAGTCAGATGTGTTTCCGGTTATTTCCCAGGAATTGTTTTCCTTGTGAGGGAGCTATTCTCATGACAGTCACTTTATCACATTTACAAAGATGGTCCACATGGACTGACTTCAAGCTCTGCTAGTTTAGTGCACTGGATCACAAACTTTTTCTGCTATGCTCCATTTCAGAAGCTGAAAAAACGCCACGTCCCTCAAATAGGATCCAAGTTGAATTTTAAGAAACATAAAGCTCTGCGTGATGGCGCCATGAAGATTAGTTACTTACATATTTCTCCCTCCCTCACCATTTACACCCCATCAATGAGCCTGGCTTTATCACTGCCTAATCTAGAATCATTTTCACAGACAGTAGAGTAGAAGGCCCACATTCAATTATTACATTAAGTTAACATAAATGTTAGCAGAAGATATTCCTTGTTGTTAGTCCTGTGCTGTGTGTCTCAATGAGATGGACATGCAGAGGGAAGAAGAAGAGAGGTAGAAACTGCAATGGCACAGCTTTAACAATCAAACAGAAACATCAGACTGTTGATGGTTGAGCGAGAATGAACCTGACGCTGTATCCCCAATCAAACAGTCAGGCCAACGTTTTACAGGCAGAGCAACAGGTGCACAAAACATTAGCTTTACTGCCAACATCCAAAGACGCACTGAAATGCAGAGAAGCGTCTGTAACTGTCCCTCAGAAATTCATATATCCTGAAATAATGAGCAACTCCTGAATTCCTGGAACTAGTAGCAATCACGTTATCATCAGTAACACATTTTTAAACATCTAGATATGGTAATCACTGCAGGTCCTGGAAAACACCGGATTACATAATTCTGTGTGACTGCTTTATTATTATTTTATATAAATCGTCATCAATCATCATGTATAGCTGGGAAAACAGGGTGACAGATTCCTGGGAAGTACCCACTGCTACCCCTCGGACAGCTGGATGCAGATGCAGGATGCCTCCATAGTTGGATGCAGCCGGGCTCTGCTGCGCTGCTTGTGGTTGGTGGTGATGGTCACCACCAACCACCCCCAACCCACACGTCACCAGTTAGTGTGAATAAACTCTCTAACAGCAACAACAACAGTATTCTGTCTGCTTCCATCTCCGCTGTCGGCACTGTGTGCTGCTGCACAGCTGCCCAGCTGTTGTATCTTGCTGTTTTGCATTCTGTAATTCTGCTGTTGTAACCGAACCATGTTATGACCCCTGCTGTTCATCTCTCTCGCTTTCTCCTACTGAACGGCCTCTCTGCATGTAAGTAACAACCAGTGACAGCAACCAACTCCTCCTCTTCTCTCACTCTCTTCTTCTTCTTCTCTGATTAACTGTGTAGATTAGATCAGCTGTCACTGCCAGTGTTTCACTTTTGTTTCTGTTGCTCTTGACAAAAACAACAGAAGGCTGAGGCAAAACTGAAACCATGTAGCTTACTCTGTGTGTTTTTAGACACTGTGTGCTGTGATGGTGACCCTAACCGGTCTTCTCATTCACGTTTGGTGTAGTGTGTTCATCTACAGGTCCACTAATGTAACCAGTCTTTTAATAACCTTTTCAGTCCAATATAATGGCGCTGTAAACAGTCACCATCAGTCTGTCAGTCTTCGTCATCAGTCTGAGCAGCAGCTGCCTGAACTCACTGACTTGTGGGTGTTATATTTCGCTTGTCAGCAGGCTGAGATGTTGGCTGCACAGAGGCTCATGTTTCAGAGGCAGAAAACACATAGCACAGTGAGCCGCTCAGCTTTAACACGCGATACGCTCTGCAGCCCAGACATTCTGCAATTTTCTCTATTTAGTCTATTTGGAAGTCTTTTGACTCCTACCTGCACTTAACTTCAAATATTCTTCTATTGGAAGAATACAACCCAGAGAAATTGCATGGTTGGTTCTGTGAGTGAAGGCTGTATATAAGAGATGGACGTAGCTTCCAGGTCTGAAAAGTAAAGCCAAAGCTGAAGTGCCATAATCTTTCCTAATGACCTGCAGGGGGCGACTCCTTCAAAGTCTATGTGAAAACAACAAAGTCTCAGTTTCAAGTAATCAAGTAAAATTCATTAATTAGAAACTGTTGTTTTGAAAAGTGCCAAGTGCTTTGAAACAATAAGTAAAGATTGCTCATTAAAAGAAAAGCAGATTCAAAACAACATTAAAAGACAAACCACAGTGATTAGAGACAGAAAGCTAGTCTGTAAGGTGAGATCTAGCAAAGACTGAGCTGACCTCACAATGAGTGGGAGGTAATTCTGGAGTTAAAATAGTGACGCACAGTTCCCCTTAGGCCATGAGAGTGTTTCCTGCCATGCACTGCTATCATGAAGTTCTTGAACCAAATTTTGAAGCCAGTGCAAATCGTTCAGAATGGGTATAATGCGTCCTGTTCATTTACTGCATGTCAAATGTGTAGCTGTCACATTCACACCCATTTGAGGTCAAGTAGATGCATCCTCATTTAAACATAAGAATAAAAAGATACATTAATGATTCCCAGTTAAAATCAAAAAGTACACAACAGCAGGATCACAAACACTCAGCTGGCTTTATTACAAGACGTTACAAGCAATCAATGACATCACCGTGGCTTTGTCTATCCTTTATATACCATAATGAGTGAGAGAGACTTTTTGACTGGAAGAAATATTTCTTACTGTGCCAGTCAAGTTTTACTTTATGCAGCCAGCCATGAATAGTCTTTAAAGTCCAGCTTAGATTCACTGTAACAAAAATCCTCACTTCAAACCATCTTATGTCATTTCTAGGGTTGTTGGTTCAGTAGCATTTTATGGAATCCCACACCAGCATCAAATTCATTTAATGAACCTGTTCGAATATCAATAAAGGGTATCTATTAATCTTATATATGCATACATGTGTTATATATGGTAATAATTGGCAAATGTACAAGCACTCTTGATGAAAACAAAGCTCAGGCTTCAGACAGGCTTTAATCTGCATGATGTCACAGAGCATCCTGTCACTGACGACTGAACTGCAGCAAAGTATGAGCCAAAGATTTTTAACTCTAAATGTAAAGCTAGTTGGGGTAGAGCCAAAAAAATTTGATCTGAAATTCAGCATAACGGGTATCTTTTAGGCCTCCACCAACAGCGAGTAAAAAGTAGAACTGAAAGCTCCGGTTCAGGTTGAACAGGTTTCTTGAAATATCCCAGTTTTCCTGTGTAGCTGCTACTGAATGAGCAGCAGAATAAATGAGAAGCTGGCCTGCATTTAAAAAACCATCATGGAGAGATCAAAGGTTCTTTTAGAGATTCATTTTGCATTTCAGCTTAACAAGTGAGTTTATTATTCAAGCTGGGCAGTGGATCCTGGTCTCTGAACCCAACTCTAGTTATTCCCACCCGCCGTTTCCTCATCAGGCCTTTTTCACTGAGATTTTTAATCTGCTTTGGTTTGTCTTCACCTCGTAGTTAGCGGATGTGTTAGATATTCTCTAGCCGCCTTGCTTCCCTTACACTCTAGTTTTCTAGCTGTTTTTATCCCACACAGTTCTCTGCACATTCTCCTAATCTGCATTTGTTTCTGGCATCTCTCGTCTCCAGTGTTTGACCAACTAGACCTTGTCACATATGAGGAGGTTGTGAAGCTTCCTGCTTTCAAGAGGAAAACACTAGTTTTGTTAGGTGGGTAACACCAAGTGCAGCTGCAGGACACTAGGACATCTGCCGTGGCCTCACTGACTGTCTGTGTTTGTCTTTGTCAGGCGCTCATGGAGTGGGCAGGAGACATATTAAGAACACCCTTATAACCAAACACCCTGACAGATTCGCCTACCCCATCCCACGTAAGACGCACAATCGACAGTCTTTACGAGCGCTGCTGTGCATGTAGGGAGGTGTAATTTTCTCACTTCCTGTGTCTGATCCTGTGTTCTCACAGACACAACCAGACCTCCAAAGAAGGATGAGGAGAACGGCAAGAACTACTACTTCGTTTCCCATGACCAGATGATGCAGGACATCAGCAACAATGAGTACCTGGAGTATGGCAGCCACGAGGATGCAATGTACGGGACGCGCTTGGAAACCATTCGCAAGATCCACCAGCAGGGGCTCATCGCCATACTGGACGTTGAACCTCAGGTGCGTGCTTATGTGAGGGTACCAAGTCTTCATGCATGGAGTATGTAAGGACACTGAACTCTAACATGTGTTTTCATCAGGCCTTGAAGGTCCTGCGGACGGCCGAGTTTGCCCCGTACGTCGTGTTCATTGCTGCACCAACCATCACACCAGGCATTAATGAGGTAGGAAAACGACAGACGCACTCAGCATAAGGCTGGTGATGTTCTCCATCTCTCCTGATGTTCATTAAACAACCAAACCTGACTCTACTGTACTTTTACTTTAAAGTTATCTGTTATGCTCATTTCAAATTTTTATTTTTAGACTGCAGGAGACTAGCTTTGCTTAATTAATATTTCCAAATAATCATTATACATGTCTTATATTTTTATACTGTTGAAAAAAATTAAAGGAACACTTTGCAATGGGAATCTCAGTATCGGGGGGGATCATGTCTATACTGATATGGACTGGCTAATGTGTCCATAACTAAAGGATGCCATATGGAGGGCTGAAATCAAAGACAGCCTGAAAGTCAAGGTGAAAAAATATATCCAGCAGGTTAGTTCGTTTAGCTGAATTTGATTGCACCAACTCTAAATGGTATTGAGTGGTTTGCCGCACATGTTTGTATGCATGTCTAATGACATGCTAATGAGTGATGAATGAGTGATGGATGGTGTGATGGGGGGTCTCCTCCGAGACCTGGACCAGGGCATCACTGAGCTCCTGGTCTGGATGGATATGGCCCAAAAAGTCTGAGTTACAGCCTGGCAGCTTCAGATGGACCAAAACATGATGTCCCAGAGTTTACACTGGATTTGGGTCAGGCAAGTGTGGGAGCCAGTCAATGGCATCAGTACCTTCATCCTCCAGGAACTACCTGCATTATCTTGTTGCATCAGGCTGGGCATCATCACCTTAGGGCCTTAGGAAGTCTGTTTCTGATTGTTTAGCCAGAGACATTCACACCATTGTCCTGCTGAGGGTTGTGTTGTAGCTCTGGAAGTGCTCATCCTGTTGCTCCCTGCACAGAGGAGCAGATAGTGGTCCTGATGATGGCCCTGTCCAGCTCTCCTAGAGTAACTGCCTGTCTCCTTGAATCTCCTCCATGTTCTTGAGGCCGTGCTGGGAGACGCAGCAAACCTTCTGTCGCTGGCACATATTGATGTGCCATCCTGGAGGATTTGGACTACCTGTGTAATGTCTGTAGGGTCCAGGTATCACTTGATGGTACCAGTAGTAACACCAACCCTAGCCAAATGGAAAAATAGTAAAATAACAGTTAGAAAAGGTGTCCTCCACCTGTAAAACCATTCCTGTTTTGGGATTGTCTCATTCTTACCCCTATACTGTATCTGTTAAGACCAAGCAGCTGAAACTGATAACGACCCCCTCTGCTAGTTAACTGACCAGGTCAATATCCAACAAGTTTGACTGACCTGATGCTGCACTGTGATTAAAAAGTGTTCCTGTAATTTTTTGACACATATAGTGTGTGTGTGTGTGTGTGTGTGTGTGTGTGTGTGCGTGCATGCCATGTTTACATATCTTTGTGGGGACCAAACATTGGAATTTTACTATACTTGTGGGGACCAACAGCCCTTATGGAGACAAAATGAGTTTGACGGCATTTCTGAGGCTCAAAATGTGGTTTTAGCCTATTGTTTAGGCTGAGGGTTAGGGTTAGGCACTAATTTTTTTTGTTTAGGGTTAGGGTAAGCGGCTAGGCAAAGGATTATGTCAGTTAGATCAGCGGTCCCCAACCTTTTTTGTGCCACGGACCGGTTTATGCCGACAATATTTTCACGGACTGGCCTTTAAGGTGTCGCGGACAAATACAACAAAATAAAACTAGTACCGGTACCGAAAAAAAGATTTATTCATAACACACGTGAAAAGACCCAGGAAAACCGAGTTAACGATAAAAACGATAACAAAATAACGCGGAAAACCGATTTAAAAACCCTGAAAACCATACATTTCACACCTGAGCCTCAACTCTCGCGGCCTGGTACCAAACGACTCACGGACCGGTACCGGTCCAAGGCCCGGGGGTTGGGGACCGCTGATTAGATGACCCCACAAAGATATGAAAACATGACTGTGTGTGTGTGTGTGCGTGTGTGTGTGTGTTCTTAAAGGACATTCATAATAAGTCACCTTTTAAAATTGTGTGCCACTGATTTCACCCAACTGTGAGACATGTTACTGTGTATGTCTGAGCTGCATGTAATGCCTGAATTATGCTTCAGGAAATCTACATCTTCTTTTAACATAACCAGAAACCGCTGTCAACCCTACACCCTGACCTTCCATGTAACCTGACTTAAAAGGGTTCCTGGTTATGTTGTAAGTTAGCACTTAGATTTCCCGCTGAAGTCTGAATCAGGCTTGAGGTTTGAGTTCTGCAGGTCGCATGCTGCTCCTCACTCGTCTCTGCACTCGTCTTTTTGTTTTTGTTTTGCACGCTGCATGTGTTTGTTTGCTTGGCACTCCGCTCAGATGCCCAGGTGGTGTCGAACACTGCCAGTAAGTAAGACCTGACAGAGCAGATGCTGTAGTGTTAGAGTGTGTGTGTGTGTGTGTATTCCATGATTCTAGTGATAAGTTCTGCCAACTGTGTTTTACTGTTTTCTTCCTCCTCTGCTGGCTGTAGGGCCTACACGCTGTGTGACACAGCCATCTTGCAGGTTGAGTGTGCATCACTGTGGGTCAAACACAGTGATACATGTACAGTTCAGTGTGGAGCTTGTTCAATGCTGTAGCAGACACAGGGTTGGTCTTTAAAGCTGGCAGACAGTCTGGTCTGCTGTGCTAACTTCCTGTTCCATATTTTAGTCAGCCCATCAAGCCAGAAAACCATCTATGGCCAATTCATTAGGTTCTCTGACTTTAATCTAACAGAGGATATAAAACCTTGTTTCAGGAGGGATGTAATGATCCCGTTTTGACCAAATCCGTAGTTACTGTAGTCTGTTCCTGTCACTACACTGCATTGTCCAGTGAATTGGTTCTGTTATTTAGCCTTTACTCTACTCTGATCTAAGACAAATAAAACATAATGGAAAAATGGAATCCCACTCCTCCAGAGAATATTCCTTACTGCTGTGTGTTTATGGTGGTGATGGAGCCAGCTGTCTAAAATCTCCAATAAGTGTTCGATTCATTTTTGATGAGGTAACTATGAAGCTCATAGCATATGACTGGCATTTTTTTTTTTTTTAAAGTACTCAGCGAGTACTCTCATCTCTAATCAACATTTCATTATATTGAAATTGTGGAACAAAGCTCAGGTTTTAACTTCCTGTTGTGAAACTTTGAGTAGGTGTAAAATTGATTTACTTGCATTTTTTTTAAACTTTTTGTTTCTCAGCCTTGAAAACTTCATATTTATTTGTCCTGTACTAAGCTATTGAGAAGAAAGGTAACCTCCCCAATGGTACTGTAACTTGGGAAATGTTCTGAGTATGAAGGTAAAAATCTACTAAATATACTCGTGAATTTACTGCTCGTGTCCCTAACTGAGCCTCAGCATTTTCCAATTAATGTTCTGTAAAAAGGTCTTAACGTGGCAGTGTGTCGTGAGCCTCCAGTGGATGCTTTTTGTATTTTTTTTGTATTAGTTGTGAACCGGTCTCTCTGGTCCTCTCACTGATATCTTTAAATGTTGTGGATAAAATTATTGAAACTGAAAATGAGATGGTTAGTTTTAGGTATAAGAACCTAAAAATGTGGAAAATCCTGTGATAGACTTTACATCCCACAGTGTGTAGGGGCCGTAAGGATTTCTTCTTTTCTTTTCTTTTTTTTTTTTTTTATAGTCCTGTGTCTTGCTTTCACCCTTTTTCTCATTTTCACTCCTCCTGCTCCTCCTTCAGGACGAGTCACTCCAGCGGCTGCAGAAAGAGTCAGAGATCCTGCAGAAGACCTACGCACACTACTTCGACCAGACCATCATCAACAACGAGATTGACGAGACCATCAGGCACCTGGAGGAGGCCATTGACCTGGTGTGCACCACCAGTCAGTGGGTCCCTGTGTCCTGGGTGTACTGACCCGTAACATCTCATCCGCCTTCGCGCTCTCTCCCCCTTCCTCCTCCACTTCCCGCCAGCAACACCTCGGCCGTCTTGCCCTCTTCATAACTACAACACCGACACAGAAGACATTAATAACAGAAGCCGACAGGACAGCCCTCTCTACACTGCACTCGATCGGAACCGACTCAGCGTACTGTGAAAGCGTAACAGCATTCAAGCGTCGGACTCTTGCCCTCGCAGACGACCTAGTCTCATAGTGTTGTATAAAAACCGAGTAAAAGTGAATATTGTCATGTCTGTACTAGCTAGGAGGCAACATTTTTGTAGATGTTTGTTTTAAAGAGACAGTACTGCGTCCCGTCCTCTCATGTTGGTGCACCTGCAGTAACCCTCCCATCATGGCTGTTGGAGAAAGACACAGTCTATCAGCAGATGCAGTAAAAGCACACACACTGCGATGTCTTTCATCTGTAGATGTTTTTTTTGTTTGTTTGTTTTTTCCCCCCTCTCCAGCTGTTAGTGCAGTCATACGCACCTTTGGACTACTGAGTACTGTCTCTTCTAAATAAATCCATAAATGTTTTTAGAGATTTGAATGAGGTTATCATGCATGTGGACATTTGCAAGCTTCCATGCTGTCAGTCAGTGTTCCCCGTGTCCCTCTGTAAACCCTCCAAGAATTAAAAGAAGACAAAAAATATATATATTACCAGAAAGAAATAAAAAATGAAAACATTCCAGCTGTTTGGAAAAGTGAACTCAACCAAAAGGAAAAAAAAAAAATTTAAAAATAAATCAAGAGTGACTGAGCCAGATGTTGACTTGACACCTATGCACATCCCTTGCATTTCAGGTGATGTTTCTAAATTTCTAGAATTATCGACCATGTAAGTGAGATGTGTTTGTATTTTTAAAAAAGATAACAGGAAAAAAAAAAAGGAAGAAATCTAATAAAAGTTTTGATTTTTTTTTTTCTCTTTGATTTATCGTACACCTGGTTCAACATTTGCCATTTCCAAACTGTGATGTCCAAGAGTGTAAGTGTTTCAATCCAGTTTCAAAAGCAGCAAGAGATGAGATCTGTCCTGAAACTGAAACCGTGTGCAAAGCAAGTGCAAGTGCACGCTTTACTTTGAGCAGAGCTGACGGCTTCACAGAGGATGACGAGGCTGTGCGTGCCGCTGAATAACCACATACAGTATATGAATATGACTGCCCCTTGGGTGTAAATGACTCCACAATGATGCAGGTTCTTCGGTATGAACAGTTTTTTTTAAAAATATATTTCCTTTTATGTGTTGGAAAATTAAACTTGGACTGTCTCTTCATTTTGTTCTTTTTGCAGCGTCACATGAAAAGCATCTCTCCTAAAATCCAGCAAAGACCTGCTCAGGGTGGTGCTGGTCATGCTGTATGTGTATCATTTAGTATTAAAAGCCACAAAAATGCACTAATGTGTGACAAGTTCACTCAGAGATGGAGAAAGATGTAAGGAAGGGGTGAGAAATTGTTTTCATAGATAGGGACTTCTCACAAAGCTGGAAACTCAAAAGTCACATGTAATGGAAAAAATGGATACATTCAAATTTAAGTAATAATCTTCAGTTTCAGCTGCCAGCTTTATACTGGGTTAGAGGTTGGAAGATGACCATGATAACTCGTCTAGTGTCTGCTCATATATTGGGGAATGTGGCTCTTTGCCAAAAAGCAGTAAACCTCAGAGCACTAACAGCACCAGCAGCCTGTCCACAAAGAAAGCAGATCTTGTAGAGTTCACAATACAAATGACTTTTTCTAAATGGGTCATTCTAAGCTGATATTTGGAGGCCCATGAACTTTATATTACTTTTTTTTAAAGTATTTTCCCCTTTCCTTAGTTTTTAAATGATTTTTCCATTGTTTTAAAAGTAAAATGAGATCCACATATGAAGACATTCATTTTAAATTTCGTTAGAACAGTGGCAGTATAATGTCCTCATAAGTGGATATCAAGCCCTTGTAGAGCAAAATTTAGTGTTTTGGTCTAGACAACCCAAAATGTGATGTCCACATATGTGGATGCCAGGTCCTAGGAGGTTAAAAAACGGATGATCCAAACCAATGAATCCAGGCAGGTGCTTTCTGGGCTGATCACATGTTAGTTTTATTGCAGTATAAAATAAAAAGGTTCATACTATACTTTACTGCAATACTAGATTTTTAATTCACATTTACTACATTTTGAAGTAGCTCAAAGTGAAGCCAGCTGCAATTATTTACTATGATTTTGGGTAGTTTAGGTACTCCCAAACACTGAGTATCTAAAGCTTTATGGACAAATCTGCTTTTAGTTTTAAGACTTTTGTCTAATCCTGATTTCGCAACTACATTTGAACTAAAAATGCTCAAATCTTGCTCAAAACATCTGCCTAATTATAGAGGTCACCTTGTTCTGCCACAGCCGTTCTCTTCCATCAGAGTCTCAACGTGTGCCTCAGAACTTTGGCAGGAGATCCTTTAGTTCCGGCAGGCTGAGAGGTGTGCATTCGTTGGATCAGCCTGGTTATGGTGAGGTCAGACCGGGAAAACTTGTACACATAAAGCAGAGAGGCTGTACCAGCAGCAAGGGCAGATGAGGCAGACTACAGTAGATAAAAAAAAAATATATATAACGGGCATGGATTATTGAGGCCAGATAGGGTCATTACACAAAATCTCCCTAAAAGGAAAGCCACAGCCTGAAGTATCATGTCCATCTATTCAAGTTTCATGCTGGCAAACTCAGGAATGCCTTGATAGATATGGCCCAAAAATCCTCTTCTTAACTCATTAGATTTTAGTGGTTAAGGCCAGTGTGAAAAGGTTACACATCATTGTAATGTTCTGCAAAACACACTTCTGGGCTTCATTCAGCAGCATAAGTAGGGAATGGAGGAGGAAACAGCAACAGGAAGCTGTGTTGTTTCACACAGCATGCATTCACACTGCACTCCAGAGAGAAAAACATCTTATCTATCACATTTCCCAATATATTTTTCATATCATCAAACAACTGGCTAATTTAAATGTTTCAGATGCAAATGACGTCGTCACTCTTCACCTTGTGGCACATATGAAGATGAAGTTAATCATGTATTTATGTGTGTATGTGCATGCATCGTTCCACCAGAAAGAAAAGCCTGACTTTTAGTTAAAGTCACGCATAATAAATGGAGTCCGGCATGTCATACATTCCTGAGGCTTATATATCTCAGATGAATGTGCTGACCTCTCTGTTGAAACACTGCATTTGGTGATTTCAATCAATGCAAGTGAGCGATTAGAATCCTCCAGAGCTGAAACCTGTGGTTTGCTGTTGAATAATCCCATAGCATTAACGTCAGGAAAAAAAAACAAGGAGCAGATGACAGAGGACAGCTGTGGTTCATTTTGCTTCTTTTTTTTTTTTTATTCATTTTTTATCAGGTATGGATGTTAAATATCTCACAGTGGATGTGTTACCTAAGCAGAAGAAGAAAAATTATTGATTTTTTAATCTGGCTTCTTCACCTTCTCTGAAAGCCCCACACTGACCACTTGCACAACTTCATTTGACATGAGTGAAAACAGTAATACAGTATTACAGGTCACTTGCTCCCCAAGATGTTAATTTAAAGTGAACAGCCCTGGGAGTGGGGAAAAATGTACAATGACCACGCTCCTCTGACAAACTTTTATCACTGAGGTGGAGGCAGAGAAGAACGTACACGTGAAGATTTGTTGAGTCTGACACAGAGAAATAAAATATTAACATTCACTTCATGCAGAAGTTTTGATGTAGCTTTTTTGGCACTTTAATCACCACAGGGCAAGTGTCATCTGATTTTATTAAATGCAAGAAAACTCACATGAAAATATTTTAGATGGATGCATTGCCAGGGGAAAAGTTTCCCATTTAAGGTGATACAACTTTGTGGCAAATTGTTGCTTATATATTCAGCATTTACAGAATATACCATTATAACCTTGGTTCTCTGAGTGAGAGGTTGCCTATCTTGATGCAATAGACAATGTAGGGTTACACTGTAACCTTGGTTCTCTGAGTGAGAGACAGCAAACTTTGTTCACCACTTCAGACCAACTTTAAGAGTGAGCCATCACAGACATCTCCATAGACCTTCATATTTAAATTACCAGCTGACACACATGTGCAAGTGTAAACAATAGCTATTCATTGGGCTTCACATTTTCTAACTGGAGTCACTGAACTTGATCTTACACCTTATAGTTATATGACAAATCTCCTGCCCTATTATGCGGTTACTAACAGACCTGTAAGTTTCGCTTTCAGTTTTGATGAGGTGCACTGATTAGCAACTATCTGTGTCTATGAAAAACAAAATACAACAAAGCTAACTGGCTATAGCTGAAATTAAAAGAAAAACGAAAGAAAGTGCTACAACTGAGATTTCAAATCAGGACATTGGAGTGGTGAATTAGAAATGAGGTCTCCATTTGTTGTGTATCATTGCCACCTTTACAAATTCAGTGTGTTTTTGGGCTCCACCAACTCCCGAGGGAACTAGCTGCTGCTTTAGCTGCTAAATGCTCATTTCGTTGATAAGCTAGTCTCTAACACTATCTATCAGACTGTTGGCAATGCAATAACACAGTATATAGTCATTATGTGATTGCAAGAGTCCTGACTTTTCATTGACAATCCCAGTTATTATATCTTAATAGAGTATTTTGATTGCTAGGCTGCAGCTCCACCAGGCTTCCCTTTAACTCGCTGAGGTCTGAGTCATCATGGGTGACAAACTGTACTTTAAAGAAGGCCTAAACTGCCTTTTTTGTGTCAGTTAGTCTGTGATTGCCATGACTTTGGAGAATATTTTAATAAAAAGAAAATATATATATATTCTGTTTCCTTAGGATTAGATTAGAATGTTGTATGGCAACAGAGGGTTAAAACTTTAGACATGACAGTCTAAGTGCATAATTCCCAGATGACTGCTGTTTATCCTCGAGACCTGGGCTGCTTTGTTGATTTTGAATAATAATACAGTTGAACTAGAAGAAGGATTGGAAGGACTGTGGTCTGAGACATCATCGGTGACATCTACAACCCTATGTCACTTTTGTTTGGATTAAACTGTTCTTCTAAGTCTTGGCGATCGCAGAATGAGCAAATTAATCGTTCTAATTGACAAACACGTGCTCTTCTCCAAAATACAGGGTTAGGAGAACGTTGGCACCTATGATGACTTAGACCTCAGAGAGCTAAACAAGCATAGCCCTGCCACCATGCATAAATACCACCACAGGTAGTAAAATATTCAAAGCACCAGTAAGTAACAACACTCAGTGCATTATGTTGCAGTAAATGTTGTTAAGATAATTCGAACATGTTATATGTTGAGAGTAAATTTAATCTCTAAATGCACTATTCTATTTGCTATGATTGTTATGTGTGCTGTACTGAACAATCCTGATACTACATCACATATGTTATATGATATGTTCATGAGATATGAAATAATGTTTCTAATCTTCAAAGCAGAAGGATTTTCCCCTTGATCACAGTTTCTGTTGTTTCCAGTTCATTTCCTAGAAAGGTTTAACATGTAATCATAAATTCTTGGAAAGGTGCCTGGAAATTCCACTGAATAGAGATGATGCTATATTAATTAATGCAAGTCTGTCATAGCTGTTATCACATTAGAAATTTGTTCAGATATGAACCTTTGCAGTCCTGCGACAGACTGGCGATCTGTCCAGGGTGTGCCTCTCCTCCCATTCCCATGACAAGCTGGGACAGACTCCTCCTGCTGCCCTGTGACCTGGAATTGGACGAGCAAAAGAAAATGTTGAGAGCGAGAGGGACGAGGTGCGACATCAGCCTCCTCGCTTGTCTTAGTCCCAGCATAATCCCACATTAACGAGCCAAACAGGCCACTGGGCGGATTAAGTGAAACGGGTCAACCCCTCGACTGATGCTGAAAGGAGTCACTGAGCCGGCACATTGAAAGCTTAATTATTTATTTTATTTAGAAAAATAGATTTTGACAGAGCGTTGTGTCTAATAACAAAACTGAACTGCACCACTGGCTGTCTGACCAAACTACTCACACTCACCGGGGTAGAAAGAAAGCAGTCGCCTGTGTTATGGTATGTCAGCCACACAAAGCACAACAGTGTAAGTGTGTACATATGCATTAAACATGCTTTGACACTGCCCCCCCCCCCATCCACAATATATGGCAATGACTCACCACACTCCCTGTATAGAGAGAGATTATACCCATGCACTAGAGGCAAAGATAAAGTCCGTCTGTGTTATGTTATAGCACACACAAGCAGCGACGACACCGAGCCGCGTGCGGTAAGAAGATTAATGCATTTGTGGAAAAGCTGCAGAGCCTACACACAAAAAAAGAGCGGACGTGTGTTTAGGAGATAACTACAGGAGCTCTCATCTCCTTTAACATTGTGAATGAAAATACAAAAACAAAATAGTCAGACTATGTAACGCTATGAATATTACATCATAATTAAAATGACGACTTATGCAACAAAAAACTAGATGTTAGCTTACACAGTTTGAGTTTCATTGCCACTGCAATTGCACAGATGAATCCTGCCGCTGTACAGATTTGTATATGAACGAGGAGGAGCATGATCACATATGAAGTAGTATATATAAATCTTTAATCTATAACCAGTATGGTAAACCACATTCAGTCCATCTTACCTGAAAATATTCAGTTTCCCCTGCTTGCATTTTATCAGGAAAACAATCCCAAAATCCTACGTCAGCAGGGCAGACTCAGAGCATTAACACACGCAAACATGAAAAGCAACCCTCATGAATAAATAAAACCATCTTTTATCTCGGGAGCATTTTTTTTTATAAAGCTACCCCATGTTCCTCATGTGGGTCACGAAGCGGATCTCATCTCCACTGTTCTCACGTGCAGTACAGAGAGAAAAAAAGATCTGACTGGCCAATCAAACCCAAGCTGAGCCACATCACAATGAAGCAGAAAAGAGACTCGCTTGGCCAGGCCCGTTGACCTGTGACCCCTGCAGAGAGCTGCCCATCCTCGCTCTCAATCAGGGTCCCGTTGCGGAGGCTCTCTGTGCCGTTCCCCATCTGATCCCCGAACTCTGGGTGGATCAGCGTGAAAATGAGGCTTTTGAAGCGGTTCTCTGTGGTGGAGGCGATCTCCGAGGAGGCCGTAGTTAGGTTGAGATCGGCAGGGTCCACACATGTGCCGTTCAACTTGGCGAAGACCACCTCACCAAGATCCAGTCCGGCCACAGAGGAAGGTGAAGCGCAGGGGATGTCCCGCACCAGCTTGTAGTTTTCCATCCACTCCTTCAGCCACTCAAGGGAGCAGTCGCACTCCCAGGGGTTTCTGAAGAGGTAAAGCCGGCCCAGGAAGTAGATGGGCTGGAAAACAGGGAAGGGAAGGGTGGTAAGATTGTTGCTGTTCAGGTGGAGCGTGATTAGGCTGGTCAGGTTCTCAAAAGTGCCCTCCTCGATGTATAGCAGCTGGTTCCTGTCTAGGTACAGGACCTCCAGCTCCACCAGGTCACTGAACCAGGTCTTGGACAGGTTGGTCAACTGGTTACCCCCGAGGTTGAGCATCTTGAGCCGGCTGAGGCCTTTGAAGGCGAGCTTGGGCAAATCAGACAGCAAGTTGTCATTGAGGTAAAGGTTCTCCAGCCGTGTAAGGTCCTGGAAGGCCTGCTCATGGATCACGTTGATGCGGTTCCCCTGGAGGTTCAGGTACCTGAGAGAGATAAAGATGCTTGAAAGAACTGGTTTACACAATAAGAGAGGATCAGTGGCTGTGTTAGATTTAGACAGCCTTTGTTTGCTACCAATATTCAGTTTGTCATGCTTTTGTTTCAGCACAGAAAATCGCACATGCTACCTTAGGCAGTGCAGACTCACACCAGGAACCACACCTGCACAAAATAATTTTCTTCCATGTCATCTGTAAAATCTCTGAAAACAGGACGGGAGTAGTGCATGAACTAAGGATGAATACACAAACTTCGAACTGCTGAACACTTAGTTCAAACAGAAGATGAACTGAGCGTGCAATGAGACCCTGCAGCATTTTGAACTGTGACTGTGGAATAAAAATCTGTAGCTGGAAATGAGCATAGCAGGTCTGCTTTAAGAGTTTATGCAAAACCTCAGTCAATAAATGAATGCCTGGTTGTAGCTATGTGAGTTCATGCATGAGCTTGGAGTCTGTGGCTTACTTGAGGCTACCCAGGCCCAGCAGGGAGTTGTAGGCCACCGCCTCTATCTTGTTTCTCTCCAGATAGATGTGAGTCAGGTTTTCCATGCCTCTGATGGCCCCTGGGATCCTCCTGAAGTTGTTTTGGAAGCAGAGCAGCTCCTTCAGTGCCGTTTGCTCTATAAAGATACGATCAGGGATGCTGAACAGGTTACAGTCGGACAAGTCGAGGCGCACCAGCTTCTTCAGCCCTGTGAAAGTTCGTGTGTGAAGGTAGCTGATGTACTCGTTGTGCGCCATTTTCAGCTCCACCAAGTTCGAGAGTCCCTGCATGACAGAAGCTGTTAGTCAACTCTGGAAACTCTAAAAATATAAAAATGAATTTTAACAAATCTAGTAAAGATACAGTAGTGCTTGAAAGTGTAGATTTTTTTTTGTATTTCTGCATGTTGATGGGTTTCCTCACATGATCATTCAGGCAGTTTATATATATGTATATATATATATATATTGTGGGGATGATTTACGCAGGATCTTATATAAATTCTCTACATGTTATGAAACTGGTGAAGATGCTTCCTTATTAGCTTGTATTTTCTCTTTGATTTCTGGTAGTTTTTGTTTAATCTCTGGTCTGTTAAACTCCCCAGGTCAACAAAGTAGTGCTAAAAGGAAAGAAATTTTCAGCATTTCCATAGCATGAGACAAACTGACCTCTGGATAGAAACCTGTTTGTTACGTGTTTGTTTTTTTGGTTACAAAATCCTTCAGCAGAACATTCAGCAAACCTTAAAGGCTCCTGGGGTAATGAAGGAGATGTTGTTGTGGTCCAGAGAGAGAGACTTGAGGGAGGGCAGGGTACCAAAGGCCCTTTCTGATAAGAACTTGAGCCTGTTTTTATCCAAGTTGATGGCGGAGGCCTCGCACGGAAACTCCTTGGGCAGCTCAGCCAGGCCGGAGCGGTCGCAGAGCACGCTGCAGCTCTTCTCCTGCGTGCAGGTGCAGGATGGTGGGCAGGCTCGAACACAAGCCCACCGTGCCAGCACCGCCTGAGGCAGCAGGCAAAGCACAGAGACTGAAAGGACAGGATGGGTGTTATTTCAGAGTGTAGTGGTACTTTCAGTATTTTTACAGGAATTGAAAAGCTTGTTCTACACATATGGTGAAAGAGTGTTGACTTTTGGAGGCCTAATTCTAACTAAACAAGTGCACTAAGTAAGAAATGTGAGGTAATGCATACTAAATGAGCCACCAAAAAGTCAACTGGTGTTAATATCTGTTTCTATGATGTCATCTTTTGTACTATTAACAATATTTTCTTTTTTTATTAATCAGGTCATCAGTTGATTTGAGATTAAAAGTGACACAAATATATACATTGTATAAATTTATCCCGTGTTGTTTCTTTATTTCATTCATCTACTCTGTCTTTAACTAAATATTTAGGCTGCAGTGTTTTTTATAACTCTTTTTTTAAATGTAGTCAATGAATTAAAAAAAAAATCACATTAAAAAATGTAATGAAACAAATAAAAAAATAAAGGACAATAAGCTCTACTTGTTGCAAGTAGTTGTGAAAGAAGTTTTAGCAGCAGATTTTCATCACCCTGACTCCGCACTTTTCTGTAGCATGACGCTTTTCAAACTACAGGGCTTTACCACATCCCCTTATATCAAGCCCTGTAGTTCTGATCTGATAGTGCTTCAGTTTCTCTATATGAAGACAGAAAACCTTTCAAACTCCTGCACCTTTTTTAAAAATCATCAGTTGCACAATGTAACAAAAGGAGTTGGGCTCATAACTTGTTGGAGCAACTTTTTGTAGTTTTATCATTATACACCATCACAATCAACACATGAATGGTTGCAAACCTTCAACTTTAACTGAAAGGGTTTTACAGAACTTTTCCATGAATTGTTTTGGAATTGCATCCATGTTTAGACACAATCCCCTATTTTCAGAGGTTTAAAAATTGACTGGAAAATTGACTAACAAGCAGTTTCGTGGTCAGGTGAGGCCATGAAACTGTATCATGACAAATGAAGCAGACATAATATCTGATCTTCAAAGTGTTTCATTTTTATTTTATAGCTTTTTGTTGTAATTTTAAATATCGGGCCAAAGGAGATGTTGATAAAAGTTAGGGAGGCCATCATTACTGACTGGTGTAGAGTCAACAACTGTCTCTGAATGTGGACAAAACAAAAGAGATGATTGTTGACTTCAGGAGAGCACAGAGAAATCACTGCCCACTTAACATCAATGAATCCTCTGTGGAGGTCGTCAAGAGCACCAAATTCCTTGGTGTCCACCTGGCGGAGCCTTCTGGTCCTTCAACACCAGCTCTGTAACCAAGAAGGCCCAGCAGCGTCTCTACTTCCTGCGGAAACTAAGGAAAGCCCATCTCGCACCATCCATTCTTACCACCTTCTACAGAGGGACTATCGAGAGTGTCCTAAGCAGCTGCATCACTGTCTGGTATGGTAACTGCACTGTATCAAATGGCAATACCCGACAACGGACAGTGAGAGCAGCTGAGAAGATCATTGGAGCCCCTCTTCCCTCCATCACGGACAGCACCCGCTCCATCCACAAAGCCACCAGCACACCAGCAGGGTGTGTGGAGGACCCCACACACCCCTCACACACACACTTCACCGTGCTGCCTTCTGAAAAGAGGTAGCATCCGGGCCCACTCTACCAGACTACAGAACAGTTTCTTCCCCCAAGCCATCAGACTCCTGAACGCTCAGTGACTGGACTGACACACACACACACACACACACACACACACACACACACACACACACACACACCAAGCACTTATCTGCAGCATCTCTCACACACACACACACACACCTACAGACACCAGTTACTTTTGCACAATACTCAGCATTTTGCACATTTCCACTTCACTGTCTTGTGTCTGTATCGTCCTGTACTGTCTACAGGGAGTGCAGAATTATTAGGCAAATGAGTATTTTGTCCACATCATCCTCTTCATGCATGTTGTCTTACTCCAAGCTGTATAGGCTCGAAAGCCTACTACCAATTAAGCATATTAGGTGATGTGCATCTCTGTAATGAGAAGGGGTGTGGTCTAATGACATCAACACCCTATATCAGGTGTGCATAATTATTAGGCAACTTCCTTTCCTTTGGCAAAATGGGTCAAAAGAAGGACTTGACAGGCTCAGAAAAGTCAAAAATAGTGAGATATCTTGCAGAGGGATGCAGCAGTCTTAAAATTGCAAAGCTTCTGAAGCGTGATCATCGAACAATCAAGCGTTTCATTCAAAATAGTCAACAGGGCCGCAAGAAGCGTGTGGAAAAACCAAGGCGCAAAATAACTGCCCATGAACTGAGAAAAGTCAAGCGTGCAGCTGCCAAGATGCCACTTGCCACCAGTTTGGCCATATTTCAGAGCTGCAACATCACTGGAGTGCCCAAAAGCACAAGGTGTGCAATACTCAGAGACATGGCCAAGGTAAGAAAGGCTGAAAGACGACCACCACTGAACAAGACACACAAGCTGAAACGTCAAGACTGGGCCAAGAAATATCTCAAGACTGATTTTTCTAAGGTTTTATGGACTGATGAAATGAGAGTGAGTCTTGATGGGCCAGATGGATGGGCCCGTGGCTGGATTGGTAAAGGGCAGAGAGCTCCAGTCCGACTCAGACGCCAGCAAGGTGGAGGTGGAGTACTGGTTTGGGCTGGTATCATCAAAGATGAGCTTGTGGGGCCTTTTCGGGTTGAGGATGGAGTCAAGCTCAACTCCCAGTCCTACTGCCAGTTTCTGGAAGACACCTTCTTCAAGCAGTGGTACAGGAAGAAGTCTGCATCCTTCAAGAAAAACATGATTTTCATGCAGGACAATGCTCCATCACACGCGTCCAAGTACTCCACAGCGTGGCTGGCAAGAAAGGGTATAAAAGAAGAAAAACTAATGACATGGCCTCCTTGTTCACCTGATCTGAACCCCATTGAGAACCTGTGGTCCATCATCAAATGTGAGATTTACAAGGAGGGAAAACAGTACACCTCTCTGAACAGTGTCTGGGAGGCTGTGGTTGCTGCTGCACGCAATGTTGATGGTGAACAGATCAAAACACTGACAGAATCCATGGATGGCAGGCTTTTGAGTGTCCTTGCAAAGAAAGGTGGCTATATTGGTCGCTGATTTGTTTTTGTTTTGTTTTTGAATGTCAGAAATGTATATTTGTGAATGTGGAGATGTTATATTGGTTTCACTGGTAAAAAATAAATAATTGAAATGGGTATATATTTGTTTTTTGTTAAGTTGCCTAATAATTATGCACAGTAATAGTCACCTGCACACACAGATATCCCCCTAAAATAGCTAAAACTAAAAACAAACTAAAAACTACTTCCAAAAACATTCAGCTTTGATATTAATGAGTTTTTTGGGTTCATTGAGAACATGGTTGTTGTTCAATAATAAAATTATTCCTCAAAAATACAACTTGCCTAATAATTCTGCACTCCCTGTAGTGTTGCACTGTCTTATCTTGTTTATTTTTGCAATTTTTTTGCAAATTGCACTTTACGTAGTCCTGTGTTGCCCGTTATATGTCATATGTAGCACCAGGGTCTCGGAGGAACGCTGTCTCATTTCACTCTGTACTGTACCACTGCACATGGTTGAAATGACAATAAAAACCACTTCACTTCACTTGACATTAGATTAAAAAACAAAACAAAACTTTCGGAGAGACTGTGAAAACTTTAGAAGTGGCCAAGTCAATGATCTGATACATATGATCAACCTATCTCTAATAATCGGCTATGTACCACAGGCCTTCAAGGTGGCTGTAGTTAAACCTTTACTCAAAAAGCCATCTCTAGACCCAGCTGTCTTAGCTAATTATAGGCCAATCTCCAACCTTCCTTTCATATCAAAAATCCTTGAAAGAGTAGTTGTCAAACAGCTAACTGATCATCTGCAGAGGAATGGCTTATTTGAAGCGTTTCAGTCAGGTTTCAGAGCTCAGCACAGCACAGAAACAGCTTTAGTGAAGGTTACAAATGATCTTCTTATGGCCTCTGACAGTGGACTCATCTCTGTGCTTGTCCTGCTAGACCTCAGTGCTGCATTCGACACTGTTGACCATAATATCCTATTAGAGCGATTAGAACATGCTGTAGGTATTACAGGTACTGCACTGCAGTGGTTTGTATCATATCTATCTAATAGACTCCAATTTGTACATGTAAATGGAGAGTCCTCTTCAGACACTAAGGTCAATTATGGTGTTCCACAGGGTTCAGTGCTAGGACCAATTCTATTTACATTATACATGCTTCCCCTAGGCAACATCATTAGAAGACATAGCATAAATTTTCACTGCTATGCAGATGACACGCAGCTCTATCTATCCATGAAGCCAGGTAACACACACCAATTAGTTAAACTGCAGGAATGTCTTAAAGACATAAAGACCTGGATGGCCGCTAACTTTCTGCTTCTTAATTCAGATAAAACTGAGGTTATTGTACTCGGCCCTGAAAATCTTAGAAATATGGTATCTAAGCAGATTCTTACTCTGGATGGCATTACCTTGGCCTCCAGTAACACTGTGAGAAACCTTGGAGTCATTTTTGACCAGGACATGTCCTTCAACGCACATATTAAACAAATATGTAAGACTGCTTTCTTCCATTTGCGCAACATCTCTAAAATTAGAAATATCCTGTCTCAGAGTGATGCTGAAAAACTAGTTCATGCATTTATTACTTCCAGGCTGGACTACTGTAATTCACTATTATCAGGATGTCCTAAAAACTCGCTGAAAAGCCTTCAGCTAATCCAAAATGCTGCAGCAAGAGTACTGACAGGGACTAGAAAGAGAGAGCATATTTCTCCTGTTTTGGCTTCCCTTCATTGGCTTCCTGTTAAATCCAGAATTGAATTCAAAATCCTGCTCCTCACATACAAGGTCTTAAATAATCAGGCCCCATCTTATCTTAATGACCTTGTAGTACCATATCACCCTATTAGAGCACTTCGCTCTTGCACTGCAGGCCTACTTGTTGTTCCTAGAGTATTTAAAAGTAGAATGGGAGGCAGAGCCTTCAGTTTTCAGGCCCCTCTTCTGTGGAACCAACTTCCAGTTTGGATTCGGGAGACAGACACTATCTCTACTTTCAAGATTAGGCTTAAAACTTTCCTTTTTGCTAAAGCATATAGTTAGGGCTGGACCAGGTGACCCTGAATCCTCCCTTAGTTATGCTGCAATAGACGTAGGCTGCCGGGGATTCCCATGATGCATTGAGTTTTTCCCTTCCAGTCACCTTTCTCACTCACTATGTGCTAATAGACCTCTCTGCATCGAATCATATCTGTTATTAATCTCTGTCTCTCTTCCACAGCATGTCTTTATCCTGTTTTCCTTCTTTCACCCCAACCGGTCGCAGCAGATGGCCGCCCCTCCCTGAGCCTGGTTCTGCCGGAGGTTTCTTCCTGTTAAAAGGGAGTTTTTCCTTCCCACTGTCGCCAAAGTGCTTGCTCATAGGGGGTCATATGATTGTTGGGTTTTTCTCTGTATTTATTATTGTGCTATCTACTGTACAATATAAAGCGCCTTGAGGCGACTTTTGTTGTGATTTGGCGCTATATAAATAAAATTGAATTGAATTGAATGGTTAAAAAAAAAAATGAATAAACTGACCAGCTCAGCAGCACCAAAAGGCCTGAAACATTACAGAAGACAACCAAAGGGCGTGATTGCAGAATTATTTCCATGTTTAAGAAAAACAACTTCTAACTAAAAAAAAAATTCTCGAAGAGACAGGAGTCCACTGCCAAAGTTTACAATTAAGAGGCACTTTCATGAAAGGTAAAATAAACAGTTTACGACAAAGTGCAAACCACCGGTTCCACTCACTCAGATTAGACTTTGCTTTGATGTGTGATTGTCAGCCCAGCTGCTGTGTTTTGGACTATTTAAGAACTACTTTACATGCAGAAGTGCAGGCAAAAAGTCTAAACAACAATCTGAATAACTGTGTACTAAGTTTTCACAGAAGTTTGACTTTTGCTGTGTTTCTTGGATGAAAGAAACAAAATTGGATGAGCTTCGGGATATTATTTCAAAGGCAGATAATCTGATATTGCTTGGAGGCCAGTGGAATGACTGACCTTACATGCACTTCATTGTTCATTCATTGAGTCATGCGTTTCTTGGTCATGTGTTCTAAGTACATTTGGAAATTGGAATGTGTAAACACCATGAATGGTACAATGGACAGCTATTTCTAGTATAAAATAAATATATGCTGCTTTATCTGACTTGTCATACTGCTCAGCCACAATCCATCCATCCATTCTCTTCTACTTTCCCTTTCTCGGGGGCAACAGCCTAAACCAGGGGTGTCCAACTCCAGGCCTCGAGGGCCAATGTCCTGCAGGTTTTAGGTGTGTCCTAACCCAGTGGGACATGCCCAGAGCACCTGGTCCAGGAGGCAGCCAGGAGGCATCTTAATTAGATGCGCAAACCACCTGAACTGGCTCCTTTTGATTTGGAGGAGTAACAGCTCTACTTTAAGCCCTTTCCAGATGGCTGTACCTCTCATTTTTTTGTGAGCCTATTCAACCACCATTCAGAGAAAGTTCATTTTCAACGTCTTGATGCATTCTCAATCATCCAGGAAAGTAAATCTCCAAAAGTTGAATCTGTTCATCTGGATGTAGCGTTTTGTGGGAGAAACGTTTCGTCACTCATTCTTCAGTGTATTGTTCAAATGTATTGTTCCTTCAGTGGGCTGGTTTCAGTCATTATGCAAATGTACTGGTTATAAGGTTTGGGGAAACCTGCAGTCAGCTGAGACTGAAGAAGTCACTTGGATGAGTGACGAAACGTTTCTCCCACAAAACGCTACGTCCAGATGAACAGATTCAACTTTTGGAGATTCATTTCCAACACTTGTATTCATGATCTGAACTGTGAGGGTAGGGATGTAGATCAACAGCTTTGCTTTAATTCTCAGCTCTCTTTTCACCACAACAGATCAGGGCAGTGTCTGCAGTGATCCAATCTGTCCGTCATGTCCTGGCCTTGAGGCGACTTTTGTTGTGATTTGGCGCTATATAAATAAAATTGAATTGAATTGAATTTGTGAACAAGACCCAAGATACTTGAACTCTTTGGGTCAGCCACTCGTCTCTCACCTGGAATGGCCACCTCACCTTTTTCTACTGAGAACCATGGCCTTGGACATGGAGCTGCTAATTCTCATTCCTGCAGTTTTATACAAAGCTGTGAAGCACTCAAGTGCAAGCTGGAGAACAAAATCTGCTG
Organism: Oreochromis niloticus; assembly: GCF_001858045.2. Classification (NCBI taxonomy): domain Eukaryota; kingdom Metazoa; phylum Chordata; class Actinopteri; order Cichliformes; family Cichlidae; genus Oreochromis; species Oreochromis niloticus. The sequence goes on along the minus strand of NC_031987.2, from coordinate 30,684,931 downwards.
AGGACAACAGAACCACATCATCCACAAAAAGTAGAGATGAGATCCTGAGGCCACCAAGGTGAAATCAACAAAGAAAACCAAAAACTTTACAGGTTTTCCTTTTGTTGCTGTTGTTGTTTGTTGACAATGAATTTAATTTATTTTGATCGTTTATTAATTACAGAAATTATTTTTATGCATCCGAAAATTGGTCAGAAATACTGTGACAGATTCAAACAACAGATAAGATTTTTTTAAAAGTGCTTGACAAGATACAACAAATATAATCATTAAAAATATTATAAGAGGCAAAACGACTAACCTTGAACATCAACTTTAATTATCATTGTTGAACAATAACAGTAATACAATATAACATACTATTTATCCAATCTGGGAAATTCTGTATATGTGTACCCCACTACAAGCACTTTTCATGACGTGTGTTTCATAATATTTCTGATTCAGAGTCCTTTTATTTGTTATTTCTACGTATTACTGTACATGAAAACAATATTGTTCAACTAAAAACTTTTCGCAAGTTTTTGATGTCTTCGATTCATCAAATCCTTCAAAGTCTACTATCACCAGTAAATAAAAAGATATAATGAAATAAAAAATAAAGGCTACACTGGCTGTTTGAAACGATGATGTGATTAAGAAAGAAGAGCTTATATCAGAGATTAGCTCCACAACAATAGGTATTGTCTGCGCCTGGGCTTTCACTCTTGGTCTGGTTCACATTAGCTCGAATTCAGCCCTGCCTTGCAGTTTGATTGGTCAGTCTTTGATGGAGCCACAGCAATTCTGAAAGCAGGAGAAGAAACTAAGCCAGATGAGCCCAGAAACAGTGGAAGAGAGAAGAGATTGAGACTGACCAGTGAAAGTGATGACAGTCATTACTGTAGTCGCTCATCTGGGACATGCCAGGATTAAGGGAGGTCTGAAATGGCACAAAGAGAGATCTTAATGATGAACAATTATGAGTTATATAAATGCTGCTGGAGATCTTTAGATGATCTAGTGTGGTTGGATAGTTTTATCTGTTAACGACAGGAAACCACAGACAGTCGGTCTTTACCGCAATGCTAAATTTACAGCAAATCACAGAGGAAGTCCAAGAAATGCAAAGCAACATACCTGTAGCTCTTTCCACAAAGTTGCATCCATGTGTACCAAACGTCACTGCCCAAATAGTTATGCATGTGTCCATCCCATGTCAGTCCACAAAGGGCACCTTCAACAGCATCACTGAGCGAGCTGAGCGGAAGCTTCTGCCTGCCACGGTTCTCCAACACAAAATGTATGCGGCTGCGTTTTTTTACCCTTCATCCACCCTACTTCACGGAATGCGCGTGTGTGTGCCTGTCTGTGTTTATGATGGAAAACACACATCAAAAAGCCATCTCTTAATGGCAGTCAAATCCCCTGGGTAGAGTGGAGTGATGGAGAGCGGATGGCAGGATTACAGAAGTAAAGTGAAGCTCTGTCAGATCAAACTGCAGAGACAGAGCAGTGAATGCTGGATGTCAAACTTATGAAAATAATGCAGATGCTGAAATGGAACAGGGATTTATCGAGTCGTCAATGCTGGGTCGGAGAGAAGCGATTGAGAGCAGTTAGTTAAATAAGGCTCCCTGTGCCGTACAAGCTTCATGGATCAGCATCTTTCCCCATATCTGAGGCCCTTAAATGTCCCTAAAACCTCATTCTCACAACATGACACAGAAATTATACAACAGGCTTTCAATGGGTGTCACTGACTCAGTGGTTATGAAACCTACTCAGCACATTAGAGACCATGTGACCTTTTAAGAGTAACATGAAAACCCCTGAAAATTGGACTAAACATGCTTTTCATGTAGGATGAAAGATATATATCTGTTGTGTGTTCTGACTGCCTAAAAAGCTGCCACAGATGGCCAAAGTAGAGACCATCTGTAGAGGAATAAAACACAGGTCAGTTTTTGTCTTTATTTTATTAGAATGGGTTTCACTAGAAAGTTCTACACACAAGCTTCCCATGCTCCTTGAACATGTGGTTCTCCACAATGGGAGGAGATAATATTAGCATACAGGGAAGGGCAGCCCTCTGAATCTAGGTCATCCCTGAGATTTAGGTCACGTCTCAATGACTGAATTCAGCGACCTCATTGCCGTGCACTGGCATGAAAACATCATCAACAACCTGAATTTGTCTTTGAAGCTTTGAGTGAGGTATTCAAACTTTCTTAGATGTACTGCATTCACACCATGTGAATTTGCTCCTGTATACCACCACAGTGGATTTTAAATCAAGTGCAGACTTAACTGAAGGGATTTTACAAAGAATTACATAAAAATGTCTAATTGTTAAACAGGTTATGCATAGTTACCGTTTGTCAAAGGCTCGAAATTAATTGGAAAATTGATGGACAATCAGTTTCATGACCACGTGAGGCCTGTTCCCTCATTATGGCATTACAAATACTGTGTCAACACAGAGTAAACTCCTGATCTTTTATCGACTTAATTTGTATTTGGTCACTGGAACTCCAATTGAACCTGTCAGAGACAAGCTTTCAAGGAGGAAGGCATATCCACAGTCAGTCTACAACTGAGAGACAGATTCATGAGTGGAAGCACTGTTCGGTCCTCTTAAATGTGTGCAAGCTGCCAGAAACCTTAATATTTGACTAGAAATACTTAGTAGTGAAGTAGTAATAGAAAGCAGCTCAAGAAATACTTAAAAGTCCATTAAAACTGTACTCAAGTACTTAGTCCATCTCATTCAGTGGTGTTGGGAATTGCAACCGTAAACAATGGCACCCCCCTTGCCCCGGTAATGGATCAGCTGTAGACACGAACCTGTGATTAGAAAGAATAAGCTGGAAGCCCAGCAAATACAAAACCAGAGAGATGACACCGAGCACAAACTCAACTGACACAGTTTAATTTACAAATGAAATCTTTATGTAGTTTCTTCAAAAGAAATGAAACCCATCCATCCAATCACCATTATTAAATTGAATTTTGCTGCCCATTGGCCACAGGCTGCTTGCTACAGGTTTTCTCTGCATGTCTATGTCAAACAAGTCTTCGATGAAACATGCTTGATTTATCCAGATACTTTTGCATTCAAACATTTTATTTTGGTAAAATCATACAATTTGCACAGCTGAGTATTTCCCATGCAGTGCAGTTACCTATAAGCTAATACAGAAAGCAAAGTCTACACCTAAAGAGCTCCAAGGTTCTCCGCAGATCGTGTAGCAAGTCTCCAGGTTCTGCCTGCACGGAGCCTCCCGTTAATCCCCAGCAGCCCAAAGAGCTGCTGCAGAAAAGATCAATGCTGCAGACCTGCTCCACATTCCCAGAGAACTCCAGAGGTGTCATATATGCAAATACAACAATGAGAATAAACCACATGTTTGTTTCTTTAAGGATTGCCATGTGCCAGACATTCACTGGAGAAAAATAATCATCAGGTCAAATTACAATAAAGAGTTATTAATGCACACAATTGGAGAATCTGAACACTTTTGCACTGATATGCTTAGGAAATTTATTTGCTTTTTAGACAGCATTATTCCAAACCTTGGCATGTTTGTTAAGATTCTGTTTCAAATTTCGTTGACCAATTAGTATTATCTAATAAAGATGACTGGCCCTGAGGAGGCCCTGAAACAGCTGTGGATATTATTTACTGAGTCCAATGTATCTTCGACATTAAAAAGCTCACACTACCCCGAAATATATAAATTTCACGCATACAGGTGACATTCAACATTCAAGTGCCAGTGTTTTTTTGAACTGTCTTTTGGTCAAGTTTCTGAAACTTTCAAAGAATCACTCTGAGGCTTACAAAAATAAATATTTGTCAAAAATGCTTAATAAATTACACAAAACTAGCAGCAAAAGTAGAATCTAGAAATCTGTGCAAATGGCTAAATTCCCCCCGACTGCTAAATCCCCTGGTCCCAAATAAATCCTGGTTTTTAACATTGAGAACCCTTCCCCTTTGTAAACAAGCTGCGTTTTTTTTCTCCTCCTCCGTCTCCTCACACAATATTTGGAAGCTTAAGGACACATATCCAAGACATCTATATAAAACTCTAGATGTGCAATAAAACAACTTTTGTAAAACTCGATGGGCACAACATACGAGGGCCTACACACCTAAATCAAGTAGCACCATTCAATCTCAAGTTCTCAACACTGTCAGTGCATCCACTTTTATTTTGATTTCTTAAATAAAAAAAGTTTCAAGGCACAACAAACCCGATGAGAAAACTGGGAGCATTTTGAGGTGAAACGCCCCGTGCGTGTCTCCCCCTCCTCTCCACGGCTGCTCCTCTTTAAGAGGAGAAGCCTGCTCTGGCTTCACGAAGCCACTGATTTTTTTGTCTTTATCATTTTTATACAGTTCTGAGCAGATGACTCTCAGAAGACCTGACAGTACTTAAATATTCCATAAAGGAAGTAGACACCACCCCTCCCAACCCCCCCAGTCTTTGGCCACGTCCACAGTTACAATACGCAGCGATGAAACCAAAGCCACTGACAATGGCGGTGCACTGAAAGCTGCGCCCATCGCCTACAACCCCCCCACCCTAAAGCCCTAACCCCAGTGGTCGGAGTGTTCCTCTAACCTGCATCCGTTCGTAGCCGTTTAATTGAAAAACCTCAGTGATTATTCAAATGCCTGTCTCCTTAAGATGAACCATGCCTCCAACGCAGCTTGAAAAGAGAAAACGTTTGTAATTAAGTTAAGCCTGCGACTCAGTTCACGTGTCCTTTCTCCTTGACCAAAAAACAAAACACTTGCAAGCGTAGAATACCGTGTGGGCCTCGTGATTGCAGGTCGATTCAGGTAAACACTAACACTGCGCTATGCCCCCCCGATGCTGTGGTCCTTTATGCAGCCATTTTGAACTTCACTTTCAAGATGGCAGGCATTTTTTGTCTTGTTACACATTTGTAGAGAAACTATTCATAAACAAAAAAACAAACAAGAAAACAAAGCAAAAAACTGACTCAGTTTTTCAACTTTTCACGCACCTGCATCAAAAAGAAACAAAAAACACCGCCCACTTAATGTAGCTAGCACTTGGTAACATACTAGCTGCCGTAACACTGTCAAGTCAATTGAAAAGCATGGAGTAACAAGTTCCAGCATTTATTATTCTTGTATCAACCTCAGCGATCGTTGGCACTGAGCTTAATGACTTCTGTGTTTCTTAAGATTACGATAGGAATGGCTATTTCAAAGACTACCATTTCCGTAAAAAAGGAGCCCGTCCAGGATAGAGTGAGCAAAAAAGAAGAACGCAAATGTAACTTTGTCCCTTACGATTAAAATACGGTCACCTCACTGAGTGGCCCAGTTTGTATTAGATATAGTAATGGCTCCATTAGCTGTTTGAGTATAGAAAAGGCTACATGATGTTCCTGTAATAAATTTGAAGTTCAAATGGAGTCGTGACTCCTGAGAGCCACAACATCCCAGTGTTTGCCAAGGTTTGATCAAATCCAAGCTTATTTTACCCTTTAATATTTTTCACCAAACAAAGTCATAGTAAAACAAATTTTAGCTCTTGGCCAGGTTCATCTGGTGAAATGAAAACATAGATTTCCTGTTTAAATTCAAAAGGCACAGTACATTAACATACAAATGATCCTCAGGCTACTCGGTTGGGTTTCCCCCCACAAAAAAACCCAAAACAAAACAAAACAAAAATACTTTTAACGATGAAAGTCCGAGGTTGCTGTCGGACAATGCATGTCAGCATCCATGCTCACTCTGAGGTGTGCGAAATCTCTGCGGTCTCCGGCGTGCTGCACGTGCTGGTGACGTTCCGTTGCTTCGTGCTGCACTTCCTTTTCGAGAAGCGAATGGCAGAGAACCAGGGTTGGTAATGTACTGTGTGTCAGTGAAGCTACACAGGGAAGGTTTTTTCTTTTTTAATGGTCTGGCTTAAGTCAACATGTGGTTTCCATTGGGTTGGCATGGCAACCTATTCCTATGGCGACTAGTTTCCCCACCAATCCACGCTACCCGAGTGGCTGTAATTTCCTCCGTAGCTGTCGCTGCCGTAGAAGTTGCCACCAAATCCACCTGCGAAGAATACCAACAAAACATTAATTGACGGCAAAGTGAGGTTTTTGTTTACACGCATTTAGAAGAAATTGCTCAAACATCAAGTTATTATTAACCAACTCCCCCAAAAATTCTGTTCATCTGGATGGAGCGTTTTCAGTGGGAGAAAGGTTTGGTCACTGATCCTTCTTTATCGACTGAAGAAGTCACTTGGATGAGTGAAAATGTTTCTCCCACTGAAAACGCTACGTCCAGATGTCCAACTTTCTGGACATCTGGACGTGGATGCTGCAATTGCTTGATGCATGCTCAATAACCAAATCCCCACCCTGTGCCCACATTAAACAGTTTCAAATAACAAGGTTTGCATGTGTAAGTAATTCTCTGTATGTCTAAGTCCATTGCTTATTTGCACAATGACCTCAAAATACTTTCATAATTAAGACTAAGCTACTTTGTAAATGAGCACAGTTCCAGTCAAGAGGGAAGATACACCGCTTTTACTCATGACATGCAAAAACACACAAAAAAAACAAACAAACAAACAAAAAAAAAAAACAAAAAACAGGCCATCTTCTCCACACTCATGTCTGGTTTCAAAAACACTAGATGCTGCCAGTGCTATCTCCTCAGCCTCTTAAATCTAAAAAGCCAAGGCGATTTTCACAGCTGACATCTGACCTCGAGTTCAAATTCAGACTTGTTAGTAAATGAACCTATACTATGAATTTCACATCAGACATCCCCTCATTCTCAATCACATTCTCCCATAGTTTTCATAACAGTTTAAAAAAACTGCACAAAAAGCTGTGGGAATAGTTTGCTTACCTCCACCGAAGCCACGGTTTCCTCCATGGCCTCCAGCGCTGCGCCCTGAACGGTTGTTACTGAAACTTCCAGAGCCAGACGTCTGACGGTAATCTCTAGCTCCGAAACCACCAGAGAACCTGAACAAGACCAAAACAATTGGTTAAGTGTTACAGGTTCCTCATTAAAAAACAAAAAAAACAACAACAACACCAACAAACAAAAAAACAAAACAAAAAAACAAACACCCCCACCTTAACAAGTATAGTACTCAGATACCTCAATTATTTTACAGTACAAGTCAGGAAACGCGTTAAATTTTGCAGCAAAGAACTAAGATAAATAAGACAGCATTTGTTGTTGCCATGTTACCTCTTAGAGCGACCTCTATTGTTGCTCTTGTGCTGGTGCTCATAGGCCAGGCTCTCAAGCCAGGAGGGAACCTCCTGCTTGGCCTCAACCAGAATGTCCAGCAAATCTTTGGTTATGTTGCTGTTTTTGTCGTTAAAGAACGACGTGGCCAGACCTGCACAAAAAGGTCAGATTACACAGTCAAAAGACCGTACACCAACAAGGAGCAAATATTCTCTTCTAAAAATCAGTTCATACCGAGGTTGCCCACACGTCCCGTACGGCCAATACGGTGAACGTATTCTTCAATGTCACTGGGCAAATCAAAGTTGATAACGTGCTTCACATTGCTGATGTCCAGACCTCTAGCAGCCACCTGCAAAGGACAAGGAAAAAAAAAAAAAGTTTAACATTAAGCGTCTGTAAAAATGCCACACGTTACATTTCACATTCTTAATAGCCATTAGTAACAAAGTTTGTTGCTTCAGTGTGTGCCACAGTTCCCTCCCCAACCTTAGACTGCATGATGTCCTTCTCTTCAAACAAGAGTAAAAGGAAACATTAAAGCTTGAAGATAAAGAACTTGTCAGATTACTTACAGCTGTAGCCACCAGGATGGGGCAGCGTCCAGACCGGAACTGATGCAGAGCCTCCTCTCTGTCTCTCTGGGATCGATCTCCATGGATGCTGGTGCATGCATAACCCTCTCGGTAAAGGAAGTCCTCCAGTGCATCGGCTCCTTTCTTCGTTTCCACAAACACCAGAGTCAGGGAGTCTTTACCTGAGCAGCAAGAAATTAAGAGGAGACGAAAAAGCGGAGCAGGACAAAAAGCATAAGAGAAAAATAATATTTACTTTATGCAAAGCTACCCATGAATTGGAAAATTAAAAAAAAAAAATAAAAAATAAAAGCAGAACTTAAAAACACTATCAGAAACAGCTGGCAGTTGCAAGACCATGACCCACAAAAAAAAAAAAAAAAAAAAAAAAGAAAAAAAAATTCAAATACCAAAATGACAACTTAGAAATGGAGACAAGTGGTGCATTTAAAAAAACAAACAAAAAAAAAAAAAAAAAAAAACCCACAAAGCTTTAAATTGACTGACAACCATTAATTGACAGTGGCTTTGGTTTCTCTGAATAATTATTTCAATGGCTTTAAAAAATAAAAATAAAAAAAAATTACTACATTTGGAGTAATTTTTTTGTATTTGGTATCAGATATTGGGCATTAATGGCCATCAGAATAAAAGCTCAAGATAATCAACATGACTGAGGTAATGGGGTAAGACAGGCCATTCCATGTTTTGCATTATTCACAGCTAACCCTGCAATAGTTTTGCCAACAACAAACAACATTCCTCAAAACTTGCAAGTACCTGCAAATGAAACGCAGATCAGCCAAATCCAACTGAATGGTTAACGTGGTACCTTGTTGACCATTTTTAAAACAACTAAACCACTTTTTTTGGTGGTAGTATTAAGTCAACATGGAGGTGGCATGTTGATTTGGTGCCTAGACATAATTGAGTGATGGCTCATTTACCATTAAACAAACCCTAACCTGGTCCTATTCACTGTCATCTATTATAGCCATTTAGGAGCTCTAACCAAGATTAACAGACACACTGTTCACTGAATTAACAAGATCAGCGCCATTAAATTTGTCATAGCCTTCCGACTTTCAGAAAGAGCCAGCTGACCTTAGTTCCAAAACTAAACACACACTAAAACACTACACTGTCTAACATTTCACAGGGGAGATACAAGTTTTAAATCCATATATGAACTGCTTGGCAAGTGCTACCACTTATTGGAAATGAAATTTGAAAGAAAAACAAAACTAAACTGAGGTAGCATGTCAGCTGCAGCAGAGCAGAGGGAACGGGATGAACTGTGGGATGTGATGTTTCTTGTGTGGCAAAGTAAAGTTATGATACATTAACACTTACCCGTTTTCTCTGGGGCTTCTGTCACATTTTCCTGAACCTCACTGGGAATAACTAAGATAAAACCAAACCGGCCAGTAAACGCAAGGCTACAACAGCTTTTGATCATTGTGAGAAGCTAACCCCTTAAAAACACTTTCAAATGGTTTTAGCGCCTGCTCACCAAACTGCATCAGATCATTTCTACATTTTTCACTTTTTGATATAATGACAGATTGTTAGAAATGTAGCAAAGTCAATATTAGCTCGGTATGGGGCAGACAAACAGGATGAAGGGTTAGAGCCCAAAGCCCTTTATGGGAGGGGGAAAAAAAACAAGAATGAAGTGCATGTGCAATCTCACCGGTGGCATTGAGCAAATCAAGGAGGAAGGACCTCTTGTCTGTCTCCTCTACCCAGACCACCTTCTGGGTAATGTTTTCTGAAGTGGAACCAACACGCCCCACGGCAAGGAAAATGTAGTCCTCCAGGAAGTCACGAGCCAGGATCTACAATAAGCAAGTTCAAATATATAAGTATGCAAATACTTTTATTACACACATGTGAAGTATGGTTTTGTATACCTGCCAGCAGGCCAACGTACCTGGATCTCTTTGGGAAAGGTAGCACTGAACATCATAGTCCGGCGGATGCCTTTTGGTGGCATTGTGTCTTGTTCCACAATGCGTCTGATCTGTGGCTCAAAACCCATGTCCAACATGCGATCAGCCTCATCCACAACCAAGTAGCTGTGAGTACATTTAATAATTAGCAAATATAAATAAGGGAGTCAGACATTTCCATTAAAGCAACATTTTTTCCCATGAAACCCAAAATTGTTCTGCGTTATACTGACTGGCAATAATCCAGCCCGATCTTGCCCCTCTCCATCATGTCGACCAGACGTCCAGGTGTGGCCACCAGCAGGTGACAGCCTCTCTCCAAGTCCCTGATCTGCTGGCCAATATCTGCACCGCCGTACACAACGCAGGGACGCACCCTTGAGCGGTAGGCAAACTAAAGGAGGAAGGAAACAATTCAGCTTGGAGAGTCAATATTTTGGCAGACCAAGATGATGCCAGACATTTCTAGCTCACCTTTCTCGCCTCATCATAGATCTGCAATGCAAGTTCTCTGGTGGGAGCCAGGACAAGGGAGATTGGGTACTGTTTACGGCGTCCGTACCTTCCATTCTCCTGAGAAGACAAAACATGTTTATGAGAAAAAGCCAGATGTGGGTTTCGTTCAGTTATTGTGCAGTTTCTGTCCATAGTACCTGTCCACTGTTCTTGGCAGCCTGCAGAGCGTCTCCTGGCCCTTCCGTGTAGATCTGACTCAACACTGGCAGTAAGAAAGCAGCAGTCTTACCAGAGCCTGAAACACAACAAGGGCCATACAGTGTTATGGTGTACGAACATCAAACTACAGACACAACAAGATAAGGCCTTTCTAGGGTTATTTGAATATTACGACAGAAACGAGGTTCATGGTTAAACGTTTTCTCTAGTAGTCAAGTGAACACAGAATATGTAGAGATACTAACCAGTCTGGGCGCAGGCCATCAGGTCTCTCTTGGACTTGATGATTGGGATAGCATACTTCTGGACAGGGGTGGGGCGAGTGTAGCGACTAAGGTTAATGTTCCCCATGATAATCTCGCCCATGTCCACATCATGGAACTACAAAAGAACAAGGTATGCCATATATAAACATAAAAAATAAGAAAATGGCTTGTTTATCTTTTAAACAAAACCATGAAACTAAATCACTTACGCTTTCAATGTGGGGTGGGCAACTGCTTCCAGTAGCTTCCACGGGAATATCATCATATTTCTCAAAGTTTATGCCGGTGTTGCTTCCAGAGAAAAGCTCACTAGAAGACAATACAGAAAAGTTTAGGTTTTGGATAACCACGGCTGTTAGTTTGCTATAGGTGAGTGGAATCTGTCTTACTGTTCCAGACGCTCATTGGGAGCAGTGGGCTTGGACCAGTCATCATCTCTGGACTCCTCTGCCCAGCGGCTACTTCCTCCACCAGCAAAACCTCCACGCTCGTATCTAGAGCAGGGCGATATGACCAAAAATATTTATCACGATATACATTTGAAAATTTGCGATAACGATATAACTGACACTAGACAAAATACTTTACAACTCCACAACTTTATTAGTGCAAAAAACCCCATCAATGTATTTTCACTTAAACAAGCAGCTGTTTTTTATGTGCATTAAAGTTATATAAAAATTTAACAGTGCAAATTCCTTGCTGACAGTTTAACCAAAAGGCATTTCCAGTGGAAATTGGCCGACATATCCTCAGCATAACCATGTAGAATATCCACAAAACTTAAAAAGAGGTTATACACACACACACACACACACACACACACACACACTACAGTAATATTATGTTGAAGCACAGTACGTATCACTCCGCGAGGCTCCTGCCTACGGTAGCCGTAATGCTCTGACAATCCATCAAGCGGTGCGGCTTCGTAACTTAGCAAAGTCGTACTGAAACATTTGACAGATTTTCGAGCGCCGTGTACCACATAAAGTCGTTTCGAGGTCAGTAAACATAACCAGAATTCACACATAAGGCACACGGGATTATAAGGGGCACTGACGATTTTCAGAAAAATCAAAGGATTGATTTTAAGTGTGCCGTATTTTCCAAACAACACGGTAATAACGACGGCCCGCTAGCATGCTCTACCAAAAATAGTGCTTTGTTGTGTATCTGACGGACGAAAGCTAAACCAGTTCCACACCACTGAAGTTGCAGCATTTTTACAAACACATTCTGGTTCATCCATTTCATTTAACGATCCACTTTCGCTCTTCTCATTCTGCGCCGCCGCCATGTGCGTATGTAAACATAGGCGCTGCGCATGCGCGTTTTTACCCATATTCTATTGCGATATTTAATTTTTCCTATCGTTGCCCAAAATTACACCGGTATTACCATGAACGGTATGATATAGCCCAGCCCTACTTGTATCTGTGCACACAAAGGTTATTTAAATGAAGAACTAAATTGTCACTCAAAATTGAAGTTAGACAATATTTTCCACAGATTCTCCACCTCATATTACATAAAAACAAGCTATAACTGACGGTTCTTTTTCCATACCCTCAGCACTATTTTTCCATACTCTCAGCAATAACAGCTAAACTTAGGTCCTAGGACAGCACTGATTCCTTTTAGGATTTAAGTATGAACCCAAGAGTCAAGCTGGGATTGTATGGTACAATAAAAAACTTTTCTGCTAATCTCTCTGCTGCTCTAATAGTAAATCAATTAGTGAGATGAACACTTCACTAATTGGTTTAAACAATCACACACCAGAGTGGCAGCTGGAGAAACAATTTCACATAAAAATTAACAAATGCTAATATTATCAGGTAATACAAGACTTTGCTCTCAGGGCATGTTAAAATTCCAAAATTATAAACAGTACATTACTGAACGCAATGACACCCACCTTCCTCTTGAGCCTGCCCCACGGTCGTTGAAGAAGGCAGACTTGGACCTATCAGAACGTCCCCCAAAGCTGTTGTAGGCCGCATCCCTGGGAGGTCCTCCCCAGCCACCTTCTTTGTTTTCGTAATTGCCAAACCCTGTAATAAAAAATATTGGTCAATGGCAATATTTGTACCTTTTTTGGAGCGGGCAAAAGAGCCGTTACAACCGACACCCTTCTTACCAACAGCAGAACACACTTGTGTTTCCCCTAAAGCAAAAATACCATTAAATGTTACAAATCGAGTTACTCTAACAAAGTGACAAAGTTAATATTGCAAATAACAATTTACAGTTTATACAGAGTAAATATACTGTATTAAAAATAAGGGGTGGGGGAGGGTAGACTTTACAATGAAAAACTACACTACAACTAGGGCTACAGCTGGAGATTTTTAAGGACAACAGGTTTTTCCCACCTGCATTTTGCAATGGCTGATTAAACGAACCTCCACCCCTGTTACCACGGTAGGCACCACGCCCACCTCTATCATTGCGAGGGGGTCCACGCCCTCCAAAGCCCCCGTTTGTGCGGTTGTCATGGTAACCATTCACAAAGCCATTGGTGCGTCCGGAATCCCATCCAGGTGAATCTTTATTGGGTGGAAAAAGAAAAATTGAAAAAAAGAAAGAAAGAAAAGAGTTGTTAGGAAAAGCAGAAAGCGGCATGTTACTTATTTGTGTCAGTAAGCCAGTACACACTGCTGCCCTCAGTGCTGTCTATCCATGAGCCTCTCATTACTAGTTGACCTATTTTTAAATCTGAATTTCTGACAGTGGATATAAGCAACTCAATTACACGAAAACTTGGGACTGATGTCTCAAGTATAGCATCACCACCATTAGTGTCACATATTCATATTATCCAAGTTGCATAACCATGTACTTGATCTGTACAAAGGAATAGCTGTGGACAAGTCAAAGGTTTTTACATTTAATAAAAAAAAAAGTTTAAAGAAGTAGTGACTACTGAGGTGTTGCCTTTTTAATTTCTTTGGTTACACACAAGTTGTTCTACAAAGACCAGCTGAACCTCGTCTCTGCCTATATGGGACATTTACCACAACGATCTGCCCAGTTTTGGACACTGGCTGTGTCATAATTCCCATCTGTGGCCACACTGTTATCAGTGCGGGCTGAGGATGAGGCTGGTGGAGGGGGACAATGGTAGTTAGTGCTGCCATACATACTAAGGCATGCTGAAAAGCTCAATCTATGCCACAGCAGCATCAAGGGGCAGACCAACCAAAAAAAAAAAGTTCAACCTAAAGGGCTGATTAAACCTGCCCTGGGGCTTTTCATTTCCACCACTGTGGCAGATTTAAACATGTACAAACAACCCCAAAGACTCACAAGCACAGGCCAATCTGTCTGTGTGTAGTGAATAACTAAATTCTCTTCTGATACAGATCTGAGTCACTAAAGAGAAAAAAAATATTTCGTCAACAGAACAAAATATAATTATTATTATTTTATTTTTACAAGCTGAATATTTGCCATTTTAAGGTACATTTCAGACAGACAACTCTGCAAACTTTAATCTTGCATATTTACAAAAACAGGTACGACTTGACTTTAACAAACATACATAAGCCAATTTTAAGTTGAATATGACACATTGCACCTAACGTTTGTACTATGAAGCAAGAATTATCTTGATTTTATCTGGGTTTTGAGTATTACTTTGGCCCTTCACTTCTTACAAGGGTACATCACCATGGTAACCCCGCCTGCTCTGAACTAGACATGGTCTAGATTAAAACATCTTTTTTTGTTAATTTAAAGCACTGAAAATCTTTGTACTTCTGATAAATAGATTACTCACTTTTTTGACCCAAGACCCCCCCAACCCCACCCACACAAAATTATTTCAAACATTAATATATGATCTCTTTGTATTCGCCGACATATCAACTTTGCAAGCAGACTCAGCCTATGTTTGAATTCTGTACCAACAGGCACCTCTAGGCTGCAGCTGAAAGAACAAAAACTTATCAAATATTACCCATGTAATTTCCTTTCACATCTGATCTTCTGCTGCATACAGACCTGCAAATGTTGACCAGATGCTTCCATTGCCACAAGCTCAACTTGTCATGTGTAAACTTGCTTATAGCAAGAATAATGAGCACGGAGTTGATTTACTGAATTGTTAACTATCTAACCACTACTTAGCCTGTTTGCTGATGTTAGAGATATTGAAGCCAAATAACAGATATTCCAGGTATGTTGTAGCTTTGTATTACAGGGCCCAGGATTTGAGAGATTTTAGTGACTCAGAGTGGCATCAGACCCAAAAATGCATGTGGTAAAGCACAGAGTGCAGCAATGTTAGAACCTGATGTTCCAAGACAGAGTCCAGGGGACTTCAAACCAATAACCTACACAAACCAAAGAAAATTCACAAATTCATTCAAAAATACTTAAGCAAACAATACAAGTTACAACTAGAGTATGCTATTCAAACTATTTAAAATTCAAGTCAAAAACCACAGCCAATGTTTCCCATAAAACTGAACACAGCACCTTAAGAAAAAGGGAATCAACAAAACATAACTAAGGACTACAAAAAGTTAAACATCCATGACTGAATATTTGGCTGGCATTAAAGCATACAATACACACAAAGGTGTATACAAGTACGAGTTATAATTCATCTGGTGATTCTGGACTACTTACAAAAAAAACAGCACATGCCACAACACATTCACATTTTTTGAAGTCTGTGCGTCCTTCTGCCCCACAAAGAAACATTCAACAGCAAATTTATGGCATGTTCTGGAGATGCTTGCAGACCACATGCTGACAGATTTCTTTTTGTTTATAGAACTCAGATTTACACTGAATGGAAGTTAGTCTGGACAGCATGCCAGCCTACGAAGAATTAATTCAGCTCCATTACCAACTGGAGACATTAAACTCTAAAAAGCCAAACAATGATGCCCTCAGTCAACAACTATTCTCATTAAAATGCAAAACAAAAAAAAAGGCCAGGAAGAACAACTGGTAATCACTATACTTACAAAACATGAGTTTAAGACAAACACACAGATCATGATTCAATCATGTGCCAAGGAGGTGTGTTTGTATGCAGATTTCTGTTCTAAAGGTCAACTGCAGATTGCACTGGACACTGACTTTACACCACATAAAATAACCAAGGAAATCACCTGAGGTTATCAGCTGGAACAAAAGCCTGCATGCAACCACGTTATCAGTGCTGTGTTTAACAGCCAATCCTTTTAAAAACATAAAATGTAGGCAGAGAAAAGGCTGTGAAGTCAAAAAAAAGAACCCAGAACTGCAACTGAGAGGCTCCAGCTAATAAATATTGTGAATCCCATCAATAGTTCAATGTTCAAATAACTTGACCACTAAAGTCCTACTTTGACTTCATGGCTGAGGCTAACATGGTGTAGCGTATGCATGACTGGACAACACAAAACAAGTTGATATCGTCTTGTTATTAGTAAAACAGCCACACTAGTGATGCAATGCACTTAAAATAAAATAAAAATGCATCAGCAGCAACTCTGTTTGCAAGCTTTGAAAAATGCAGTGTTAGGCCCAGATTTGTGCTGCTTTTTTCCTCCAAGTGACCACAACAAAGCAAGGGCACACTGATTAAGCTATATACACTAAGAAACTCTGCATGGCATGCAGGTAGAGGTCAAAGTATACCACATTGGTTTCGCCAATCCCCACTGTAGGCATGGTAAAAGGCAAGCTCTTGAGAGGCCAGTCTTGGGTAACCTGAGCAAAGGTAGGGGAAGCAGGCTATAAAAAGACTCATGAGTACTGGCTCATGCAGTATGAGTGTTGGGCTTGACTTCACGCTTATAGTTACCAGTCTGACAGTCATCCCATCCTGAAGTATAGTTATTTCTGTGTCTTTGCTGACACTCTGCCTGCCATGGTTGGGGGCACGGCTTAGAAGAAACTTTGGGCACACAGCAGGTAAAGTATGGGCTTTATTATACAGTGGGAATATAGTTCTAATAAATCTAATATATTTTAACTAACTACAGTGAAGAAAAGCAATGAACCAACAGGGTGATGCTTAGATTCCACCCCCCCCCCAAAACTCCAACCAATTTCAACTGCAAGCATTCCAGCATAGAGAAGCACATCAATTAAACATGAACTCATACTTTTACAGTGGAGTGTATGGATCTAACCTGACCCTCCCTTCACACTGGCTTTGCTGGTGTGTACAAAAAATGGCTATTTCATGCATCTTAAAAAAAATGCAAGTTGCCCTCAGCAAAAGCGGACAGAAGGGACTTACAGAAATTTATTGGTGCCACTGAATAACCGCACTGTCTACCAGCGGAATAAGAATTTCCTGCTGTGGAATAAGAAAACAGTACAACGAGAAAAAACGTCAAGTGTGCAATGACACAGGAGTATGAATCCAAATGTTGCCTCTTTTTTTTTTTTAAGTTTTAATGTCAGTTTTTGACTTACTATGCCAGGCATGACGTATGTGGATTTAAAGCCTTTAGCAGAGCAAATATGTACAGAAGTAAATTATATATAAAAAATAAAAAAACCTCCTCAGCCACCCCACTCTGGCTACAAAACCAAAATATTACCTCAGTCTTTAAAAAAAATAAATCAGTAAAACACAACCCCCCCACCCACAAACCCACCCTCCCTCCGCATTCCCCTTTATCAGAGCAGCCAATAGCTAGCACTCCTCTTGTTCACATGCGAGACACTGCACCAACCAAAGAATACGCGTCAGAAAAATTGCGCATGAAAATACTCGAACCAAATCAAAACTTTTGAAAATTGCCATATTATCCTACTTATGAGCAGTCTAGGGCAAAAATACAGAGCCAGAGCTGTAATACAATACCACTTGCCCTACTTTTGCAGTGCCAAAATAAGTTCTCATGCAAAGATGCAGAAAGCCCAATTGACATTACGTTGTCCTCAATCTCTGCCTAGGACAAATGTTCCCTCATTTTGTATGCTCTAAAATGCAGCAAACAATGCACAACTACCAATTTTTTGGTACGGATTTGGTCAAGATTATAAGATGGATCTTGTTAGAGCCTCATTTTTTTTTTCCCCTCAATTGTGCTTGCTTTTACCATGCTCTGATGGGCATTTATCATCAACAAAAAAGAAACTGGTGTTGATGGGCCAACAGCAGATCGGCAGGTAAGTGTTAAACTTACCGTTTTTGGGAGCATCTTTGTTCCTCAAGTGAGGTGGAATGTAACGTCCTGGAAAGAGGGGAAAAAACAAGTTTACCAAATGTATGAAATCTGGCAATATTAGTGATTATGAGTACAACTGTAGACTTAAATAATGCTTTGGGCTTATTCCCCCAAGCAGGTTTTAAAAAGTTCTATTATAAACAAGGTAATTTTCCTTTGTCTCTGGTGCCAAAGAACTCCATGAAATTCGTACCACACTGTAAACAACGTTACACAAGGCTTACGCTGATAAAGCAGCGTTATCGATTTACATATACCACTGACAAGTAAAATCTGCTTTATTACTTACTGCCAGTTCCTCCACCTTGTCCGTCAGCCGAGTTCAAGTCTAGGGCAGCAAGCTATAAATTACAAAGAAAAAAATAAACATATTTTTTAAAAAGGTAAAAAACTAACTACAACACACAATGGCTATATTTGAAAACCTTTACTTGACTGGAAACACTGGTTAGCCACTTTTTTTAAGCGGGGCAGCTTAACGTGGATTTCTAAATAACCGAGGTTAGAATTTACGATCATTGAAGTTAGGCCCAACAATAAAAAAGAAAAAAAAAAGAAAACTATATATACCGGAAATTAAAAAAAAAAAAAAATCGCCTCTTAATTTCGCTCAATTTCGACTCTTAAATTTATATTCCAAGCGACTTAAAAAATTTAGAAGATTACATTTCAGAAATAATAGTCGCTGAAAAACTGTGCCAACATTTTTTCCTGCGCCACGTTTCAGGTTCAGAAGGCCTCACTCTAGCCGGGCTAACGCGGTTGGATACCGGCCGGGTGGTAAATGTTAGCCAACCCTGTATATTTCCACTGATTTCAGTACGTTTTCACCAGAGTTCGTTCACTTCTTATACTTAACATGGTTTGGGGCGACAGCTTGCCGTATTTTAAGGTAAAAACTTCAAGTGTCTGAGCTTGTTAGTCCCAATTAGCCATCACAACGCATCGGCAAGCGTCGCCATCACAAACGTCGTCACCTCCATTTTAGCAGCCGCAGCATTAGCCTAGCCTAGCTCCAGGCGAGGAAGTTGGCTAACGAAGCGCTCAATTTCTCCTCGAAACTACATGTGCGTAATGGAAAATTCCAAAATTTCTAGGAGAAAAACAGAACAACAAAATAGTTTCTTACCTGCTGATCTAGACCGTGTGGATTATCAACGACCACATGACTCATAACTAAAGAGAGTAGTGGGGGATTATTTCTGAAGAGAAAGGATTTTCTTTGTTAGCACAGCCGGCTATTCCCGTAATGTTAAAGCTTTTTTTCTGTACAAATTACGAACTTGAATCGACAGTTATCTATAAAGTTCCCCTGAAGATTACGTTTACTTTAAATAAATAAAACGACGTTATTTGTTATAAATATAAATTCTGATCAAGTTTCCGATTGAAATGATCGTTGCGGAGCTGTTCAGCAAAAACCCCCTCCCGGCAGGCTTGACCGTGGTGGAATGAGACACCGAAGGTTCAGGTAGCGCGAGATATCGCTTTTGCAACCTCAGGTCGGCGGGCTACAAAGCAAATATCGCGATGGTTCCTTTAATCTCTGATTGGTTTAGCCAGGGAAACATGAAACCCGACCCCTAGCATGTGTACTGCCACCGAGCAAATCGGCTGCAATTTGTCTTGAAAAAAATTAAGAAATAAAGAAAGAAAAATATGACTGAAACCTAAACATCTGTAAGACATATGTTATATCCCGCTATCAGAATCACCTGTATTTAGCCAGGTTTGTGCACACACACAAGGAATTTGACTCCACTTCACACTGCTCTCTTCATGCAAAAAAGAAACTTTTGTTAAGGAAAAAGCGTAAATCTGCGTAGTGCAATGTGCATATGACTTAAATGATATAACAGTGGGTTATTTTACAGTGTTCAACAGAGTGACAGACAGGGGGAATAAAATGCCTCTGTGGCGGCTGGTTTGAGTAAACAGCGCTCTGTAGTGCCTGCCCTGAAGGCTGCAGTTTGTACAGTCTGTGTCCAGGATGTGAGGGGTCTGCAGAGATGTTTTCTACCCGTTTCCTAACCCAGGACCTGTGCATCTCATGGATGGAGTAAAGATCAGCACTGATGATCCTCTCTGCAGACCAGAATAACCGCTGAAATCTGGCCCTGTGCTGCTTTGTGGCTGAACCAAACCAAAGAGTGATTGATGTGCAGAGGACATAGTGGATCATATCAGTGTAGAAAAAAAACAGCAATTCCTTTGGCAGGTTTCCTGAGTTGCCACAAGAAATACAACCTCTGCTGGGCCTCCTTCTATAGAGTCCATAAGGGGGACCATTTCAGATTGTGTGAAAAGATACATCATAGGAATCTGAAGTGAGCCACATTGGGGACATGTGTTGTTTAGGAATGTGAGGGGGAGAGGGTGGGGGAATTTCTCTGAAAGTCCAATGTCATCTCCACCATCTTGAACAAGTTCAGCTCTAGGTGGTTCTGACTGCACCAGTGGACCAGGTGGTCCATCTCCCATCTGTACACGTACTTGTCATTGTTCTGGATCAGATCAATGACCGTGGTGTCATCCGCGAACTTCAGGTGTTTCACAGATTATTCTCCTAAGGTACAGTCATTAGTGTAGAAGGAGAAGAACAGCCAGGAGGGCACAAACCCCTGGGGGAGGCTAGTGCTGATGGCCTGTGTGTGGGATGTGATGCTCCTCAGCCTCACTTGCTGCTGCCTGTCCGTCAGGAAGCTGGTGATCCACTGACAGCTGGAGGCGGGCACAGTAAGCTGGTTGACCTTTCGGTAGAGGATGTCTAGGATAACAGTGTTGAAGACCAAGCTCAAGTCCACGAACAGTATCCTGGCGTACGTCCCAGGTTGATCAAGGTGGTGCAAGATGTAGTGCCTCAGACAACCTGTTTGCTTGGTAGGCAAACTGTAGGGGGTCTGTGATGTCCCGTTTCAACACCAGTCTTTCAAAGGACTTAATGATCACAACAGACCTGTACTCAGTTAACCCTGCAATGGTGGTCTTCTTTGAGACCAGGATGATGGTGGAGCATTTGAAGCAGGGGGGCACCTAACACAGCTCCAGAGGTCTGTTAAAGATTCGGGTGAAGATGGGGGCCAGTTGCTCTGCACAGACCTTCCAGCACCAGGGGACACACCATCAGGTCCCGGAGTCTTCCTGGTCTTCTGTCTCAGCCCTCACCCCCTCAGGGGAGGGGGGTGAGGGCTGGAGGTAGTCCTTTTGTTTAGGTGTGAGTTGAGGGTGAGCAGATGGGAGGTGTGAGTTATGGTCTTTCAAATCTGCAGTAGACAGTGTTAAAGTTGTCAGGCAGTTGGGGATCCTCTTCAGGGTCGGGGGTGGACTCCTGTGGTGATGTGCTGCAGGCCTCTCCAAACTGATACAGGGTCTTTGGCTCAGAAGCTGTTTTTTTAGCTTCTCACTGTAGCTATTTAAAAAATTACACAGATGGATTTGTGGCCTTGAATCTGGAGTTTGGGGTTTACATTAGTGTTATTTGTATTTTTTGTTCTTTACGTTTATCTTTAAAAATAAACAAGCACTGGAGAGGGGTCAGAACATCAAATGGGACAATTATAGCCTGCTACTGGATATACTGACCTAGACTGCGTAGCTATACCTGGCTGGATTGGTTTGTTTTGCCTGCTGAACAAATGCTAGCCTGTCTGGCTTTTTTGGGTAATGAGAAAAATCGAAACTGCAAAGTAAGTCAGATATGTTGATACATTTCTAATTTTGGAAGGGTATAAATTGCCTTGAGGCAACTGCTGTTGTGATAAACTGAATTAAATGACAGCAGAAATTAGACAGCAAGTATAAGTGTCTGCTTTGGATAAACAAAATGTCAGTATAATTTGAATAATATGGAAACATATAAAAGAGCACTGATCCAGGCAAATATACAGTAACCTCCTGTGCAACTTTCCACACAGCGTCCTCTTCACCACAGTGACAGTGGACAGACGACACCTACTCACATGGAGCTAAAAGAGAATTAGATAGATCAAAGAAGTCTGCGCAACATCTTTCCACAATTTCTAGAATCAGAATTTCAACATTGGATTGAAACATTGCATCTAGGGTGGGTAAATCTCACTCTCAAGCCTTTTGTAACCTCAGAATAAGGTCAAGTATAAGCTGAGTCAAAGACTGCCCCTTCTGTTCTACTCTTAACCCCCATCTGTTGTTAGCCTAGCAGCATGCCTTCTGTCTGCACTCAGGCCAGGCTGTTTGGCCAGGTCTTGTTATTTATCCCTCCTTCTCAGTGCAGTACTAGTAAAGTGAAGGAAGCCTTAATAGACCATATGCTGCTGGGATAAGGTGTGCCACAGGTAAGTGGCTACTAGAACAAAGTTCAAGTGGTAAGAGGTTTTTCCAAGATGACATGCCATAAATGAAGCTGATAGTGAGGGAACCCTTCCTCTTTTACCTTTTACCAAAATGCCACAGCAAGCGAGTATAATTCACAGTCTCTTTCACACCACTGAGCCAAGACAGTGGTGTGGTGTAGTAACTGTTGATATACTTGATCTTTACTTGTGCTTTCAGGGTGCACAGGGACTACGGCCACTTGAAAGCTGTTTCAGCAGTAGTTTGTTTTAATAGTAGCTGCCCTGAAGCACAAGACTAAACCATAGTCTCATTACAACTTCAAATATGATTAATTCTGCTGAGCAGCAGAAGTAAAGAAGAGTTTATCACCCGATCGTGGCTCAAGAGTTGGGAGTGTAATCGGAAGGTTGCCGGTTCGAGCCCCGGCTTGGACAGTCTCGGTCGTTGTGTCTATGGGCAAGACACTTCACCCGTTGCCTACTGGTGATGGTCAGAGGGCCCGGTGGCGCCAGTGTCCGGCAGCCTCGCCTCTGTCAGTGCGCCCCAGGGTGGCTGTGGCTACAATGTAGCTTACCATCACCTGTGCGTGAATGGGTGGATGACTGGATGTGTAAAGCACTTTGGGGTCCTTAGGGACTAGTAAAGCGCTATACAAATACAGGCCATTTACCATTCTTTGTACCTTTTTGGAGTGAAGGAGTTAAAGAGTGATAGGCATTGGACTAAACCACTGCCACGGATATGAAGGGGAGTCCATTTTTTAAACACATAAGATATAAAACCCAAATTTATTTCATAATCATCATCGCATTCATTTTAGCAGGGGAAAAAGGGAAGAAGATTAAAATTAAAATTGTAGCTCTTGTTGCAAAGTGCACATAAAGAGCAACAATATGGCTAGAAAATAAAAACTGTATTTATTTACAATTTCTCATAAATAATAAAAATCCATTTTATGCCCTATCAGCAACCCAGGCCCATCACACAATTCAGAAGCATTAAAAATGTCTTAGCCCCTTTGCTCTACACCTGACACATAATGCTCTTTACAGCTGCACATCAATCTTCATCATTACATCATAAAGAATTGTGTAATTGTTGTTTTTGTATGTGTTTCCGTTACGTTACAGACTTCTCTTGCCGTCTGATTCACCTGCTAAAATAGACAGCACAGAGTTGGAGCTTCTTCTTCGACTTCAGCATGGGATCCTAGTACTTCCTGCACCACTGCTCTTTAAACAGCTCATGCTATATTTGCACCTCTCTGCTGAATGCCTCAGCATTAGTCATCCTCTATTACTCATGTGGCGTGTATTTGTGAACACACCGGGAGAGCACAGAGGAGCTCCTGCCTACTAAAAAATGCAGCTTAACTTGATACAAAAGTGGTCAGGGTGTGGGTGCCACAGAGGACCATTGAGCCGGAATTCTTTGTGTTTGTGTAGCTTCACTCTCGGCAGTTCTTTTCTCCTGTTCTTGGAATAATTTTAATTCTGCGGGATTTACTTGTCCCAGTTAAAGTAATCCAGACACGTGGAGTATCAGCGGTCTTTTTATTCCTCAACCTGGCAGGTTTGAGGCTTGTCTGGTGGAATTTGTGACTCCATCTGCTGGACAAATTCTGTTACATGTGCTGGAGTTACAAAGGCCACTCTGCTGCACTCTTGGGGTGGCAGGAGCTGATTATTTTACACGAAGTTGAAATTTATCATTAACCTAAATTCTTTAAATGTATTTAAGCAAAAAGCCCCACCTCTTAATGCAGCAGCGCTTTTTGGAGCTTATTTACACATCATTTTAGAAAACTTTATTTAAAACCTCTCATGGAAACATCCCAATGCTATTGTTATTAGCTAAAACTGAGGAAGACACTTACGGCCTTTACTATATTTATGTCCATTCCTGAATATATCTGCCAGCATGAAAGTGTAGGACATCAACTATGAAGTTTTTTGTTGCTGAGATAGTTTAGTGTGTAAATACTTAGTATTGATGAACAATTGCTTGAAAAGAATAAAAGAACAACACAGCTAAAGTTTTAATTGAACATATTTGCAGCTTCTTTTTGTTGATAATAATTTTTGCTGGCATGACGCAGATGTTACAGTACACGTTTACCATGTAAACAAACTGTAATGATCAGTCTCCAGACACCAGGGGGCACTGCAGAGAAGCCTGACGAGAGTTTCCCAATGTCTGCAGTTTTTGCTATGCACTTTAGCAAAGTGGACATTAAATATCCTAATTAGAGAAGTGACTTTGCTTGAATGCATTCTGGCAACATTTGGAAGATGTGTTAAAGTGAGTCTATTATGGGTTTTTTAAAATATATTTTCTCCTAAAATATGGCAAAAGTTTTGAATAATGGTGATCAGTGTGTGTAGATGTAATCTCGGTGAGTCTAAAGCTTAGATTCAGACTGCTCTAAACACTTCTTTTTTGCTATGCTTGTCCACAGATTGCATAAGATAAATATACATGGCAGATATAAAAAGTGAAGACAGCATAGACGTATCTTAAAACTGGATTCTCTTTAACTGCCTGCAGACTTCCAGTTGTAACAGCTCAATCACTAGTTTCAGATTAAAATGGAACACAAATAGGAACAGTGACAATACGTGTGTGTGATATCTACCCCTTGCTTGTCATAACAGGTCTTCATCATATGACAGGTGATACCATGAGGCCACATCCTTCATACTGTTTAATGCAGCCAAAAATCCGTATCTACTTGACAATGTGACTGTGGTGAACAGCGCCACTCCTTGGCTGCTGGAAGAACATCTCTGAATGAAAACAATGTCAATGAGTTAAAACAAAACCATTTTTATTGAGACAAAGATTAAAAAACATTGAAACACTGATTATAAAAGAAGACAGTAAGAAAAGATCCTACATTTTAGCACACACACACACACACACACACACACACACACACACAGTGTAGTGAATCAGTTCATCTCTCTTCCCATCACTTCCCCTCTCTCTTCTGAAACTGCAGGCATCCTTTTATGCGGCGTCACCAGCCAAACATGTACTCCATCGCCTTGGAAACAAAGCTGTCATCCTTCCTGGGTGTCTGTCTGTCTGCTACCACCTAAACACAGACACACATGCATTTATAGTCGAAGAAAAACAAGAGGTCAACTCTTTTAAAGTTGACCAGACTAAACCCTTGGGTAAAAGGTCACCTGGTAGTCGCTGCCTGAGTTCCTGTAGGTGGCACTGAGTGGCCTGATTGCAGAGCGAGGGGTGGTAGGGAGCGCGGAGGAGGAGAAGGAGGAGGAGACGGGAGTAGAGACAGCCTCAGTGCTGTCCATCACGCTCTGAGAGACAGATAAACAAACTTCACTGCTACTTCAAACTCAGTTTCACTTAGGGTGGACAATCGATCACAGCTCAGAGAGAAGATCAGACAGGAGCAGGGAGCAGCAGGAACCCAACCTTGTCTATGCAGGGTTTGACTCCCACCATGATGGAGTCACCAAACACCTTTCCATCTTTGGACAGCGCTTTCCTGGCCTGAAGTCTGGACTGATACTGAAGGTGCATCCAGTTACCAGGAGACGCCATCTGTCAGCACATCATCAATACGTTAAGTTAGTTCACAGCAATACACCTCAAACTCCAGTTGCCTCTCTGGTTGGGCTGTGACTCTTCTGGGCTCTAAATCACAAACACCATCCAACACTGACTCAGGGCTCCAACAGCCTGTCTGTGCTCTGATTTCAGGGTGTTTCAATAGACAGAGTGTCCGCTCTAGACCACAGACAGCATAACAGACAGATGCAGCTTCCAGGTCTGAAAAGTGAAGCCAACAATGAAGCAGTTTTAAACATATGTGGTTTCACAGTCAGACTCACTCATCGCATCTGATTTCCAAACACCTGTGATTGCAAACAGGTGCCATCATCTCACAGTTAATTCCACTGACCAATAATTTTTATCATACGTTTCTTCAAAAACGTTTTTTTCCCCTGACAGAAATGAGATAATAAGATAACTAAATAAAAACTAAGCATGAGGACAAAAAAAACCCCAAAACAAAACTACAATGAAATGTATTGACACTTTGAAATAAAACAAATAGAAACAAGATGAAAATATTATGAAGACAGAAGATCCAATCAGAACCAATTCATTCATGCCTCGTAGAAAGGCAGGACGAGTTTGGAAATAAGGTAATCATGTTGTGATTACAAGATTAGCTGTGCATATTTGAACTGCTCCGAGCTAAGGTTTGACTTTTTTTTTGGACATGGTACAACTAGCTCCCATGTTCCCCCATTTCCTCATGAAAGTGCAACAAAATGTCAACACTTGGGAGGAAGTGAAGAGCAGACGCATGGACACATTTCACATTTGATGTCAAGGTAAATCAGATGCTTTGTAAGCCGTGTGGATCAACTCTCACTGGTAACAAACAACTTTTACACTTTAGTCACTGACTCAACTTTAGATTTAGTCTACTATAATCTTATGATATTTAGCCGACTAAAACTAAAAGAATTTAGATGCCTTAATCTGTGTCAAAGTTATTACTGCTACATCCATCGTTTATACTGTCAATAATGTAGACACGTTCCCATCAAATAAAGCTAGAAAAGGCCAAAAGAATTAATACAATAATAATAATAAAAAAAGAAAGCTTTGGTGATGTGCTGCATTAAATCTACTGAAAGAAACAGTAGACAGCGATACTATAAAGGGATGCACTATCTGCAAATTCAAAATTCAAAGAAGAAGAAAAAAATAAATAAAAATAAGGAACAGTAAAGCCTTAACGTGTAGAAGGGCATCTAGGAGCAGAGGGCACTCACTCACACACAGCTATGTTAACATAGCAAGGTAAACAAGTGAGCTAAAGGACATATGGCCCACATTGTAATTGTTGGTATGAGCCAAACATGGCAACACAGCACAGCCACTGCAACACACACGGCAGACGTCACTGCTTGTTTACATTCTGGCAAATCTGTGGCCTCTTGTTTCTAGTGACATCACGCAGACCGTGACTCATCACCTCTCAGAAGTACTTATCACCATAGTTCCATGCAACTTATGGGAAAAAGGGAGTGAAAAAGAGTGCTTTTGTAAAAATCAGTGAACCCCAAGAGATCTGAACCCTCAGATAAGTTCTGCTACAATGTCATATTTCACTTAGTCTGTTGGTACTTGTTCAGAGCCAATACTAGGAAAGTGATTAGGAAGTGATGCAAAACCAGCAGTCATAAAATGTTTTTGATAGACATTTCATCAGTCTGTAGGAAATGGCAGCCATCAGGACCTGTGGTGTCTAAGAAGAGGTCAAGAAAAACCCCAGTGACTTAAAAAGATTGAGGCATGACCTTCAATGATGCTCAGTAGGAAACCTTTCCTGCATCTTCAGAATGAATTTGAATGCCTAAAGTTTACAAATAAACATCCAGAGGCGCGATGCATTTTGGAAACATGTCCTTTGGACTGACGTCATTAAAACAGATGTTTTTAGCTCAACAAGTGTTAGTTGGTAGTTAGGGCCTGTGCTGCAGGCACTGGCACTGAAAATACAGTTAGGTCCACAAGATGTGACCGTGCATTTTGGTCCCATCTTGACTGTTTGATTTAAAGTCCACTGTGATTGTATTCAGATGCAAAAATATAAAAGTGTCACCGTCCATATACTTATGGACTTAACTGTATTTCACTGCTAGCAGGTATAATGGATTCAGTTGAACACCAGAAATGTCAGGAAGCAAACATGTTATTCTGCTCTCTCTCTCTCTCATGTACTGTGCCCTGCAGTCACGTGGCCTTCTGCTCTGCCGTGATGAACTGCAGCTAGTGATGGTGTCCTTGTTCTGCTCTGGAGGTCTGCAGCGATCCGGAGGGACAGGCAGGTGATTCTTGTGCCACTACAGCAAGTTCATCCATGGGTCCATGGACTGACTGGAGAACTAGCTGATTATATTATGTAACTGAGTTTTTGTTCCTATGTATTGGGTGGATTTCTTAGGTGTATTTTATCACAGTTCTTTTCCAGGAGGACTGGGATAAAATCCCATAAAAAGTTCCCATTATTGATTTTCACTTTATCATCTTTAACTCTGTTTTAGTATTTGTTTTTACTATTGGAACACAGCTTATCTCTTATTTGTTTGCATATTAACGGTATATAGTTAATATGCAAACACTATATGATATAGTGCCCCTTTGATCAGACACAAATATCCCGCAGTGTGATAATGACATACATCAGTGCGATGTTCTCTGTAACTATGAAAACACAGCTGTGCGAGTGTCTCACCGTGTGTTTGAGGATGTTTCCGTATTGAGCGAACTGCAGCAGGATGTAGGAAGCCGAGGCTGGAGGGAAACTAAAACACACAGACATTCCCTTAATGTACATAGAGTGCATTTAAACTGAAGTGTGATGAAGTGTGAGCATAAATACCCAAACACTGTGACCCAGGTCTGGTCCAGCTGGTCGTCAGATGACAAAGACTCTCCTTGAGTGTAGAAGGGGTCCACCTGAGCTGGAGACAGACACATCTGCTGCATGCCTGTCGGGACAGAGATGTTACCCAGTTAATCCCCATAAAGGCTCACTGTGAGCAAAAGAATAAACCTTTTCAGTGCCAACACAAACAAAGCTTTGTGCACTGATGTGTCAGTATCTGCAACTGCAAGTGTTATTGGGTTTTACAGCAACAAACAATGAAAGAATGCAGGTAAGCTACTAGCTACCAATTCTCCTAATGGTTCAGTGACAGTAGAATGAAATTAATAATAATAATAATAATGGATTGCATTTATATAGCGCTTTTCTAGGCACCCAAAGCGCTTTACAATGCCACTATTCATTCACTCTCACATTCACACACTGGTGGAGGCAAGCTACAGTTGTAGCCACAGCTGCCCTGGGGCAGACTGACAGAAGCGAGGCTGCCATATCGTGCCATCGGCCCCTCTGGCCAACACCAGTAGGCAGTAGGGTAAAGTGTCTTGCCCAAGGACACAACGACCAGGACAGAGAGGACGGAAAGTAGGACGGAAACCTCCTTTTAAACTAGAAGAGAGAAGGGAAAAATACTAAATGTGGCTGTCTAGTGATTTACAACCATGTTCTAGTTATATTCCCACATACAAGTTGCAAAGTGTCTGTTTTGCAGTTTTATCATCCAGCAGCCACGTCACTATTTGTCTTGTCTATTAACACAGAAAAAATGATCACAGACAGACTTCATCCGTTTTGCCATCTTGATGCAACAAAGTTGCTTTGAAGACAGCAACTGACTGCGAGACGTCCCAGCCCTGCCACCCATCTTTGAAGCAACCAGCCTAAAGAAAACATGGCCTCATATTTGTTGCACACTGTCGCAATAATTATGGTTGTGCCACAATCTCATACCACCATTTTCCCTTAGTGTCACTGTGATCAAACTGCAATCTAAATCTAGGCTAGTCAAAAAGTAAGAAAAGAGTAACATTTTCTAATTAGTGCTACGACCAACACTCTGTTTCCCTTTATAAAACAGAATATGCTTTTTCTGACCACTAACTTTCTAGATAAAAGTACCACCAGGAATTCCACTTCTCCCATTTACAACATCCACTAAGGGCATAAGCGTGAGGAGTGAGAGGATTTTGGGCAGCTGTGGATATAGATCTGTCACTCCATAACTAAGCAGTGAACCAGTGCTACAGATGACAGTAATAATTAGTATAACCAACCTCATAGTTCTGGTCCCATCAAAGTTTGATTGTTGACTTAGCCGGCTAATCCCTCACTTCACTAGCTACAATGACTTCTGTCACCAGCTGCTCTTTTTATTTATTTACATTTTTTTTTTTTAAAGTACTCTCAGGAAGCCATTGTTTTTAAATGTTTCTACAACAAAAATATCCTTGATGACTTCTAGCCATTGCAGCACATAACACAAACATTACTGTTAGAAGTTGTTGTAAAGTCACTATGAACAGAGTAGTAGCAGTGTCAGTGTGTACCTGTTCCTGGAGTAGAGGCCTGACGTGCTGACAGAGGAGACTGCATGACTGGGAACGACTGTAGAGAGAGTTAATCAGACAGAGGAACATAATTTTAAAAAGCCTTTTTCACATGTCATCATGAATTTTGATTAAACACAAGCACTAGCCAGTCATCTGGCCTGTAATGAGCCTTGTCACACTGGGTTTTTTTGGTTTGCATCATTGCCTACTATATGTTTACTTTCATCGTGCACATGATCACCTGCTCAGGAACCAATTGTGTGCCATTCAACCACCTGTATCTATTCCTGAACATCTGTGAACATATGAAAATCATATTGAGCATGCATGATGATGTACAGAAATTAAGTCCCCATGAAATGCTATAAGGCCTCCATGAATCACTACCTTATTGAGGGTAGAGGCATTCCTGTTCGTGAAAGATCCCAGGAGCTATGCTGTCCTGTCCCAAACTAGTCCTGGGTTTGGTTCTTTACTAAATGTGATTCAAAAGACTGCTCTGTGAAGAAGTATGGCCTAGGTGAGCTCACTGGACACAAGGTGACTGTGTCTGACCTGGGGTCGGGGTTCATTGGGGAGCGTCTGATGGCCGAGCCTTCACCCATTTGCATTTCTTAATTCAGTCTCCCTCTCCAAAAACCCTCCTGCTGTTGTCTCAGTTACAAAACCAGGAGGTGGCAGTTTTCATGTGAAAATAGACGGTTTAACAATTCACTTTACCGTGCATGCTTACTCACCTGTCTGTGTGCAGCAAGAGGTGTCGCTACAGTAACCAGGTCGTCATGGATACTGCGAACAGGCGGGGCTCCACTCTTGTCTTTGGGTGTGGGGACAACAGGCTGCATGGCAGAACCTCCACCACCACCTCCTCCTCCTCCTCCATTTAAAATAAGTTAAGTATGAATATCAGTCACTAATGAATCTAAAATATAAGCTTTAGACAACAATCAGGTGTGTCTCTTCTTCCACTCACCTCGATGTGTGCTTGTGCTATCTGCAAGTGGTGAGGCCAAGCTAAAAGGGCGAGGCTGTGGGCTAGCTGGAGCTGGCAGGTCACCCATCAGGAAACCGGGCAGAAACTGAGCTCCAGAGGTTGGCTTAGGAGAGGTAGGAGAGCCCAGGGTCATCGGCTCTGAGCCCACTGAGAGACAGGGATAATTTCATGACAGACGGTCCAAAACAGCCATTAATAGAAATAAAGCTTTAGCGCTTAGATGCTAGTATATTATTAAGAAGCTTCTGATAGCATGTCTATCTCTGACACTCTGACAAGCGGGAAGAAATGCCCCAAATCTAGGTGTTTATTATCAATGTTAAATCTGGAGATGAACGCAAATTGGTGTATATATATTTGAATAATGCTTTGTGTAGAGGAATCTTAGTTACTGAAAAAAGAACGTTCTCATGGTGTGAACTTCATTGTGACCTGTGAGCATTTTTTTTTTAACTTATTCTCTCGTCTTAGGACATCCGCAGTTTATAAAAATGCTAACTAATGATTAAAGTATTCATCAATATATATATATATATATATATATAAATTATACTAAAATACAGCCACTTGTGGTCGACACATGGGCTTTTTTTAATGCTTTACCTTCTACAGCGCCAGAAGCAAGAACATAAGCACCGCTGCTCCAACATAGAGTTGACAGATGACATGCTTGCCTAATAAACCCATAAATGCCGAATATATAATATCATCAAACTGAACGCAACGGGTTAAGATTTCAAAAAGTTTCCCTTACCTTGTAACTCCATCTCTGTTTCTTTCCTTTCTGGCCGCGATTTTCAAAAGTAGGAAGTGACGCTCGGAAAAAGGGATGGCAGCCGGCTAACGCGGCTAGCAAAGCTAAATGATGTGTCACAATAACTCACTGTTACTGCACCGTAAACGCGACTAGGAGTCAGTGCTGTGTTTAAGGATCTAAACTGTTACAGCTGACCGGTTTAAAATCTGCTCTTTCAGTCCAACACGGGGTGTTTCCGGAGCTCAGAGGTGCTGGGAGAAAAGGCTGATGCTAAACTGGAAGTACTACAGCTTACTTCCGGCGAATTTAGAAAGCGTCAATGTGATGACGCGTTCAATTGCCCTGCGTAACATCGTTCATTTGTATTTTTCTAATGAATGAAATGAACGTACAAACAGCGAGGAAGCGGTACAGAAAAATATCTGAGGGCTTTTATTTTCTTACAGTTAATTTTTCCATCAACACGCATACAAGGGATTTGTTTTAATGATGATTTGTTTATTTTGGGCTTAACCGAAAACATTTAAAGGAATCAATAAAATCTATATACTATAGACTATAATTTAACATACTACACTTTTTTGCTTCATGCTGTAAATGCTCCAGTTGTGATTGGTCTGCTGATGTTTCACATTCTGGGTAAAATCTGACCCAGTCACATTAAAGGAGGGAAAACCTGGCAAGCAAGCTCTGAGGAAAAAGGGTGTTTCTGTGCATAGTCACAGGACAAAACTCTCTTGACCACTACAGACTTTATTTCCGTGATTCAAACTGCTATTGGACGGGGAATCAGTGTTGAATGATAACTTCAGAAACAAACAAACAAAGATGATCCATTGTGGCCAGTTCTTAAGGGAACAGCTTTAAAAAAAAGATTTTTGTAGCATTATTAACCCCTTGGTTTGGCCAAACGAGGATTTTCAATGAAAGCACTATAGCCTAAGTACCTGATAAGTCTAACGTAAATGAACTTTTTAAAAGCTTCAAATAAACATCAGCATTTTAGCATCACATTAATAACCTCTTCGGAACCTGTACTGACTGATGGAGTAATTGCATCCACGAGAAATTCATGAAAAGAAAAGCACTAGTAGGAAGAACAAACAAAACATTACTTACAGGGCGTTTACATACACACAGGGAATGCTAGAAAACAAATATGTTGTGAAATATTAGAAGGTACACGCCGGCTGGATTGCTAATTAATTACCCAAAATTCAAGAATAACTAAAATGCATTGATCTAATAACTAAATCAACGTTTTTTAATTGAAATTATATTTCCCCCATTTGATTACTTTATTTTAATTATTTTAAGAATATTTATCTCATAATTATTTTCCGGACACTGAAATTCCGTGGAAAAGTTTTGGAAGCATTGGGATCGCACATCCGCCGACGAACGAACACACCATTTGCGTGAACGTCATCAATATGTGGCTGGTACTGTTAAATATTTGTCAAGTTACTACAGACAACCAAGATGTATCCGGTGGCTAGAGCTTCTGTTATTAAAATACAATTACAACTCTAGCTGGTGGGTGGAACAGCAGCCATCATTAACAGAGTACCACAATGAAATTAGATTAGCGAGCGGCTTTCTGAACATACATACAGTTTTATGTTGTCTGTGTGAGACTCAGAGTGTACCGTTTAGCTGCAAGACCTTTATTGTGAAGCACAATAAACGGAAGCAGCTTGTGTGCAACTTGATGCCGGGTCCGAGCCGGACGCTGATGCGGATCTTCATTTCCAGACTTTTGGAAGTTGGGACTCTTTAAAGGTAACAAAGCCGACGCATTAAAAAATTAATATTGAAATGTCTGCTACATATTACACGAATATTGGCTTTTGCTTCACCAACACGACAGCAAACAGCTCCGTGTCGCAGTGAAGCTAACGAGCTAGTTAGCTGAGCAAGTTGTAACGGGAATAGTTGTTGTTGTCTGGCTGTTAGCTTAGCTTAGCTTGTTTCAGGGGTCCTAATGAAGAGCTAGAAAACCTAACAGAAATGTTTTGTTTTCCTTTTTCCTCTGTGCACACCCAGCAGTGGTAATAACCACAGGCGTGTTAACAGTGCATGTACTTTGATGTGTCACCTTTTTGGCATCTTCTACTGTATCAAGAAAAAGATTTTTCACTAGGCTTGTTTTTCAGAATCTTCTGAAATTTTTATTAAAATATCTGAGTGGTACTATTACTATTTATTTCTTCCTTAATCTTGTAAACAGTTCCCAAATCTACATGGATGCTCTGTTTCTGCTCAAGAATAGAGAAATAAAGGCGTTTACTTTGAAAGCTACCTTTTATTAAATGTAATTACCATTTAATTAAAAGGCAGCTTCGTGGAAGCAGATGCAGCTTTCATTTAAATTTGTGTTTTTTGTTTGTGTAAGATGTAAAACTAAATATGTTGTAATATGTTCCTTTTTCTCAAGGAAAACTGTTGTACTGTAAAAGTAGGCGATCCCCCTGGAGTGACCCTGAAAACAGGGAAGAAATCTGCAGATATCAAAGCAACTGTTTGAATAGTTCAAGGTGCAGGAAACTGCAATGCAAAAGACAATGGTGTGAAAAAATGCTGCTCTTTCTTTTAGCTGCAGACCACTTGTCCTTCTAAAGCCTGAGGCTATATAAAAGTAGAGATAATGCTTCCATCCTTTAAGCCAATCCAAACAGGCCACATATGTAAACGACACTCCTAAGGTGACACGCTGGCTCTCCTGTGGTGACTGTATTTGTTTTTTTCTTGCTGTGGAAAGAAGCTGTTTGCCTCACTTACTGTGATACTAGTGAGGCAGGGGGATGGTAATGGCTACAGGGTTGGGTGGACAGGGTATTTAGAGCTGATCTTTGTGTCTTTCTGCCCCAGTTCCTTTAGTTGCAGCTGCTCGTTGACTCATTGAAGGAGCATTCCCCATGGCGCACAGGGTTGCCCTCAGGGCCCAGCGCCCTCGGTCCGTCTGGCTTACGGTGCTGCCGATGCTCCTCACCGTCCTTTTGGTGGCAGTTTGGGCAGAGGGCCAGGACTACTATGAATTGCTGGGAGTCAGCAGGGAAGCGACGACCAAAGAGATACGACGGGCCTTTAAGCAGCTGGCGCTCACCATGCACCCTGACAAAAACCCTGTGAGTTACATGGACAAACCACAATCCAGAAACACAAAAAAATGACACCGTAATTCTTTGAAATTTGTCGCGTCTCTATGAAACCCTGACAAAACAGGTGCTTATCGACTATTTCAGGGTGACGCCTCAGCCCACGAGAAGTTCCTGCAGGTCAATCGTGCCTATGAAGTTCTGAAGGATGAAGACCTGAGAAAGAAATATGATAAATATGGAGAAAAAGGGCTGGACGAGCAGCAGGGAGGACGCTATGAGAGCTGGAACTACTACAGATATGACTTTGGTAAGTAACCAATGAGATTTGCCATTTGACCTTAGAACTGAAGAAGCTTCTCGGATGAGAGGTGAAACGTCTTCAAGCAACTTAAAGAAGTCCAGACGCTTTTCTTTGCAAACTCCTTTGACTACGATGACCTGGATGACTGAGAACCTTCACAGACATACAACCAATGAGATGTTTCAACACTTTAATGTTTTTACAATGGTTTGTATAGAAATCGTTTTATGAGGATATTGTAAAAAGAAAAGAATAGCTAGCTCTGCTGTGAACAAAGAGTTGTTCAGTATTTAAGTTTGTCTTTCTGTCCAGGTATATATGACGATGATTTGGAGATCATCACGCTGGACAGTGGAGACTTTGGTAAGATATAAAACATATTCTGTTTTTGCTTTAGTGTACAAATGAGAAAAACCTTCATTCTTTTTAGTTTGTTTGATGTTTTCCTGTCAGAAAATGCCAACACGTAAGAACTATCTAAATTTAAAGATTTCTCAAATTTATTTTGATTGGCTTTTGAAATCTTTTTGAGGAGAAATAATGGGAGTTGTCTTTATGTCTCAGTCATTAGTACAATCTCTTCTTTATTTTCACACCTCCTGACTACTGTTTTATTTTCAGTTTTTGTCACTCGGTTGGAGTCAGTCATATTGAGTTCCATGCAGATGTTGTTCTTGTTTAATAACAGACATCATATATTGCATAAGGAACTTCAGAGGTGTCAAACACATTTTAGTTCATTGGTCATACAGATCCTGAGCTAATCTTAGTTGTGCTGGAACAGAAAAACAGTGCAATGGCCCCAAATAACCAATCAACTCACCAAACAAACAAACATCTCCAGTTTGTTTGTTCTTGTATAAAAACATTTTAGCCCATTCTCAAATGTTCACATTTAGTAATCCACAATGAGCAGTCTGAGAGGACTGAAGAAAAATCATTTTGTCTGAAAGACAAATTACAGTACAAAGTCCAAAATCTAATCTGAAGTTCTCGCCCCTCAGTCTTATGTTTGACATCCCAGATGCACATTTATACACTTGTAATTACTATGTGCGGTTCCACACATTGTAATTGTAATAGTCCTACATACACATTGTAATTGTGTGTGGAACATCAGGTTCTATTCTTTCATAATGGATGTGTTTGGCTTTTCTTCTGATTTCAAACTCTCTGCTCATGAGTGAAGAGGCCTGAAGAAGCTCTTGGTTGTTTGTCTTGAGTGCTGGATTGGTTCCAAAAAGAAATTTGTTTTTTATCCTGAACTTATTTCATATCTTGTCATCAGACACAAAGAGCCCAATCTGGAAGTAAACCTGTCAGCAGCAAATCAAAGTGAATAAGTGAAAACACAAAGGGAATGTTTAATGGTTATCTTGTTTGATTTTAGTTTTGGGTGGGCTGCAGGGTGCAATTCAAACTTGTGAGGTTTGGGAATGGCTGGTCAAACTCCAGAATAACTGCTGTTTCCTGTCTGTTTTTTTTTGTGTGTGTATATATGTGCCGTAAACCTTTTTTCCTTTAAGTCTTCAGACCTCAGTATAAAGCAGAGCAGCTGTGCAGCTTTCTCCAAACTACAGCTTTACCCCACTCTTATTAGTGGGAGCAACAGTAAAAGGATTTCAAAGGCACCACGACACAAACATCATGTGAGAAACAAGAGCGTAAACGGGTAGCGACTGACGTGTCTGTGTGTCTGTGTGTGTGCTTCAGAAGCAGCAGTGAACTCCGGAGAAATCTGGTTCATCAACTTCTATTTCCCACGATGCTCCCACTGTCACCAGCTGGCTCCGACGGTAACACTACACAAGAAACACACTAAACACACATCCTCAGTCTTGCACCCTTTTATGATTTTATTTTCTTCTGTGTTATATATGCCTCTGTTAGAAAAACATTCCTGGTTTTGTTAGTTTCTTGCTCAAGTTGTAATTTGATAATAATCACATAGATAGAGTTAGACTCTGTGTCAGACAGAGTGAGACACTAAAATATGTACGTGTCTGTTTGCTTTGACCTTTGCATGTCACAGTGGAGGGAGTTTGCCAAGGAGATGGATGGTGTGATCAGGATTGGAGCGGTGAACTGTGGAGACAACAATCATCTCTGCAGGAGGAAAGGCATCAACAGCTACCCCAGTCTGTACATATACAGATCAGGACAGGTGTGTTTACTGCTTTTTGTAGCAAAAATGCATATAGCTCAACTTTGAAAAATGAATGTAGTACAGTGGAACCCCGGCTTACGAAGACCCCATTTAACGAAAAATTCAAGTTACGAAGGCATTTAACGGCAATATTTTTGCCCGTGGTACGACAAAATGCCCGTGTAACGAAATCCGTTTGCGAAATGCGTTTCGCTGTTCCACGTGAAAGATGTATTGGTGTTGCAGTGCGCTATTTCGTGTGCTTTTCGTTTGCAATTAGCCTATTGTTCATTCATAATAGGGCCGGCATAAGGCATAAATATGAGCGAGTTTAAAAAAATGTTAAAAAAAATATCATTGCACAGTGTACGTACATTAATTAACGTAAATGTAAGTTTTAGTTTTAATGTTTAGAATTAAATTCCATAATGTTATGTACATGTACACGTACGTATGTATGCATGCATACATATGCTTTCTTCAGCCTCCACCAAGAACTTCGTCTTCAGCCAGCATCGCCTCACTCAAAAGGCGATGGAAAAAGGTGCTTCGACTTACGAGAATTTTGACTTACGAAAGACCCTCTGGAACGAATTAATTCCGTAAGTCGGGGTTCCACTGTACATGTACATACTGAGTTAGCTCAAGCACCTGAACATTACAAACCTGAGCAGGCACCAGCTAAAAGCTTCAACCTAACGTTGATAAACGAGATTAACAGACTCATCAAAGTAATGACAAAAGCTTGAAACCAGTTTTATACAGTTAACAGTGTTAGTCCATAATTGAACTTTTCCTATGATAGGCAAACAGCTTATTTATCCTTTGCCTCCTTTGTTTGTTTACACTAAACAAAAAGTGCATGTTAAGGAAAATCAGTGAGTACATTCTCGTTCAAGGGTACATTTACTTCAGCTACTGACGCTGTTGGAGAACCATGTAGAGATTTGATTGCACTCTGTTGTGGATGCGGATACAGACAGCTGGAGACCCGACAGCCGAGTAGTTATTTCTGTTAAACTTCTTTGATGTCTGCTGCTTGGGGCACATGTTTAGTTGGTGTATTGTAATGTCACTTTTCCGCTGATGAGTTTGTGCATTCACACGCTCACAAAGTAAAACCCAGACATAAAACTTTGTGCTCACCGTCTGAAAGCTTTATTTAACATGTTCCATGTTTCAATTCTTTGCATTTCTGTAGAGACCAGAGAAATTCAATGGGGAGCGCAATAGAGACAACCTGGTTCGCTTCTCCATGCAGTTCATCACTACAACCATCACTCAGCTCTGGCAAGGTGAACTACAACCTGCGACCACACAGCTCACATTTTTCTTCTAAATTGAGATGAGCTAACTTTGTGTTAGTGAGCAGTCTGGCTAAACTTTCACTGAAATACAGTCGGTGGAGAGTTTTTCTGTTGTTCGAGTTTATTCCTCATCCTATACTTAATGCTAACCTTTCTCTTTCCAGGTAATGTGTTCAGTGAGATAGAGAGTGCGTTCTCGTCAGGGCTTGGCTGGCTGATCACCTTCTGCTCTGACAGTGGAGGTAACACTTGCACTTTTTTTACATGCTAACACACACATACACACACACATACAAACTTTTTATGAAAAGACAGGCAGTTGTGTCACAAATCAGTCTACATAACCACGTGCTCTGATACGTGGATGCACAGAGTGTACTGGTGTTATCAAGCTTGTTGTTTAAAATACAGGCTGTTTGTCTCTTTTTCAGATTGCCTGGAGCCAAGAACGAGACAGAAGCTGGCAGGAATGTTGGTGAGACAACAGCAGTAATGTTGTTACAGCTGTTTATCACAGAGACATGCTATGTCTACCGAATAAATGAATTCACTTTAAAGATTTGAGCCAGTAGAGCATTTTACAAAGCCATACAGGGAGGGGCATGCAGCAGTGGTTTCCAGCCTCTTAGGCCCGTGACTCTTACACCTGAAGTACCCACTCAGAGAAATGCTTAAATTCCACCAGACACACTGCAGTATGTTTCAGAAGAATCCCTGAAACTGCTTTGTGCTCCACATCACTTACATAAAATATTTTTTATGGAAGTTGCATCAAGCTGCACGGAG
Organism: Oreochromis niloticus; assembly: GCF_001858045.2. Taxonomy (NCBI): domain Eukaryota; kingdom Metazoa; phylum Chordata; class Actinopteri; order Cichliformes; family Cichlidae; genus Oreochromis; species Oreochromis niloticus. Next base: position 30,645,341 of record NC_031987.2, on the reverse strand, counting down.
CAAATAAGGAGGGCAGTAAATTAGGCACAGAGAGAATCCAGTCAGTTTTCAAATTATAAGGCCCGGTGCAGACCACATGCTCTGCTTCTAATGATCATTCAGATTTTCTGTCATTTGAAGCTGTGTGAAGAACAGAAGAAAACTGCTTTAGAGATGTGATATCACAGTTACACAGCGGGTGTGTTTTACGGGATAGGTTAAATTGGCCCTGGATGGATTTAGAAGTTTTCACATGCTTGAAGAGGTCATTTGTTTTTCCTATAAAGTACTTGAGAAGAGAGAAAAGTCAGAGAGAGAGATATTTTGAAATGACAAGGAGCAGGGGCATCTTACTACATGTAAAACGGCTGCAAAAAAAAAAGATGTACAGGCAGAGCACAACGGTCAGCACAACACAAAATTTGAGTCCTTCGATCTAGTTAGTGGTCAGCGCAGCACATGTCGTGTCCTATGTGAAAGGGCCTTGAGGATATATGTCACTAATAATGTTAACACTGTCCTACAGAACAGACAAAGACAAAAAAAACAAACAATTGTAAACAATGTCTGTCTGTGACCGACAGACCTATCACAGTTAGTGTCGTCTAGGCAGTTTGATTGAATCCTATAAAGGTAGCTCACTATCCTCAAGTTGTGTTTCATTTGTAACGTACATCGTGTAATGTTAAAAATCTTTAAAAAAATCTAACTTTTATTTGTAGTTCTATCATGACAAGTTTATTAGTAGCTGTGATGCTGATGTATGTGTTGTAATAAATACTACAGTGCCTGTTTGATCGCTTTATAACTGCTAAGTGTTTGTGTCTGAATGTAGGATGGTCTAGTTAAGGTGGGATGGATGGACTGCACAACAGATGAACAGATCTGTGCAAGTTTCCAGGTAAGGGTCAGAAGTACCATAGTAATAGTACTTACATGAGATATCTGTGTAGTTGGGTTTATATACAATGTAAGTGAGAGTATCATCTGCAAAGATGGGGGTAAATGGTTCGTACATAGTGCTTTTCTACTCTACCTTAGCACTCTAAGCACTTTATACAGCATGCCTCGTTCACCCGTTCATACATGCTTTTTTCACACATTCACACTCCAATGAGAGAACAATGTGGTGTTCAGTATTTTACCCAAGAATAGTTTGACATGCAGACTGGAGCAGCTAGGGAACAAACCAAACCTTCCAATTAGTAAATTAGTAGATGCTCTACCCCCTGAGCTACAGCCAGGAGGGAGGACGATATTCGGTCAACACATAGTGCTCTGCTTTGAACTTGTGTTTCAGGTCACCAGTGGAGCAACTGCTTTATTCCCACCTGGAAGTGCTTTGAATAAACCAGGCAGTGTACTTGTAAGACGCAGAACACACTACTGTCTGTGCTAATACTGTGTATAGTACTGGAATACTGACTATGTGTATGTGTTTCAGTGGCTGAATACTCTGGACAGTAAAGAAATTTATAATCAGGTCATCAACCATCTACCTGATTTGGAACTTCTCACCAGTGACAGTTTCCAGGTATTCTGACTTCAGATGCACAGTCCACCTGTTCATAATACAATTACTTGTATTGTATTACAGCGCAGTTCAATATAATACAGAAGTACAATGTAAAGTTGTTCTGATGCGGTGTAACTTGTTTCGTCCAGAGTAAATTGGCCCATCATCGCTGGTTAATCAGTTTTACATTTGGTAACAAAAACTCTGCCTCCAACGAGTACAAGAAGCTACAAGCTTTCCTCCGAAATGACCACATACAGGTATCTGTCCATCTGACTGTCTGTCCGTGTCTCTGCATGTATCTGTCTGCCTGCCTGTATGTCTGACTGACTGTTTGTCCTTCCAGGTTGGCAGAGTGGACTGTATAGCGGACTCAGAGCTGTGTCAGTCTCTTTACATTCATAAACCCTGTATGGCTGTCTTTAAAGGACTGGGAATCCATGACTTTGAGATCCACCATGGTCAGTACTACATTTGGATTGTACTTCTGCTGTATTCCCATGTTGCTCTCCACTTGCATTTTATTTGTTTAAATTAGTTTGAATATCTCTGCATGTTTGAGGAGGACATGTACGTCTTGTCCAACTAGCAGTTTGTTACAAGGTTACAAGGATAGAGGAGTTCCAAAAAAGGGCTCATGTTATTATTTGAGGACCCAGTTTGTTAAGGTTGGTTAAACAATGGTTTATTAAGTTAATCAGTTCAGAGAGGGTTTGCTCATCTGCATTAACTCGTGTGTTTTGTGTAGGCAAAGATGTGTTGTACAATATTGTGGGTTTTGCGAGGGACAGCGTTCGAGCTTTTGTCACCACTCTGGGGCCGGACAACTTTCCTTCAGACAAAAAGGAGCCGTGGCTCGTCGACTTCTTCGCTCCGGTTTGTATCTGACTACTTTAATCACAAAACTGGGTAACAGGGGCCCCGCTTACTTTAATAAATATACTTGAGCTGAACAGACTGTGACATTATTATGATTTTTTTATACCCTCTCAGCATTGTACATGGGGCATTATGATGTTGTGCTTTATCTTTTGTTGGCAGATTTTCAACTGAGTGGTTATTTTAGTGGTTGAAATTATTTATTAAGCTGTGACCAAAAAAGTGAACAACAAACTCTTCCTTTATTTATTTATTTACATTTGATTCACTACAAAAGAGTTTGTAGTTGTCGCATCTAAATCTTTTAGTTTTAGTTGATTAAATATTACAAGATTATAGTAGACTAAATCTAAAGTTGCTTCAGTGACTAAAATACAAAGTGTAAACCACTTTGGAACAACCAGTAAAACTTTTACAAAGCATCTTATTTTCCTTGATATCAGTTGTAAAATATATCCATACTGTTCTCTTTCTTCCAACCATTGATATTTTGTCGCGTTTTCATGAGAAACAGGGAGCATGGGAGTTGGCTGAATGCGATTGAGGAAGTTACACACAGCTGTGATAATGTGACAAATTTGACTGTAAAACATTGATAAAAGCGATCGATGAGGCAAGTTGCTCTTATCAGTCCAGATTGACTCAAGTTGATTGCAGTCTCTTGACATTCATTCTGTTTATAAATTAGACGGAGGATCTAATTTATAATCAGGATCAAGAGTCTGAAACTGAAAAAAATAAATTTGAAGCCCAAAAAAAGAAATTAATGAAAACAAGTAATTTATTTAAGATAAAATAATTATTAAAGAATTTTTTTAAATTTTTTAAATTTTTTTAATATAAAAAATATCAGAATTTCACTTTCAAATAGCTTTTGACCCTGATGTAGCTTCACGTGACTGCATCCAGTCTGAGCTGGACTGGGATTGTTTGGAGACACGTCTCCCACCAGGCGAGCTGTGCTGTGCCCTGGTGATTGAAGCTGTTCACCCAGAGACTGAGAGAGCCGCACGCTCAACTTCTGGGTGTCCAGTCAGTTGCCTCAGCTATTTGTGCATTCTTCAGTTGCAAACAATACTCAATGCAATCACTGTTATTTTTAAAAAAATTTATTTTATAATTGCAAGGTTTGACAGTTTAATACTATTTTTATTCTAGTGTGACTGAGCTCTGAGCAAGGGACCAAATGTAGCACAAGCACAAGAGTAATCTGTTGGTTGCTCCAAATGTTTTTGGCACTGATGACGCAGCCAGTCTTTGTTTAACTTCAGGGCTGGTGGTGGTGCTACACCTACAACACAAACAGTTACCCTGAAACCCTGAGACCGCTGTGTGAACAAGGGTTAATTAATCAAGCTTTGTCATCCATAGTGATTTGAACCAAACAGTAAAAACCAAAAGTGAGAAAATGGGACTTAAAATCTGTTTTAATCTATTACCACTTTGTGAAAACTGAAGTTTGTAAATAGCACTAGTTAAAAACCAAACTACTGAAGTAATAACGACCACCAACAGCCTAAAGCCTTGGTAGCTCAGATCTGAACATAGGGTAAGAATTCAGAGTTGTCGGTGCTACTTATTAACCTCACAAACATTTGGCCCTTGCTTGCAGTGGTGCCCCCCGTGTCGAGCTTTACTGCCCGAACTGAGAAAAGCTTCAATCCAGCTAGCTGGGCAGATGAAGTTTGGCACTTTGGACTGTACCATCCATCACAACCTCTGTTCTAGAGTAAGCACACACGTCCGTGTTTATTGTTGATTTTTAAGCTTAACACTAAAATGTGCCGACCAACTAGTAATTTACTTTTCTCTTTGTTCAGTATAATATTCAGGCTTATCCCACCACAGTGATCTTTAATGGTTCTTCTGTGCATGAATATGAAGGCCATCATTCAGCTGACGGCATCCTGGAGTTTATACAGGTACTACATCAAATACAACTGAAATGGCTCCTCCCTGCTTATGGATTTATCCCTGCATCTGTACACCATTTGGTCAAAATGTGCCTTTACGAAATTTACAGCTGCAGCTGTATTATGAGTAATCTAATCAAGTAATCGGATAAGAAATACTGGAGTTTCATTTATGAGCAATAATAAAAACTCAAAAGAGAACACAAGTCTTTCAGAATGAACTGCTCGTTGGTTTCCATTTTAGAAACTGCAATATTTTAAAGTTTCACTGCATGTAAAAGAAGAAACCCAGCTAAACCCTTTAGCTGTATTTGCATACCACATTAATTTCATTTTTTTTAAGAAAACATTCTTAAATGCTAAACTAAGGCATGAAAATTAACCTCTCTAATGTTAACAGGAGGAAAGTTTTTGTGCTGCTGATAACAGATGACACAATGGTGTAGACTTTGATTAAAATTAACAATAATCCAGTGTCCAAGCTAACAACCCTCAGGTCGATGGCTTAGTTTAATGGCCCGTGTACATGTTTATTGGCTTGTGAAAAAAAAGGTTTTATTTTTATATATTTAAATATTGATGCAATTTAATTAATACAATATTTTATATTATTTCACTTTTAATCTGAAATGTTTTATGAAAGCACTTGACGTTAATATGGTTTTTTACACCCCATGTCCCCCTTTAGACTCACCCCTGTTTACAGCAGGTATTGCTTCCATCTAAAATAGGACAGCTGCTGTCAGCCTTCAGAGAGCTGAACATGGGTTCGGACGAAGTTAACGGTTCATCTGAACATTTTAATACAACTTCTGGAGATTTACTGCAGATTTTTCTGTGTAAAACAAACGGCGGTGGATGGAGCAGCTACATACTTTGCTTTTCTTTACGTCAGAGTTTGATGATCAGGTGTTTTGATGAAGGACTCCCGCTCGCTTTTCTCCACTAAAGGCATTAATGGTGATCACAGGAACAGCCCTGCTGTTTACGTCACTAGAAACCTTTTTCTTTCATTCTTCCTGAGCTCAATGTCTCGGTAATGGCTCTGCCTCTTTGCTCTTTGTGGTGTGTAAACAGACTCTGGGTCCACGTTAAACTGCCAGCATCATCATCACTGCTGCTGTTGTGTTATCAGTGTTTTTGTTTAAAACTGAGGCCTGCGTGGGCTTAATGTTGTCAGACTTTTTATTCACACGCTGCTCCCAAACACATTTATTCTGAAAGTTTGTTTTAGTCACACCTGTGTTAAATGCTCACATTTACATCGTTTAACACATCAGTGCAATACAGAGCCCATCACCACTGTCAATATTACTACAAAATAATATTTGATGCATAGTATTTTTTTTTTCATTGCTGTTTTCCTTTGGTTGCCTTTGGTCTCAAAGTGGAGTATTGAAAAGACAGTGAGATCACAAAGGGCTTTTTTCTATCTCTGCAGGACCTGGTTAATCCATCTGTCCTGACTTTGGATCCTTCAAGCTTCACAGAGAAAGTGAAAGGTAAAACCTGCTCCTGACAATAAACTGCTTCTTGCACAAAGGGCTAGATTTTGAACAGCACTGTTGTAAAAGAACTTGACAGCTGCAATTGCTGTTTTATTAAAACTACCCATTCCCATCTTTTAGTTTAAAGCACCATAGAGGAAGGGGGGATTATTAAAGTTAAAGTCTAACACAGTGGTCTGTTTCTCTGCTGCAGGTCGAGATGAAGGACAGATCTGGGCGGTAGATTTCTATGCTCCCTGGTGTGGTCCCTGTCAGGCTCTGATGCCTGAATGGAGACGCATGGCCCGGGTATAACTCACTTTACATGTGCCATATAGACAATAGACACAAACTGAAAGAACACAAGAAGGAGAACTGTATAAACTTTAAAGGTCATCTAGCTGCTTCACTCTATTGTCACCTGATCAGTAAACTTCAGTAACCCTGAGCCACTGGAAGCTCGAGCCATGACACGGCCTCCAGCTTGTTCTGCTGTTGTATGCTTTAGATGAACCTTAGTAGACACTTTTGGTCTTTTGTTTTCGGAATGTACAAAGGTCTCAATTTGCCATTCACAATTTTCCTGCTCTCTCTTTGATAGATTTGTTTCTGCAGCATGACCTGTCCTTGACAGATAATAGCATATTTCGAAACACTCTTCAAAGCTGAGATTATTTCCTTTAAACCCATATTTATTGTATAACATAAGCTTGAATAAGATTTATTAAACAGTTAAAATAACCAAATTGTGTCCTGGTCCAAAAATATATGAACCTTAAAGGAAAGAAATTCAGTTTAGATGTCAGTTTTAAAATTAATACCTATGACTGAATTTGTGAAGAAAACCAGGAACATTGTGATTTTCTTTATGGACCTAAAGCAAGTGACAGAAATCAGCAGATGAAAACAGAGGGTCAGGACTCAGCTATCAGAAGGAGAGAGCAGCCTCTAACCTGACGCTGTCTTGGTTTGTCTCTCCATCCAGCTGCTTTCAGGTCAGATCCTGGTCGGTTCGGTCGACTGTCAGCGCTTTCAGTCGTTCTGTCAGAGCCAGAGTGTGAGAGCATACCCAGAAATCCGCCTGTACCCTGGAAACAGCCGGCAGCCAGATCGCTATACGTATGTAACTCACTTTACATGCTCAGATGTCGGGAAATGAATATTCCCAGGATAATAAGACGAGAATACGGATATGAGTTTCATCACAACATGTCAGATGATCAGAATTATTAGTTTTACCTTCTTACATCTTCTTTTTACTTAGATTATTGATTACTGATTTCCTTTCCGCCTGCCTGTCTCTGTAGGAGTTATAACGGTTGGCACAGAGATGCCCATTCACTGAGAACATGGGCACTGAGGTGAGATGCAAGTTGCCTTTTCTTGTCTTTCTGTATTTCTTTAGGGTTTTTTTTCTTCCTGCATTAAAAGAACCAGTGAAATGGGACGTGTACAGTGTTAATAGATGAGTTATTCTCTTGTGTGTACAGTTTTTTACCCAGAGCCTCTGTGGACCTTACTCCAGAGACCTTCAGATCTCTGGTTCTGTCAGGTCGGGATCACTGGGTCCTGGATTTTTATGCCCCCTGGTGCGGACCCTGTCAACACTTTGCCCCAGAGTTTGAGGTCCTAGCTCGGGTGAGAAAACTTTGCTTCTCTGCATGAATTTTGTTGCTTTTTTTCTGCAGTGACTGATGAGACAAACCGGAAGTAAACTCCTCCAACAGACTGTGGGACGAAGCACAAATTAAGAGTTTAAAAGTATGGTTCTCTTGTAGTCAAGAGTCCTGCAGTCATGCTTTTTGTGTGTGTGTGATTGACAGATGCTTAAAGGCGAGGTCCGGGCAGGGAAAGTTGACTGTCAGGCTCATTATCAGACCTGTCAGTCAGCTGGAATCACCGCCTACCCAACTGTCAGATTTTACCCATATCTGGGAAAAAAGAGGGTAAACACACACACACACACACACACACACACACACACACCGTGACTAGCACTGTCACTTCAGAGTAAGAATGTTCTAGGATTAGACTTCATGGCTGTAGCCTCTTTTTATTTTTGTTTTTAAGTTGTGTTGTTTGCCATGTTTTCTCTATGCCTCAGTTTTTTTATATGCTTGTTTTTATTTATTTATTTTTAAAAAGCAAAAAGCACAGCCTTCATCATCAGATTTGATGGGAAAGAGTCAGTTATGGATTGACTTAATGGTGGAAAAGATTATAATGTGTGTGTATGTGTGTGTTCTGACAGCATGAACAGAGTGGGGAGCATATCAATAGCCGAGACGCTAACGTGATCGCTGACACCGTCAGACAGCGGCTACAACAGCTGTTGCCACGGTTACACAACAAGCCAAAGGTACGCGCCGGTTAACTTCTAACACAAATCAACCCAGCAGCTGAATTGGAGTCTGACACGTTTGTGTGTTGTAGGATGAGCTGTGATGGAAGCGGGCGGTACTGTGAGGGAGATGAGCCACCTGATTGGTCAGGTAGAGACGGAAGTGAATTTGATTGTCCCAGCAAGATGATTAATCGGTCAACACTCCTTTATAGAAACTACAGCTGGAACACTGGGACAGACTGTTACCTGCTGTGCTGAATGTACTGAACACTTCTGCCTTGTTTATGTTTGGTTTATAATTGTCTCCATTGTTTCTATTTACTCTATGAAGTAAAACTTTGGGACACTGTGTATTGATCATGTTACTGACACATACACATACACACACACTCACAGATCCAAATGTTGACATAGTGTTGTATTTTATTGCTCATGTAAAAACTGTTTGAGAATAAAACGGTTTGTTTCTGTTAGATGTGTGTGCATCCCTGTGAGTTTTACAACCATCGCTGCAGGTTAAATTCAAAGTTTACAAAGATGTTGACAAGATTCAGAAAAAAAGAAATAATCACAAAGTATTAACTGTTTCAATTACTTTGTTTTTTTTTTTTCTCAAGCAAAAGTGCCAAGCATTTCAATCTCATGGTTTCTTAACAGTGTTGCTTTTCTGTGTGTCAAACTGAGTTTTGGGGGATTGGATAGGGGTGCATCCAGAGGGACATGAGGTGGCAGAAAACATGATCGTCCACCTCAATGCTCTGTATGGACTCCAGAACGTAAACACACAGCGGTAGATGTTTTCTTAGTTATTCACACTTTGACCAGCAGGTGTCACTGTTCACTCACTGTTCACTCACTGTGTCATCTGGCTGAAAATTGTGCAGGACACAGGAGCTTAAGAAAAGTTGGATTGACAAGATAAATACGTGCAGACAGGGTTTATAAAGTCTCTGAAAAGAGCTCAGAATATATCAAAGATTGGGTGCCCGCTGAAATCCTGAGTAAAAAAAAACGGTTTATACTGATGGATGTGGTTATGCGTTAAAGTTAATTAAATCATTAATTACTTGCTATATGTAATATGTATTTCCACAGTAAAAAACAAATAAAACTGATGCATTGATCTTGGGAAATTTACACAAATAAACAAAACAAAACAAAAACAACAAACTGTACTGAAATAATTCGGAGCTTTTTAATGGTTTGTAATGGCTGCGTATCTTAAGAAGGGCAGCAGGTGTCACTGTTGCTCCTCTGTGCAGTGACTTCCCCAGAAAGAGTTGATCAGGAAACGGAACCTGTGCACTGATTCAACCTTTGGAACACGGGCTTATCCACAACGGACCTGCATCACATTACATTACCATGAGAACATTACATTGTGTCACGGTTCTGTATTATGTGGTCTGAAGAAAACTCGTCTACTATAGTTAGCAAACACTCAGTAAATTAAGCTGTAGATAGCAGCTGGTCTGCTAACCTTGTGAACTGAAGCCTAAAGTTTATCCATGCCTTGGGTAAGACAGAAAAAGGTGGTGATAATAATGTTTCTGTGCATATAATTTTCATCTAATCTGTCTCTGATGATCACACTGGGAAACCCTGGCCAGGTTTACATTAAAGATTTCTTGATGATCATGAGAAACTCTTCTTTGTCTTCTGTAGCAGTAGGTGAGAGTCTACCTCAAAAGTAAAAATCTACTAAGCAGCAGTGATGCTTATATTTGGCTAATTTGCACCATAGTGTAAAAGATGAATGTAGTCTCTGGCTTTGAGAAGCAAAGCCAATTTAGGTAATGCCTTTTAATGGCCACCAGGGGGTGATACCTGTTGCATGAAAAACCCTGTAGAAGTCTTTGGGGAAAGGGCTCTCAGCTCTGACTGCAGTAAGCACTTTCCTGATGGGCTCACTCATTTTGGTTCATACCTAATATAACATTATTTCAGTTTTATACATTTTGGTCATTCTAAGAGTCAGAAAGCAGGATTAACTGAATATGCGTCTTGGCTAATGACTCATGATTTTAAAGTTGTTAGCTAACAAGCGTGCTTGCTGGTTCCAGTTTGAAAAAGCCAACACTGTGATGTGATGACAGTGAAAACTTTCATCTCAAGGAGTTCACAAACCAGTGACGTCACAGTAGCTACACCCATTTAAATCCATGTGATTCGTGAAGATTATTCTTGATTTTGCCGATAACCTATTTGTTTGGCAACAAATCACATCTTGGGTATAACCAACAATTAATGTCATCCCAGTGGGAATGCGAATTTTGCAGTAATCCATCCAGTTGGTGTCGAAAACAGAAAAAAGGTCAAATATAGTCCTGTGAAAAAAACGTTTTCCCAGGGCTCTGTGCGGTCCTGTGAAAGTGCATGCCATGATTCAATTAGTTTGTAGAACCACCTTTAGCAGTAATTGTAAGTAAGTTGAAGTAATTGCTTCTGTAGGACTTTATCAGTCTCTCATTGTTGAGGAGGAATTTTGGCCCACTCTTCTTTACAAGGTCCCACTACAGCATTTGAGCTCTGGACTTCGACTGGGCCACTGCAACACCTTGATTCATTGCTTTTTCAGCGATTGTGTTGTAGATTTGCTGATGTGTTTGGGATAACTGACCTGTTGCATTACCCCATATGGGCCAAGTTTAGCTGTCAGACAGATGGCCTCACATTTGACTCTAGAACACCTTGGTTTTGGTTTGGTTCATGGTCAACTCAGTCCTGCAGCTGCAAAACAAGCTCAAATCATCACCCCTCCACCATTGCCACTGACAGCTGCTATGAGGTGTTTGTTTTTGCTGAATGCTGAAAATGTGTTAAGACACCTGAGAATGCTGCACACCTACAAACTGCCAAAACTTCTGATTTTATAGAGTTGGTTTGATTAGCAGGGCCTGGTTGCTACTAACCCTCTTAATTTCTACTGAAGCAACAATGGTGTGTATGCGGTAGATGAAAAGTGAGACGATTACTGAGGTTAGCGTGGGTTATTTTATGGGGGACATGAAAACTAAATTACTTTATGTGTCCATGTGATCAGTGACACCTATAAAAAATTTTATGCTAGGCGTTTGTGTTTCAGGTCTACCTTTAGTAATTCACCTGTTACACAAACCTTACACATTATACTATTGGACAGCATCACGTTCCTCTCTATGTAAATCTGTATATAATTACATACAGTGTAACCATCAGACATAGAAATTCTCACAGGAAAAGACCAATAGTTAAAATGTTCTCTATTACTGTAATTACCTAAATGACCTTAGATACTTTCCACTTGAACATTATTAGAGGAGGACATTTCTATGTAGTCCCCCCTTTACCTCTTTCTCTCTCTCTCCGTTTTGTGGGCAGTTGGAGGTCAGCATTGACGCAGCACTGCTCCATAAACCACTGGAATCACTTACTGCGTGTGCATTCTATTGTTTCATTATGTGAAATGGAGCAACAAGTTGGACAAACACTCACTGAGTTATTGTGGGAACCGACCTGGTAGTCCTGTGCGTGTGTGTTTTGATGATGATGTCAGATTAAAATTACTTTCCGTGTTGGACGCTTGGAGATTTGGCTGGCTGTATTTGAGTTGGAGAGCACTGCTTCCTGTGACGCTGTGTGCTGCATAGAACAAACTTTTACATGCCTTATCACAATGATTAACACACAAGAGAAAATCCTGCCAGAGTAGCTCTGTGTATGCTTAAGCTGTTTAATTTTATTAAATTAAACATCATCATTAAAAAACATAATTAAGAAAAAAAAAAGATTCCATATTTCCATGATCATTTGTTGATGTTGTTAACACTGGAGAAATTTTGTTTAACCTTTAACACCACCAAGTGTTAAACAAGACCCTGAAGCCCCTATTAGCACAACTCCAAGACCACTAAATTTAAGACATCATGATCTAAAACACAGAAAAAAAAGGATTGGACACAAAAAACAGGGCATATATCAGACCAAATGAGGGATATGTATAATACTGGAATGAACTATAACTGAAGCACTGGTACTGGATGAAGCCCTGGTTAAAACTAGTGCCCCAAAACCAACAAAAAATAGTGGCCAAAAGAAATTCAGAGAATGTGGCTAACAAACAGATATTTAGCCAACTATTCCAAAACATCACAAGATGGAAACACACCAGGGCTAAAAATAATAACTAATCTGAATCAGGACTGCAACATCAAAAGGTTAGAAGACCAAAATATGGCAAATACCAGACTGAACTGGCGACAAAGCATCAGTGGATACTGGCTCAAATCAGGGTTTGAATTATACTAGAAAAACATTAGATTGGAAAATATTGAAAGAAAAATTAATAAAGGCAGCAGAACAGAAAAAAGGACTAAACATTATGTCATAACTGACCAAACTAGGGCTTAAACCCCCCAAAACACTAATACCAAACCCGGCCTAGAAACCTAGGTCAGGATATTAATGGGATATGAATCCCTGCTAGGTGACTATGGTTTCAAACCATGAGCCCAAAAACTAGAGCTAAAATGTAAGGCGATAACATAAAAAACTGCTAACACATTACAAAATTACTAGATTTAAACAGATATATAGATATATATAGGTTAAACCCTGGTTAAGACATCAGAGTAATTCTGACCAACATGTGAAACAACATAACCAAAATATTGGACTACACCAGCTACAGAGACACATTAAAGCAGGGATGTCAAACTGTATGTGGGCCACATACAGCCCACTTTGATCTAAATGCGGGCCGGATGAGTGAAACTGTCCTTTCTGTCAGCGTAAAGATCTTTAATTAACATACTGAGATATCCTAATGGAACACAGAGAAAAGCAATTTCCACAGCACGTCTCAGTCTTTTTACATGATAATTTGTAAAATTACAGTCAAAGTTCTGGTAGCTCACTGTCCAGACTGTCATGTAGTTTCAAAACAAAATTTTTGTTGATTGAACTGAAATATCTAAATTAGAAAGTAAAAAACAAGAACTTTTCTGTCATTTAATTGTTTGTGTATTACTTTCTGTCTATTACAGTTTCGGTGTAATATGAATGGCTGTGGGGGGAGGTCTTTATTAGCAGAAAAAAAAGCTGTAAAATGTCGGATAATATAACTTAAAGTTCAAAAATTTATACCCTCCATCATATTTTCCAAAGCTGTTTAGCGGGCCGGATTGGAGTCTTTGCTGGGTCGATTCTGGCCACCGGGCCTCATATTTGACACCGTGCATTAGAGAATCTGATAAAACCCTAACCCATTATTGTTGGGTCTTTACCTTACAACCAGACCCCCAATGGTCCGAGTAGATGGCCACCCCTACCTGAGCTTGCTTCTGCTGGAGGTTTCTTCCTGTTAGAGGGTAGTTTTTCCTTTCCACTGTCACCAAATTCTTGCTCATAATAGGATTATTGGAGTTTTCTTTGTATTACTGTAGGGTCTTTACCTTACAATACCAATCACCTTGAGGCAACCACTTTTGTGATTTGGCGCTATATAAATATTATATTGTATTGAATGTTGATAATATTGAATTTAAAAAAAAAAAAGGCAAGGATCAGTGAAGATATAGGAAAAGCTAGGGCAAAAACACCCTAGGATATGGCAATATACCAGACTACATCAGATTCATCTTGCATAGAAAAAAGATGAAAAAGGGTCAAAACATTGAGGAGAAAATTGACCAAGCTAGCACTGAAACGTTGTCAAGTACCCTTACAAAAAGGGCTAAAATACAACCAAATATTTGACAACACCAGATGTGACAACACATGAGAAAAGCCAAAGAAAAATTTCTACTTGTGCTTTTAGTTTTATTTTAATGGGCGTTTAAGAACTTGATGAACAGATGTTGGAAAAAAAAAAGAAAGATTTAACTTCTCTCAACGAGGTCAGCCAGTGTCAAACTCTCTGCTGTGTCAGCACTCAGGAACATGAATAGAACCACTCAGCCTCCAGAAACAGACTACACCTTATCCTAGCACCAGGTGTGTTTTCAGTCAGGCAGTCAGCTGAAGTCAACACGGAGCACAGACCAGAGAGGAGAAGAGCGTGGAGGACTAGAGCGGAGGAGGATAAGGAGGTGTAATGGCAGTAAATCCATGAAAACATTTTCTCTTCCCTCTCATGGAAACTGCAGCTGAGAAAACACTGCTGGAAATTAGTACTCAGGAACTACTGGAAGCAGTACAAACACACACACACACACACAGTGGCTGGTTCATGCTGCTACTGGTCTGCTTTGTTAAACTTTACTCCCATCAATGAGAAACACTGAGATTCAGAGGTTTCATCTCTATTGCTTTTATAATCTGGTGTAGTTCAAGGTGGTGAAGCCCTTTATGGATCAGCCTCAATTTTAAGGCCGATTTTAAAAACCAAAAAACCCCCAAAAAACCAGACGCACTCCAGCTTATCTTGTCTAAATCATGTTTAATGGTTCAAACTGCTACGAGAAGTCCAGAATTCAACATAGAGTGTTAGTACAGAGCAGTGTGGTACTGAGTGTTAGTGTGTTTACATGAACAGAGTTACTGTGCAATAATGAGAATACCGTTTATCTGAGGCTGTGTTCAGACAGCAGCAGCAGCAAATTGCAGTTCAATAAAAAAAGACTTTGTTCACTGATCACATTTGTCACAGTAGGGATTGCACAGGTGGAAATGGTAACAGTTTGGATGGCTGCTGTGACAACAACAACAAAAAGTTTTTCAAATGACTTTAAAAGTAGAGGTGATAGTCATACATTTTTCAGATGTAAGAGATTGACATCCAAGGAAAAGTCTGCAAAGCCTGCCATTCCTCTGAGAGAAAACCACATAACACAAACACACAAAAAAGGGAATGCTTAAGGCAAATGATGCCAACTTACCTTGGTCATACGACCAACAGTAGAGTATTTTTATTGTCAATCTGTGCAAAAGCCATTATTTTATATGCTTCATCATCATTATATCTATTCCCCAGATTTTGTGGCTAACCTAACAGCACATTCTGTCAAGGTAATGCACTTCATGTGTGCTACATGTCAGTATATAGTACTTGAACATCATAATGGGAATACGTTTTTGCTTTGCCTCTTGCACAAAGTCAAGGGCTGCGTCCACAAATCACTCCCATAAAAGCCTCGAGTTTAGTTGCAACAAAAATAACATGTAAAATAAGTCCTTTTTTCAATATCTACCTACAATTTTAACGAGAACTGTTAAAACTGGTTAACCATTCAGTTTTCTAACATTTCCAAGATGATTTTTTTATTATTTTTTCGATCCTACTCAATTAGTTTTGGATGATTCTCAGCTCAAGATAATCCTTATTTTTCTTGGCCTTGGTGCAGTTTATTTTAGCTCCCTTCACATGCCATTCAAGATCACCTTCTTCTGACTGGCTGTCCTTCTTAAACAGGTTTGGACATAATGTTGGAGATATGTACCAATACAGGATCCATGTAATACAGATTAATGTTACCGAATTTAAGAGAAATGTAACAAGCACACATCTAAGGACTTTGTCTGCCATCATGTGTGTTTTCTGACTACCGACTGTCATTTTCTGAATTTATCACATATCGATAATTTTTTTTAGTCAAATAATGAAAGACCCCTTGCAAATATAAAAAAAACGACCTGCAGTTTTATAACCCACAGTTGACTTTCACATGTACTGAGATGTGCATGTAAATGTATCAATATTTTTGGTGCAGAATGTTCAGTTTTGGATATATCAGCCATAGAAACATTGACACTACCAACACTACAGTTCAGCCGAGGGTGACGCCATCAGCGTTTACATCCTGTCATGAGCAGACGCACGCATCCTTATGCACTGTGATATGGTGGATTAAATTTGATTTTGGGGTGAACTCCCTCTAAATTATGGTGACATTCCTCTTCTATTTAAAATTTTACTCAGAAAAAAACATTATATTTGTCACGGTGTGGGTCGCACAAATATAGTACTAATTTTTAACAGGTACCAAAACAGAAAATGCATGTTAGAATATGTTTGCTGGTCAGATTTGAGGGGAGAATAAACATTTGTTAAACTAAAGCATAATGAAACTGATGTCCTGCATCTGCCCCCCACCCTCATAATGCCCACGTAAACCATCAGCCAACATGAAATCCTGATACTGAATGCCATATCAAAGCAGTAAGATTTTTGGTTTTATTCTTTATGTACAACTGCTTTAAAAAAAAAAAAAAAAAAAAGGTTATAAAAAGCTTTACAAAATGTTTAAAAATTTGTTATCCATGTCTAACAAATTTGCAAAATGTAAATTTTACAGGCAATTTTAAAAAGGGCTTTTCTTTTTTTTTTTTTTTAAAACAGTGCCACACAGAGTTTTGATAATTTTTATCTCTTTATATGGTTGTTGGTCTTCAACTTGTTATCCATATCTTTGCAGTCATTTACTGTCTTTTTACACATCTATGTGACTTTTTTGAAGCTCTTTGCAGATTTTAAAGTTGGAATTTGTCAAAACAGAAGGCTGTGACCTGTGCTCATGAGCCCCATTCAGTAATCCATCGATAACTGGATCTACTGATAATGAGGAAAACAAGTTTCTGCTGCTTTCTACTCCCACTGCTGTCTGAACAAAGCATCGATATCCATGTTTCATTTTCTTAGGAGCTCAGTGGAAGGCAGGTCATGGCTACAGATGTATTCAAAATGTCCAAGTCCAAATGGCTTTCGTATCATTTAAAATGTCGTCCATTCCATCACCATGGTAACATGGTCAACATCCAGGATTAATAAAAACTGTAACTATGAAGAGGAGCTGTGTAGCCAACAAAGCCACCGCGGGAGGAAAAAAAAAAAAAAAAAAAAATACATGGCTGCACGCAGTTTTAAGCTCCTCCCTCTGGCATCTTAACTGAGCGCTTTAGGTGTATACACACACACACACACACACGTAAACACACACGCACACACAATCAAACACACATTAATTGATGTTTGTGCAAAGGAAGTAAATGACAAAACTGACTTCAAACAGTGGCAGATGAAGAGATGAACTACATTCAGCTACAACAGCCTGTAATAGTGCAATATCTACACACACATACACACAGTCACACGCACGCAAAGTCAGAAGATCTCAGTGGCGACCCTGAATTTTCTTGTGCAGCATCTGGTTCCATCTCTGGACAGAAGGAAAGACAGAAAAGTGAAATGATTGGGAGGAATCAGCCCCATCTTTGGAGACAATAAGCAAATAAAAATGCAATCCCTAATAAAGATCCTTGGTTGCTGCTTTTCTGGAGAGGGTACTACAATCAATGTATTAGTCACTGGTCGCAAAGTGTGACAGCATTGTAACCATTTATGCTCAAGCCTATGGCGACTGACTTGCTGCAATCTTCCCTTAAATGATACACGTTCAAAGAAAACAAAAAAGGCAGTAAAAACAGAAAACAAAGCAAAGCATGGTGGCTGTGGCTCAGGTGGTAGAGCAGATCAGCTACTGATCGGAAGGTTGGTGGTTCGATCCATGGCTTCCCCAGTCTGCAGGCCAAATATCCTTGGGCAAGATACTAATCCTAACCCCGAGTTGCCCTCCGATGCGTTCATCGGAGTGTGAATGTAGTTTACGTTGCACTTGAGTTTAGAAGTGCTTGTGTGAATGGGTGAATGAGGCATGTTGTATAGAGCGCTTTGAGTACTCCGGTGAGAGTAGAAAAGCGCTATGTAAGAATCAGTCAGTCCATGAATCTTTTTTTAAAGGTTTCAGCAGAGCTGTTCAGTTTTTCCAATTGTTGAAATCTCCCTCTAAGTCTCTGGGGAATCCCGATGCTCCTGCTCTGGTACATTTCAAACTACAGTGCGCTGAGCAGTTTCGGTGCACGCTGCCATGTGCAATGACAATGATGGGCGCGTGTTTCGCCACAGTCACAATGCCAAATCTTCAGAGTGTGAGAAAACAAGAGCTGCAAGCCTGTTCCAAAGAAAACTGATAATTTATTTGAAATTGCTGACTCCGTTTTACCTGACTTGTTAATTTGCTCATAGTTGGCAGAAGCTGGGAAAAAAAACGTTGAGAGCAAAGGGTCTGAAACCAGTCAACACTAGAGACTTTCCATTTTAACCCAGAACCAAAATCAGGTATATTTAACCACACACCTTGACCTTCCTGCCAATTCTATCCTTCCACTTCTGAGCAATGGACCTGTCAATCAGGAGCAACCTGCAAAGAAAATTTTTTTAACAATATTTGGCATAGTTTAACAGCTAACTTAAGCTAGCAAAAGAAGAAACTACAATACGACTTTTTTTAAGAAAAGGAAAAAAGTAACATTTGGCTCTGATCAGTAATTTATCACAATAGGACCCTGCAGAGCGAAGGGACAATCAGAAGCTGTCTCAGAAAGTCTGACAGCATACTGGTTCTACGAGTAGGGATGGGTATCGAAATCCGGTTCTAGTTGAGAACTGGTTACCACTGTTTCAATTCCTTGGAATTGTTTGCCATTTTTGCAAATGATTCCCTTATCGATTCCAGTCGCCCTGAATGACGTCACCACGTTGCGGAGCGTCATTTACCTGGCAGGAAACACGGCGCCTAAGCGGCTCAAACGCTCAAAAGTTTGGTTATACTTTACGAGAACGGATGACAACAGGGCAACTTGCAATACTTGCAAAGTAGATATTTCATTTAAAGGAGGAAAGACTACGAATATGCAAAAGCATTTGCTCACAAAACACGCGATAACCTTAAATGAATGTCGTGTTTTTAATTCCGCTCCGGACTCGTGAATCTCAACCCAGCAGCAGCGGTAATGTTTGCACGTCCTCTCCCGTTAATACGGCAGGTAAATAATCAACTAACAGTGCATATTATGTTAGCGCGATCTGCCTTATTACAAAACCTGCCATTACTGTGCGCTGCATTTAGGTGACCATGATGAGACAGACAGAGTCTGGCTGGCTCAGATGCTGGCAGTTCTCGCTGCAGTCTACCGGTAGCGTCTCCTTTCAGGCCAGGATAGACGAATGTCACCGAGCAGTGACTAAGTTTGTGGTCAAAGGCTTGCACCCATTTGCCACAGCAGATGCCCCCGATTTTCGGTAAGTGAATGTGTTTAATTGTAGGCAGGGACATTATATTGGATGGATATTCTTGTTTAATTGCTACAGAATAATTTATGTTACACTTTGTTATTGCTGCAGAAGAATATATATTTTATTATTTTACATTTACAATTTTTTTTCCTGGGGACCCTGTGACACCCCATTGAAGAGCCGTAGGCCATGTTACTCCTAAATTTCTATCTTGTTCAAAGAGAAGATATAAAACAAAGTTCTAAGCTAATCGATCTGTGTGTTCTCCTTTTTTAAAAAGAATCGATAAGAGAATCGATAAAGAATCAAATCGTTAAACAGAATCGAAAATGAAATCGGAATCGTTAAAATCTTATCAATACCCATCCCTATCTACGAGTGAGATTTTTCTCTAGATAAAGCCCAGTCTCAACAGGTTCTGGACTTCTATCTTACCAACTTCTTGATGTCAATAACTATATTATCAGTTATATCTTCCACTGCCCATACTTTGAGGTTTCACCATCCTCGTAGCCCATAATGATGTAATCTTCTCCAGGAGTCAGCTTAGGACACAGGCAGGAGGATGAGTAGTAGAGTGTCAGCGTCATCTTGGGAATGTTGACCAGAGAAGACTTGATCACCTCCTTCACGTCCACCACAGCGGTGGGCTCCAGACCGCGATTCCTCACCTCCTTGACCCTTGCTCTGATCACTGAAGAACAAAGGCACCAGCATGGAAATTGAATATGAGATTTTCAGAAATTCCTCTTACCAATGCGCATCAACCCATCAAAACACACCCTTTTGTTGTTATGTTTTTTTAAATTCCTGGTTTAAGTGTGAATCATTATTTAATTTTTCTTGGCCTGGTACCAGACCTTATTAAACACATGCATACAGCATTTTACTAGTGAAAAACTTTACTGGACAGCACAGCTTGGATAAGGAAGCTACTGGCATTGAGCAATTTGTCCAAGTCAGCAAGCAAGAAACTCAAACACTGACTAATGAAGCCTGTCTGCCTGAAAAGAAAATTAAACTGCAGGGAACTTGAGTCATGGAGGGTAGTTTGACTTTGGATATCAATGCTAATGCTGAGCTATCGTTTTTCTGCCTAATGTTAGCTACTGTAATACTAGCATCAAAGCAACTGCAACCCATCTTACATTGGAATATAGCTGCACTGTACAAATCTGGCTAAGTTATAGCTAGCTAACTAACTGTATCCTTTTTGCTAACATTATCACTAGCAAAATGCAAGTGGAGACAATCATACAATGGTACAAATCAAAAGATATAAAACTGATATATGCACTTTCTAAACAAATAACCAGCTCAGGGCAGTTAGACGTTAGCTAGCTATGACTTGGGTAATTTGGCCTAAACGTTACAAAGCTTACAAAGACATTCCCATGCTCACATAAGAAAATCTCAAGCGCTGACACATGAGGCCAATAAGGAGACAGTCAAGAAACTGATCTTCCAAAAAGCCCTGTGGCCTATTTTTTCACAATTAAAATGTGTTTATTAGACTTACTGATTACAAACCTGTCACTTCAAAAGTAAATTAAAAAATGTATATATTAATCATCCAGCAGCACCAGCCCAGTGCACGGAATTTGCTAAACTTGTCATCCTAACAAAAACAAACCCATGCAGAAGTCTCAGGGTTAACATAGCAAAGAATGCAACTAACTCAGAAAAACAGACATCACTGTAAGACAAAAAAAAAAAAAAAAAGGCCACTAAAAGAGGAAATGGAAGCTACACAGATGGATGAGAAGTAAGCAGAACCAGCACGGCAGGTTGGATTCCAGTGTAATATCAGAATCTGTGTTAATTAGCAAAGGGAGAATGCAAGCAGTAAGATTTATAAAGACCACCTTCTGCACTATGGCATGCTACCAGGTTTACTAAACTCCTCTGTTTCAATTATATCAGACGATTTTGAAAGTGGGCTCTTGTTTAATGATTGCTTGGAAAAAAATAAAAATCTAAAAGCTTTCCCAAATGGATTTTGTGGCCAAAAGCACTAGTGAGGACCACATGGAAATCTCTGCTGGATTTGCCAAATCAAGCCTGCGTGCTGTATTCATCAGGAAAAGCCTTTCTGGCCTCAAGCATTTTTGTCTCCAATTTAATCTAGTTGGAGCACAGAAGTTTTTTACTTTTATATTCAGGGAGAAAATATCTGTGTACAAGGTTGTTAAAAACCTTCTTGCAGTTAAGGTATAAAGCAAGTCAAGTACTGATTTTACAGACTTGTGAAAAGGAACAATGGGATTACTCAGATCACATTACTTTAAAGACTTTGGTTCATTATTAGTGTCACCAATAGCATCTGAGGATCAAATATGATACAAGATTAGCCACCTGATGAAAGCTGAACAACACATGACACTCTCTCCATAATACAGGCTTTTCCAGGTACTAAACATGAAAAACAAGATTCCAAAATCATCTCAGAACATCTGATCTGACTTGTATCTCAGTAGAATTATACACAGATATGTGAAAATGTGACCTCAAATAAATCATGCATTTACATTAAGTGTACAAAAGAAAATACAAATAATACTTTAAACAAAAACTTCAGATGACTCACCATAGTTGTAGTTGTTCTTCTCATAGGTTCTCATATTCATTCTGACTGACTTACATCTGCATCTATCTATGGAAACACAAATTAGAACTTTTCAAATAAGTACTGACAAAGGAAAGTTTTTCCCAAGCTCCATCTTAAAAATCCACATTTCCCAGTTAAATTTGCAATGCCTAATTTGAGTGAGCCAAGAAAGATCATCGTCGCAAGTTTAAATCCACTCAAGATTGTTGCTTGTCTGAGGGTATCTATGAATTTGGTTCTTCTTAAAACATGGACTGAAATGACATCCAAATTTGTTTGCTTTCGTGGCCATTTGGACAGCACCCAACATAGCTGTTGCCTCATGTTACCAATTTTTGTACTTCCAATTGGCCAAATGTGGTCTGACTGTAACTATTAAGCTACACTCAGGGCCAAATATAAATATTATCAATACCACTGGTGTAGAATGACGTAAACTAGACCAAAGGTCGGACATTAGACAGAAGTTACCTCCATCTGGTCCTCTGCAGTGAAGGTTGTTTGAGTCCATTGGGAAGTCTGGACTGGATTCTGTCAGGGGAATCAAACCCAGGAAAGACACGCTTTTTAGTAAAGTGTTTTAACAGGTTCATAGTTAATTCATACCAGTGGTTTTCAAACCGTTGGGGTGGAACACAGAGATCTAGATCCCATTGTGCTGACCTTTTACCCAAGTTGAACTAATTTTAAAATTGGTGTGTCAGACTTTCCAGCTTCTGAGGTGCGGCAGACAAACTACTGACATCGGGTAGTCCAGTGGTCAGAAAAAAAATGCAATCGTTTCCACATCCAAATACACGCACACACACACGCGCACACACACACACACACACACACAGCCAATTCATCACCATTTGGTGTAATCTGGTTGTGAGGCCTCAAGGTCAGTTTTATTTTCTACTTTAGCCAGCTTAAGGTTTTGAAACTTGATGTGATGAACGAGGGGCGGATCAGACAGAAATCGAGGGTGACAGCTGTTTTTCCTGAACTCTTTAAACACAACCAATCATTGATTAATGATCATATCCTGGATAATGCTGGAATAATCCTTCTGACATGATGAATGAAAAAAAATTATAACAACATTTAGTAAAGATTTTATTCAATAATGACCCAGAATGAGACTGTGAGCCCCAAAACTCATGTGTTTACAGATATAAGGGTCAAAGAGTCATTTTCACATAGATCATAGGACTAGAAGTTTTGGGTTTTTTGCAACCCTCAGGTGTTGCCCCCTACTGACCATCCTGTAGGCTTAAGGCTTTGCTTTTTAGACCCTGGAAGATATTTCACATAGAGACCATGTTAAGAAAATGGATATGTTAAGGTTTAGCCTTACCTGGGTTACACCTGGCTGGGTCCTGGTGGTATGGATCTATAGAGACACAGAAAGATGGCTGTCAGAAATGAAAGAAACTTGTTCATTTTGGTTCGTGATTAAAAATGGTGGTCTTATTGGAATACAACTCAAACAAGTGGATCATTACTCAGTGTCAGTAATGCACAAACTGCACAGAACAGTCATTATGACTTTGATATTCACTACTTCACCCCCAAGCAGCCGCTCCCTGAGCCTCATTCTGCCAGAGGTTTCTTTCTGTTAAAAGGGAGTGTTTCCTTTTTTGTGTGTATGTTTTTACAGCATCATAATTTTGTTAATGTTGCTTCAGAACCATCAGGGGAAGTTTACTTTCAGTGCTTTCTCAAAGGCCTTTGAAAGACAATTTCGTGAAAAGGTTCATTTTTAACCAAAGTATATTTTTATGAAACTGAATTTTTTTTTTTTTTTTTTTTAGAAATTGTAATAACAATGAAAATAACCACAACTATTATTATGATGACGACGACTTTATATCCAAACCTAAGTCATCATTACCCCATTGGTTGTCACATGACATGAACTGCAGTTTGAAGTCCGCTTCCTACACAGACTTTGTTCCACATTATGGGCTCTCATCAACTTTCTGAAGCTGCTGTGGGAGTACATTTTGGTCTTTTTTGCCTAGTTGCAAAGCTATGACATCACCACAATGTGATTAGTCAGTTGCAATAAATGTTCCAAGAGCAACATTATTTATAGTGTATGAATACCAACAGCATTGCATAGATCCTCAAGCGTTAACCTTTTAACCAAGGCACTGTCGACTAAAACGAATAGCCCTCAGTTTGTTGGGCTTACCCTTTGAGTCAGACATCTGTTACATGTGTAAAGCGAAACTTCCTCCCTTTACACAGAAAGGAGCCAGTAGAGGTTGCTTCAAGATAGGGGGTTTTGTAGTGATATTCAACTGGAAGAAGAGGCTGGAAATTTGCATCCCACCTGACCAGGAAAATATTTTTAACAAAAGGCTCGTGATCACCGTTACCATTGTGATCTGGACCCGGGCAAAGTTGCAAAATGGATGGTTAGACTGTCCTGGAGGTTGTGGGAAAAGGTCCAGAAGGAGGGAAAACTAACTTTGGAGATATGTGGGACTTTGGATTTCTTTATTATCATTATCATTATTATTATTATTATTATTATTATTATTATTATTATTATTATTATTATTATTTTATTTTTTATTTTTTTTTATTTATAAATGCTGCCTCCTGCAAGGTACATCCAGGCAACACCCTTCTCTAAACCAAACTGAATATTTTCATCCATTTCATTCATCCATCTCGTGAATTTAATATCAGAACAAGCAACTGTGGAAAATGTCAATTTTTCAGAAACTTCCAAAGTTGCTCTGTAAAAAAAGGCTTTAGCCTTGGAATCTGTATCAATAAGCCAGGTTCTTAATACAGACCTGAGATGCTACAATAACTTTCTATCTGCTGGGTTTCTGCAAACCCCCCCCCCAAAAAAACAAGGTTAATAGGCCAGTCAGTTTTTTTCTCCTTTTCTTTTTCCCCCCGATATTGTAAAAACTAGATCATTATGGCAGATTAGCACATTAGCCTGTGGTGTGGCGTTTAACTGCTCTGGAAGAGGTGAACTTACAGAGATCAGACTTAAAAACTGCCTGAATGCATTAGCCCGATTAGCCAGACAACTGTCAATAGAGATATGTATTGCAGTTACCAATTTTGTAGGTGTACAGTTCTGCACAGAAACTATGCCACGCTGGTGGCTGCTGTGCTACATCTATATGAACCACCTTTTTAAGGTCACACCATCAGATTCAGGTCAAGACATTGACTAGGCCCCTCCATAATCTTCATTTTGTGTTTCTTAAGCCATTCAGAGGTGGATCTGCTGGTGTGTTTTTGATCAGTGGGTGGCAGAACCCAAGTACCCTTCAGCTTGAGGTCATGAACAGATGGCCAGACATTCTCCTTTAGGATGTTTTGGTAGACAGCAGAATTCATTGTTTTATTTACCACAACAAGTCTACCAAGCCCTGAGGCAGCAAAACAGCCCCAGACCATCACACTATCACTACCAAATTTTACTGTTGGTATGTTGTTCCTTTTCTGAAATGCTCTGTTACTTTTTTTTTTTTTTTTTTTTTTAAAAACGCCAGATGTAATGGGATACACACATTCTAAAAAGTTCAACTTTTGTCTCGTCAGTCCACAGAGGATTTTCTCAAGATGTTTTCTGGCATAGCTGAGACAAGCCTTTATGTTCCTTTTGCTCAGCAGTGGTTTTCGTCTTGGAACTCTCCCACACAGGCAATTTTTGCCCAGTCTCTATCTTATGGGGAATCATGAATGCTGACATTTACTGAGACAAGTGAGGCCTGCGGGTCTTTGGATGCTGTTCTGGGGTCTTCTGTGACCTCTTGAATGAGTTGCCGCTGCACTCTTTTTCACATTAATAATAAACACCTTAATTTAGAAACTGCATTTTGTGTTTTCTTGTGTCATCATTGTCTAATATCTAAATGTGTTTGATGATCTGAAACATTTAAGTGTGACAAACATACCAAAAAAAAAAAAAGAAAATCTGGAAGGGGGCAATACCTTTTCACACCACTTTATGTGCAGCTCTACCCAAAAAACAACAGAGGATAGGGAAAAGAGCTATGCGGGGTGCCATCCAATTACGGGAAAAGCATAATACACTGATAACGACCTGGGAATTAGCTTTATGGTACAAGTCTCTGTTCTCATGCATCCCTGTACCTCTAGGTGTGCAAAGGTAACTGGGGTTGTGAGCTGGTGTTTCAATACACTGACAAACTGCAGCTGCTTCTAGTTGTAAACATACTTCTGTAAAGCAACATGCAGACCAGAGTCCCACAGAAAATCACTGGAATGACTTAAATGATCCACCCCGACAGAACCTCAGCAAACCAACAAATTACACCAAGGGAAAATCCCAAAGCCCCGCTGAGCCAAGCCAAGCTGGGGCAGAACAGAGATATGTGGGTGTATCGTTATGGAGGTCAAGGGGATTGAGATGAAGGTTTTTTCTGGACTT
Organism: Oreochromis niloticus; assembly: GCF_001858045.2. Taxonomy (NCBI): domain Eukaryota; kingdom Metazoa; phylum Chordata; class Actinopteri; order Cichliformes; family Cichlidae; genus Oreochromis; species Oreochromis niloticus. The sequence goes on along the minus strand of NC_031987.2, from coordinate 30,619,154 downwards.
GCTGGTCCTGGATCTGTTTGAAGGAGCAGAGGACAGTGAGGGTCTTATTGAGTGTAAAATGAGTGGGCCTCCTGTATCAAGGAGCTCTTTGAGAAAGTCTGTGGGAGTGAAGTTGGACAGGGAATGACTCATGTTATCTGAGAGGGAGCAGAAACAAACTGCTGAGAGTAGTATAGCATGATAGAAAACACTGATATGTACTAAAAATTGCAGTGAGCGATCCTCATCGGAGGTAGCCTCCATGTCGAGACTCTCAAGAGGACAAAAGAGTGTAGTTCAAACCATTTAAGATGTCACTGGTTTTACTATGCATGAACTTGAGTACGAGTCATTTTCATGTTGTCATATTTCACTCCTAAGGATATCATACGTGGTATTATTTATGTGGATCACCTATGCTAGGGTTATTGCCAATGTATATATATTGTACTATTGTAAACCTACAATAGCATGGAGAAACCCCAACAATCAGATGAACACCTTATGAACAAACACTTTGGTGACAGTAGGAAGACAAAACTCCCCTTTATCAGGAAGAAACCTCCGGCAGAACCAGGCACATGGAGGCGCAGCCATCTGCTGGTCATGGAATATAGCTGCCCTTTATGGCACTTATGTGACTAATCTGCAGAGTCATTTTGTTACTTAATTACACATTCAAAATCAAAAGTTGTGTTGAAATTGACAGAATTCCTAAAAATACCCTGAAACTATGTTAAATAACGAAAACCCAATGTTTTAAATGAAACTCAAATACTACAAATCAGTGAGACTGAAAAATGTTTTAGAAACTGCAGGTTTGTGTTTAATAGCTGAAGGGCGATCACGTGAACAAATTCATCTTTGTCTTCACAAAGAAAAATATTTGCTCTTTTTGATTCAGAAAAATCTCAATAGTGAAGCAATATCTGTATTCTGAGGAGACACTCAGAGTATCTTTGGTGAAAAGGCTAACCTTCCAATGAAGATGGTCCTTTCATTATTACAGACACTATGAAAGATGGACGTAGCTTTCAGGTCTGAAAAGTAGAAACCAATGCAAAGCAACTGAAATCTGTCTTCTTTTCTACAAGGGTTGACCATTCTGGTGTTTTAGAAATCTGCAGGAAAATTGGCATCAGCCCTGACCTGTATGAACACTTTTTCGAGTTTATGGTTTGAGTCTCTCATTCTGAGTGATATTGAATAAAATGTCATGTCCACTTTGTAATTTTGGTCATTCTAAGTGTTGAGAGGCAGGATTACCAGAGTCACCCCTTTCTTATCACATCTGGTCTCAAAATACCAAAAAGGCAATGGCAGAAGCAATCAGGGGCTCATGTTACTGTAGCTACGTCCATCTTTCACAGTCTTTGGTCATGCTGACAGACACTTGTATGTGGTATCAGTAAGAGTAGAGCCTGGTATACTTTACTTAGCTCCTCCAGTGGTCAAATACATGAATTAAACAGTGTCTGGCTTCAAATAATCATCTTATGAACTTTTTGTTCACAAGCTGATGTTAACTGTCCAAAAAGCTCAATAAAGATTACATTTTAAATTTGAATCAATCATTTGGTCATACTCGCTCATGCCTTCATTCAAGACCTCTAAAAAGGAGCTGATTTTAAAGTTTTTTTTATGTTGTTTATGATGTTTTTAATGTTTCTGCATCTCAACCAGAGTCACTGAACAGCTTCCTGTTACCATCCTTTTACCGTCAATTTTAAATAAAGGACATCCTTCAAGTACCAGCATGAACATTAGCATTGGACATAAGTCTTATTAGTTATAAAAATGGTGATTACTTGATTAATATTTTTCCCCCCTCTTTGGATTTTGTGCTTTTAAAAAAAAATGTTTTAATAATCTTTGTCAACGTCAACATCATTTTGTGATGGTGAAACAAAAACAAAAAACCCAAACCAAACCAAAACACAGAAACATCAGAACAATTTCCAGAATTAGGCTGTCTCAGGACAAAAATGGCAGCCACACATATAACATCAATAATACAAGCGAATGAGTGTACCTGGTCCGTCTGCCTTGACGATGGCCTCAGGAGAGATGCAGACTCCACGGTCATAGAGTGGCAGCTCGCTGCAGGCCAGGTTGTCGGGCCAGCTGTGGTTGTAACGCTTCATCACCGGCTCACAGCCGAGCTTTGCCCGCTCGCACACCGCCTTACAGGGCTTGATTGGCTCATGCTGGAAGTCAATAGTACAGATTGGCGCATACATGGCACATAGGAAAAAGAGCAAATCCGGACTGCAACCAGTACCTTGAACAAGAAGGGAAACACAGGTTATATGTGCAATTTCATTAGAGAGCATAAATCATGAGCAGCTGCAATGACAAATAAAAAAATCAGTGGGGTGGCAGCTATTGAATTTAGTCCACCCGCCCTGGAGTCACTCCCCCGCCCACACCAGGTGTATCATGTACACCTGGTGCGAACTTTTATGCCATTGTACTGTTTTAAGTAGAACTTGTGATTTTCCCAAGTAAAGTAAACTCAGTGTAGTTGCCCACTCTCACTGTGAATATGAGTTCCATGTGCACCCAACACCCTCCCTCCATAAACTCAATACTTTTGCAGGTTAACATAGAGCGTCCAAGCAATCAAGTGGTAAAAAGACATTTTTCCAGGAATTCGTATATAAAGGCACAATCTGTGGAAAGATGTCTTTTTGCAATCAGTGCAAATAGCTCTAAATACAGATGTTTTGCCAGAGGCAGCTTTAGTCACAATATTTATGGATTACAGCTCACATGTCTAACACAGCAAACATGCAATGTTACTCAAGAAAGTTACACAATATCTTATATGGTTAAAAAAATAAATGATGAGGACAAATTGGAGCACTTAGGAAAATATGTTGTGAACACCTGCAAGCATTTAAAAAACAGACATTTTTTAGCAAATGGTGTCCATCCTGGAAACATCTTTTTTATTTTCTTTTTAAATCCATGTGGTAGCAACACAAGTCATTGGTGATGACTGGAAGCTCCTGTGACTCCTACTCTGGAGAAAGACAAAGTTATCCCAAAGCTTGCTGCTCCATTTCAAACAGACCGCTTAATAAAGGGACCTTCCACACTTTTCTCTGTCTTTCCACTTAGCCCAGAAAGATCGCTTCCCTCCCAAATCCTATTGCTTCCAGAGGTACTTGCTGTTAAAAGTTCTCTCCTGGTTCAGTTCAATTCAGTTTTATTTATACAGCACCAAATCACAACAACAGTTGCCTCAAGGCACTTTATATTGTAAGGTAGATCCTACAATATTACATAGAGAAAAAAACCCAACAATCATATGACCCCCTATGATCAAGTACTTTGGCGACAGTGGGAAGGAAAAACTCCCTTTTAACAGGAAGAAACCTCTGGCAGAACCAGGCTCAGGGAGGGGTCGCCATCTGCCGCAGCCGGTTGGGGTGAGAGAAGGAAGACAGAGAGGTTGTCACCAAGTGCTCAGCTACTGGGAGTTCTTCAACTTTTAAATGGTATTTCAGAATTACGTTACATGCCACGACCAAGAAGCTTTCATATCCACACTTGTTGTAAAAATATTTAAGGACGGTGATAGACTCATGTCTTCTTCATGTCAGTGAAGACATGGTGCATTCAGGGACCCCTGGCTGAACTAACACTGGACTTGCACCATCTGCCATCCTGCTGCATATTTCAAACAGGACGAGACCAGAAAGAGTTTAGCACTGGGTAGAGATGGATCAGTGCTTTTATTGCAGAGTGGGTCTGAGGTTTGGCTGTACCACTTCACAGTGAAGTCACAGAAATAGTTTGAACTTGTGACCTCAAACTGCTTCCTGGTTTTTGGCCCACAGCTCTTTCATTAGGACATTTTTCTGGTTAAAGCAGAGTCCTTTTTACCACTTTTTAAAATCTCCATTCCACCCACCTCAGCCAAGCTCAAAGTTCAGCCAGCACCTAAATGTATTTATTGAAGACAGACATGGATAAATCATGAACTAATATGGCAGAAAATGAGACTGCAGAAACCTCAAACAGGGAAGATTACTGATGAATGTGACCACATATGCAGTTATCAATACTTGTCTCACATGGAAATGTGAAACGGTCGCTTATTACAAGTTAAACAACTGGGAGAAATGATCCGATTAGAGAAAAAATAAGAATGAACACGTATACATATTTCAAACTTAAATCTACATTAGTAAAGAATTCAAAATATGGTTGTAGAAAGCGATAAAAGAATTCAAGTCAAACTGCTGGTTTGAAGTAAGAAAAAGGTTGGCTTTTACAGCAAGGACGTTATTATACAGCCCTATTTTAAAGTGTCTTATTCACCATTTTAAGTTAGCACATTTTAGTATGCTAACACACCAATTAGTAGGAAAAATGTCCATAAAGTACAGCTGCTGGCTACTGAAACTTCTTAAGGCATATTATATATATATATATATATATATATATATATATATATATATATAATTTATCATAAAACAAAAAGTCAGTGTGCATTTGTGTATATTGTGAAAGATTTTCTTTGGACATTGGCTACCTTTTTCTCCTCCACCACTGCTCCATCCTCTTTCCACCTCCTTACCTCATGTCTCATTAACCTACACAGAGGTCGGGGCTCTAACACATGAAAATGTGCATAAATGGGCTTATTTATTCTGATGTTGTCACAGTTATTTGTCAATGGATTCTCACGTGATGACAGTGTATTTGCCAAGTGTGCAAGGATCCTACAGGCTAACAGCAACTAACAACAGCAAGAAAGCAGCATTTACTAACAGAAAAGGTCAGGAAATCCTCAACCACTCACACGAGTTGTCTGTCCCATAGTCCCTACCGTAGCCTCAATTAAACACTTGAAACAGAATTCAGTTGACTGCAATATACTGACATCTCGTGGTGACATTTTACACACTGTATCTCTTAAATAAATAAAAGAAATCCAGCCTGACACAGAACCTGAGAGCTGCATCTGGCCCTTCCACTGATCCATCTACTGTTTGTCTCTTTGAGGCATCATCAGAAACGGTCTCAGTCGAGGGGTGGTTGTCAAGAACCCATCCTTAAGGAAAGGAAACGGGGCAAAAAAACTGAGGTACGGAAAATTACCCAAGACCTGGACTGGAAATCAGTGGCAACAGGTATAGTAGAGTAATGAAGACTCTTTGAAGCAAAACATTTTAATTTTGGAGTTAATATGTAAAGAGTAGGTCAGGAGAGAGGTACCCTCTGAAAGTTTGGAATTTATGGTTCAACTGCTGTTAGTATGGATGGAGGAGATCAGCCAAAATAACCAAACCAAACGTAACTTTGGCAGCCTGCCCAAACCTTTAATATTTAGTTTAGTTAGTTTATTTTTAACCAGACAGCGATGGCGTGTGTAGAGAACGTGCAGGATTGAAAAGCAATGTTACTTGTCAAATCCTACAGAGAGATAGTAATATTTGGTATCCGCAGATATGCTCCGAGGCAGTTCCTGTTACAGTTTACTTATTAAATGTAAATTTCATGCATTATGACTGAGGCAATCCTACTTCCACTGACTTCTATAATGACCTATTCCACTTGAGTGGAAGGAGAAAAGACTATTTAAACCTAATTTGCCTAATTTTATCAGGCTGATGGATTAGAATTTTTTACTTAACTGTAAAATTACCACATACTTAATTACCATATACATCAAATGGTAGTGAAAATAAAATCATAATGAGGGGAAAAAAGTTAAAGCTATGCTTTTTAAAGAGCTAACTAGCCTTGCTTAGCAGCTACAGTAAAACTATAACATTTCATGTGGTTGAACTACTTTTAAATCACATAATGCAAAACCAATGTAAAATCACCTGCAATAAAAATTAAGTCTTTGTTAACCTGACTTGCTAGGATATATATGAGTGAAATAAGCAGTGAGACTGTGCATTGCACCATGGCAATTTCAAAAGACAAAGAATCAAGAATAACTTTTTCTTTAATATGCAAAACGAACCAATCCTATTTATTTCCACTGTGGGGCTAACTTATCAGGCAAACAGTCTCCCTGATGGAAGACTGTTAGATTTGGAGTTGAACTGTTATTATGTGTGGCTAAATTATTCCAGTTATCATTATTATTATCATTAGTAGTAGCAGTAGTTTCAGTGCAGGTGAAGGTAAACAGCACAGGGGTTAATGGTATAGAGGTGGAGACTACTTTATATCACGATAGAAGCAGGTGAAAGTGTAATGTGTATGGTCATCTCAGACAACAGCACTGCCGCTGTCTTAACCTTTTGTTTTTGAAAAGATTGGAGAAGAATACATCCTATTATATCTAAGTAAAATAACCAGACCCCTTTATCTTTAAAAAACAAACAAACAAAAAAAACTCCCATAACCCTACAGTTTTTACAGTTTTGCTCAGGATTTATAGCTCAACAAGCCAAGATTAAAATGGAAAGAAGGTGGTCATTTTAAATAAATAAATAAAAACTTCTGTGCCGTTTTCCAAGTTTTTCATTATTTCTAGTTCTGAAAACATTTTCTGCTCAGAAAACACAGCACTTTCATAACTATATGTAAATGTGCGTTGTCGATACAGACGGCCATACTTCTAATATTTAGGAACATGAGGTCAGAGGTCTAAAGACTAAAATTTGCCAATTGGATGCAATAGGTGACCAGCTGATGTGTGCTGGCATTAAGGTCAGCTTACCTTCTAAGTATGCTGACTCCATGGCCAGCCAAAGCTAACACTTTTGAAAAGTAAAAGCCTCCAGGCAGGATTAAGCAGGGTCAGAACTCACTGTCAATTACTCCACTGATTATGTTCCTGATTGATTTTTTATTTTTGCCTACAATTTACTACCAGACAACTAACATGGCCATCAAAAGTTCCCACAGTCTAAAGTGACATGTTTACAAGTCTTGTTTCTTCCTACAAAGCAAATGGACCAACATTTTGATCACAGTGTTAGAAAACGGAAAATGGAAAGAGCCGAGTTGTTTTTGCACTATTTGAATGAGTGTGGTTGTATTGTTTTGTTTGTGCTCCTTGGTCATTCAGTTATACACCCTGAATATGGAAGAAAGACAAAAAAACGGATTAGTTTAGCCGACTGATTAGTTAAAACCATGAGTGTTTGACAGCTTTACTAGAAAAATGACTTCTGCCTCAGATGCATTGTTGGTTGAATAAAAATATTTAGACTACCATCCTATTCAAAACTGCAAATAATACATAATTACAAAGATTTTTCCAGCAGAAATGCCAGATACATGTACACAAGTTTGAATACTAACGCACTGGTTTAAAAATCAGTCTTTTGTACTACAAGCTTCTCAACCAGTTAAAAATGATGCCAAACGGGCTCATTTTCAAACTTTATTATACCGCAGCTATTTTCCCCAGAAAATGGAAACAGATTTTTGTCAAGAATTTTTAGGAAATACCAGGAATTCAATTTCCAGTATTCAAACCAACTCATGCTATGATTCTTCACGGTCAACTGGCTGGCTAATTAGAAAAAAAATGGAATGTCATCCCTTGCGGTGAAACAATTGAAATTCCTCTTTTTCCTGGACAACGTCCACAGCTCAGAGATCATTTCAGAATCTTAAACGCTCTTGTAACCAAATTCATGAGAACCCAAGAGGCTGAAAACGCTCAGGTTCCTCCTCCTGTAGCCAGCTATAATTCTGATGTGTGCTGTCTTGGATTGTGCTACAGTCAGACCAGAAAGTGGGTTGTTACTGACCAACTGTTCAAAATATGGTTGCTCCATTACAGAGTACTGCTACAGGAGCCAAAAAAGAAAGATAGAAAAAGGTTTCCATAATCTCTAAGTGAAGCGATGGTTTCAGTGATCAGACCAGATCCAGCCCTGCTCCACCACAAAACGCCTTGACATTTTTCCTGCAGGAAATACTTGGCAGTAGTTAGTATTTTATTAGTTTATATTTGATTAGCATTTATTACTAGTCAACTTTTGGGAGTGAGAGACCTAAGTCTGAGGGTCAGGTGGTCAACAGCTGATATAAAAATATTACTGAATCCCAATCACATGCATATATAAGAAAGAAGGTAAATAAAGCAGAGTAAAGTATTTGACACTGATTATACCTACCCACTGCTGTGCACATAATAACAACAACAACAACGATAATAATAATAATAATGATAATAATAAAGACATCAATTTAGTTCATGATAACATTCACTAATCAGTATTTTAGGATGTGATCTTCTGTTATTGCACAGAAGAAAAACTATTTTTTATGGTTTCCATAAGTACATTGGAAGGTTGGAAATCTGAATATATCTGATTAGGGGGCATATGTCCCCTCAAATATATATGATGATTACGGCCCTGGAAAAAACACGGTAATTTTAGAGAAGTGACCTATTCAAGTATCTGTTCGTCACTCCACCTTTTGTATGTACATTAAAGCCTCCTTACTTTAATTTGATCATTTCTGAGTTATGTGCCAAATAACATTACAGCGATGTTATGATTGGTCAGGTGTTTATGTTAACGTCAGGGCAACGTGCAGATGATACCACAGCGAGAAAAAAGGTCATTCCAGGTTCTTTCAGCCTTTGCCTGACTTGTTAAATAATCTGTGCGCTCTAAAACAGCGCTTTAACTGCTTATTAGCGACTTCAAAAATCGTGAACAGTAAGTTAAAAATAAAGTTGTGGGGGAAATGTTTACATGTTTTCATTCGAACCTGAAAAATCACTGTGCGATTGCTTCTACGGTCAGTTAATTACACACCAGGTTCTTCAATGACTTAATTAACTGCCCAATTAAAAAAAGTTTATCAGAGCACTCAGGGGCAGTAACTCACCCAGCAGCCCCTCAAACTGCTCGATGGCCAGCACCGCGTTGTCCTGCGTGCTGTGGTGGAGATGGTTCGGCATCTTGGTCATGTTCCAGGGCATGGACCGGCACAGCGGGATCCGCACCGTCTCGCAGGACGCCGCCCGGACCGCAGCCGGCCACAGCGCGCAGGACACGGCCAGCAGAGACACGGCGAGCCCCAGAGAGAGCATGTCGGTTGGTTCACAGAGGGTAGGGGGGCACAATGAAGTGAGGGCAGCGCAGGTCCGTGCTCCGGTGAAGTCTCGCTCATTCACTTCGAGTTAAATCCCAAATTAGACGCGATTTTCCTGCTGATTGGTGCTTTTCTGCTGCTGCCGTCCGGTCCGCAGACAGCGGGAGGGAGGAGCTGCTTTCTTATGCACACTTCAACCTCCTCCTCTTCCTCTATCCCTCCTTCTCTCTCCAGCTCCCCTCCTGGACTCGTCTCACCTCTCCTCCTCTCCTTTCCTCCTTCTTATCCTCCATACTAAAAGATAGATTCCTTTTAGATGAAAAGTCAACACGAGTAAAGCCGTGAAAAGCTCGTAGATGTGTGTGTGTGTGTGTGTGTGTGTGTGTGTGCCATTACATTTTACGAAATCAGTGGCTAGACCTCATACAGTTAACTTTAAGAGAAGGTAAGAGCGTGAGAAAAATAAAAGCTGTCTTTTTTTTAATAGTAGAAAACACTTGAAGTGTTATCAACGCCATGTACTGCAGAAAGTGATGTCCGGAACAAATGGGAAAAATTCTTGTACCTGACCATTTTCAGACGATAACTCCAACTTTGGATTTTTTTTTGCCTCAAATTGCTATCAGTATGTAGGGAGGACGCATACAGTGTGCAGCTGTCAGTAAAACTCAGGCTCTGTCATGGTTTGGGCTGCATTACAGCTGGTAGTGTTGTCATAACTGATGATATTATGAATGCAGATTTTGATCCAACATGCAATACCATGTAGCATGTGAATAGCAGTGGTTTCACCTTTCAACATGTCAGTGACCCCAAACACACTGCAGTAAAACCTTGTTTGGATAGAAAAATACGTACAAATTTGTCAAACACTCTGCAAATATAGTAAAGGCACACTGGAATAGAGATACACAAAAGAACGCTAGGGGACCGAGACCTCAAGATCATTGAAGCAGTGGTGGATCATCTTCACAGAGAACTGAACAAAAGGCAGGAAACGTCCAAAGAAGAGCTTGGAAAGTCTATCAAGAAGCCTGGAGAACTAGTGCTAAAGACTGCTTAAAGAAATGACAAGGAAGCTGCTGAAGAGAGTTCAGGCTATGTTAGAGAGTAAAGGCGGTCATACCAAATGTTGACTTTTAGGATAGTTAAAAATGAACAAACTTTATTTTTGTCATATATACTGTCTGTTCATGTATGTGTTTCAATAAACTGCTGCAATGCCTCAAGACATTTGAATAGTACCATTTAGACCTCTCTGCATCGAATCATATCTGTTATTAATCTCTATCTCTCTTCCACAGCATGTCTTTTATCCTGCCTTCCTTCTCTCACCCCAACCGGTCGCAGCAGATGCCCGCCCCTCCCTGAGCCTGGTTCTGCCGGAGGTTTCTTCCTGTTAAAAGGGAGTTTTTCCTTCCCACTGTCGCCAAAGTGCTTGCTCATAGGGGGTCATATGATTGTTGGGTTTTTCTCTGTATTTATTATTGTGCGATCTACTGTACAATATAAAGCGCCTTGAGGCGACTTTTGTTGTGATTTGGCGCTATATAAATAAAATTGAATTGAATTGAATAACAATATCAAATTCAAACAAGAACAAACAAAGACAATTTCACAAACTAATCTATACTGATATAACTTTCTGGACCCAGGTATCAAATTTCCTGTTATGTTTGGAGTTTAGAAGTCTCAAAGTGCTCTCTTTTGAAAAGTAACCTGTGACAAAAGCTATCATGTAGGCGAAGCAAAAATGTTTTCCTCTGATGTAAAGTGGAATAGAAGCTGAAATGATTAAAAATTAAAAATATGCATTTAAAGTACAAACACAGACACATCACAAAGTCTACAACTGATCAAGACTAGATTACAAATTGTCCACTGAAAGAAGTCTCTGTAAAACAGATTCTGTATCTGCATATGCAGAACAGACCATCACCAGTGCATGGGCACAGAAGCATAATCTTTATGAAAATTCAAAATGTTTAAAGTGAAAAGCTGAATAGAGTTTGATCCAACCTTTTGTGTGAACTAAACTGTGACATCCCCTCATTTGTTGTAGATTAGAGGGTGGAGTGCTACGTTACCATCTAAAGGCTACCAGGTTGAGTTAGAAAGCTCTATGACTCTATGGATACTGTTAAGTAGTACCAAAGGCCATGTTATTTGTCAGATAGCACCAAAGTCAAGCAAAGTGTCCACATCCCAAAGGAAAAAAAACCCCTTACAGTTATTATGAAGGAGAAAGTTAGCTATAGAGATTTGCAAACAGCATTTTTCTGCTATAAAGTTTGAGATTTAAACATAAAAGTCTTTGGCTGATTTGCTTGGTGGTCGTTTGAGGAACCACCTGGGTCTTTGCACCTTTTTTTCAGCCCTGGGGGAGCTACGGTTGGTACTGAGAGTTAATGAAGTGTGTGGGAAAACAATAACAACAATACAGAGAAGCTTCCAATAAAAATAGGGATTCCCTGTGGAATAACTAAAGGAAACAGAGAGCAAAAGTAGAAGGACCCACACCCGAAATTAGCAAAAGAAAATAAAACAAAATGTCACGTTTCTTCACGTGGTTGCAATCTTACACTGTGCTCTTATAGTTGTTGCAAATACAATCAGGCACTTGATACGACCTGCTAACAGCAAGTACTGGGGACCTGTAACTGATTCAGTGGTTCACTGGCTGGTGTTGACCTTTGACCTCTGCAGGCTTGTTGTATTAACAGCTCTGTTATTGGTCCAATAAAACTGAAAATGACGCAGCAAACTACAGCAGTGTGTGTGTGTTGACAGCAGTAATGGTTGTCAGATGTTGGAGGAGCTTCCCATGTTAGGGTTGAGTTACAGCCAGCACTCACACACACACACAGACATGGTCTCTCTGGGTTTTGTGACTCATGGATCAACAAGCAGATAACTGAGTCAGCACTTTCCCTTCTATCCTTCCTTCATTCCTTCCTTCCTCCCTTCTTCCTTTCCACCCTCCTCTCACTATTGCTTCCTTCTTTTGGTTTCTCTCCCAAGTGTGTTTTTTTTCTGACGTAAAACACCTCTCGCATTTGGCAGGAAAATCTTATCAGAGGAATGAACACACACACACATATTAACTGTTTCTTTAACATACATGCACAGTGAATGCACATTCCAGTGAAAGTGAAAAAAGCCTTTTACCCTGCTCATTTTCTCTCCTCTCCACTGTCTGAGAAGCAAAACAAACCTGCAACCTGACTCCGTTGCGTGAATGTGTGTCTGCACCTCTGTCCTTGTGGGATCCAGTGTAAGTTTTGGGACAGACCTCTAAAGGGGTCCAGGTTAGAATGAGGTTTAGGTGCGTGGGAATGCTGCTGTCACTGAGGGTCCTCACAAAGATAGCCACACTAACATGTGTGCTGAGGGAATGAAAATTTCAGCCAAAAGAAAACTCGTTCTCTCCGTATGTGGACATATTCTTGGAAACTACCAGAATCTTTTCCAACAAAAATAAGACTGCAGCTGTCCACACACACACACACACACACACACACACACACACACACACACACAGATGTGCACACCGCACACACAAGTACATCCACACACACACACACACACACACACACACACACACACACACACACACAGATGTGCACACCGCACACACAAGTACATCCACACACACACACACACACACACACATATACACACGCACACACACAGATGGTATTGCAAAGGACTGAAAGTAATCTGGAATGATTACTGATTTTGCTACAGAGCCTGAAATTGGAGCTAAAAACGTGAGCATTGCCCTGAGGGTGGTGTTTAAGGAGAAGTCACGGGGGTGTTAAAGGAGAACTGATTTCACATCGCACTCCCACGACACTGTCAGATTCATGATGGATAGTTTTAAAAAGTAACTGCAGCAGAATCAGAAAAAGTGGCCTTTTTGCTTTCATATGATCTTCTTACTTGTTGACAGCATTGCCTACATTACCCACAATGCAGTTTCATCTATCAGCAAGATTGTAGTCAAAGTCAAATTTATTTATATAGCACATTTAAGCAACAACTGTTGACCAAAGTGCTGTACATTTAAGATAATCAAAAGATATAAAAACATAGGAAGACATGGTAAAAGTTAAGGAAATAATCATAAAATTAGGAGATTTGAGTAAGAAATAAGATAAATAAAAGTAGTACAAACTCTGATTTAATAGCCAAGGAATAAAAGTGGGGTTTCAGGTTTTGAAAGTGTCCAATGTTGGGGAGGTCCTGATTTGAAGGGGCAGTTTGTTCCACAATTTAGAAGCAGTCACAGCAAAGGCCCGATCTCCTCTGTACTTTAATCTGGACCTCGGGACAACCAGGAGCATTTGATCCGCAGACCTCAGTGATCTTGCAGGAGTGTACCAGTTTAAAACATCAGAAAGGTATGAGCGTGCTAACCCATGCAACGCCTTAAAAACAAATAATAAAATCTTAAAATTAATTCGAAAACTAACTGGCAGCCAGTGAAAGGATGCCAGTATGGGAGATATGTGGTCTCGCTTGTGTGTGCCAGTTAGTAACCGTGCTGCAGGGTTTTGGACCAGCTGCAGTCGGCTAACTGATGACAGACTAACACCAGAGTAAAGTTGTAGTTTGATAGTAGAAACCTTCTTTATGGCTGGTAAATAAGCTGAAAAAGCAGTCCAGTGTGAAGGGGGGCATACATTTTAGGATTTTACCTGTACTTTCATATACTTTGATGTCCTATAGATGAAGATCTCCCCCACAGCCATTCATAGTACAGTGATGAATAAACAATTAACAGCAACGTGACAGGAAAGTTTCTGTTTTTTCCACCATCTACTGTAGAAATATCAGGGTTTTTAAAAAAAACAAAACGTTTTCATGGTAAAATAAATAAGTAAATAAAATTTTACATCTTTCCATTTTATAATTACCATTAACAAAACACCAGAACTTTCTCTGTAATTTGAAACATTTATTTTTGGACAATTTAAGTCCAAAGAATTTAGCTGACAGTTTATCTGACACATCTAAATGTACTACAGCACCATTTCTTTATCATGTTATAAAAAAGAGACATTTTATTGAAACTGCACTTCTTTTTCTTATACAGTGATGTTTCAGGGATATGTCTGCACAGATCAGAGTGGGCTATTTGTGGCCCGTGATGTAAAATGACGTTGACATCACCGATTTAGATGACTTAATAGTTTAAAAGCCACATCTGTCCGTGTGAATGTCAGATTGTTGATTTGCTGACTTTACTGACACACCTGCCTGCAATTTGATAAAAAGTACACAGACAGAGTTTTGTATGTTCAGCTGCCACAAATCAGAAGCATTCTGGTGTCTTTATAAGTGTTCTACTTATTATTCATTTGACAATTCATTCTAACTGCCTTTATCAGATTAAAAACATCGCTGTAGCTCTTTATTTTAACAGTTCGTTGGGTGCTGCAACAGATTTGAAGTAGTTTTTCATTAATGCTGCTTAACAAAAGCAAATATGTGGCTCCCTCTAGTGAAAAAGTAAGAAACAACATCCAACACCAACACTACCAGTCATTTTTTACTCACTTCCTTGAAAATATTCTGACATTACTTCTGTAATTTTATCATATAATCATATAGAAAAGTATACATTTTGCCATTTTTCTTTATCTGCATGTGCTCTAGATTAAAGCGAGGCAACAAAACAGGAAAGAGAATTTATTCATTTAGTACATAGGAAAAATGAAAAGGATTGGGGTAAAGTCTAAGTTTTTTTGTTTGTTTGTTTTTTTGTTTGTTTGTTATGCACTTGGTAAATGTGTCATTGTTAGAGTGCACAGGTGAAATTCAGACAGGCGGCAGGTTTCGTGTTACACAGCAGCAGCTCACCTCCAGCAGAGTTCCTGACCTAACGGGAACCAGGTTTAGTCAGTATTAGGCATCTGAACCACACTGCATGTCTACTGTGAAAAAAAAGATGACGAAGGGACGCATCTGTTTTTCTTCTGCAAACTGAACTGGATCCTTCGCCTTCTCTGGTTTCTGGCATTTAAGATAGACTACCTTGAGAGAAACTAATACAAGCTGAACTGAATTACAACAATCAGAGGAGACAGGTACTGTATAAAGATAGTGCATGTTATTACAGAGCATGTATGTGCTGGTTGTTGTTCCAAGGTGAGGAAATTAACATTATGATTAGGTCAGATTATCCAAAACAAATTTAAGCCACCTAATAAACCAAGGTGGACAGAACCTAAATAGTTGATTTTAAAAAAATATTTGAATTAGATAATAATTTGCATATTTAAATTAGATGTGTTATTTTGCTTATCATGATGTCAGGGTAAGGGCAGGTAGTCCCTGTGAGCTAACAGCTCACAGGGACTACCTGATCTGAGCACTCTCATTTATTTGTGTGAGGATAGGTCTGCATGACCTGCCTGATCTTCTCAGACACATAGCTCAGGCTGTTTTTAAACCTTTAGTTTGCAAGTGGTAGCCAATCAGAAGAAAGTCAGAGAAAAACCAAGTGTGTGTGGCCCTAAAGGGAAAGGGATTAAAATGGCTTGTTTTAGAGAAAGGATTATCTGAAAGGCTGCACCAACGGCAGTATAAAATAAATAAGGATTATTCTCAACTTTGAATCAGGTAAACTAGTAGAGTAAGCATAAAACATATAATTGGAAATTAAGAAATGGATCCCCTTTAAAAGATAACTAACATTTTTTAGTTCAGCCTGATGGGGAAATTTATTTCTGAACCAAAATTTTTAAAAAGCTCCTGCATTTTTTTTTTTTTTTTTTTTTTAGATCAGAAGTCATGCAGAAATGCAAATGGTAATTATAAAGTCACAGTTGGATTTATAAAGTTCAGGGACTTCACAGCCACAGTCACAATTTTGAGTCTAGGCTGAAGAGCAACTGGCAGATTTTGATATGATAGCCCTGACGTCCTGATGGAGACATAATGTTAGCAGTAGCTCTCTAATACCTGTCCAGCCACACTTAATTCTAAAAGTTATCACAAGAATTTTCCATTTAATGTGTGAAAATTCAATTAAATTTTATTTATACAGTGCCCAATCACAACAACTGTCACCTCAAGGTGCTTTAAATTGTAAGGTAGACCCTACAATAATACATCAAAAACCCAACAATCAAATGACCCCCTATGAGCAAGCACTTTGGTGACAGTGGGAAGGAAAAACTCCCTTTTAACAGGAAGGAACCTCCGGCAGAACCAGGCTCAGGGAGGGGCGGGCATCTGCTGCGACCGGTTGGGGTGAGAGAAGGAAGACAGGATGAAAGACATGCTGTGGAAGAGAGACAGAGGTTAATAACAAGTATGATTCAGTGCAGAGAGGTCTATTAACACATAGTGAGCGAGAAAGGTGACTGAGGAAGAAATACTCAGTGCATCATGGGAATCCCCCAGCAGCCTACACCCTTTGCAGCATAACTTAGGGAGGATTCAGGGTCACCGGATCCAGCCCTAACTAATAGGGATGGCTGTAACTGAGGTGGCAGAGCAGGTCAGCTACTAATCAGAAGGTTGGTGGTTCGATCCCAGGCTGCCTCCTGGCTGCATGCCAAATATCCTTGGGCAAGATACTAACCCCATTTTTGCCTACTGGTGGTGGTCAGAGGGCCCGGTGGTGCCAGTGCCTGGCAGCCTCGCCTCTGTCGGTGCTCCCCAGGGCAGCTGTGGCTACAATGTAGCTTGCCATTGCCAGTGTGTGAATGACTGAATGTAGTGTAAAGTGCTTTGGGGTCCTTAGGGACTGAGTAAAGTGCTATACATAGTGAGCAAAATAGGGTCTGATTATTTAAGACCTTGTATGTGAGGAGGAGGATCGAACGCTGCACTAAGGTCTAGCAGGACAGGCACAGAGATGAGTCCACTGTCAGAGGCCACAAGAAGATCATTTGTAACCTTCACTAAAGCTGTTTCTGTGCTGTGATGAGCTCTGAAACCTGACTGAAACTCTTCAAATGAGCCATTCCTCTGCAGATGATCTGTTAGCTGTTTGACAACTACTCTTTCAAGGATTTTTGCGATGAAAGGAAAGTTGGACATTGGCCTATAATTAGCTAAGACAGCTGGGTCTAGAGATGTATTTTCAAGTAACAGTTTAACTACAGCCAGCTTGAAGGCCTGTGGTACATAGCCGATTATTAGAGATAGGTTGATCATATTTAAGATTGAAGAATTAATTAATGGCAGGACTTCTTTGAGCAGTCTTGTAGGAATAGGGTCTAAAAGACACGTTGATGGTTTGGAGGAATTAATTATTGAAGTTAACTCAGAAAAATCAATTGGAGAAAAAGAGTCTAAATGAATATCAATGGTACTAAAAGTAGCTGTAGATGATATTACATCTGTGAGATGATTATGAGTAATTTTTTACCTAATGGTTAAAATTTTATTTGTAAAGAAATTCATGAAGTCATTACTAGTTAACGTTAAAGGGATGGTTTGCTCAGTAGAGCTCTGACTTTTTGTCAGCCTGGCTACAGTGCTGAAGAGAAACCTGGGGTTGTTCTTATTTTCTTCAATCAGTGATGAATAGTAAGATGTTTTGGCTTTACGGGGTGCTTTCTTTTAAAGCAACAAACTATTTCTCCAGGCTAAATAATGATCTTCTAAATCTGTGACACGCCATTTTCTCTCCAGCTTATGAGTTATGTGCTTTAAGGTATACGCATGAGAGTTATACCAGGGAGTCAAGTACTTCTGATTTGAGGCCTTATTTTTCACAGGAGCTACAGTATCCAGAGTCGTACGTAGTGAGGAGGTAAAATTATTAACAAGATGATCGACCTCTGTTGGAGTAGCGTTCAGGTAGCTGCTCTGCTCTATGTTGGTACAGGGCATTGAAGATGATAACAGTGGGTGGATTATATTCTTAAACTTAGTTACAGCACTTTCAGAAAGACATCTACTGTGATAAAGTCTACTCCCCACTGCTGTGTAATCAATTATTGTAAATGTAAATGTTATCAGGAAATGATCAGACAGCAGAGGGTTTTCAGGAAACATTACTAAATGTTCATTTTCTATGCCATATGTTAAAACAAGATCTAAAGAGGTGGGTGGGTTCTTTTACATTTTGAGAGAAGCCGATTGAGTCTAATAACCGATTAAATGTCGTGTTGAGGCTGTCATGTTAAAATCATCCACAATAATTATTTTATCTGAGCTGAGCACTAAATCAGATAAAAAGTCTGAAAAATTGGACAGAAACTCTGTGTAAAGTCCAGCTGGACGATGATAACAAATAAGACTGGTTTTAGGGTGGACAAGGCTAAGTATCAGGCTTTCAAATGAATCAGGCTATCAGGCTATCAGGCTATCATGAATGAAAACATCAGTAGTGAAGTTATAAGAAACCCGTGGACTTGTGAAACCTGTGAAACATGTAAAGATAAATGAAACAGGATGCAGTGACAAAATCAGGAAGGTCACACATAAGGACACAAAAAGGAAATTACTGGCTTTCTGATTTTTGACAGCACAGAAAAGATAGTTTAGCCATATTTGGAAAGTGAAACAGATGTGATAACACCTCTCAAACTGTACTTCTACAAATTATGTGCTGAAGCGGAAGCAATCTAGGACCCATAACAAAGCCCTGAGGCACACCACACAATCAAAGTGAGTTGGAGAAAGCATGGTTAACCTGAAATCCAAAGATGGAGGATGATAATCACAGCCAGAGTCAATTATGTCAATTTGAACCAAAATGGTCCAGAGGTTTAAGTACACAACCAAATTTAAACTGGACCTTTCTGGGGCATAATGATCAAAATGGACAAAATAGTGAGCCAAATAAAATAATTTAGAAGACAAAATAAATAAAATAAAATATGAACTGTAAACAGCTGTTTCTTTCTATTCAGTAAACATCAGTAACTGGTGGTGATGTGGGAGTATTGGGGAATCATTGCATGATTGTGCTCCATCAGCAGGATTATAAACTGAGTTCTGAACCTGATGGGGAGACAGAAAAGAAATCAAGATCAGTGTCACATGAAACCTTATAGAGGACCTAATTAAAAAGCTTTACAGCAGCTATTAAGACCACTTGTAAGTGATCCAGGGGTTTCTTGTTAAGCCACAGTGTTACATTCATTAAAAATTAAAATTCAAAGAGCTTATTTATGGTCCTTAGCTCAAAAGACATGAGCAAACTTAAGGGGAGGTGCTTTCTTATTCAGCTAGTCTGTGTCAGTACTTTCTGATCTTGCTATCCTCTCTGCGCTCCCATTCCCTGTCATCAAAGATGTAAACCATTTAAATGGCTTGGAAAAATGTGCTTTCTATTCTTCTAAAACGATGCAGGGATTTTACAAAACAGCTTGCCTCAGACAGCAGGAAACTGTAAGCCCGTTTGTACACATCCGGTTCTCTAAACAGATGACATGGAGTTATTTGAAATATTAATTTCCATTTATCTTTCAGGTGCAGTCCAGGTCAGTCTGAGCATGCAGTCCTTGACCGAGGAGATCCAAAATTTCTCTCGGACGCGGCTGAGGAAGCAGTGCACCCGTGTGACCTCACTGAGTGGCCGTCGCATCATTGAGACTTGGAAGGGTTCAACAATCACTGTGGTCGAAGACCCTGCCCCCCCTTCAGAGAAGATGCTGGGATATGTCCCTGACACTTCCTGGGACCTGCAGGTTGGCATTGTCAAGCCCTTCCTCCTACTGGGTGAGTAACCTAAACAAATAACGCTTGTCTCAATACCTGGAAATATTAAAGAGTACGACCACTGTAAAACACTAGGCTGTGATTTCATTTGGTTAAAAGGGGTTCAGCATTTTACTGGCATTTTCCTCTGTTGGACAGCCAAGTGAAAAGCTGAGGTGAGTGGAAAACATGGTGATAGAGGAGGATGTGTTTGGAAACAGACAGAGATTTTGTGTCTCTTTGGAAACATGAGATTCCTGCTTATTCAGCTTGTGCCAAAAAAGTGAGGAAATTAAAAAAACAAAACAATTTTAGATGAATCAACCATCAGTGACTCTACAGAGAGAGAGAGAGAGGTTTAGAGGACAGAAACAGCAGCTAATTTAAGCTGTTCCTATACAACTATAAAGACAAGAGTCTGGTAATGGATAATGTGGCACCCAGCGAGCCCTGATTCAACATTATAGAGCCAATTTTGGATTACAATAACAGACACCCAGAAAGACTCAATCCACATAGGAACTCCTGGAGACTGGAGCAACACAAAGGCCAAATAATCTGGAAAAAAAATGCAAAGGTACTAAGGGGAAGTGCTCCCCTTTTAGAGGCTTTGTTTTGACTGAAAATTACAATGTATAAATACAATTATCCTCACTATTTATTATTAGTTTTTAGCACTTGCAGAATAAACACCTAGATATGAATTTAGGAAGTACAAAAAAATTAAGCAGATGAGCCCATCTCCTCCCCATGTCCTGTCCTGGATGTCCCCTTCAGCCCAGCAGTGCCGATAACCTCTGAGCTCGTAATTTGAGCCCCTACATGCGAGAGACAGGAGGAGACGTGACCCCGGAGCTCACTGATTTAGTGGGAGACCATTGATGACCCCATGACCTGCAGTAGATGCTGGGGCATACACACAGCAGGTTTTTCATTCGGCACCCTGGAGAGAGTCAAACCGCACACTAACTAGTTTTATGTATGTGTGTGTGCAGGTTCTCAGGATGCTGCACATGACTTTGGCACGCTGAGAAAACACAAGGTGAGCTTCTTTTCCTACAAGCAAGGAGTTAGTTTCAGTCACTACTAGAGATGGCACGATACCACTTTTTTATGTCCGATTCCGATACCGATATCATAAATTTGGATATCTGCCGATACCGATATGAATCCGATATAGTGTGTTTTTTAATCAATAAAACTGTTTTTTTAATATCTTGCTGCATTTTGTATAAGTTCATACTCAAGTTTAAGTAAACAACAACACTAAAGCTATTCTGTTATACCTGTGTGTAAAAAATACACTGCACCCAAAATATTTCATAGTTCAGCAACACTGCTCAATCTAATAAACTTAAACCTACTCCATCCTCCCTATTCTGGTATTTAGAGTACTTTTAATCTGGTATTAGAGTACTTAGCAGAAATATTAAGCAACCTAACTAATAGGGTTGCAAACTCCCAGCAAAAAAAAATAGAGAACCACCCCGCACCCGCCACCTCATGATGCTTAATCGATGTAATCAACTTTAATTTGATGCAGTGTGAAAAAAAAATGCACAGAAATAAATTATTTTTCAAGAATAATTAAATAGATTCAACATCTTTCTTCAACAGAATTGCAGACTGCACAGATGGTACCTTCCCAAAGGAAAAAGTACTATAGCTTACTAGGGTATATTAGACTTAACAGTTACTATATACAGTAATGGACTTCTATACATTTTACATCAGATTAAAACTTTGGGTGTAAGATTCAGATAATTATTTATTAAAAGCTAGACATTTTAAATGAGAATAAGAAAGAAAAGTATGTCTTTGTGCCCCCTTTTCCCTGTTTATGCCCTATCGGCCCCCCTGGCTAAACTTTGCTAGATCCGCCCCTGCACAGTTACCAGCCGTCAGCTAGGTAGAAAAGGATCCTGGTGTAGAAAGTAATATTAAATAAATTCTAACAACAGCTTATCAAGCTTAAACGTGCTGCTGTTGTTCAGCCGCTGGTTTCCTCTTTCTGGTGCAAAGTGGGCCAAAAACAAAGAAGAGACACGGACTCCCGACAGAAAAGCCGATCAGCTGATCATTAAGCAGTTTCACGATTGAAGTAGCTGCAGGAAGGTGAGGGAGAGAGAGGCAGTCGCTCCATATATCGGTTGTTAAGCTTAACGTGGGAATGCTTTACAAACATTCAGAGATGAACTTACACACTTGCTTTACTTCTCTCTGGGATAACTTCCTCGGAGATGAAATGCTGGTTTGGTAGCGAGGCTACAAATACACACAGCCGCTCTATCACGTGAGCACACTGCTCCGACGTGCTACGGTTATGAGCCGAGTTACGCCGTGTCGCAAGTTTTGTGAGGTGTTTTTTTGATATTTAATGGATCGGATTACATTTTTTATTTCTCGCCGATATCCGATCCAGTAATTTAGGTCAGTATCGGACCGATACCGATACGTAATATCGGATCGGTCCATCTCTAGTCACTACTATCAAAGCAAAATTATGTTTCTGTTCCAGTTTCTCTGTTTATCTGACTGTGTAGTCACAGGTAAGCTTCATTTTATGAATATCAGTATAGTGATAGTGAAACGTCATCCTCCTCAGGTGTCTCACATCCTGAATGTGGCCTTTGGGGTGGAGAATGTCTTTCCGGACCTGTTCATCTATAAGACTGTCAGTATTCTGGATCATCCCGACACCGATCTCCTCCCTCACCTCCAGGAATGCTGTGACTTCATCCAGCAGGCTCAGACTGAGGTGACATCATTTCTTATGCATGTGTTTATTATTAACGTTAATGTTAAGTTACATGTGGATTTATCTAAATAATAAATCCATAAACAAATTTATCTATATAAAAGGTGAATTAAAACTAGTATTAGGAGGTAATTAGTAATATTGATTATTACTCTTAAATTTGTTTCACTTGTAATTTCTCCCAGTGGGAGCTGGGTCACACATTGGCCTTAACACTTTCCATATGACTGGGTAGCATTAGCAATAATAGTTGTGTGTTTTTTGAATAGTTGTTTCTACTCGTATACTTTCTCTTGTATTTTGAGTGAAGATTTAAGATTGCATGGGCCCCATGGGATTTTCTGTTTTTTAAGATTGCTGCAGCTCTCTTGACTTTGGGAATGGCTGCGATAAACTTTAATATGATAAACATGAATGCTAAAGGGCATAACTCACATGTGATCTCGTTGCTAACTACATGCTGTCTGTCTGAGGCTTTTACACTGCATGTTTTGAAAACTATTACAGATGATTAAATAGAGAGAAATAAATTAAAAAAAGAAATATTGATGAATAGGCATGGTCTACACATTAATATGAATATTTATATTAATTGTCTATTAATCAATATTAACAGCAGAGCTGGGTATTTTTGCTGAATGAAGTACTTAACAAACTAACTAGCATATAGCAACAAGTAGTCAGATGTAAGGGTTTTAAACTGAGGGATGTGTTAACATGTTACAAACGTTTCAACACTTCTTCACCTTGTAACCTCTCCTTGTCACCTTGTCGTGTTTCCTCTCCTTCTCGCCTCATCCTTGGTTTTAAATAATAGATGGTTAGTTTTGGTCATGTTTTATTAAACTGCTCTCAGATCAGATCTCAGTGTCATACAAGCTTTTAGCAGCGAAGCTCACTGCTCACCTTAACATGACACCCACACACACACACAAACACACACACACACATAGAGTCATTACAAAGTCATTAGAGGTGTTTGATTACAGGAAGTCTATGTGTGTGTGCATGTGTATCCTCATAATGATATGTTTCTGTGTGTGGTAATTCCAGCTCTGATAATCAAACTGATTCTTTTACTTTGAAATGCAGGCTCGAATTACTCGGTGGGCCATCTGGCTGGTAATGACGCTCAGATATGGGCGCTGTCATGACGACAGCAACAGCCACAAAGGCATCATGTGACGGAGTTCATGACTGCAGGACAAATATATAAATTAATGTAACTAAATTGATGCCAAATTTACTTTTGAGTTTGCATTATGACCTTTATTTTCTGAGAAATTCCTTTTTTCAAAATTGTCCCAAATTCATCATCTGTGATGATCCCAACCCGGAGAAAGAAAATATTTTTTTGCATGCCAGAGTGAGTACTTTCTTTCTCCCCTGATTGCTAATAATTTGGAGACAATATAAAATATCACATATTCTGATGATTTAGATTAGAATAATAATTCACATAATGCACCACTGGGTCATCAAATCAGACTTTAATGACTGTTTTTGTAATTTTGTACCTGCTTAGAAATATTTGTTTGATAAAGAGGTCAGCTTTTCACAACATCACTGAATGTGTAAAAAAACCTCAAATAGTCTTAATGGAGAACTGCGACTTTTTCTCATAGCTCTTGCTGTTTCTCTGCATGTTGGTCAAATCAGCTTGGTTGCGGCTTCAGTGAGTGCTCAGCCTGGTAACTGAGACACAGCTTATGGTGTACAGCTTTCATGAGAAGGAAAATACAGACTGTAATAGAGAAGCTAATGTGCATCTAAAGACACAAACAAACAAACAAGCCTATTAACTAAAGAGCTTGTTGGAACTTGAAGATCAGCCTGGACATCCTGACGTCAAAGCAACGGCTCTGCTCCGCTGTTTTGAATGTGGTGAATCAGGAAAAGTCAAAATTTAATATTTTTAAAAGCAACAAAAACAACAAAACAGACAACAGAACAGACAGAGAGAGATGTTTATTCAGAATTATATTCTGTCAGTGAATATAATTTAATATTAATTAATATTCATTTTCTTGTCTCTAATGTAGACATCCATGTTCTATGGATGCAAAGAATAAGGTGCCGAGATTAATTTCTTTTCTTTCAAATGTGTAGATTTAAAAACAAACAAACAATGACATAAAATTTAAATTATGTTCGTTAAAGTTAATGGCAGAAAAAATATCTCACTTTAGTTTACAGCATGTTACTTTAAATACTGTTATCATGGCCCTTTCTGTTGCCACCATGTCCAAGTTTACAATACAAAAACTTTTAGAAGTTATACGGAGAAAACTGACCAGGGATCTGTCTGTGAAGATGATACACTGGTGTTCAGGGCGACCGTGGTTCAGGGGGTTGGGAAGCTCATCTTGTATCCGGAAGGTTGCCGGTTCGATCCCCAGCTCTGTCTGTGTTGCCCATTGTGTCCTTGGGCAAGACACTTCACCTACTGGTGCCAGAGAGGCCGATGGCGCGATATGGCAGCCACGCTTCTGTCAATCTGCCCCAGGGGAGCTGTGGCTGCAACTGTAGCTTGCCTCCACCAGTGTAGGAATGTGGAAGTGAATGAATAGTGGAAGTGTAAAGCGCTTTGAGGTCTCGAAAAGCGCTATATAAATGCAATCCATTATTATTATTTTTAAATGCAACAAACAAACAAAGGATTAAGGGAAAAATCAGGCACTGGGTTGCAATATAGGTATTATTAGTGTTGGGGCAATGGCCCAAACAAAGCCTGTTTCTCCTACTACTACTAGAAAGTGCTCAACTCAGGTGTGACTCCCAAAGGTAAAAGCATTACAGCATAAGACAATTTTACACCGGTTTTATTTTTTAGACCTCAACGTTGATCTTGTCCCAATTGAGCGATTTGGGACGCCTCCTGGACCCCTTCTGTGTGAGTTTTTTCAAGCGTGTCCTACCAAGAGCAGGCCCTGGGGTAAACCCAGAAGATGTTGGAGAGATTACATGTGTCGGCTGGCTTGGTAACGCCTCGCTGGCCTTAATAAGCTGAAGAAATTGGAAGGACAAATGTAATATTGATCTTTTATAAATATTCTGTAATGTTCTCTGTGGTAGGGGCAAAGAACCAACAACACCACAAACTTGAAAGAGGAGCACACAGCAAAGATTATTTTAAAACACTGTCCCAAGTGGAAATAGACAGCAACAACATGTGGATGTTGGCCTGCAAAGGTCTGTCTGTTACCTATGGATTATGAGAACTACTTTTTCACAATTTGATACTAATCAAGTAGTTTTTGGAAGCTAAACTTAACCAAGCTGTGAGCAAAGATGAAAGAGTGACAAACAGGAGCTGTGCCTTCATCACCCCACATGCCTATGGATGAGGACTGTTACCAAATAAGAAACACACAACTTAACTTATTAGGATATTTTGCCCCAAGTGGTAAAGAATGGAATATTGATCTTTTATTAATGATGTGGTTTTAATGTTATTATTTTTGTGCGTTTCTCCATTAGAAAGGCGTGGTGTTGGTCCACTGCAACGCTGGGGTGTCACGTGCACCGGCTGTGGTCATTGGCTACCTGATGTCATGCGATGGCCAGTCTTTTGATGCTGCCCTCTCATTGGTCAAGTCAGCTCGCCCCACCTCCTCACCAAACCCCGGCTTCCTGGAACAACTGAGGAACTACAAAACACCAGCAACGAATGGGTCCTGAAGTACAAAGACAAAATGTTAGTTTAGTTAAAGTAGTTTAGTATAAAAACACATTTGGGATTATTATGATGTATGGTCTGTTTTTTTTAAGGAGAAGAGGGCTGGCTTATCCAGAGGTACCATCCAATTAAACTTATAATCATTATTCATCAAAATTTCCAGCATGTTTTCTCTCTTTCCTCTTCATTGAGACATGATTTACCTCTTTGTGTTTAATTCTTGAGGGCGATGTCTTTGTGCTTGAATGCTGTCATTTAGATTTGTATCTCTGAGGGAAATTCATTTTGACCCATCCTTATTGTTTCGGAGTGGTGGGCAGCCACAAACTCCAGAGTGTTATTTCTAACCAGAATTGAAAATAAATAAATAGGTGAATACAGATGTCAATGACTGGAACAGAAATGCTTGCTGTAACTTTTTTGCAGTTATGAAAGCGACAGTAACAAGTTTTTTTGTCATACCTGTAGAAAACAAAACTGAACAAAAGAATACAGGAAACTAAACCATTTAACAGAGCACACAGCTGGGTGTGAGGGAGACTGCAGACATAAATACACACAAGGGCAAACGTGGGAACAAATCACAGGAGGGAACACAGCTGAATGTGATCTAACTAACGAGAGAGGGGGAAACAAAACTGAACATGACGCACAACAGACAGATGACACGGAAGCTGGGAGGAAAGAACACTCAGGGAAACAAGATTGACTAGGGAGATAACGGGAGGAGACAACAAGTGGGACGCAGAAACAGTTAAGGGACACGAGACACAGAGAGAGAGAGAGAGAGCGAGAGAAGGAGAGAGACATGATGGGCTGGGGAAATATGGATAAACATGACAGAAAGGGGCGACATGGAATGAACGCGAGGAGGGGGCACATGGGATCAGAAAAGGGAAATAAGACACAAGGACATCCACGTGGGGATAAACACAAACATACAGAGAGGGACACAGAGTACAGAGACACACAAATATAAGAAACCCAAAACAGACTAAACTTGAGACTAATAATGAGCCTAAAACATGAACAGTAATACAAAATGACACCAAAACACAAGAAAGTCAAAATGCTGGGTCTCTTTTAAAGGCTGGACTTGTATATCTATTGCACTAATAATTATAAGACTTTCACAGCTAAAAAAAATGTTCTGATGTCAGACCTCCTTTTTCCCTACGGCTCTTTCGTAGTTACCAAACTGCCTGTTCGTGCACACACAGCGGAGAGACTGCAGGTGCTGGATGAGAACACAAAACAGTGTATTGGTGCCTTTGAACAGTCAAATTTGTGTGGAAAGGTTCCTAACAGAGAAATTACTTGCAAGTGAAGCAGAGTTAGTAAGAGCTGGTCAAATTGGCAGTTGCCAGTGGTACTTCTTAGCCATAACCCTTAGCCTCCTAGTTGAATCCTTATTCTCAAATTATGGCATTCACAAGATTTCCAGAAAACTTGAACTCTGACCTTGAGGTTGAGCTCACTAAGATTCGAACTCTACATCACCTTGTTCTTGAGTTATTGCATTCACAAACTCAGGTGTCCACGCTGCCTGCATGCCTGCCTGATGACAATATCCCATCAGCCTCTTATGGCTGAGGGGTAAAAATTCCTTCAGTTCTTACTTTATTACTACCCAAATTCCCCTCCAAAATTGCCACATTTTGTAAAATATAATCAAAAACAGAATGCAATAACATGCAAATCTCAAGAACCAATTTTTTATTCACAGGAGAGCATAGAAAACATGCGAAATGTTTAAACTGAGACATTTTTACTATTTCATGAAAATATTGGTTCAATTTAAATTTGATGGCATCAAGACATCTGAAAAAAGTTAATTTGGGGGCAACAAAAAGCTGAAAAATAAGTACTTGGGAGTCTCGTGGTTCAGAAACTATTATGATTGCAGTTACCAAATTTTCTATCCACGATGCAATATTATTCAGAATGAAGGATTAAAAATAAATCCCTTCAATATAGCTTAACATGCGACAGTTCATTCTGTAATATTGAATATGTTTTTGATGACCATCAAAGCTTCACAAATCTTAAACCAAGTACTGCTAAAATATTTAATGCTTTCATTTTTAAAGTTTTGTGGGTGTTGTTAATCATTCCTGTATTATCTATCTAATGAATAGCAACTATCACTATAGTGTTGAGATAGATTTAAATAGATTTATTTTGCATGTGTTCCCAATTTGGATTGTTAAAGAGCAAGAATGAAGGTGGTGTATAAAAGTGCAGCGGGCAGCAAATGACAAGAAACTCAAAACAATGTCAGCTTCATCCAGCAGTTCTGAACGTCACCCTGTGGAAAATCGAGAAAAATCCACCAGTGAGTCCACACCTGTCAACATTTAGGTGGTCTAATTGCAAAAGTAGTCTAAAATTGGCTTTGATCTTATATGTGGATACTTCAGGTGTGGAGCATCCTTCAATGTTTCAAAGGTTTTGTTACCAGACACAACATGTGGTATAGGAGTATTCTGTCCACAAAGGAGCTGTTGTGCCTCGCACTCAATTCTAAAATATTTAGGATGTAAATTAAAACAAAATGCAAGTTGACATCTGCTCAGTCATTAAGCTTTTCCCTAGTTATGTGGTACAGGAGTAAAAAAACCCCAAAACCTAAAAAAGTGTTTACACTGGACTCTAATAGCCATTACAGACCAAGTGCAGTCCACACCAACCGATTGTAACAAGAAGAATTTCATCGTTTAATCAAGGAGTTGAAGTTGCAATGATACATATTTCAGGTTGTCAGTGGGGTATTTTGTTGGGAACAACATCTGAGGAAGCAGTAAAACTGTTTAGCTATTTGTCTGAGGTAAAAAAAAAAAAAAGTATTATTTTACCATTTGTACACCAGCTCTGGTGAGTATTTTGAGCTTCAGGAGCACTTTTCACCAAATGCAGCGGTCTGAATCGTCTGAAGTCAGAAAATGGAACTTGGTTCAGAAAATAAATGCCTCAAATCTGTGAAATTACATTGTCACTGTGAATGGCTGAAATAAGAATAGATGAGTCTGAGAAATAATTTTAACATACAAAGTATTTTTCATGTCCTGTGTGTAAAGGCCTTAATTCCTCAACGTCATACATGTTGGCCAAGATACAAAGTAAGAGGCAACTAATTTGGTACAATGATAAATCACAGACATACATTTTTCAGTAACTTCATAGTAAAACAGAGCAAGCCTGATTCCAGAGACAATAGCCAACTGTGGCCACAGGGTGGCAGTACTTTAAAGAAGAAGTTTTAAGAATTATTATGACAGAACACTGATAAGGATGAAAGGAGAGGCAGTGGTTTCATTTCACGTCTTAACTGATGTTTATATTTATATTTCATTAGACAAGTACTGCTTGCCTTACTTGCCCTGACCTGATGCCAGCTTGTCACTGTGTATACAGATTTATACCCCCACAGCTTGAGTAATACAAAAACATGCACACATAAGCACACACACACACACACATCAAGGACCCACTTGCTTGAAAGGGTAAACGATCTCCCCTCTCCTGAGAGAGTAAGTGAGCTTAACAACATCTGGAAAGAGCCACAGAGCCACACTGAGCAGCATGTGGATGAAAGCAGAAGGAAGATGTATCTACAACAGGTAAAAATATATACACAGCATCCGCGTGTTTGGAGCCTCCTTCCTCCTCCTCCTCCTGCTTCTGTGGTTACTGCTGACAATGGGCTCCTTTTGCTCGGTGCTGGACAGAAAGACGGCAGTGACAGTGATGCCTCGTGATGGCTCGCTTGTTCAGAAAGTTTCAGGTCAGACAGTCATTTTCTAGTTCCCCATACCTATCTATATTTCCTCTTTAAAAAATAAATTATAGATCTTTATAATTATCTATATGATGAGTATGACAAACTTTCATATGTAAAACAGAAAATCATTTAAACATAGACTTCTTTGGATAGACTACTGATAAAATGTTTGGGTTACAAACTATGCTGTTGAAAGAAATCAGATAAACTTGATATTTAAATATTTCTTTAAAACAGAGTGTTAGTGAGACTTGTCATATTTAGTCTTTTGTGTGTTGGTGTAACTTTATAAGATAAGCACTCAACAGATGGCTGCCCTCTCCTGCCAGAGCTTTCTTCCTGTTAAAAGGCTGTTTTTCCTTCCCATTGTTGCCAATGGCTGGGTTGTCTGATTGCTGGTGTTTTCTCTTTAACCTACAGAGCAAAATACATTGAGGCAACTTTTGTTGTGAATTCGTGCTAACACTGAATTGAACTGAACTGAATAATATTCAAAAAGAAAAGAATGAAAAAATACTAACAAACTTAAGTGTGCTACATGAAATCAGTTATCTCTCATAATTTTCTACTAATAGGCAAGTCAACACAGTGCAGTTGGGTTCATTGGATTTTGGACAGTGAGACAATTTTTGTTTGGTTTGCCTCTGTACACCAACACAGTTGATTTTAAATCAAAGAATCAAAATGTGACAGAAGTGCAGACTTTCAGCTTTGATTTGAGGGTATTAAAAAAGTATTGTGTTAACATTTCATTTCATTAATTGTTGCCATTTTTGTACATAATCACCTATTTTCAGAGGCTCAACATTACCTGGACAAACTAAACAAATGCTGTGTTTCCTCCTGTGAGATACTCTGCTAGGCCTTTACTGCAGCTGTCTTCAGTTGTTGCTTGTTTGTGGGTCCCTGCATTTAGTTTTGTGTTGAAGAAAAGCTGTTCAACTGGGTTGAGTCTTGGGTGATTTTGCAGTTTGCTATGGCTGATTATCTATTTTTACTGTGAAGTGGCTTCTGATCAGTTTACAGCATTTGGGTGAATCTCAGCAGAAAGTACAGCCATCACATCATCAGCAAACAGCAAGTTATCAAAATCTACTGGCAGCCACATACATGTCCACATCATAACATTGCCTGCCTCATGTTTTACAGATGATGTGTTATATTTCAGATTATTTTTTTTCCTTCTCCACACTTCATATGGTGGTGGCTCAGGAGGTAGAGCAGAGGTTAAAGGTTTGTGGTTTGATTCCTGACAGCTTCATTCTGCATGCTAAAGTATCCTTGAGCAAGGTACTGAACACTGAGTTGATCCTGATGCGTTCATGAGTGAGTGGGAATGCCAGATAGAAAGCACTTGTACAAATGTGTGAATGACATGTTCTTGTGTGCTCGAGTAGAGTAGAAAGCACTATATAGGAACCATTCCATCCACCTATTATAAACATATATATGGTCTAATCTGGCTTTCTTGTTCTTGAGTGTAATCAGTGGTAATTTACATTTATTAAACAATCTTTTCCACTCACAGGGACATCTCTTTGAAACTCACAATAAGAGTTCCAGTGAATGCATACCACATAAGAGTTCTATATTTGGAATCAACAGCTTTCATCTTCTTAGTTTGACATGGAATAACTGCAAAAAAGGCTTCATCTGGCAATTAAACTGCACATCAGTTAGTTGTCTAAATGGTTTTGAACCTCTGAAAATGGACTCTGTATAAAAATGTCTGTAATTCTAACAGTTATAAAAATACTTTTATAAAAGCTGCTGAATTCAAACTGAAAGTCTGTGCTTCAGTCACATCTTGGTTGCTTGATTTGAAATCCCTTGTGGTGATGTGCAGAGGCAAAGCTATAAAAACAATTTTATTGTCCAAATACATATTGACGTGACTGTAAGATCTTGTGTAACCTTTAGTGACTCCACATCTTTGCTCCAACTTTATATTTCTTAAAATAGTTTATATAAAAAAGATAAAGTTTTGATAAACAGAATTTATTTTTAAAATCTGAAAGTGACCATTAAGGTCCACTTAATAAAATTCAGATGGTATAAAAACTGTGGATTTGTCAAAGTGTCTGTCTGACAGATAGTTAATTAATATGTTGCTCAGCTTCGTTCATGAGCTACTTGTTGCCTAAAAAGCCTTTTGACAAACAAAAAGCTGAATATATTACTTACTGAAACACACACACACACACACACACACACACACACACACACACACACACACACACACACACACACACACACACACACACACACACACTCCTCCAGTCGCCCACATGGTCATCTTTAATTGTCTCTTTAGCATTGGTGCTTATAGTGAAGAAACCATTAACAGTCAATTAGCCAGCTGGCCAATCAGAGGGAAACTGTTGCCCTGAGGGCTTGTTTACAACCACAAGAGCAGCTCATTTGGGGAACATGGACACAGTTATTATAATCCTACCCTTCACCTTAAAAGCATAGACAGACTCCAAAACAACAGGATTCCACTCAGAAACTCTTTGTTTAACACAGTTTTAAAGTATAAAAAAATCTGTCAAACTCAGTATTTTCAATATCAACAATGACTTTTAAATCAAACTTTTCCTTTCTCCACCTCATCAGGTGACTCCGCTGTGAATCAGCTGCAGAATCAAATGAGGAATGGGTGCAGTGTTGAAAACCCTGTCTATGGACCCACCAACCTCTGCATTTTGGAAACCCACAACACCTGGTAAGAATGTTGTTGCTGCTGAGTAAGATGCATGCAGGGATGAAAAATGAACCTGTTGCAGACATAGCAAACATCTGGGGGAGAAAAAAATCCTGCTTAATAAACATAGTGACAAATTCTGGCTCTACAACCAAAGCTATAGAATTACAGTTCTATAGCTCCACTACAGTTCCACTTGAGACTGTCACCAAGAGAGCCAATTCCCCACAAACTCCCATGTTAAAGGACCCAATTTAATAGATGTAATGAATATCTTTATAATTCTTTAAATTCAATGCCATAAAGACATAGAATGAATTTAGTGTGGAAGAAGTGGTGTGGAAGACTAACCTGCACAGCGTCCTGACCTCAACCTGAAAGAAAACCTCTGGGATAAATTAGATAGGAGACTTCTCGTCCAACATCTGGAAGAATAGTAAAAAAAAAAAAAAAAATCCCATAAACATGCTCCTAAATCATATGGAAAGGGTGCAAAGGGTGGGGGTGACATCATACTAAATCCTATGGATTAAGAATGGGAACTCACTTAAATTCATATGTGTGTGAAAGCAGATGAGTGAATACTTTTGGCACCATAGTATATGTGCTAACCATGGTGTTGGCAGCCTTATGATGATGATTTATTTGACAAATAATAAGGCTTTCTGTGGAAGTATAACTGGAACTATGCTCTACCTTTGTTGCATTGATTTTTGTTATGAACATGTAACTTTGCACTAAGTTAGCAGTTATCCTCGGATAATGCACCCACCGTTTGCCATAATCAGAGTGGGCTGTTGTTTTTTTTGTTTTTTTGTTGTTTATTTTTTGACACACCTGAAGGACTGAAGGTCACGGGACTTTAGCATCTAGCTAGCGCTACAGAAGAGAAGCAAACATAAAGGGAATAACATGTTGTGGCAGGTAATTTTAAATTCAACATTTCTATCAGCTCAACAACCATCAGCAAACACACAAACTGTTTGTGTGCAGTTGTCATACAGTGTGTTGCTAGGTAAAAGTCCAGCTGATGCATTTCACAGGGAGAGAAAAGAAAGTGAGCTAACTTCAGTCAGAGATGGAGAAAGATAAGAAAGACAGGAGAGGAAGAAGAGAGGTTAGATTTAAAGGTAAGGACTGCTCTGCTACACTTGATAAATTGGAAATTTAAAGCTTACATGTAAGTCATGTTTTTCAATTAGATATTGGGTCTGTACATGTGACATTATGTTTTTTCATATTGTGTAAATCAAACTGAGGAAGACTGACTGTCTTATTTGAATGTAGTAATATTCTGCAGGTTAGTGCATGATAAACAGGTAATTTGCTGTGTGATGGATTTAAAGTAAGTGTGTGGCTGGTGCATAGTGGCTATGGTTTTATGGTCAGAGTTAGGTTACATCATGTTGCTTAGATTCATTCACTGAATTCCACCTTTTTACCAACTTTATTCAGTCTAGTATAATGTTAATATAAAGAATTTTC
Organism: Oreochromis niloticus; assembly: GCF_001858045.2. NCBI lineage: Eukaryota > Metazoa > Chordata > Actinopteri > Cichliformes > Cichlidae > Oreochromis > Oreochromis niloticus. The sequence continues at coordinate 30,585,067 of NC_031987.2, read as the reverse complement.
TGTTAGTGTAGAGGATGAACAACTTATAACACATCTGCTTAAATCTCTTTGAATTCAGTTGTGTAAATCCACAAAGAGCAATAAACCTCAGACCAGCAGTAGCATCAGGTCAGCTGATCACAGTCTGTACATTAAGAAAATCTAGTGGATTGCTGAGTAGAAATGATCATGAGCTGTGATTCTTTTCACCATACTGAGCCATTACAACTGATTTTAGGGTTCCCCCACCCCCACCGTCATTTCCCTGTTTCGATGCAAAGTCAACATCTACAGCGTAGGCAACAGAAAATAAAGCTATTTTTATTTTCCTTCTTTTTCTTTGCTCATGTTCTATTTAACAAGTTCAAGCTCAGTACAATTAGAAAATTAGTCTAATATAAAGTTTGTATTCCTATCTACTAATATTATTTGGTTATTACATTAATATAACACAATGTGGTAGAAACATCCTTCAAGGAGCTACTTTTTACTTTCTTTACTTTTTAACACTGTACTTCTACTTAAGTACAGAATTTCTGTACTTTTGCCACCCCTGCTGCACACTATTACACAATCCACCAAGCAGTTTTGGTGCCTGTGGTTGAGACTAGTGCTCTTTTGAGGTAATCAATGTTTGCTTTCTAAGTAGCTCTTTAACTTGCTTGGCACGTTAAGACCAAGTTCTCCCAACAGATATCATATTTCAGGGTCATGTGGACTGGTGATCAGCTACATAAGAGAAAGCAGTCTATGTTTGCTCTAACAAACCACTTCACTGTCAGTCAGGGTTGCTGCCTGAAATGACAGTTTTGCTTAAGAGACAAAGTGCCTGAGAAGCAGCCATAAGAGTTGGTGAAATTTCCAACTTGATTTAACATACAGTGTGGATAGACCTCTGCTTGATTGTATGGTTAGGTAGGTCACATTATATGAGGCTATTTTGCCGACTATTTGACCATGACCAGAGACTTTTATCTATCATGATCACATAATTCCCACCATATTGCCACTGGAACATTTTATTTTAGGAAAATTGATGTGGATAACAAATTAAAAATGAATTCAAAACATTTTATCCAATTGCACTAATGCTATACACTTTTTACAAAATCCCATGGCACATCTGGCCGTGGGATTTTGTATCTTTCCTCCAGGAAACCATTTGGGAACCTTTAAACTTAGGGGGCAGTCAGAAACATGTCCTCACATTTGTGTGGCTAAAGACAGAGGACAAATTGCTGTTTTTAAAGTTTACAGAGCTTTAAAATCCCAGCTCCATGAGGAAATTATGGCTGTAATAATCATAGCAGCCTCTAGAGGGAGCCATTAGCACTTTACTTTCTCTGTGTGATTGTACCACTTGACTGGAGCGGATTTGTGACTCTCATTTTCAGGAACATTACATCATCATTGTTTAAAAACAACCGACACACACACACACACACACACACACACACACACAGCTCACTGTACAGTCTTTCTGGCAGGCACTGCGGGTGAGTGAGGAGAGGACAGATTAATCTGCCTCTTTGCTGTTTGGGTCTGAATGGAGCGTAAAGTTATGTGCATTTGAATTTGGGAGGGGGTGAGGTGGAGGAGAAAGAGGAGGAGGAGGGCAGTCTGTCGGCTGCAGGATTCCATCACTCTTGGCAACCGTTGTTGGGTTACCACGGAAACGCACTGCAATGTTCTCTGCTTCTCTTTTGTCCTCCTCCACCACTCCTCTCTCTCTCTCTCTCTCTCTCTCTCTCTCTCACTCACTCTATCCCATCTTTATTGCTGGTCGGCTTCCTCCTTGCGTTGCTACGGCGATGCTCTGGGACATTCAGTGGGATCATTTTGTCACTGCAGTGTCGGTGCACAGAGCTGACACTGCGCTCCGAGAGCTCTGTGAGACGTGTTTTGTTGTTTTTGCTCTCCCTGTTTTGTCTCCTCCCGAATTTTCGTGACCTTTAACCCCTCCACTTCCCTTACCAATCAGTCTGAAATCAGCGTTTTGGACTGGCCGGGCTCGTCAGGTGACATCACAGAAAGTTGGATGAAGTTTTGCTGAACTGAAGGCTGCGATCAGTGTTGATGTTTTCACGACTCTGTCGGACTGAGAGACGTCCGGACACTTCACAGAGACTGAACTCTGCTCGGTGAGCTTTGCCACAAACCGAGATGAATGAGGACACGGAGGAGGCGCAGCTGCCTGAGAAGTTGCTGGAGGCTAAGGAGCAGGAGTTGCAGCAACAGGAGGGAGAACTTGATATGGAAGAAGAAATGAAGGACCAGGAGGGAGAGGTAGAGAAGGAGCCACAGGAGGTCCATCCGCTGGAGGAAGACCTGGAGGAAGAGAAAGTGCAGCAACAGGATGGAGATACTGAGGAGGTGTATGGGCAGGAGGGAGAGCTAGAACAAGAGGAGGTTGCGGCGCATGAGTGGATGATGCAAGAGAAGGTGGAGGAGGTTCTGAAGCAGCAGGAGGACTGGCTGTTTGAGCAGATGCTAAACCCAGAAGGGGAACAGGAGCAGGAAGAGGAGCAGGTACAGGCAGAGGAGCGGGAGAAGGAGGAGGAGGAGGTAGAGATCGAAGAGGTCCAGGAAATTGAGCTACAGGACTTTGAAAAGGAGGAGGAGGAGGAGGAGGAAGAGACTGAGGAGATGCAACAAGAAAAGGAGGTGCAGCAAAGTGAGTTGTTACAACAAGAGGAGGAGGAGGTAAAGCAGAGTGAGGAGCTGCAGCAACAGCAGCAACCTCGAGAGCAGGAGGAGGAGGAGGAGGAGCAGGAGGAGGTGCAGTGTGAGGAGATGTCACGGACTGAGGAAGAGCAGAAGGAGCAACAGCAGTCTGAGGAGGCGCAGGACTTTGGGGACGCTCTGGAGCAGAATCACAACAACCAGGTCCTGATCCGGCTCAGAGGAATGTGAGTAAACACAGATCACGCAGTCAGCTGGCTGATGATGTAATGTCAGTGTGTCGATGCAATAGCACTATCGATAATTGGTGATCACGCTGTGAGGATCCGTGAGCTGCTGTTAGACTGACAGCCTCAGGGACGGCATCAGTGCGGTCGACTGGTTGCCTTGGTGATTCTGGCACGGACCGACGATGGAAGGGAAGACGAATGACAGAAAATGAGCGGGGAACGGTGGGCGTGCAACATCACTTAACACGGGAGAGAAAGCGTGTGTGTCTGTATGTGTGTGTGTTTGATGAAGTCACAGCTTCTCGTCTGTCTGTCTATCAGATATTTTCTTAGCGGCTGACTCCTACGCTGCAGCGGTACAGCCTTGCACATCTGTTTGAATTTGAGGCGATCACACACACACACAAAAAAACCAAACCAAAAGCAACAACAACAACAAAAAAGAGCCCAGCGTGCCTTTTTTTTCTTTTTGGTTCTCCATTGTTGCCATGGTAACAACTGAGCGTTGCGATGCAGCAAACTCTCAGCAAAGAAAAACACATCAGCAGGGAGACGGACGAAAACAGAGACAGAGATGAAGGCAGGCACGCAAACACAAAATGTTTGAATGTCCTGTTTATGCTTCAGTCTGTTTACATGTGAACTACAACCTCATCACTCGCGCATCCTTTCTTTGACAAATCTGACTACGGGCTTTGAAATGCTCCCAAACTGAGCATTTCAAAGCAGTGAATGCCCTATGGGCATAATGTGATGAATCCTGTTAGTCCAAGTAAAGATTTTAAGCGACTACAGTTTAAAGTCAGCAAATTGACATATGTACATTTTGGTTTTAGATGTTTAAATCGTCCATATGACACACAATTAACAGTTTTAGTATTGTAATATATAAAAAACATGTAATTTTTCCATCAGGTTACATACTTAACAACTATAAATTGTGTTTAACCACATCTTTGGAACTACAACTCACAACAGGAAGTTGCTGGTTTGACCCTCCTGTTGAGCTGTGATGAGTTTGTATGTTCTCCCTGTGTGGCTTTTCCTCCTAGAGTCCAAAGACAAGCATGTTAGGCTAATTGGTGACTGTAAATTGTGCCCCTGGTATGAACATGAGAGTTGGCAGTTATCTGTCAGTCTGTTTTTATGTATTACGGCATAAGATAAATTTTAAAATGAGTTAAATTCAAGCTCAAATGAACAGCAGCACACAATGTCACACAGTGTCGCTGCTGTTTTAACAAAAGTCAAAATTCAGTAGCTTTTGGAATCACTCTTCTTTACCATACTCTTTCAGTTCACTGAAGTTTCGAGGCACAGTTTTGATTACCCTTCTGCAGGCAGTGGCTGAGTAGCCACTGCTGTTATACTTTTTTGAAGTCTGCCTCCACAGGCCCATGTGCAGTTGTCGCACTGTATTGTAAAGTCTATGTGGATGGGTACACACGGTCTCAAAAACACTGGCAGGCATTCAGACATCAGCACAGACCTTCAAACTGATTATCTGATGATGGAATTTCCGTCACTCTGACCTGAGTGGACCCTTGCAGGTTCACGGATGTGGACAGTATAATCAAAGCTTAACGCTTCAGCTGCAGCATTTCAATCAGGCTGAGCTCGGGACTTTGACCGGGCCTTTGCAACACCTTGATTCTTTTCGTTTTCAGTCATTTTATTGTGGATTTTCTGCTGTGCATGGGATGATTGTCCTGCAGCATGATCCAGTGTAGGCCAAGTTTTAGCTTTGGACCTATGGCCTCACATTTGACTCTAGAATACTTTGGTAAACAGAGGAGTTCATACAGTAACTGACTCAGTAACTGTAAGGTGCTCAGGTCCTGTAGCTGCATCACGACCACCACCTTGCTTGAACATTGGTACGATATGCTGTGTTCTGCCCTGATGCTCCAGACCAGCAAACCAGTGTCATGTTTTGTAGCTCATCTGGGGTTTTAGTTGCCTAATTTTAAGATCTGCTGAAGAACAGATTATTTTTTATTGTTTTCTGGATACTTGTTTACTTTCTTTTTACCTTGAACATGTCTTGATCAGCATTCACGGTGCCTTCACAGACATCCAAATATCTGTGACGATTACCACTGATGCATAACCGTACCGTCAAATCAGGCTCTGATGCATACTCTGGTAACAAGCTGGATAATCCTGCTCCTCTTCAGCCTGAAGTATGCTGCTCCCACGATTCCCCAAAACACAGAAGGACACAATTTTCTGCTTAATTCATCCGAAATTTTATCTTTAGTTGGACGGACGGCCAAAAAATCATAAGTATTCACATCCATTCAGCATTACTTTCCAACTTTGTAACTCCCACACAGAAACTCCTCAAGCTTCAGAGACTTAATGATTTATTGACTGCAGATTACAAAAGAAATCCTCAAATTCTTTGCAGTTTAGTTGTGACACGCTCCGTCAAAAATTAGTTTGGGTGTTTATTTGTTTATTTTTTTTTTACATAACTTTCCCAGTCTTTTGTATTTGTTTGCCTGATGTCTTTAAAGCAGCACATAAATGTGTCTAAAGACTTCTTTATTTTTTCACCAGAAACATTTGTCACATACAAAATATCTGGACAGTGCTGTGTTCAGTTTAGTTGTAGCTCTTTTTCTGGTTTTGTCCAGTTAAACCTAAAAACTACACATTTAAAGGAATAGTATAGAGTAAAAAGAGTACTAATGCATATGTTTTAAAAGCTGCTGTATCTCCAGAATGGCATGGCATGGCTACAAGTGAAAAAAATCCAGGTACGTTGTGCTTGTAAGAATTAAGCTTTTTTAATCCTCTGTGAGGTTTCATTGCAATAACGTAGATCCCCAAGGAGGAATAAAAAGGAAATAAGGAGGAATGAGGAAATGATAGCTCTGATTCTGCTGTGCTGATAATAACCTGTTTTTTCTTGTTTAAACTGGCCATGTATAAGGTCAGTGTGGTACTCTAAAGCATACACTGATGTTTTAGTCAACAAATCTGTTTCCCTGCAGACATGCTGACTTGTCACAGTAGGAAAAGCATTGATGGACCCATTGTATTAAAGCATACATTTACATTTCCCTGTTGTGACAAGTCTGTATGTCTGATTGAAGTGGTTTGTCCCTTTGTCTTGGTAACATGACATGCCCATGACAGGCAGTCAGATCTCTTTCAACCAGGTCACTTTTTCCACCTTAAGCTAGTTAAAATTCTAAATCTTTTTCTCTCAGTTTCAGATCTTCCTTTAGTCTAAATGGTAAATGGACATTTTCTTATATAGTACCTGAGCACTCAAAGCACTTTATACAGCATGTCTCTCTCACCCAGTCACACACACAATCACTTATTTCTATGTCTAAGTGCTTTGTATCTAACATTCACACACATTCAACCCCAGTGAACCCATCAGACGCAACTCAGGGTTCAGTATCTCGCCCAAGGGCACTTTGACTTGCAGACTGGAGCAGCCAGGGATTGAACTGATTAGTAGATGACCACCTATACTTCCTGAGGCACAGCCATGGTCATTCTTTCTAAGAATTACTAAAACTGAAAATGCCAGTTTGGTTTTTTTCAGAGGCTTTCTGATATTTGTCAAAGAGGTTTGGAAATTAAAATAGGGATTTGTTAGGAAAAGCTAGCTAACTTATGATCCAAGTATCCACAAAAACATCCAAGCAATGATGCCATCAAGAACAACCAGGCTTCCAATATTTCCTGCATTAGTTATGTTAACTTCACTGCCTGCAAATACCTATATATGTAGTTTATTAAATAATTTAAGCAAATAAATAGCACATCTACCAGTGAGATGGACCGTCTGTTCAATCAGCAACGTCCTGCACCCCTGAGCAATGCTGGTGACTCTTCTGTCGTTAGCCTCTGGCAATAACAGTGTGGATTGTGACTGAGCAGTGGTGCTTTGATCAAAAGTTGAATCATTTACGAACATGCTACAAGTGAGCATTTAAAAGATAAGATAAGATAAGATAACCTGGTGCCAAGGAACTTGCTACATCTATTCAACAGAATAAATACATAAAACAGTAACAATAGAGATTATTATCAAGAGATTATGTAAAGACAGAAACAGAATACATACACATTTTACACATATACAGTGGTGAAATATTGCACAGATGACATTTGAATCATTACAAAATCACAAAACCTGACGTTAACAGACAATGTTTGACATCTTCAGTTTAATAATTAGTAATCTAACAATTTTGAAATTGTAGTGAACACAATGTAAAAAACCAGAAAATTTTACACTTAGGTCTGTTTTTTCTGACTTTTCCATTCTGTTGGCAGATTAGATTAGACAAAAAATATTTAACAACAAAAAAGGAAAATATGTATCAAGGAAATACATTGTAATATGATATCATTCAAACACAGCAAAGAGGACATTGCATAATAACCATGGTAGCTGCTTCATTCAAAATTTAACAGCCCATTATAGCCAATGGGCAAATACAGACTGATGCATTTGGCTGGTCTGTTTTTCCAGCTTCTCACATATGGTGATAGTTACAGAACGCTAACTTAGCATTCTGTAATGCTAAGGTAGCATTAGTGAAGCCATATTGGCATATTTTGGAACGGCTGACTTTTCATCTGTTGGGCAGTGTTTGTTTCAAATGGGAAAATTATGTCCAGAAATAAAATTAATAGATTTAATGCTGTTAAGAGTACATTTGCCAATGTATTTTCTTGACAGCTAAAGTTAAACTCTCCTTTATTTTATCAGTTTCTGTTCACAAAAACATTTAATAACAAGATTCACAATGTATTGTGTATGTCTGTGATACGTCTTCTAATTTACTATCTTATGGAAGACCAGGTCACCACCAGTATTTGGTTTACTGACAGTATCTCTCATCAGCAGTTAAATGAAATGTGCATGGCATCATTACCATTAAACACACACATTTAATTTATGCCCCTTGGATACTCTTGCTCTGTTTAACAGACCCTGCTTGCTATACAGCATCTTGTGTTGGTAACCGGCTGGCAACAGAGGAAAATATAACAGAAAAAAAAAGAAACAGAAATTTATCAGCAGAAGTTGGTGTGTTGGTTGAAGAAGCTGACGCCAAGACAAGTGTTTCGTTTTTGCCAAATCCTCTAATAAACATTGGCAAGTGAATGTGTTCTCTGTCAACAGTGAGAGAATGAGAAACACTAGAGGTGTAAAAATAAAGATGCAGAATTCAGCTTGTCTACTAACCTGACAAGACTGAACTCCGAGGTTAGGGGAACTCCGTCACGGGGAGTGAACACACTCCGAGGTTTGTTTAGTTTTCCGGAGGATTCTTCTGCTCAGTGAGAAAAGGTCTTAGATAAAACAACAAAGCTGGTTTTATTTTGGGTAGTGAGTAATGGCAACAGGCATCTGTAGTTTGACAGTAATGTTGCTTGTGCGTAAGCAGAAGCTCTGCGTGCCTGTGTGTCCCCCCTCAGTGCCTGTGCACCCAGTAAATAGATCCCCTGCTGCACCTGAATGCTAATCACACTCAAGAATTGTTGGCACCTCTGACCTAACAACCTGTGAGGCATAGTTGTAAATAAAGTAACACTCTTGGTTGCAAAGTAGCAGTGACTAAGAAGAGACCAGTCGAATGAACAGTTCTCAATGATTTATTGAAATATGGAGCTTGATTAATAATTGTTTGGCAATTAGACTCCGATCTTCGTAGTAGAACAGAGTCCAGCGATGGTAGGAAGGACGGCAGAGAGGTGAAGCAGGTGGAGACTTGGACGATGTCTATTCTGGCGAGGATGAGGTGGAGATTTGGAGGAGGCCGGTTGCACGAATGAGAATCTGAAAGGCAGGATGACAGAAAAGCAGCGAGATTCAGAGCACACAGAACAGAGTATGATTGGCTTGCAGAAGACAAGCAAGAAAATGACTGGGCGAAAGTGATGACATCAAAATTAAGTTTGACACCACAGGAAAGTGGAAGTAATGTGAAGAATAGACTAGCAGCGCCAAACCCCGAGGGATGCAGGCAGACGAGTGGATATAGAGCTAGCATAATCATTATTACATGTTTCAGTCTGTTGAGTGGTGCACCACAAATGGAAATGTTGGATATCTCAACAACTATGGGCTGAGAGGTTGTGAAAAACTATATGGACATTCACGTCACATTCCTCCCTGAATAACAGTATCTCTGAACCTCCTGTCTCCCTACCCTCAGCCCTAACTGGTCATGGCAGATGGCTGCCCCTCACTAAGTCTGATTCTCCTGGAGGTTTTCTTCCTGCTAAACGGGAGTTTTTCCTTCCCAGTGTCACCAAGTGCTTGCTCATAGGGGGTCATCTGATTGTTGGGGTTTTCTCTTTACCTTACAATATAAAGCATGTCGCATATATATAAATAGATTTGAATTGAATCAAGTTTGAGTTGGTTCAGACACACCACAAAGCCAAGTTTACCTGCAATCCATAGACTATAGGAAGGGTGGTGAGGTTCTCAGAGAAGAGCCATGCAACCGAATATAAACAAACGAAAAGAAAGAAATCTTCTTTCGAATATGGTCGTTCTGACTGAGCCAAGGCTCCCCCAGACTTTGGGTCTCTTCATATGTGCAGTTACCAAAAATGAAAAGAAAAAATAAAATAAAGAGAAGCCTTGTTGTTACATTTCATTTTCACAGACTGCAAATTTTTGTTTGATTAAAAAAAAAAAAGTATTAAGGTTACTTCATCATGTTACTGCCAGGTACATTTGTATTGCTATCATCAGAGCAGAGCAGAGCAGAGCTGCTGTTCCATTTATAGACATTCTGCCTGCCACTGTTGACCTTTCCAGGCACAACCCTCCCTAAGTTTGGGGACTCTGTATTTAGAAGGGCCTTGTGACATTGACTTCTCTATTATAACCTGTGACACCTGTTAAAGCAAGTTTCTGAAACTTACAAATTATTCTAAACTTTCTCCAAATTAAATAGAGCAAGCATGAATGAATACAAGATTAAGACCCATTCAAGTGGTCACAAAACCAGCTGTTGCCTAGTTCTTTGTGTGAGCGATTGTGTCTTTGTGCTCATTACAATATTATTTCCTCCTGGCAGACATAAAGTTCATATATAAATTAATCACAGAGCTTAAAGCTGTTTGACAAGAAAACAAAAAAGTGTGGAGATATTTATTTATTCGTTTATTTTTGAAAATTTTCCCTAGTTTAGTTTCCGTGGTAACAGCAGAACATTTCGATGCAGTAAACTAGAAAACGACAGAAAGAGAATAGAACAGCTTTTCATTTACTTTTGTGATTTTTTTTTTTTTTTTTTTTTTTACACATTTAGATGCATAATTTTTTATTATGCTGTTTATTGTTTTTTGTTTATAAGTAGGCTTTGGTGAGAAGCTGAGTGGAATTACAGAGGAAGTGTAAAAACAAAAGCAAAAAATAACTTTTTTCTGACACATTAAAGAGCAGGAATCAGCTGAAAAAGCTCAGCTATGGAAAAAACGTTCTGCCATCTGAGGATGTATTAAAAGAAATACCAAACTGTCCAGGTCAGATTAAGTAGAAACTAATCTTTATAATTGTTTTTGCATGTCTGGCTTGTTGTCATGCTTCAAAAATTAAATTTAGGACCAATCTGAATCCACCCTGATGGGGTGGTTAAGAAACTAAACAACAAAAGGCTGATACTGTGTAGTGTGTACACTGCTTCAATTTAATGGAGGTTCAGCTTTTTCTCCAGGACACTTGGTCTAGACGTAGGCGGGTTTGATGGAGTTAACCATCAAAAACACACACACGCACGCACGCACGCACGCACACACGCACACACCCTGCAGTGATGCATTGCAAACAGAACAGTGCACAAAATAAAATACATTCCATAAGCTCAGTGTTAATGATGCAGAGAAGAAAATGTGTAGGTGAAATCACAAAACAATTGGTACAAGGACAAAGAAAAAAAAAAAGGTAAAGACGCAAAATGCAAATTCTTTTGCTGAAGGCGTCACCCTGGAAAAGTCATGATAGGGGTGTGAGTCATTCTCCAGAAACTCTCTGTCCTCACCTGTCACTATTGCTGCTGCCGCGTGCTGGAGAGTTTTCTCTGACTAAGAAAACAATGCAGCGACCTGGCACTGATCAGCGTGCCTTATACAGCTTTGTAATTCAGCTCTGATCCGCCCACGCAGGCCGGCGTACAATTACCATTCGACCATGAAATAACAGGTCTCTACAGTCGCATTTCAAAGCTGAGACGTGTCAGAGCTGTGATTAGCTGCTGGGGTCAGATTCCAGAGCTGTGACTGGCTAATTTCAGACCAAATGGAGCGTTTAGATCGTCGTCATCTACTTGTGGGGTAATCTGCTGTTCAAATTTACATTCCAATAGGTCTTTAGGTTCGATGATGCATGATTTAACGCTTGCATTTTGGTGACATTGACTTTGTTTTGCATGGTATTAATAGTAGCAAAATCAGCTCTATTTGTCCCTTTTCTTCTGACCTCATTAACATGTAATGAAGTGATAACACTTTCCAAATGGGATTTGGTCATATTTATCAAAGGTGACAAAACATGTAAATTAACATTAAAATCTTGCTACTTCACCAGTACCACCTCTTTGGCCTCATTTGGAAAGAGTGATGTTGTGTAAAAAGCACCAAATAGCAAATTATTTAGCCATATTTTATTTTTGTGCATATTCACATTGTTGATGTCTGAAACAAATCTGTGTGAAATAATGCCAACCTTAACTGTAAATTTTAGAAACCTGCGAGGGATACATTTTGGTGACTGAATTTTAATTGTCTTTTCTTTACTTGCAAGCACAGGTGGATTCATGAAGGGTTTGCTAGGCACAGGCCCAGGAACCCAAGTGGTCCAGGCCCAAAGGACCAGAGCCTTGCTTTGAAGTGGCTTTTAACATCTGTCATTAAAAAATAGCATCAAAGACTCTTAAACCAACTACAAAAAAGAGGAATATAAAACTACAAATAGAATATAAATGACTGCAGAGAGACACAAAACAACTGCAAAGTGAACCAAAGTAACCATTAAATGAGGCAAATGACAAAAAATGATAAAAAAGACATAAAACCACAAAGTAACACAAAACTACTTCAGGAGTTATAAAATGACTACATAGAGATATAACCCACTGCGCAAACTCCCCTCCCTATCTGTAAGGGAGAGGCCAGGAACCTTTCAGACAAATCTGATTTCCACCGCTTGTATCCTCAGTCTCGTTCTTTCATTCACTCCCCATAGGTGAGGGTGGGGACGTAGACTGACTGAGCTTCACCACAGCTCAGCTCTGTCTTCACTACAACAGACCGGTACAATGAGGACGATCCATTTCTCGATCTCCCGCTCCATTCTCCCCTCACTCATGAACAAGAACCCAAGATACTTAGACTCCTCCACTTGGGGCAAAAAGTCGTCCCTGACCTGGAGTGGGCACTCACACATTTTCCCGCTGAGAACCATGGTCTTAGATTTGGAGGTGCTGATTCTCATTCCCGCCACTTCACACTAGGCTGCAAACCGGCTGAACCTGATGAAGCCAACAGAACCACATCATCTGCAAAAAGCAGAGATGAGAGTCTGAGACCAGTGGAAGCCTTGAAACGAGCCCGACTTATTGCTGGCTATGTTGACCAAGTCTTTGCAGTGGTTGTATAAGGATTGAATAGCCCGTAGCAACGGTCCGGACACCCCATACCCCCGAAGCACCTCCCACAGGATACCCGAGGGACATGGTTGAATGCCTTCTCTAAGTCCCTAAAACACATGTAGACTAGTTGGGAAAACTTCCATGCCCCCTCATGTATCCTCAAGAGGGTGAAGAGCCGGTCCAGTGTTACACGACCAGGACAAAAAACCGCATTGTTCCTCCTGTATTTGAGGGGGACGACTGTAGATGAGTCATCCCCCTAATCCCCAGACTCTGCTTCCTCTACTGAAGACGTGTCAGTGGGATTAAGGAGGTCCTTGAAGTATTCCTTCCACTGCCTGACAATGTCCTCAGTCGACGTCAGCAGTGCTCTGCCCACATTATACACAGTGTAGGTAGAGCAGCTCTTTTCCCTCCTGAGTCGCCTGACGGTTTGCCAAGATCTCTTTGAGACAATCTGACAGTCTTTTTCCATGGCCTCTCTGAACTCATCCCACACTAGAGTTTTTGCTTCCACTGCCCTGGATGCGTTTTGCTTAACCTGTCTGTACCTATTGGCTGCCTCAGAAGTCCCACAGGCTGACCAAGCCCAATAGGACTCCTTCTTCAGCGTGATGGTTCCCTTCACCACTGGCATTCAACATTTGGTTCTTACCACCATCTGGTTGGTTACCACCACGACAAGCACGAACCACTTTGTGGCCGCAGCTCAGTGCAGCAGCTTCACCAGTGGAGGTGCTGAACATGGTCCATTCGGACTCAATGCGTCTCCCTCAGAATGCTGTTAAAGCTCTGCCGGAGGTTGGAATTGAAGATCTCGCAGACCGGGGCTTCTGCCAGGCGTTCCTAGTGCACCCTCATAATACGTTTAGGCTCGCCAGGTTTGTCCAGCATCCTCCCCCGCCACCTGATTTAACTCACCACCACATGGTGATCAGTTGACAGCTCAGCACATCTTCTAACCCAAGTGTCCAGAACATATGGCTGCAGATCTGATGATACAATTACAAAATTGATCATCGACCTGCGGCCTACAGTGTCCTGGTGCCATGTGCACTTATGGTAAATGAACTGATTGTTATATAGCGCTTTTCTTCACTCCTAGAGCACTCAAAGCACTTTATAGAACATATCACATTCACCCATTCGCACTCAGTCACACAAGCACTTTTTTCTATGCTTTTAAGTGCTTCCTAACTAACATTCACACTCTGATGGATGCAATGGAGAGCAACTTGGGGTTAGTATCTTGCCCAAGGATATTTGGCATGCAGACTGGGGGAGCCATGGATCGAACCACAAACCTTCTGATCAGCAGATGAAGGGTGTATGGACACCCTTAGATTTATTAATCATGTAAATTTCCTGTACCTGTTATAGATATCCACAAAAAAATTACTCAGTCCAAAGTTCAAACATTGAATGTCATATTGATGGCCAAAGTGGGTCATGGCTGGATGCCCAAATTGTGGACCTAGTTTGGACGGAATTGGTTATGGACCAATGGACCCAATATAGATCAGATCTGCATGTCCATCCAACGTCCAATGTATGGTGGGAAATGACTAAAAAGTGACATAAAAACACTTCAAAAAGACATAAAATGTCTACAAAGGGACAAGAATTTACTGCAAAGTAACACAAAAGAACTTCTAGGAGACATAAAATGACTACAAAGCTAAAGAAATGACTAAAAAGTGGCAAAAAACAACATCATAAAGACACAAAATAATTCTTTGAAGGAGACACAAATATGTAATATGACTTAAAATGTTGGAAAAAAATATCTGCAGACTCACGAGACATCAAAGACAATCTTTAAAGAGATAGGAACCAACAACAAAGAGATATATAATAAAAAATGAGACAAAACTGACTGCAAAAAGACACAAAATAAGCAGAAAAATGAAAAAGAGTTGCAAAAAACATGCCCAAAAACAAACAGCAAAATAGCTCCTGCAAAGAGAAGTGAAAAAGACAGAAAAGGAACCATGAACTGCTTTTTAAAAAGTCAGTATTTGTTTAATATGTGTTTCCATCCAGTCATGTCAAATACTGCTTGTGTTCTGTTTTCACAACCTGCTCCGTGTGCTTTAGTCAGCAATAAGTACTTGGTTTAATTTAGGCAGTAAAAAAACTTGATTAAATTTTTAAAAATAGTTTAAAAAAAAAACGTAAAATTTGTCCCCTATACATCATTGACCTTGTGTGATGATAATGTAACAAAGGTGAGCTTCCATACATGACACATTAGTTGTAAGAGAGCTTTTTCATTATTGCGAGAAATGTGTGTATCTGTCAGATGTCAGCATTTACTTGAAAATCCATCCCAAACACACATACAACATATGTTTCTTTACATGTGACACAGCTTTAACCTGCATGCATGCCCAATATCACGATTGGAATGTCAGGTTCTTTAACCTTTCATCGCTACAAAAATCTGCAGACTAATATTTCATCCAGCAAATCATTTGTCAGTACAAAGTTATATTTAGGCACCCTGTTCATTAATTTGGCCTCTGCCTTTATCAGAGAACAGTCTGCATGGACTGGCTTTACTTTGCATCCTTCACCACATAACAGGGTAAAATGTAATCATGTGCAACAGCTTTACAGTTTCACAAAATTAACAATAAATCATTTAACAGGTGCTGTTTCCCTAGATTGGACCTTACTATGAGGCATCTGTGTTTTAGAGGGAAAGGGAAAGGTTGTCTGCGCTGGCACATTTAGAAGCTTCCAAACATTTTATTGATGCAACTTTGTTGGGAAAATATCCACGCCCCCCTTTGGCGTAAGACAGGAATCATCAACCTCAGTGAATTCAAATGTTGAGCTGGAGGCAGTGACATCATTGTCAGCCATCACGCTCAGAGAAATGAATGAGAAAAATTGAGTCTGAAATGGAGTGTGACACTAGAAATATATTCAAAGAAAAAAAAAGTGGCTAGGGTATGTGTGATCCCTGGTTGATGTAGGACAAAAAAAGCTGACAGCAAACCCCTGAACCCCTTTTAAGTCATGATTATTCTTTGTGTAGGGTTCTAATAATTTGGGGGCTTTTGGTGATATAAACACGAATTGTATTGTAACAGAGTCAGTCATTCACTTAAACTGCTATAGTTTCTTTCATTGTTAGCAGTCTATCTGCAGTTCTTCTTTGGCATGTGCCTATTATAAAAGGAAACATAGAAATGTGAGGATTCTCAGGCTGATTATCAAGAACATGTTCATTTATGATGCCTGCAGAATATGCTACTATCCTCCGTACACTGAATCTAAAAGGAGGTGTATCATATCTGTGTGTTCATATTTGGCTGTGTTATGACTCATAGGAAGCTCCATGTTTGATGCAAATTGCTGCAATCTGCTACTAACGGGTTTAAAGTACCTAAATTACCTCCATGAGCCACTGCTGTTGCTGGAACCTCTGACAGTGTTGAAAAGCAACCAAATCAGCCACCAATCTCCACAAAATACCCAGCATTCATGGGTTCCTTTCACCTCCGCTCTCCATGTTCAACTCTTTGACACCCTGCTGGGACGGCTCAATTCCCAGAACGAAAACCTCTGCTCCAGAGCTTTGGAGTGCTTGTCTGAGCCGCCCTTGCACACAAACTGGGTAGAAAACATGATTTACTAACTGGTCTCTTTCAGACTTTTCAGATTTTATTGGAATGAGGGACATTTTAAAAACTTGATAACATAGAGGACAAACAGTTTTTGAGTATGTTGGCCATGTATCATATATGTATGGTTTAGCTTTACGTATCTTCTAAGCCTTTTGAGGCAACAGCAGTTGCCATTTTTGTAGTGTAACGCTCCCGTGGTTGCATGTCATTCTTATCTGTCTCGAGGTTAATGGAAATGACAGTTTGCTATTCGCATGCAGTGTTTGAGTTTGCTCTCTGTAATGCAGCCCCCTGACTCACTTCAGTAAATCCAAGCAGCATTTCCACCTAACCCGCTAACATTAGTGCAGGTAGCTTTGGTGTGCACTCATAAACTGTATATAAATGATGGACATGCCATCAAGGTCTAAAACGTGAAGCCAATGTGCCAAAGTACCTTAACCGGCACTTTTTCTGATGGCCACTATAAGAGCAATCTGGTCTTGTAAAAAGTCTTGTAAAATACATCATGTTGTCAATTTAATGAGTAATCCAGTACAAATGAAATATATCTCTATATACAGATATAGATATTTATTCAAGCTTCTGAATACTCTATGATTTATTTATTAGTTCCAAGTGAAGATGTGTTTTTGTTGATGAAGATAAGACTTTACTCAGAGAAGAAATATCTTTGTTAGTCTGTCATGTTTGTTTCAAGGTGTGCCTTCTAACATGGTGAAACTCACCATGTGATTGGCCGATTTGATTAACTCTTGTTTGTTCTTGTTTGTTTACAGGCAGAAATATAAAAGTACATCGCAAAGGTAAGGCACGCACTGGCACACACATACATGCACAATTGCTTTTATGGGGAGTTGAAACAATTAGTTGTATTCTTGTGTATTTGTTTGGCAGAAAATCATTGTGACAACTGACAAGCATGAATGAAAAATGAAAAATACAAAATAGAGAAAAAATCAGCTTCTCTAAACTGCCGATTTTGTCACTTTTTTCTGTTTTATAAAGTGTAGAAGAAATATTTAGGTTTTGATCTGTTGGTTAGATACTTAACAACATTTCCTTGGTCTTTTGGTCTGTGAAACTTACACTACCAGTCAAAAGTTGGACACATCTTCTATTTTATAGGTTTTTCTTTATTTTCATGACTATTTAGATTAGAGATTCTCACTGAAGGCATTAAAACTATGAAAGAGCACATTTGGAATTTTGTAGTAAACAAAAAAGTGTGAATTAACTCAAAACAAGTTTTATATTTTAGACTCTTCAAAATAGCCACCCTTTGCTTTGATTGATGCTTTGCACACTCTTGGTGTTCTCTCCATGAGCTTCATGAGGTCGTCACCTCAAACGGGTTCAACAGTCTTGAAGGAGTTCTCAGAGATGCTGAGCACTTGTTGGCCCTTTTGCCTTCTCTCTGCGGTCCATCTCATCCCAAACTATCTCGACTGGGTTTAGGTCAGGTGACTGTGGAGGCCAGGCTATCTGGCGCAGCACTCCATCACTCTCCTTCGTCTTCTTCAATATGTATCTACATGTATGTTGAAGTAGTAAAAATAAAGAAAAAATATTAAATGAGAAGATGTTTCCAAACTTTTGACTAGTAGTCTATATTTTTTGAGTATTTCATAATCATGATTAAATCCTTTCTGCAGTTGTTTTGAGTAAGTCTTTGATAATTAAGTGCACAAAGATTTTTTTCACCATAAAAGCACACTGAGCTTATTATGCATCATAAAAATATGAAAATGAATTAGCACGTTATTTTAGAATTGTGGAAACCATCATCAACACACAAAAGGTGTTACTTGCTTTACCCTGAAATTTAAAAGTTAGGGGATAAAAAGGACAAATTCTTCTGAAGAAAAAATAACTTTGTCTTTGTCTAAAACAGTTACACTCCCAGAGGTAGGCCTTGTTTGACGTGCAACACTAAAACACGTTTCAGCTCTTTTAAAAAAACCTCCCTATTTCTTTACGTATTTTGTGTAATTTTGAAACAAATCTGACTGTAAATGTGTGTGTTCTCAGGGGATATTGCTTTTAGCTTTGTGACTATAGACTGTAAACATAGACATCTTGGATCCAGAACTTGAAGTCATTCTTTCTAATTGCCAGCATGGGGTGTCTTCCATTTGTCTAGTTAAATAGATGTCACGTGGAAAACAACCCTACGGCTGCTTTGCTCCATCCATCCATCCATCCATCCATCCATCCATTTTATTCCGCTTATCCTTATCAGGGTTGCTGGGAAGCTGGAGCCTATTCCAACTACCATAGGCTGAGAGGGGGGTACATCCTAAAAAGTTTGCCACTGTGACACAGGCCTAACACAGAGGGACAGACAACCATTCGCATGAGCAATTTAGAAATCACCAGTTAACCTAACCCCACTAATTGCCTTTCTTTGATCTGTGGGAGGAAGCCGGAGTACCTGGAGAGAACCCATGGAAAACATGGGGAGAATATGCATATAACTCCACACAAAAAGGCCTCCGGCTATTTTCAAGTCTCACTGAATACAGGGACTTCACCTTTGTGGTTGGGGTTGTGTCTTTTACTGAAACAGTTTTAAACGCACCGCATTAGAAACTTCTAACCTACAGTGACATTTGTAAAACTCAGCAGCTACTAATAATAATAACTAATAATAACATGGAATATTTCAAGTTATTACAAAAGAAAACAGATGGTGTTTTGTTGACACCTGAAAATGACGCACCTGAATCACAATCTCTCTAGTCTTGAAGTTATCTTTCTCACCGTCTCCTACTCTGACTTCAGCTGTTACCATGGCAACTAAAACAGATTTCATACAGTTTACAGTGTGGTGGTAGGTCACCATGGCAATGTTAAAAGGCTTGGACACAGCAGAGTCTTTAAATCACCCTGTCGACAGTCCGCTACATAAAAAATATCACTTTATACTGCAGTTAAAGATGACCAGCATTTCCATCCATCCTTCCAGATCAAGCATTCTTGTTGGTCGTAATACCTCTTTTACGTTATCTGGACGAACTTTTTAGTATTTCTTTTAGATTGTTTACCTTAGTAAAAATACAAATACCACCCTGCAAAAAAAAATAAAAAGTCAAGTCATTCAAGCTTAAATAAGAAACCTACCTCAAGGGATGAACCAGTGTCTCATCAAAGAACCAATTTAAATTAAGTAGTCACATTGTTACTAGGTGGGGAAAAACATGTAATTTCTTCTCATTTCTTTAGTTGAATGTATGAAAAATGTGAATGATAACAATTTGACAGGCATAAAATAGTATTTGTATACCAACATGGTGATTCCCAGAGAGCTATTTGCTGTAAACTTGCAGGTCTTAGCATTATGTGCTGTCTGTCTGAAAAAAACAAAACAAAACTGAGGAAACTGTACAAGTGGAGGACAAAAGAATAAGTAGCAGGCCTAAAAAACTACAACAAATCTACAGCAAATGAATTGTATCTGAGAGTCATGTCCTTGGGCAAAGACTAGAGCTGGGTGATATAGGATTTTTTCATATCACGATATGTTTTTTTCATTTCAGGCGATAACGATATATATCACGATATAAGCCAAATAACTATATTTGTAAGATTTAAATGTGCCGTTGCTCACAAGTAAAATGTGAAATAATTAGCAGCTTGTTTTAATTAAAATATTTATTTCCCATAATAAGTTCAACAGGGTAGATGTACTTAAGGAACATGAGACTTCAGTTTCAGATAAATAAAGGCAAATATTGCAAACTACACAAAAGGCAGCCGCTAAAGCATTTAAGTTTCAAAATAGAACAAACAAAACAGACTACTAAATTGTCAATTCCACTTAGAAACAAAATATTAATTCTAAAAATAAATCTTAGGTCGTTTTACAGAAGAACAGACAAAATTGACTAACTTTTGTCAATATCAAATAAACTGAGAACTAAAAGGAAATTCTCAATCTCTCCTTGTTGTATAGCTTAGCTTTTCAAACACTTTTAACAGTTACTTTAGTCTGACAAAAGCCGAATGACGAATTAGCGCTTTCAGTCAGAGATTGAGCATGCACCGCTTTATTGTATTTCCAGACTTGCTTTCGGCACAATTTACAGTGCGCGCTACTCTGTTTTTTGTCAGACTTGAAATAGCCGAAATACCTTCACACTACGGAACTTCTGTGGCCCTTCCGTTCGACAAGCTCTCCGGCATTGGAACCATCATCTGTTTTTTCTTCGGTAACCTTCGCTCACGCTCTCGGTTGATTTTTCTGTAGTCGGCAAACTCATTTCCTCCATTACCCGGGCTGCACGGCTGCAAAAACAAATACACATGTGCGCTTTGGCGCTTGTGCTGGACGTAACAAGTCACGTGACGTGACCCTGCGGCTGTGATTGGTTCGGCTCTGCGCTACTTAATTTGGATTGGCTGTTCTTTTTTTTTTTTAAGAGGACAAGAGGGATGAGGCCTATCGCAATAGTTTAATTTTTCTATCGAGAAAAAGTTATTTCGCAATACATATCGTTATCGTTTTATCACCCAGCTAAAAGACCTAGACCTAATAAAGGACCTGACAGATGCATCTGGCCTTTCAGTTGATCTACTGATTGCCAAAGGCTCATCAGAAATTGTCTCAGTGGAAGGGTGGCTGTCAAAACTTGGAATTATGAGTACAGAAAAGTAGATTTTGATCCACTAGGCAATACCATCTGGAAAACTTGATGATTAGCATCAACTACTGCTAGTGGAGTAAAAGCACAACTGGATAGAAAACCACGCAATAGAACAGTATTAGTCATGGATTGGCCTCCCCAGAGACAGGACATCAACATACTGAACCACTTCTCTTGACAGAAAATAGCCAACATCCAAACAAGAGCACTAATTGTCTTTCACGAAGCCTGGAGAGCTTATAAGTATATTGCTTATTGTAGCGGGCCAGGGCTGTTCGGGGTTCTGTTATTACAGTTATGTGTTTGTTGTCATGTTGTTATGGTGACGAGTGACGCGCTCTCTCGGCGACTGTGTTTCCGGTGAGAGAGCGCCTTTTTTTGTTGTTGTTGTGTGGTTGCCGCGCGGAGCAGTGAGGGAGCGGCAGTGTTCTCGCGCAGAGATAAATAAACGGGTGCTCCCAAGAAACCTCTGTCTCCTCCGTGTCTGAGCTCGCCACATTATAATTAACCTGTATTGACTTTCAAAAAAAATGTACAAACTGTGTTTCTATGAAGTCATTAGTTTGTAATATGTAACTTAATCTGATTTCATCATTTAAAAGTAAGTCATAGGTCAACCCTTCTGAGAACTTTTCAAACTGGCATAAGGGCGCTGTTGGCTGGCAAAGACACAAGGAAGATGCACTCTACAAGGCAGCATGTTTATTTCCCGGAGGAGACTCCAGTCGTTTTCTGTGGGTGTCAGCTGATTGACAGGAGGCAGCGTGTCATGTGTCCATCTGGAGGAAGCAGATTTTCATGTTCTGGTTCTGTGGTGTGAACAGGACAGCAGCTGTGTGGGTGCTAAGAATGAAAATCCACCAGTTAGCAGGTGTGTGAAAACTGCAAGCAGACTAAAAGCATATCACTGCTGTCGTGAGGTGCAGGATATCATACACATATACAGTATATGTACATTTAAATCCAGTGAAGTACAGTATTTAGTATAGTAAAGCAGACGGACTGTTACACAGGTTTTGATTGATGCACTTCGCGTTAACAGACAAAGCTTATTAGCGAAAGCCATTCTGAATAATTCACAATACTGTTATAATGTAGGAACTACATTTCTGACACCACAGCAGTGCTCGCAAAATCGCTAGCCCGACGTCCCGGGGCTAGCGAATTTTCCAGTCGGGCTGCCAAATTCTATCTCAGTCCTGCCCGTCGGGCTATCATAGGAAGGAAAAATATATGTCAATGCTTTTGCATTCTTTTGGAAATGTAGCTGGGTAATTATGTCATTGGCATCGGGGAGCCACTGTCAATATGTGACATATTGAAATCGCGTTTGAATTTGCGCTTGTTTTTTGCTTTCACTTTG
The DNA here is from genome assembly GCF_001858045.2 of Oreochromis niloticus. Classification (NCBI taxonomy): domain Eukaryota; kingdom Metazoa; phylum Chordata; class Actinopteri; order Cichliformes; family Cichlidae; genus Oreochromis; species Oreochromis niloticus. Next base: position 30,562,891 of record NC_031987.2, on the reverse strand, counting down.
CGATCGCGCGAACTGTGTATAGAGAGCGGCAGTACTGATTGGTGAGTGACGATTAATTGCGCACCAATTCCTCTGACATCGTCTTATCACTCATTAGCTTACTATTCAAACCTGACAAGTGAAATCTCCCACAGCAAGCTTAAACATGTGAGAGGTTGATTGCGCAGAGAATCGCTGACCGTTATGTGAGTGCGTGTGTAAAAGCAGCAGGATATATATTTTAGCTCTGCTGAGCCAAATAAGACAAGTCAGGGTGAAGAAGGGGCAGCCAAAGAAAAGCCTACCACAAAACGGAAAAGTTATGACAAATCAGACTATGAGGGAAAAAGAAAGTGCAGCTTTATGGTTTCATGGACAAAAGAATTTCTGTGGCTGGAATATGACAAGCTAAATAACCAGGGGTGCACATAAGTGGTCCGCAGGTGCGCATTCGCTGTCAGAAGAAAAAAAAAAAAAAAAAAATGCGCACCAGATAAGAAGTTGCAACGCGCACCTCCAGATTTTCTGGAGGAGGACAGACATTTGTTTAGAACTCCTAAAGATGTCGAAGAAGCAAGCTCCTTTAAGCAATTACTTTGGTGTTCCTCCACCTCCAAAGAAATGTCAGGAGGAGTCCGAACCGCAAAAGAAGCGCGTATTCTCGGAAAAGTGGTTGCAGGAGGTGAGCTGGCTTCAAACAAATGATGAACACACAGAGATGTGGTGCAGAATATGCCGTGGAAATCCCACTGTAGCGGACAAAAACAGTGCCTTTTATATGTACGCAAACGCGCGTTGCAACTTCTTATCTGGTGCGCGTCTTTTATTTTGACAACAAATGCGCACCTGCGGACCACTTATGTGCACCCCTGTAAATAACATAATGTTCTGCCGGGTGTGTTGTTGGTTTTCCCTCGATTTCTGAGTCGACAAGCGCCTTTGTTACTGGGACCAGTAATTTTAAGAAAGACCCCCATTAGAACCCATGAGAAATGCAAGAAATGCAATATTGCTCAGTCTGCAATATCTTTCCCAGAACAAACACCAATTGCAAAGAACATACTAAAAATAAACCTGAAAAATCTGTTTAGAACAGTGTGCTATGTTGCAAAGAGTGAACTACCATTGGCAAAATTTAGCAGTCTTTGCAAATTTCAAAAAAAAAAAATGTCCTAGATCTTGGTTTCACTTATCTCTTACCCGTGACTTCAGTGGAAATTCCAAATTCAGGACCTGTCACAGACTGATTCATGTTCTACACAGTTCTTACAAGTGCATAGAAATTTCTGTTCAATTAGAACCAAGTATTTGAGTTGATGATTGTAATTTTTATACAATGTTTAATTTGTGTTTCAACAATGTTTTGATTAATGTTTTGTTTCCGTTACAATATTATACATTAAAGTATAATATTGTAACGGAAACAAAACAGGAAACAAAACATCAATCAAAAAAAAATTGCTCTCTTTTTTATTCGGGCTACTTAAATTTATTTTGGGCTACCACAAACTGAAGAGTCCCTGCCCGAAGGGCTACCAGGGATTTTGAAATTTTGCGAGCCCTGCACAAACAAAATTTACTCTGATTTATGGCATACAGTTCAATTCATTTTGATTAAGTTTTGTTTAAATGACACCAATTTACAACTACAATCACCTCAAGGGGCTTTATATTGTAAGGTAAAGATCCTATAGTTTTAGAAAGAAACCCTAACTATCACACAGCCCCCTATGATCAATCCCTTGGTGACAGTGGGAAGGAAAAACTCCCTTTTAACAGGAAGAAACCTCCGGCAGAACCAGGCTCAGGGAGGGGCGGCCATCTGTTACAACCAGTTGGCTGTGATGGGATGGTAGATGGGAAAAAAAAAACTAACTCATAATCAAATACAGACTGGTGTCACTCCTGGCCCTCCATATATAAACACACGGTGAGTGAAAAAGGTAATGGAGGAGAAATGCTCAGTGCTTCACAGGAATCCCTCAGCAGCCTATACTTATTGCAGCATAACTAAGGGAGGATTTAGGGTCACCTGGTACAACCTTAGCTATAAACTTGATCAAAAAGGACATATCAAAATTGTTTTAAGCCTAATCTTAAAAGTAGAGATAGTGTCTGTCTCCCGAATCCAAACTCCAAGCTGTTTTCACAAAAGAGGGGCCTGAAAGCTAGAGGTTCTGCCTTCCATACTACTTATGAATATTCTAGGAACAACAAGTAAGCCTGCAGTGCGAGAGCAAAGTGCTGTAATGGGGTGACATGGTACTAAGTCATTAAGATAAGATGGGCCTGATTATTTAAGACCTTGAACAGGATTTTGAATTTGATCTGGATTTAATAGGGAGCCTATGAAGAGAAGCCAATATAGAAGAAATATGCTGTCTCTTTCTAGTCCCTGTCAGTACTCTTGCTGCAGTATTTTGGATTAACTGAAGTTCTTTTCAGGGAGTTTTCAGGACATCCTGATAATAAGAAATCTCTAGTAGAACCAGGCTCAGGGAGGAGAAGCCATCTGCTGGAGTGAGGAGAACTAGTTAGAGAGCAGAGAGACAGAAAAAAAATGACACACTATGGGAGGAAGAGGCAGAGGATGTCAATGGTTGTCCAGTATCCTAGATGTGCCTTCCTATTAGGGGAAACAATACCAGAATCAAACATACAGAGAAACATGGTAATGGCAGCTGGATGTCTGCACCCTGAACAAAGAGAAGTACCACACCTTTCACTGAGACACTCTGGAACTAGGCCTGAATTATTGGGTATTTAAAAAAAAGAGTCATGATGACACATAATTTCTGATTTCAGCCGAGAACAGACATACCACATACTACCTCCCAGCTGACAAATTTAGCTCCACGGTGATAAAAATAACTAAAGTTGACACTGAGGGAAACAAAAAAGCAAAAATACTTGAAAAGAGGCAGGAGTACTTTGACAGTTCTGCAGCACAAACTACATTAATACAAGCTGTAAATACGAGGAATGATATACACAGCAGCAAAGAAGAAAAAGAAGATACCTGATTATATTAAAGTATAAAATTAATGCCATATAACCGAATTAAAAGTGCTTGTTGTGTTTGTGACTAAACTGCATCTAACAGAAAATTGAGCATAACATTAGTTCTGTCAGGCCGGACAGTAAAGCTCAGCCTGCAGTTCCACCAGATCAGCTGATCACACATCAGCTGATGTCCAGGCTGACATTCTTCAATTTATTCTACTCACTCATATTTAAGCTGCTTCATCTTCCATACAGATACTGCTGCCTCTGCAAGCTGCTTTGCAACCCAGATTCCCTCCAGCCAAAGCATTACATGCCGTTAATCAATGCCATATGTTTTCTAACTGATGCCTGCTCTGCTGTGTTAGGGGCCTTTGTTGCATTCTTTTTACCTTTTGGCTTTCGATGTATGCACATGGAAAGACAGAACAGAACTGTACAGACAAATATGATTACTGCAGATATAAACAACAATCTCCTTTCAAATAAAGTGGTCCTGACAGGATTTTAAATGTTACCTAGCCCTTTAACACTGGGTGTCCAACCTCTGAATAACTGACAACAGCGTCAAATTGTTAAAAAAGAGTGGAAAAAAAAGAAAACAAATACTACACACTCTGTAGCTTTTGCATCATTTACTTGTTCTTCTACTGTGTTAACTCAATTAGTGTAATGCACTGTATATTTGTTTGTGCTGTCAGGCTGAAGGCGGTCCTGGAGCAGATGGACCGTGGTGTGGTGGACCTGCAGGAGCTCCGGAGGCACTTGGAGCTTGCAGCTGCCATGCTGGATGCTGTTTACACCGATGAGACCAGGTGAGCCTGAGCAGGCTGTTGAATGAATGGCTGTATAGAAAATAAAGCTTTATCATCAGTTTCCAAAAATGTGACTGTTTCTCTCTGCAGGCGCCTGCTGGACACTGAGGATGAGCTCAGTGACTTGCAGGCGGAGTCGGTGCCAAGCGAGGTGCGTGACTGGCTGGCGTGCACCTTCAGCAGGAAGATGGGTGTGGCCAAGCGTCGCCCTGAAGAGAAGCCAAGATTCAGGAGCATTGTTCATGCAGTACAGGCTGGGATATTTGTAGAGAGGTAAATGTTGCTCTGATCAGTTAAAAAGAAGGCTTGTGTTCACTAATAAGCATGCTAGAAATACTGTAGGGAGTGGTAGTGTGAAGAAAAGAAACTCACAAATTGTTTCAGTCCCATAATTTCTCCAAAAGCCTGCATTCAGGTTTTGTGAATTCAAAACAAATGCTCATGAATAGAGAAAGTGCCTTCGCAACTGCACCAGCAATGAGATTCTCACTCTAACTGCTGCTAATGGCCATTAAACATAGCAGGCATTAGTTAAGCTTTGTAAATCTCATTTTAAATCATTGTTCAGTGTGTATAAAACTGCAGACAATTCTAAGTACCTCTGCTTCACACCCCATTAGCTGTTAACTGACCTATTCAAGGATTAAAATGGCTGCAGAGCTTGGAGTGAATTTATATACTGACTCACTTTCTTCCTTTATGTCCTCCCAGGTGCTCTGACCTAGAAAATAATGAAGTAACTCTGACCTTGCCCATTATCTCCTTATATAATAAGACTGTTACAAAATTTAAAAAAAAAAAACATGTTATGAACATGAACTGAGTCCTGCAGGACAATTCACAAATCTGTATAATAATAATAATGTGTGCTGCAACTTCTCAACTGATATATAGATATTCCGGTTTTATGTAAGCATAATAACCCATAATCCACCCATTCATTCATCAGTTTTCATCCACTTATCCAATTTAGGGTCACAGGGGAGGATTGAGTCAACTCAGAGTCAGAAATGAATGTTGAATTGTAAATAACTATAAGTTTTATACTTACTCAGGAAGAGACTAGCAATGTGAAAAAAGCCTGGAATGTTAATGAAACTCAGTGAGTTGTAGCTGCCATAGAATTCACCATTAGCAACGTGAAGTGCGAGGGACTCAGGCTTTCATGTTTGGTTGACCTATCAGTCCACCCTTACCTCCTCCCTGATTTCCAGCTTTGCAATTTGATTGATTTATTCTTTTCTTCCAAAATAATTACTATGAACAGTATGCCACACTCCACAAATGAACTTCTGATAACTGTACTCTCCACTTTGGGTGTTTTTATGTGTTTGCTTGTTTTTTAAAATGACCTTACTTCACTCTTAAGACCTCAACATACAATCACACTGTAGACAATACTGATCTTCTAGTTGCACTCGCCCCTCGCTAGAACCTGATCATCTTTTTGCACACAAAGCCAGCTCCAAAGCGAAGTGGCTTTCCTAGTTTGGTTCATAGGTCCTGAACACCAGGGGATGAGTTCCAACACTGACTGTGACTCAAATCCAGTTCCACAGCTAGACCTTGTGAATGCTCTTGCAGGTACATGTGGACCAGATTCAATGTTGAGGCATTCATACGATTACATTTCATGAATGTTGGGTTTGACTTAGAAACTGAGGAATTCTACACTCACCCTCATACTGCAGCAACTCGTCAATCACACAGTAAAGCATACCCTATTTTATCCTGCTGTGTGACTCTAATGGGGACCATAATATTGTGCAGGCGGAAACTATCCATAGAGCTAAATGAACTAAAAACAGCTGACCATGACAGGTAATTATTAATAATTGTAGGAGCACAGAACTGTGCACACTTTGCCTTTTTCTTGCTATTGACATTTTTCTTTTGTAGTCCAGCACTTGGAGAGAGTTTTCTGGCATATTCTGACCCTGAAGGTAGAAACGATTGCGGCTGTCTCGCTGGCAGGAGGTGACATTTTATTGTATTAAACCGACATTTGATCAGAAGTTAAAACAAATAAAAACCTTTTCAGTCAGAGCTCATTTTTTTAGAGCTCAGAACCTTAAATAGAAAAAAACTAAAACAAAATAAAAATTGAAAAAAGGCTGTAGAAATGTAGACAGGCACCAAAGGCAGGGAAAGAGCAATCTGAGAAGAAAAAGAGGAAGGTGGTAAAGGAAGATAAAACAGTTGTTTTAACATCAGATTAAAATTTATCCTGCTGTTTGACTCTAATGACTTTTGTACTTTTGCACAAATATTTTGTGCAGAAAAATATTTTTTGTACTCACCTGTTCTTACTGCAACCTTTCACACTGACCTTGTCATTTCGCTGGATATGGAGTATTTCAGCATTTATTTTTTCAACCAAGCTTGATTTTTCCAGTTTTTCAGCTCCAAAATAACAGATCTGACCCAATCAGACCACTATATGTAGCAACAAGTGTGCTTGGAGCTCAAAATAGGCACAGGTACAATTATATGGTAATAGTAAAATAATACTAACCCCAGACACACAGCTAGACACTACTCTGGCCAGTCGGCTCTCTGAAATGATTTCTCTGCCTCCTCAGAAGTTATTTCCAACTCTGCCAACAAGAGTTCAAACTTCCCCACTCACATCCTGAAATATGTGTGAATGCGGTGGTGATACAGCTTCAAATCCTGGATCAAACCATTAATTTCTCCCTGCTGCTGCCTTCTTGTGAGACTTGGATGAACCCAGAATCTCTCTTTCTTTGTTTTCTTGATTAGAAACATCAGGAGCAGCTCATCGTGACTTTATGTCGACTCAGTGTATCTGTTGAGGATCAATTCTCCTCAAAATTCAACACTTTCAGTGTGTAACATTTGGACATATTGCATTCAAATAGTACATATCTTCCTAGTTTTGTCATTTCTATTTCTAGTTCTTAGATTCTTGTTCATTTAGTCTCCTCCCTTTCAAGCTGTGGTCATCTTGGTCTCGTCTGTGTTCTCCCCAGTCTGTCATGTCTCTCGTCTTCTCTGTGTCCTCATTCTGTCTTGTTCTCTGCTTCTGTTTCTCCCCCGGTCCCAGTGTCAAGCCCTTGTCTCTTATTCTGCGTCTCAGTGTCTTTCCTGTTTTATTTTGACAGTCTCTCGTCCCGTGTTGAGTGAGTTCAGTTTCCCTTCTCCCTGTCTCATTGTGCCTGATTACTACCAGCTGTGTTCCCTCCTGTTTCCTATCCCCTCATTATTCTTTGTGGATTTAAGTCCTCTGTCTTCCTCTGCTTGTTGTTGTGTTGTCCATATTGGTGTGTGTTCTCCTGGGCTCCTCGTGTCCATCACTTCCTTGAGTTTTCTTCTAGTTTTCTTCCAGTTTCGTGTTTTCATTTTCCAGTGTTAGGTTTTGTTTTCGTGAATTTAGTATCTGAGCATTTTGATACAGCAAATAAAAGCTGCCTCTTTTAGTTATCCCTTTGTGTTTGAGTCCTGCGTTTGGGTCCTACTCCTGCCTGCCACACAGCCAGCATTGACAGATCTGACCAATCAGATCATTATTTGGCAACATGTGTGCTTGTAGTTCCAAGTCTGTAGGATGAATTTTTCACAAAAGCGCAGCACATTGGTTTGCGCATACTTTACAAAACAAGTTTGGATCAGAAAAGCATGCCTAGCTTGCAATGCACTTAATGTGTAATGGCCTTAAGGTCTGATTTAAATTTATGTGAGAAGTGAATTTTGTAGAGCCTATGACAAAACCTATATAAGTGGACGACATTATTGCGGGCATTTAAGCTTGTGGTAATAGCCCAGTGTTTTATATGCGGTGCCAGTCGATAGAAATGAATAAAATGCTGGGATGTTTTTCCTCCTGGGTCAAACATATTTATTTCTCAAGTTTTTCCACTTCATTACATATTCCCTCACCTTCATTCCAATAGTTTTAGCGATCTCCCTCCAGGAATTTGCTGACACTTGAGTCCTTACATTGATGCTATCATTATTATTAGTTGTATTTGTCACTGGCCAGAATGCTACTACACTGGAGCGGACTGAAAAGCAGACTCAGTGGACAAACGATGATGATATTTAATAAAGCTGTATTGAACACAGAGATATACAAAAGATGACGTGGGGATTGTAACAAAAGTCACTGACGTGGAAGCACTGAAAAGGAGGGAGAGGGAGGTTAAATTGTGAACTGCAGTGCGGTCGACCGAAGGGGAGTATGAGTTCAATAGTTTAGGATTTATTTGCAGGTGAAAAGTGAGGGTAGCCGAGAGAGTGTCTGGCTGAATGGCAAGGTGTGTGAAAGATGAAGTTCCAACCTTTTGTTTCCAGAAATCCAAGAGTGATTTTGAGCAGGAAGTCAGGCAATTGAGAACAGTGAGTAGTTGCATTTCTGGGGAAAGAATTTGCAAGAGGACTTGGTGGATTTTACCAGGAGCCAGCGTCTAGGGCAGGGATAGGCAACTCCAGGCCTTGCATGCCGGTGTCCTGCAGGTTTTAGATATCACCCTGGGTCAACACACCTGAATCAATTGATTAGTTCATAACCAGGAGAACTTCAAGACATGTTGAGGAGGTCATTTAGCCATTTAAATCAGCTGTGTTGTATCAAGGACACATCTAAAACCTGCAGGACACCGGCACTTGAGGCCTGGAGTTGCCTACCCCTAGGAGATTGCACTGCTTGTAAGTTTAATCAGAGGCTTGGCAGGAGAACAAGAGCCACAATGGACTGTAGTGGACGGGCATGACCTGGGAGATGTGGAATGTGGGATGGATGTGCATGGATGCTTGAAGCTTGAGTTTAACCACTGAAAGGCTGATGACAATCTCGATCTCATATGATCCAATAAAACAGGGAGCGAGCTTGCAAGAGATGGCCTTAACATGAATATCTTTAGTGGCTAGTCAAACCTTTTGTCCTGGTTCATATCTGAGAGTGGGTGTTTGGAGGCAATCTGCATAGTGGCAGTGCTGATCGACTGTTCGGAGTACGGCCTCTGGGCCTAAATGCGCTATCTGCAAGTGGTGCTAAATGGAAGGAACAGTGAGATCTGCCTCTACTTCTCGGAACATAGGCAGATGGTAACCTAAGGATACGTTGAAAGGTGAGAGACAGCAGCAGATAAGGTGAGTGAGTTGTTCTGTACTCTACTCATGGGAACTGTGAGGACCAGATGGCTGAGTTCTGTGTTATAACAAAACTGAGCCAATTCCAACTCTTGATTGAGCCTCTTGGTCAGGCTGTCGGTCCGCAGGTGAAACCTGGAACTGACGCTGGCTCCCACTGCAGTGAAGATCTTCCAGACCTGGGAGGTGAGCTGAGGACCCCTGTCCAAAATGATCTCCAGCGGAATGCCATGGAGCCTGAAAACATGATCAATGAGCAGTTGGGTGGTTTTGGTAGCTGTGGGTAATTTCTCAAGAGTAACAAAATGAGCAAACTTTGAGAACCGGCCTATTATGGAGAGGATTACGATCTTCCTGGAGGAAATGGGTAGCCTGGTAATGAAGTCCAGAGCTACTTGGGACCAGGGCCTATGAGGTGTGGCTAGCTGTTTGAGTAAACCTGAGGGTTGCTGGGAGTTACTCTTACTGCGTGCAGAGATGGAACAGTTGTTCCATCTCTCTTTCCAGAGATGTTAGATTGAAGGTGAGAGAAGGAGGTGAGCAATCAGGGCACATGGGTGGACACAGGAGAACACAGGACCCAAACAGAAAAACACCAGACATCACTCAGATCATGACAATATTTTTATTCTCTCACTGATAAATTAAAAAACTTCTGTGAAAAAGTAGCAGGAAATGCACATTAGGAATTTGAACAGGCCAATCACAATATTTAGTTACATTTCTAGGGAGGTGCATGTCAAGTTATGCCGTAGGTTACAGTGCAGGGTTTCAGAGTGGTTTGCAATTACAGCTAAACATGTGAGTCTATGAACATTGACTCACTTTTGGTCATTTAGAAGATCTGCAGTTTATGACACGTTGAATTTACTTCATTTTTCTGCCCTTAAATGAACTAAAAACAGGAACCCAAGCTTACCATGACAGACCTTTATTAATAAAAGACTGCTGAGAAAACAGGGCTGTGCAGACTTTAGCCTTTTCTTGCTATTGACATTTTTCTTCCATAGTCTAGCACCTGCAAAAGAGTTTTCTTGGATATGTGAATTGTTTTTATATGATGTTGAAGAGCCATAAACAACATAAAAAGTATACTTTTTAATATAACTGTATCTTATCTTTACAGTAACATCATAAATGTATTTCCTGCCACTTCATTGACATGCAGAGGTTTCTCTTAACCTCTGAGCCTAGTGCTCTATATGCTAATTTATCTTAAAACTTGTTATATATGTACAGAAAAGCAGTGAGGCGTCGCAGAATTCTGTCAAATGATTATTTCAAACGAGCACTTTCAGATGTTTAGTCATTTCAGTTATTTTTATCTGCAGCAGAAATCTGGAACACCTGCAGACAGAACAGAGAACAGTCATAGATTTTCTTCAAAATAAACGGCAGAACATCCGGCTGATTCCACCGCAGATGTGATTAAGGGGTCCAACATGAAGTGTAACAATGTTAGCGTGCAAGAGAGCTGGAGATGGAGATCATATAGGGAAACTGTGAAGTCCACTATCATTATATTGTAAATGACTCGCAGTGATAGAATGGTATCAGTTCATCTGCTGCAGCTTAATGACGCATGAAATCAAAAAATATCTGCTGCACCGAAGCAGCGCTCATTGTGTGTCTGTGAGTGTTTGAGTGTGTGTGTGTGTGTGTGTGTTTAGAATACGGTTACCATGACAACAAACAATCCATCCTGGTCACAAACTGTGGAGGAGAGTGGCTGGAGGGGGTCTGTGCGGGGAATGTTTATATGCATGCCACTGCCTGTATCAATGTGTGAAATTAGTGCGTGATATTTTTATCTGTGTGTGTGACAACAGGATGTACAGACGGACGTCCAACATGGCTGGTCTGACCTATCCTCCCACAGCTTTGACAGCTCTGAAGGTAAAAATTACTGCTGCGGTCCCACTGGCAGCAGGTGACATTTTATTCTATTAAACCTGCATTTGATTAGCAATTGAAAAAAATTAAAACCTTTTCAGTAAGAGTTCTGAGTTCAGAGCCTTAAAAGGAAATGAAGGGGGAGAAAAACAAAAAATTAAACAAAATAAAGAATGGAAAAAAAGACTGTAAGAAGGTAAGAAAGTGTGTAAGAAGGTAGGAAACGGAGGGAAAAGCAATCCAGGATGATGAAAAAAGGAAAGTGAGAATGACAAGGAGGGTAAAAAAGTAAGGTAGAGGAAGTAAAGTGGAAGCAAAATAAAAATAAAAAATAATAAAGTGATATGGAAGTGTGGAGGCAGACAAGAAATACTGGAAGAAAGTTGAAATGGAAAGGAGGCAATGTGAAAGGAAAAGAGGAATGAATGAGTCAATGAGTCAGGGAGGACTTGGGAATGGGCAAAAAGGAGAAGAAAGTGAGAGGAAAACAAGAGGAAGAACGGGAAGTAGAAAAGAAAAGAATGAAGAAAAGGCTATAGGTAGGATAGGAAAGAAGACAAGGATAGGCAAGAAGGCAAGGAAAGGAAAGAAGGCATGGAAGGAAATACGAATTGGAAAAAGGAAAGGAGAAGCTAGAGAAAGACTGAGAGGGGTAATGATAAAGGAGACGGAGAAGGAAGTGAGGACCTGGTTGGGAGGAAAGGAATGAAGTAAAGATATGGCAATGAAAGGAGATAAGAGAGGACATTTGGAAGAGAAGAAAAAGTGGGATTTGGGAAGAGTATGAGGGGAAACACAAGAAAAAGGTAAAGCTGTAAAGGGAAGGCGGAAATAAAAGGAGCTAATAAAACATCCATCCATCCAGCCAGCCAGCCTTTTTTAACCCCTTGTCCAAGTCAGGACTGGGGGAGGGTGTTGGAGCCTATGTCCTAGCTGTCAAAGGACAAAAGGCGGGGTACAGCCTGGATAGCTTACCAGGGAAAAGGAAAGTAAGATAAAGAAAAGAAGGGTGGAAAAACCAAAAGCAGTGACTGAAAGGAGGAAACAGAAGTTCTTTGGATAGCAAGGGGTTATTAGCAAGGAAGCCATGAAAATGAAATATTGACAAAAAAAATGAAGCGGAGAAGGAAAGGAGGAGATAAATAATAAATGAAGGAAGCAGAGAATGGCAAGACACCGTGGTGAAGGACAATGTAGATTTAGTACACTAATGATATATGTTTCCTCCTCTGCACTTCCTGTTGTCTACAAACTTAGAAAAAAATTGAATTATTCTAGTCCACGCTTCTTGCATGATGCAAAGCACGACCCAATGAGAGACTTTAAATGTAATTCTGTACGCAAATGTAATAATTAATCTCAGTTTTATATCCTTCTTGTTTGAGCAAACATTATCAGGACAGCGCCCTCTACTGGCAGAAATCTTCATTTCACTCAGGTCTCACCAGCTTTATGTCACACCCCCCTGCTGTAATCATAGCTTACATGTGAGATGGTATTTGTTGATGCATTTCTCAGGAGGTGGATCAGTGGTCCTTTGATGTCTTTGCCTTCCACGAGGCCACAGGAGAGCACGCCCTCAAGTTCCTAGTCTACGACCTTCTGACCCGCTATGACCTCATCAACAGGTTCAGGGTACTCGCGGTTTAACTTTGTTCAAATCTGGTGGTGGGCGGACTTAATACTGGGGAAAGTACATTTAGTCCTTGTGCTAACTTACAGTTTTGTGTTCAGATTCCTGTGCAGGCTCTGGTGCAGTTTGTTGAAGCGCTTGAGAACGGTTACAGCAAACACAGGAACCCCTACCACAACCTCATCCATGCTGCTGATGTCACTCAGACAGCCCACTTTCTGATGCTACACACTGGACTGATGGTAACACACACACACGTGCACATCTTTTTGTGGGGAACCTCTGGCATCCCTTTACACTGCTGTTAACCTAAACCCGACCCTTAAAAGCTGAATCCTCAAACAGTCTTTCCTAGGACTACGCAGCATGTCCTCATTTTCCAAAATGTTGCTGATGTCCAAACCTTAAATTAGCCCACACAAAGACAGAAGTAAATTTTCAAAAACACCCATGTAGACATCATTTTGTCACAATCTTGTTGTGTAACTGTGCTGTCTGCACATGGTTTGCAAAGACAGCTCACTAAGCTAACTAATCATGTGTGTGTATGTGTGCAGCACTGGCTGAGCGAGTTGGAAATTCTTGCAATGGTTTTTGCCGCAGCAGTTCACGACTTTGAACACACAGGAACCACCAACAACTTCCACATCCACACCAGGTAATGCAGATGATAACACTTCATGTAGGTTATCAGGGGATCTGATTTGAGAGGGACAGTTTTTCTCAAGATAATTAACTTAAGATAATTGATATTTGACATTTAACACTAAACACAATATAAAGTTAACAATATAAAGTTTGTCATGTAGTACATCACATATTAATTAGGCCTGTGTTTAAAGACTCATGAAAAACATATTTATCTTACAGAATAAAACAATGGAAATCTGTCAGTTCATTGGATGAGTTGTGAATTCATCCAACAGAGTTCCAGGTGCTTGATTCAAAAGCATGGTGACAGGTTTATGGAGGCTCTAGGAAAAACACAGTGGGATTCATCTGGAGTCCCCCCACCCTTCTTTTTTTCAAAAATTTCAGCAAGTGTGGTTTAAAATATTAAAAGAATAGATGTGAATCTTAAGTAGGGGAACAACAGGAAATCTGCTGATGTTGGGGCTTCTGTATACAAACTGCAGAAGATATCTGATTGGATGTCATGTCTGTCTGTCTGTCAGGTCGGAAGTGGCCATTCTGTACAATGACAGGTCAGTGCTGGAGAACTATCATGTCAGCGCTGCCTACAGGCTGATGGCAGAAGAAGACATGAATATCCTGGTCAACCTGAACAAAGATGACTGGAGGTTTGCCCTTACTGCCGTTGCTTGATGTTTGTGCTTCCATCTTAATGCACCAAAGGCCCTTACCCTGAGCTTTGACATCACAACTACATACAAAACTCCACTTTGTGTCCTTTGTGTTGATGTACAGAACTCATTCTCTAAGAGACAATGAAAGGGCTATTTTAAAATACTTACTGTTCTGATGATATTTACAGAATTCCCAGCAGATTCTGTAAAAATCAGGTGACTCAAAATATTTTAAATATGTTTCCTTGGTTAAAGTGTTTTCTACACACGTGTGTATGTGTGTGTAGTCATATCCTTGTGGGGACATCTCATTGACATAATGAGATGTAGCCTTTTACCCTAACCAGAAATCAATGCCTCATTCTAACCTTCAGCCTAAACCTAACCATAACCATGTAACCCTGACACTAAAACCACATTTTGAGCCACTAAAATGCCGTCAAACTCGTGTGGACGGGCATTTTGTCCTGATAAGTGACTGTTGGTCCCCACAAGTACAGTAGCATGCCAATTTTCTGTCCTCACAAAGATGTCTAAACATGTACACGTACACGTACACGTACACACACACACACACACACACACACACACACACACACATATAACTTTGTTATAATACATTTCTTAGAATGAAACAAAAGGTGTTTTAAGCCAGACTTTAAAACAAAACCTTTATCCTAAACCTTCATTATTTACTGAGTTCCCACAGTGTCCCGACAATGTCAAGTTGATAAACTTTCAGAGGTGTGGACTCTTTGATGAGAACTGATTGGTGATTACTGGATGTGTTTATTTATTTATTTTTCATAGGGAGCTGAGGTCTCTGGTGATAGAGATGGTGATGTCAACAGACATGTCCTGTCATTTCCAGCAGATCAAGACCATGAGGAATGCCCTAACACAGACACACAGGTCAGAACTCTAGCCGTTATTAGTGACCTCTGACCTTTATAACTGGCTATCATTAGATCAGTGATAGCCAATGATACATTGTTTTGTTAAAAAACAAAACATAATGTATCCATGCCTTCGTGTACTTTTCATATTTTCCACAACTTTATTTAATAAATAAATATATTATTTTGCATAAATGTATCATTGTGACCAAACTTTTCCAGGTCAGATGGAAAAGTAAAAAGAAACAGATTCATTCTATCAGTTTATTTCCACCACATGAAAATAGCATGTCACGTCCTGCTGTGGCCACAAATTTTGTGTAACTGGCAAACTGGAAAAAGTCAATTTATTGTATTATTAAACAGGATCTTTGCAGATCCTTAATTTCTCCCACATGCAAAATTGAGGCCTTAATTGCCAATAAAATTGATTCAGGAGAGGGTCCTTCTTGCAGATAAGATATTATAGATAATGTTTTTGGTTAGTTTGTACAACATATTGGTGACTCCAGATAATGTTGGCTCATATCACTTTAGAATGTCTGCAGTCTGTCATTGGAAGAAACGATAAACCTGAAAGCCTTTAATTATAAAATCGTGCCGTGAAAAATGTCACTTATTTGTTGGCTTTGGAGGAAAGCTCACGATAACGGTCGGCTTACAGCTGTGAAAGCTAACACTGCAACAGATGCAGCAGCTAATTATGTTTAAGATGGTGCTGTGTCGATGGCATAAAATTAGTTCCTGTGTTAGCACACAGCCATAGACTATAGCTTAGATGGTGCCACCATCATGTCACCCATTTGTTAGTGAGGTCCCGTCTTGAGACCTCCAGCTGAGCATAGTAACCAAGGCATACTGGGCACACATGGTGTAATAGCTAGTACCAGTCAATCACTGGGAAGTCACACTGGGAAGTAAGGTATACTCTCCTTCATCCCCCTTTCCCCTCTGATAAAGTTCATAATTTACAAAATGAGCATCATGTTGTATTCAATATGTTGCTAAACTATCAAGCTGACACTGTAGACTGATAAAGTGAATGGGAGAACTCATCTTGTTCTCATAGATTTCCTTTTGTGACCAGAATTATGCCCTGAGCTGGACATTAGAAAGATCAAGTAAGGCTTGTTGCGCAGTGCTTTGAAGCTGACAGCTGGTCGCCTGCAGATGCTCCGGCTGATGTATTTACTACCAGGTGATATGTCAGTCAACAATATTTTTCACTCTCACTGGTAGTCACTTTAGTGGCTCATGATAGAGGTGTAGAAAAGGTTTTTCTCCAGTAGGCCCACTTCTTGTACACGATGGTTGTTTCGGCCGTTGTCGCTTGAAGTTGTCGTTCACTTTCTATTGTCTCAGGTCACCACATTGTTTTATATCGAGCCTCTGGTTGATTTAACCCTGAACTTTGTAAGACTTCTAAGAACCTTTTAGGTAAATAAAATTCTCTGAGTGAAACATGTCTTTCTGTCTTTCTTATGTAAATAGACTTCTTCAATTTCATCTTAAAAATCTAATATTTACCATTTCTAAACCCGCTGATACCCTGAACTACGAATACTTTTCATTCTTCACACAAAAATGACTTTTCCCACTCAAACATGTAAAATTAGATTCCTCTGCAGTTTCATAAAAGATTTTCCGGCAGACTGTGCAAGGCTAGTCTATCTGACAGAGACGACCAGATCATCTGTGGGAGTGTGGTGAAAAGGCCCAACATAAGCTCCTGCAGGCTGCTGGACCAGATTGCCCTGTGCGTCCCTGTAGGAGCTATCACAGGAATAGTACCAGAGTCCAGTATCTCCTCTATGTTTGTCAGTCCTGCTGGACCTGCGGAGGTGTGTTCATGTGTATCTGTGTGTCTCTGTGTGTAAGCATGTCTGAGTGTGTATGGAGGGGGTGCTGGCAGCTGTCGTGATTCTCAGCTCACGCTTGGATGAATTTTGGGGGAAGACGTTGTCATCAGCCTGTCAACACGCTGGTTCTGCTTTTGTTGCTGCAGCAGCGGGGAGAACTGTACAGTCTGCACAATATGATCAAAATACAAAATAAAAGGCACAGCACTGTTCACATAACACATCAGATGCTGTAGCAGAGCACTTTCTTTCCTTCACAAGTCAGTCTCAGAAGACATCTTAGCTGATCTTCTACAGGTCAAAAAAAGTAGATGCTCAGTTTTTGTTCAAGGTAATATGGTTTCTTTTTGAATGACAGATATTAATGAAATTATTTTGTTTCCTTTTTCTTTCCAGTATAGACAAAGTGAAGGTTTTGTCTCTGATGCTTCATGCTGCAGACATCAGCCATCCAGCCAAAGCATGGCCACTGCACTACCGCTGGACCCACAGTCTGATGGAGGAATTTTTTAGACAGGTACAAACATCTGTCAGTGAGGGTTCTCATTTTTGAGGATCCTCATGGACTTTAAAATCAACTATCAAATCAAGCCAAGGAATCATCCTCTGTAAAACAATAAAACACTAAAAATCAGTGTAACACAGGCACTGTCAGTGATTGTATACTTTGTAAAAGTGTATTAGTAAACCCTTGACTGCTATTTCCCATCATGGCTTAGCAACAATTTAGAAGGTTCTTTAAATCAGGATTTCTCCATATAATAACACAGAATTGTGATACCCTTCTCTTTGTAATGCCTACTGCAAAATTAATTTTTCCAGACTTACAAGTAAATCAGTTTCACTTGACTCCTAATATACAGTGATGTGAAAAAGTGTTTGCCTCCTTCCAGATTTCCTTTTTTTTTTTTGCATGTTTGTTACACTTAAATGTACGGAACAGGATTAGGGCCACTGGGAAAAAAAAAGTGGGCACGTCTCTTTTTTTCTTCTTTTCCTGAATTCTGAGAAAAAAAATCAGAATTCTGAGATTAAAGTCAGAATTCTGAGATTAAAGTCAGAATTCTGACTTTTTTTCTCAGAATTCAGGAAAAGAAGAAAAAAAGAGACATGCCCACTTTTTTTTTTTTCCAGTGGCCCTAATGCTCTTCCGTATAAACGTTTCAGATCGTCAAACAAATGTAAATATTAGACAGCAATAACACAACTAAACACAAAATGCAGTTTCTAAATTGAGGTGTTTTTTATTAAGGGGAAAAAAATCACTGTGTGAAAAAGTGATTGCTACCTAAAACTAATTTAACTGGTTGGGCCAACCTTAGCAGCAACAACAACTGCAATCAAGCATTTGCGATAACTGCCAATGAGTCTTTTACAGCCCTGTGGGGGGATTTTGGCCCAATCATCTTTGCAGAATTGTTGTAAATCATCCACACTAAATGGTTTTCAAGCATGAACCACCTTTTAAAGGTCACGCCACAGCATCTCAGTCAGATTGAGGTCCAGACTTTGAGTAGGCCACTCCATAGTCTTCGTTTTGTTTTTCTTAAGCCATTCAGAGGTGGACTTGCTGGTGTGTTTAGAATCATTGTCCTGCTGCAGAGTCCAAGTGTGCTCCAGCTTGAGGTCACGAACAGCAGCAGGTAGACAACAGAATTCATGGTTCCATAGAGTATTTTCCTAAAAGTCTTTGGGATTATCAAGATGTTTTCTGGCGAATGTGAGATGAGCCTTTGTGTTCTTTTTGGTTAGCAGTGTTTTTCTTCTTGGAACTCTGGCATGCAGGCCATTTTTGCCCTGTGTCTTGCTTATCTTGGAGTTGTTCACACCACTGACTTTAACTGAGACAAGTGAGACCTGTAGCCTTTGGATGTTGTTCTGGGCTCTTTTGTGACCCCTTGGATAAGTCGTTGCTGTCGGTTGGCTACTCCTGGGAAGGTTCACCGCCATTTATGTGGTTCGCTGGAGTCCCACAGCTTTAGAAATGACTTAATAACCTTTTCCAGACTGAGAGACTTCAGTGACTATGTTTCTCATTTGTTCCTGAATTTCTTTGGATTGTGGCAGATGACTACCTTGGTCAACTCCACTTTGTCAGCCAAGTCCTACTTAAGTGATTTATTGATTGAGAACAGGTGTGGCTAGAGAAATTGAACTCCAAACTTGTGATACACCACAGTAAATTCTTGTTATAATCTGGCAGAGGGAAAATTACTTTTTCACAAAGAGCCATGGCGTTTTGGATCTATTTGGGAAATCATGTTTTTGGTTCTTGTTAAAAATGAATCAACCAGTCAAGAAAAATTAACTAATTGTTCCTGCATTAACAAATAAAGGTAACGTTAGCCTAATTAGCCATTTAGAATGAATAAAATCTGCATTTTTCAGTTGTCATAGCCGACATAATTGATATTATTACTAGAAACTGTATGAGCTCTATACCATTTACAGATACCTGCATACTGCATAGCTGTTTGTTTTGTTATACAACACTTAACTTTTTTGAGTCCACCCAACGAATTCCAGTCAACTTGTATCAGTAAGAATACATTTTTGTGTTATCACTGAAACACTCTGAAACACTGAAAGACTCTATTGCCCATGTTGTAATGATGAAAATATTTTAGCTGGTTTCCAAAGAGGAGGATGTCTCCATTGTGTTTTATTGTGTAAGGCTCAAGCAGAAACTGAATGCAAATCCCATAAAGTTAACTTGAGTACTTGAAGACACAGTGTTATATTGTCCCACTTTCTACATTGTTTCCAGGGAGATAAAGAGGTTGAACTTGGGCTCCCGTTTTCTCCTCTCTGTGACCGTAAAGCTACCATGATTGCCCAGTCTCAGATAGGTAAGAGTCACAATGAGAAAGGACTTCATAAACTTGTGCTGGATTTGCAAACAGCTGGTGAAACTTTATTCTCATGTTTACTATCTGGTAGTGATTTATTATAAGAAAAAGAACCAATATTAAGTTATTATTAGTAATGATGTGCTTGTTATATATTTTCCTCTCTCTTCTTCTATTATCCTAACATTTCTCTTGGGATTCAGGTTTCATAGACTTCATTGTGGAGCCAACCTTCAGTGTACTGATTGACACGACAGAGAAGGTGATTGGTCCTCTAATAGAAGAGGACAGGAAGGCCAGAGAGACTGGAAACAGGAGATCCAGGTACTGCTGCTATTACTGCTGTAGGTTCAGTGACTTATTCAACATGTGTATTAGACACAAGGTTTTTAACATGAACAATTCCTCAGTGAATAACCACAACGAAAGAGAAGCAGCAGACCTGATAACAGCTGAAACTCTTAATCCACATCAGAACAAGTCTTTGCAAGTCCAGACCTCAGCCCGATTGAAATCTGCGGTGGCACTGTGCATAAACGGATGGAAAAGGCAGTCCCTCTCATCTCTTTACACCTCTCCCTCTGTTTCAGTCTAACAGGAAGTGGTTCAGTTACCGTGGAGTCAGTGCAGAGACACAGTAGTGTTCGCCATGGGAACAGTGATGACGGACAGATGGACTTTTCCCTGACAGCCATTGATCTGCCGGCACTGAAGCTGCACCTCTCTGGTGTCATTACCAGCAACAAGGACAGATGGAAAGAACTATCTGTGCACGGTACACACACAGTCACAAACAAATGTTCAAGAAACTCAGAATCAGTTGAGGTAAATTCCTAAAGGTAAAGTTTCTACAACCAAATTTAGAAAAAAAATGTTTTATTTGGAGTATTATTATTTTGTTTTGCACTTTTGGACCATTACAAGACAAAGCATCCAACAATCTACAAGTGATTTCTCAAAAAAAGAGATGTTTTTCAGTGTAACAAAGAGAAATATATAAAAGTCTCTTTGGAGAAAATAATGTTTATCTGCAATTTGATAAAACATGCTCTTGAGATGCTCTGCCAAAGAAAATTGTACCCTTATTTTAATATAAGTTACCATCTTTGTGTTTTTAGCCTTGTTGTGCTTTTTTCACACGCTCAGCTGTAGACTGCTGTAATTTGTAAGACAAAAAAAACTTAATAACGGTGCTGCCCATAAATATCCCAACAAAATCGATATGCTTTTTTCCACTGCAAAGTCATTTTTGCCTTGTTGACATGACCGCAATACAGTGAGAGGTTAAATTGTTGAACTGAGATTTGTCCACCTTTTTCTAAAGTTTTGTGCAAGTGCCACCTGTTTACCTTTGGGTGGTCAACATTTGAGTTAGGTATGATTTTTGGCTTAGCACCACATATCATATCTAATATACTGGGAATGTAATATAGTGGGACAGTGTATCGTCTTTTGAGATAGAATCTGATACTGGAAACATTTGCCAGTCAGGTTGCTGTGGTGATGTATCCACACACAAGCTTTGCCATTAATGTAAATATCCACCAAATATCAGATGTAAAAAACATGTGTCCTGTAGGCTGCAGGGAAACTTGGTGCAAGACTATGAACTAAAATAAGTGTCCAAGCAATCCAGCTAATGCTAGGTAAATAACACCTCCAACACTGACACAACCACAACCATGGTACAACAGGCAGGAGAAAATTCAAAGGAAAAACTCAAAAGTGACAAAAGTCAGTGACATGAATGCGAGTTATTTTGGTTTAATTTAAACACTGAACTGAGTGTAAACTTCTCCAACACTAGTCCTAGAAACAGGTAAGAGTCTCAAACCATCAAGGACGCAGGCTTGGAGAAGATCCCCAGATTTGATGGAACTTTTTTTTTTCAGTTGAAAATTTATATATTTCCCTGTGTTTGCCTATTGTGAACAGAGCTGGCCAGCAAGGCGCAAGAAGAAAAAGAAAGTGTGGACCTCCAATCACAAGCCTCAACCAGCCACCGTAACCCTGCCGATCAGCCACAGAACTCTGACTGCTCACCTCCTGGTGAATCTCATGACAAGTCACCAGACCAAATGTTGAATGGTATGAACTTGACAACAAACGTAACAACTTCCTGACATTTAACTCTCAAACTCACCATTAGCTGTGGTAACCTTTACAGGGGAGGCCCCAGAGGAGGAGAAAGAGGATGATGAAGTGCCTGAAAATGCCTGACTGCCCTCTGCCAAACGTACCACTGTATTTGACTGTGGCAGACGACCCTGGCAACAGGGCGTTGCCGTGCAGAGTTCACACTCTCTGTTTAAACACAGCAGCTGACTAAGTGGTCCTTCAGTGACTTTGAAAAGGGCCACTAGACCTTTTGTTTTTTTTACAACTGACCATGAAAATATCACATTCAGAGTGAAAAGATTCATTAGATAACAGCTTCTTAGCAGCTTCATGGCCCATTAACCGTGGTGAAAATGTTTTGTGATTTTATTAGAGATTCAGAGGAATGCTGTCTGTGAAATAGATGTCATCATTTAAATAAAAACAGAGGCAGGCAGGTAGGTCAAAACCAAAGAGTGTGGAGCGGCTGAAAAACCCTATTCAGGGAGATGGGAGACTGAATGTCTGTTATTAGGAATAATAATTAACTGAGCTGTTAAGAAGCAGTTGTCAAGGTTTTGTTAATGCAGCTGAGCACAACAACAGGTGTGATGTTTTAAACTTATAATATGAGTGTGAAAAGTGATTGCTGCTCTGTTCTTTGTTCCTGCTCCTTTTTATCTCACACTTCTACCCATGATGTCAAACAAAAACATGTTGGATGATGTTACAGCAGTTGTTTATCGTACCGCCTAAGTAGCAAGCTAAATGGGGCCGATTGCATATTGGCATAATTAACTATGCTGAGATTATTAATACCATACAGAATTATTTCTTCTGGCCTGCAGGACTTAGGCTATTTTTGGGGGCTAAACAGTCACGATGCTTTTGAAATGCACAGTATAAAAATGTATTATCAAATTTCAGTTATTTATGTTTTGCCAAAATCAGTTTGGTTATAAAAATCATACAATGAGCTTAATTAGCTTAGTGGTAAATGTAGCTAAGCAAAAAACCATACAGCCATTGTGTAGAAGGACAGAGTCTGGATGTTATTCACAGCTTGTTTACACCATTAGTGGTGTCTTATTTGAGTCAAAAGCATTTCATTGAAACTGAATCACTCTTTCAATTCATTTTCTTATCAAATCTCAATTACAACTTGAAGAAATATTATGATATAATATTCATTAACCCCGCCCTGACTATTTCTGCTGGTCTAACATGCCTCCTCAAAGTAATAAATATTAAATTAAATTTTGTATTATATGCATAACTAATGTTTGCGTGCACAATGTAGTGAACATTACCTGGAGGTGACCTAGTTGCTGCTCTGCTGCAGTTCACAGATGTCACAGATCACAGAATATGATTTGACAGCTGTCATGAGCTGCTGCTCAAAACTCGAATAATCTAAAATATCACATGTTCTTGCTTCCACATTTTACAGTATACATTTCAACAAATTCTAGTTTAACATTAAACAATATGCTATTAATACACTACATGGAAACAGCATGTAATTTATTATTTCTTTTCCACTTTTGACATTAAGCTGATATTGAATTTGCTTATTTAATTAGTATCTTTTTAAATGTTTACTGGTTAGGTAGAAGGTGAAGGGGGGAGCTGTACTTAAGAAAGCTAATAGAAAGAATTAGCTCCAAGGTGAGAGGCTTGGTAACTAAAGATTAACAAAGATTTAATAAGGGATTTGCTGGCTGCTAAGCCTAACCAAGTATTCTGCAATCTCCAAAAAAGACATCAGAGCTCATCTGTAGGATCAAATCAGAGTCAGTTCTGTGTTAGAACTGATTGTAATAAATCTGAGCCCTGACTGAAGAGTCTGTTTCACTTGAAAAATGTGTACATGCGGAAGCCAAAAAGCTATGACTGCCATTCAGCTGGCTTTTCCTTTTCCATGGCTAATAGCAGTAAAAAAACAAAACAAAACAAAAAAACACACACAATTTGTTTGAACGCACAGAGAGCAGAGCAGCAGCAGTGAATTGATGTGAATTTCTTTACATGTTTACATGTGACCTTTTTTTTAAAAACATGGGCCATCTTATCGTATTCTGGGCCAATGTACCCATAGGATAGCATTACACTGTATTCTCCATCATTGTAGAGATTGTGGAGATTAGCACTATGATGGAAAATGATGACGAACACTGAGTCCAAGGAAGTGTGATCATGAGTAAATAAATAAGATTTACCTTTAAATCGACAGCCCAGAGTTCAGGCAGCTCTTGTTGTTCCTGTGCTCGGCCACTGTCACTCCTCTTGGCTGTGAATAAAGAAAAGTGCCATAGAATCAACACGGTGACAAGAGAAACACCAGTTTCTATAGCAATGAGTCAAAGGCCGGAGCCAAAATGGCTGAAAGTCAAAGCTCTTTAGATTCTGTGAGCACTGTGTTTGTTAATGCAATGTGTGCTATAGTTATTGTGTGCTCTTTGACTCTGTGTGTGGGTGAGATTTTGAGTGTGAGTTTGTGTGAGAGAAAGTGTGAGAGTGTGCACTGTATACTGTACAGTTGTTTTCTGTATTATTGTATTAAACATTCACAAATCTGGCTCTGCCTTTGATTTTATTCAGTCTTGTTGTTTACATTTGGTGGTCAACAGGCTTTTATCTGAACTTCTGGTATCTGCTTTTACTATGTAGACATTCTACAGGAATGTCATTCCTGTCCAGTACATGCATATTAAGTGACTTCAAAGACAAAAAAAGAAAAAAGACATAATACTAAAGAAAAAAAAAAGATTTTAAAATAAAGATCCACTAAATCCACCTATTATACTTTTCCCTATTTTCTACTGTGCTGTGAAAGTTTTCACCATTCTCATTTCTTAGTCTTTAGCATATTTGTCAAACTTAAATGTTAAAACCAAATTTTAACATTGGAAAAATATAACCTGAGTAAATAAAAAGTTAAAAAAAAAAATAATAAAAAAAATGCAGTTCATCTGGTGTAAAACTAACATTTCACCATTTCATAAAAATAACATCATACCAACAGTCTAACATGATGGTGGTAGTGTGATGGTCTGTGGGTGGTTTGCTGCTTCAGGACCTGGACAACTTGCTGAAAGAAAAACCTGATGGAGACCATACAGCCACCAGTTTGTGTCCTGAATTTCAGGTAGAGTTGGATGTTGCTGCAGGACAATAATGTGAAACACAGCAGTGAGTCCACTGGTCAAAAAATTGGTCAAAAAATAAAGTAAAATGAGGGTTTGTGGCGTGGCCTAGCCAAAGTGTTGACTCAAATCCAATAGAAATTCTTTGCCATGCCCTTAAACAGGCCGTTCACCCATATCGAGATGGCGCCTCTCACACAGCTCGGGGTCCTTTCCTGCCAGAGAGGTAACATTCCATGATCCAGGACCTAATTTCAGTAACTGAGGATTGGACCATCAGACCACTGGTTGCTGTCTGAGCCACGTTGCACCCAACCGCTACAGCATCTTCTGTGGGTGTGGACCCACAGGATGGCTGTACCTGGCTTGTCCCAATGGGGTAAGGCCTGGCCAACAAGTGTTCTCCTTTGAGCTGAGGGGCCTCTTCAGGGAGTGGCCGCAGTAACCCTTTTCTGGTTATAGGTTAATCATGTACCATGGTGTATTCTTCATAGAGCTATTGGGATTTGCTCTCATCTAGGGCATGCATTTGCATTTACTATCTAATCTTCTTTTGTAAAAAGTGTGCACATTTGCCTTGAACACAAAGTTTTGGACCAGTCCAGAAACCTTTTAAGAACTTGAATTTGATAGCATTTGTTACAGCACTCATGACCTTACTCAAGCAAATATTGCTGAAAATGTCGAAATGCAATCTTTCAATTTGATGCACTAAATGTGTACTGCCAGCAGAGAGCACTGTGACTGAACCAACGTTTGTGATGTTGTGGGGATCTCATTCTATTGTTGCACAACAAATACCGGCCACCAGAGGGTAGCCGGGAACCGCTGTCATTAACAAGCAGTCACACTAACACTTACAGCTCTTTATCCATTGATTAGTGTTGTGTAGAGACACTTAAGGTGTCTTCAATCACATCCAATCAGCTCTCTGATTAACAGCACCACAAGAAGCTACAGAACATGCTATTCTTGCACAAAATTGGCACGACTAAACCGTACAATACATTGTGTTTCAGGTCAACGTATGACTAACGGGATGCCTTAAAATGTAAGCTGAGAGTGCAATTTGCACTCTCAGCACCACAAAAATGTTGCTGAGATCTTCTTTTCATTTTTTCTTTTTGCAACTTTAGAATTTTTTTTTAACACTTGCAGCTCTTGTTAGCTGGATTGTAGACAGCAATATGGCATCCAACAGGAGACAGACAGAGACAACATGGTAAACATTACGCAGAAGAGACTGATATTTTTTCAGAGCTAAAATAGATTTAGTAATGCCACTCTGCTTTTCATATCACCTAATACAGGGGTGGGGGGAACTCCAGGCCACACAGGCTTGTGTCCTGCAGGTTTTAGATGTGTCCTGGATCCAACACAGCTCAACATGACTTGAAGTTCTCCAGATGCCTGGTAATGAACTAATCATTTGATTCAGGTGTGTTGACCCAGGGTGATATCTAAAACCTGCAGGACACTGGCCCTTGAGGCCTGGAGTTCCCCACCCCTGACCTAATAAGACTGCTTGCAACTTTTCTTTCTTTCTTTTTTTTTTTTTTTGCAGGTTCACACGATTTACAGCAGATAGGTGTAAGAACACATGACTGTCATAGTCAAAGATGATTCACATTGAGACTCTGGCTTGATCAAAGCTGATAATTAGCCTATTTATCATAATAACTGCACCGTTAGAGTCTGTTAGTTATTTGGTGGTGTAATAAATGTCGACCTGAATCAGCAGAATTTCCCCAAAAAGCTTCTGTGAATAAGTAAGTTTCCCTTTCTGAGTTCAAAGGGTCAATTTGATGGTTTACAACAGCCTTTGAAGTCTGGCCAAGTTCATTCTAATTGAGAGTACAATTCTGAGTGGCAGCGGTTGCCAGCAGAGGGGCCTGTGTCAGACCATACCTTTGCCAACTTAATTTAAGCAAGTGGCATAGGGTCTATCAGATCTATCAGTAAATTCCTAAATTTACTGTATGTTTTGGCAGACTTGCACTGATGCGTTGACTGGTTTTACTGATCCCAGAGTGGAAATTAGGTTACTGCAGCAGCCAGCATGAGGGGATGTAGTTTGGGACAAAGTCAATAATAAGAGTGATGGAAAAAGATGTATAATTAAATACACTTGCTATCTAATCTCCGTAGATAGTAATGTACATCTGTGAAAAAAAACCAAAGAGAAAACATGAAGTTTATGTGTTGTGTATATCTGTTGAAGCAATAGTGCGTATGGGTTTTTTTTTTTAACTACAAATTTTGTACAACTGGCCGAAACAGCACAGGGAGTAGCTGAAATTTCAGTGAACCTCATTAACCAAAGTAAGTGTGCTATTTAATAGGACACAGGTTTAAATTGCAGTCACTTTTACCACTGTCTATTTCCCTATATCCAGATCATTGGGTCCAGTTCACTTCACCTCACCTAATGACATAAAGCAGCAGTTCCTCTGCTGAAAGAGTAATCAGTTCCATAACTGCCATGGCAGGAATGGAAAAAGGAAATGGAGAGGAAAAAAGCAGAAGAAGCAAAAGAAGAAGAAGCTGAAAAAATATCACTGCTTCTGTGTTCTAGCACGTGTTCTCAATATCACCCTACATTTAGTCATTTTGTATTTATCCTATTTCACTTCTCTCTCCTCGGCAAACCCAGTATGTTGGTTTGGCTTGATCAAGAATCATTTTAAAATCAGAAACTTCTATTAGAAATATGTAGCAAACTAAACCAATTGAAAACTGATGGGGAATTTAGTGAACTCCAGTGATTTTAATTATGGACTAGTTTCAATTCAGTGTGTAGCAAAGGTGAAGCTGAGGAAATGCAAGGACTGCTACAGGAGGATGTTGGAGGCCAGACACGAGCAGAACAACACAACGAATGTGTGGAGTGGAATGAAGAAAATCATTGGGTTCAAGGTAACCAATGGAGACAACCAGTGGAACCTGGAGAGAACAAATGGGCTAAACAATTTCTTCAACAAGTTTAGTTCACAGCTTTCTGCTACCTCCTGCACTGTACACCCTGGACTTCACACACCTTTATTACCTTTAGTGGTTTTGCCCTTCTCCCTCTCTTCCCCCAAGGTGAACTCTGGCCAGGTCAGGAGACAGCTGGAGAATCTAAACATACTGCTTGTCCTGATGGCATCAACCTCAAGCTTCTCAGGACCTGTGCTAGCCAGTTGTTTGTGATCCTGACAACCTGACTCTGTTTCACATCGCTTTACTTAGCACCAGTTCATATAACAGTTACCTCAAGGTGCTTTATTTAGTGAAGTGAACAACCATATTAGAGGAAAATCTCCGACAATCACTGGGCAACAGTGGGAAAAACTCTTGCCCAGTGATTGTTTCTTCTTTTACAGGAAGAAACCTTTTTTCATCAACCAGTCAGAACCAGAATCAGGAAAAGGGCAGCCATCTATAATGACTAGTTGGGAAGGTTTGGGGAAAGAGAAGAGAAAAAATGAGAACACAGGGAGAAACAACAAAACTCAAACTTTAAGAGAGAGGAGACAAAAGGTAATGAATGTTGTAGTGGAGCATAAACACATGGGAGTGAAAACACCACAGTGGACAAGAAGTGCTCAGGAAGCCACACAGCCTGCAGCAACTAAGAGATGGTTCAAGGGTCTTCTGATCCAACTAAGTGTTATCAAAGCCAACTATGAGCCTTATCAAAAAAAGTTTTAAGACTAATCTTAAAATTAAACCAGTACCTTCATCACATCACATGTGATGCCATGGCAGGACCACAGGTGAAAATACCAACCTAGTTTTTTAAGTGGATGATGTAATCATCTACATGATTAGTATTAGTGATGGGCTGGAGGAGAAGTACAGAACACTATTTGATGATTTTTTTTTTTGAGTAGTCTTGAAGAACTCATGACATGGTGATTGATTTCAGAAAGAAGAGGATGCCTATGAGGTCTGTACTTTGGGCCATTGCAGCACCTTGGCTCTTCTCTTTATCAGCTTGTTGCTGTGCTTGGGATCTTTGTTCTGCTACATGAGCCAGCTTGGGCCAAACTTCAGCTGTCAGACAGCTAAATATTGTATTGAAATAAAGAGGAGTTCATGGTTGACTCAGTAACTGTGAGGTTCCCAGGCCACGAGGCTGCAAAATAAAAAGAACCCAAATTAAACTACTGTGCCTGACAGCTGGTGTGAGGTGCTGATATTGGTTTGGTTTTCTCCACATGTAGTGTTATGGATTATGTCCAAACATCTCCACTTTGGTCTTATTTGTCCAAAGGACATGGCAAATGGTAAATGGAGCGGTTCTTAGCTACTCTTAGCACTTAAAACACTTCATTGTCTCACCCATTCACACTAATTCATACAAGCACTTTTTTTCTGAGCTTTTTCTATGTAAATGTTTTCTATTTACCATTCACAAACTCCAATGATGCATTAAAGAGCAACTTGGGGTTATATTGCTCAGCGATATTTGCCATGCAGACTGGAGCAGATGGGGATTGAGCCATCAACCTTTTGATCACCTGCTTTGCCTCCCGAGCTACAGCCATCCCTCGTTTACCAATATGTGTGTGGAAACATTTTTAGTCTGTGCAAAAAATGAGTTTTCATGAAAAATTACTGTCAGATTTATGACGTATGCACCAGCCAATTTTGTTCTTACCGCAGTGCACTCATTTTAAATCAGCAGGCTCGTGCTTGCTGCCTGCAATTCGAATACCACCACCTCCATACATCCATTTTTCTGTATAAGGAAACAAATTTACCTCCAGGTGAGTCCAAAAAAGTGGTGAAGTTACAAAAATGTGGTGAGTAAAAGAAAGCAAAATTTTAAAACAAGTTTACTACTGAAGAAATCGAAACAATCGTCTCTGAGGTGGAAGCAAAAAAAAAGGTTTCCATACTTTTCAAAAGTGTTTCTGCAGGTGTGACGATGGTAAAGAAAAATGAAACTTGGGCTACAATAACAGAGACAGTTACCATTGTATCCTCTGAGACGCAGACTGTGGCTCAAGTTAAAAAGAAATGGTTTAACGTTAAAGCCAATTCAAAACAGACACAGCTAGAGTACAAGGGTCATCTGATCTGTCAGACATAAATGAGAGACCTCCAGCATTTAGTTGGGGGATTTAACACAGTGGAATATCACCCAGACATAAGGAGGAAAGTGGTGACAAAGACCTTCATCCACAGGCAACTTTTTCCTCATTTGTGATCTCCAATTATTATTTTTTGTGTAAATAATGATCAAAATTCAAAGACATGCAGTCAGTGGGAACAGGTTAATTGGTAACTCTAAATTGCCCATAGGTGTGAATGTAAATGCAAATGGCTTTCTGTCTCTATGTGTTAGCCCTGCGGCAGCTTGGCAGCCTGTCCAGGGTGTACCCTGCCTCTCGCCCTAAGACCTCTCCAGCCTCCCCGCACCCTGATAAGGATAAGTGGAAAACAGTGGATGGATGGATTAATGGATGGATGGATGATCAAAATTCAAATTTTATTCAAGAGGGAAAAAAACATGTTCAAAACCATTTAAATTTGTAGGCCTGCATGATAAAGCTGGCATGCCTTCCACCTCAGAGCCTACTTAGCAGTCGTACAGTTCACTGCAGTTTAAAAAGATAGACAGCATTTAATACTTGTATGTGTTGGAGGCTTTAAAGAAAATTCTTATATGTATAATATGAAGGATTGCCATTTTAACATTAAACTGTCATTAGAGATCCCGAATTAAGTCCTGGTGAACTTCACCAGTACCTGCCTGCTACTGACCCTTCTAAGTCCTATGGAAGCAGTAGGCTAACTCATAAGTTATATACAGTATTCATTTCCATCTTTTCCTTATTTCATGATCATTTCAACAGTTTTAATGATAATTTCTCATACATAGGCTAAGCAGCACATCACTTATTTTAAAAGTGGGGAGGCAGTTTGCTGTTGCTTGTTCTGTTGACCCACAGTAATTGACATAAAAACGATTAGCATTTCCAGCTGCATCACAGATTGTGCAGAAACTGTAGGTGGGGTCACATTTAAGAGACAGGCTTTAAGATATCTCTCAGTTCTTTGTTTGCAGGCTTATCTTTATGTCACTTTATGTCCTTTGAATCACTGAAGTGACGTTGGGGAAGCACATGCCTACAAATGGCTGTCCTTCAGTGGGACGTGGATAATGTCAACTTAGGTTTTTCAGACTGGCTGTTATTCATGTTTAGCTTTCGTCTGCTAACCTTGGTGGTCACTTGTCCAAATGAAACCACTTGATGTAGTTAAAACTTGACAGCTGAGGAGGGACAAATGACATCTGAGTGACAGGAACTTGGAAGCCTGGTAGAAAACTTGATTAAACTCAAAGGGAAAAAACGAAACAGTTCAAAGTGAGTCCAGTTTATAGTGTACAATTAAAGACTATTGCTCTCAAAACTCACATTCATTGAGCTGGAATATCGACTGAGGTACCTCTGAACGGTCTGAGAAACAGCTAAGAAAAAACCTCAAAAACGTTCAGCTCCACTGAACCAACATCTTTCGTCTAAAAGGGAACCATCACTCCTCACTCCATACAATAAAACTTATAAATATTTCAGCAATGCTGGATTAATTGTTCCTTCATGAATTTTTGAGTTAAGCATCATATTGATCCAGAAAATATTTTAACAATGACTTGATGGATTTCTGTGAAATTTGTTTCTCGCAGGGTAACACACTGCTAACCCTATAACGCTCTGTTGCTTTTTCATTCCTATTTGGAGTTTAACGTGTTGTATTGATCTGTATCACAGTGAGTATGATTTGCCATTTATGTTTTCTTTTTCCCACAAGTAGATTAACCAGTGTGTCTAAACCAGCATATTAGTCACTCTTCTCATTTTTAGGTTTTATTCCCTTTGAACAGCAAATATTACAACTCATGGATATATGGTCAAATTAGTTCTATTGAATGTGCACATTAAAAAAAATCATATTAACAGATGAAAAATGTTGACTCTGTCTGTTTCTATTAAATGGACCTTCTTAGACGTCCTACACAGTGTGGGATGCTGAGACATGGCAAACTAGGATAGTAAGATTTTAACTGTTGCTTCAATTATTTAAGTGAGCTGGCCTTGAGAATAAAACTCAGGGTAAAAACTGGCTCCGGTTCCTTCCACATAACAGTTTTTACAGCCTCCAAATGAAGACACGTGTACATATGCAACACATTCTCACATCCGCTGTTATGACTGTGCTAATGCTAGATGGCCATTGTGGAAACAACTATGCAAGAAGAAAGTAGTTTAAAAAGATCATCAGGAGCTATCAGAGAATGACTCCTGCTGGTTATGTGAATGAAGGGCCTGTCTCACTGTTGACACTCACCATTTCTGTTCTTTATATGGGCTAATGGCGTGACTAATGCCATCAAACTGAGAGGGAGGAAAAGGGCCTGCCACACTGAGGTTCATAATAATTGGATTTTGAATAGAGTCTGGTTTGTTGCTGAAAGAGAATGTTATTCACTGTTTCATCACCCATACTTAATCCTCATTGCTCACGAACAAAGTGGTGCACCTGCACAGAAATTATGCTCATCAGGGTAAAATGGGAACAGGAAAGCGTTGAACTGGAATTCATAGAAAATTAATGTACTTTTGCTCAAAAACAAATGGTGTATTTTTCATCACCTCTCAGTGGAAACTCTACCTAATGAAGATTTAGGGACCTCAGCCAGAATGAGCTATACTACAAGAAAGACTCCCATACATATTCTTGACTAACCAGTGCAACAAAAGGTATAACTACTTGTATTGATACATTTATTTATGTCCTGCACAGTAAGCACATCTAGGCTACACAGAATGGACACTGGGCTGATTTATATTCCTTGTCCTCCAGTCTGATTTATTATCTTCTGGCATGACACTCTTTTCTTTTGACATCAGCTATACTGGTGTTTCAAACAAACAAGAAGGACAACGATGTCAGTACAGAAATAACCAACTGGTGGATCCAGTATGTAATAAGAATAGGGAAACCACGATTGAGTATACCCTTTTCTGAGACTTAAAATCATTAAAATTTACAAAATGGGTTAATTTTTTTAATTCGATTTGACCCAAAATGAGTGATCTAGCCCAAAAACTAATGAAAGTATTTGAAACTCTAAAGAAAGTGTTTCCTGAGTTCAGGGCTGACAGTTGTTTCCCCATAGATTTCTATTTCATAGATGTCTTATTGCAACCACAGCTATCGCCCCCTGGGTGCTACTAAAGAGAATGCTGCCTTGTCTTCAGATTTCAGACCTGGAAGTTATGTCCATCTTTTATACCGTCTATGCTCATCACACTGTGTTTCAAAATGCCAAGATAGTGTGTGTAAAAATTCTTATTGCACGGCTTCATAATGGGACATCACCATCCAACAGATTGCTACATCTTTACTGTCTGTGGCTGGGAAAGATGCTGTTTACCAGTAATATAGAGTGTGGGTGCCGGGTATTAATCAGACGGGATCATAGTTGATGTATCAAATCAGAAGATCAACAGAAGATTTGTAGAAAAGTAAGTCATCACTGTCATGACACTGGCAGTAGTGATGACATATCATAGCTAGGCTAATTGTCTGCCTCCCACCCTAACGTTAATCAGAACAAGAAGCCTTTTCTGCAAAGTTAGTAGCCTGACGTGGTTGTTATTTACTTAGTTTCGGACTGTTTATACTGAGCTTTTGCAGACATGTGACCACTAATCATGTGACGTTAACTTGTCTGCCATTTTGGATGAGTGACAATCGTGGTGACATTGTAGGATCAAGTGAATAAAGCCCCAGTCATGCAGACCTACGGACTGATCTGTGGAAACCACATGAGTGGAAAATGAGTGCTCCCCAACCTGTTGCGACTGGTTCCTGGAGGTTAATCGTGGGCACTGGGAAAATCATTTTCAAAGCCCATAATACAGACCTGCAGACTAGTCACTGACCCATTGGTAACCACCTGCTGGTTGGAAAAAGACTCCTTGTGACTGCTTTGGTCACCAGCATGTGTTGTCATAGTTTGAATGGAAGTGATGGACTTGTCTACAAACACTGGCCAGCTACGTTCCAGTGTGACACACACTGGAAATGGAGACCGTTTGCCTCCAAAGTAATAATTGTGCCCTTTGAAACCTGTGGGATGCAAAGCTGAGGTACCAGTCTTTCTCTGAAGGCAAATAATTTCTGGTTTACATCATACTTTAATCAAGATGTATTAGTGCTCAATAGTAGGTAGGGAGTATTTGCTGATTTCATCCAGCAAGAGCCAGCAACCTCCAAGAACCATTGCCAACCACTGGGGAAAGACACAAATTTTCCCTAGCAGCTGGGGGTTGTATCACTTCCAATATGGCAGACAACTTTCGAGCAATGTGCCTCAATATAAGGTTCAATTAGAGTATTTTATCTTATTATCTTATGCTAAGAATTTGTAAAGACACATTCAGTCGTACCAAATTGAGACCTTAACTCACATGTGTGTCATATTGTCCTCCTATATTTTGAGGTGCATTTAGAGTAGTGCCTTTTGGCTACCTGGGCTACAAATGTCTTGTTGTCTTTTGAGAGAAACAGAAACATCAGCATGTCTGTGAGGATATGCTGCCATGTTTGTGATTGAATGTGCACGCCATGCAAGCAGAAATGCATTTGTGCACACACGTGTGTCTGAGCATACCTGTTGTGTTCAGAGGAGAGAAAGAAAAAGAATCTGTCTCTGTCTCCGCTGAAAGCACTTGAACTCCGGGGCTTTCTGTTGCTCTTCAGATTCACCTGTGAGCTGAATTTTAATGCTTTGCAGTCTGGTGCTAAGCTCCCAGGCATGTGTCATATCACCATTCAGCATGCTTATAAGTTTAGAATGAAGAGATTCCTGTGGGAGTATTGGCTGCAATGGGTATATGATGGATACATAAGATATGTGCATTTACAGACAGACTGAGATTTTGTATTGAGGGTCATGTTGAATTGCATTTCTGATGGGAATAGATGACATCTTCATGACAGAGAACAGTCTGACATTAACATGCTGCAAAGCCCATCTGTTTTATGCTCCAAGAATACAGTGGATTTTCTCATTAATCTCCTTAATCAAATATTTATTATCTTTCTCTTACTTGCTCAAGTCTCTCGCGAAATGGAGAGAAGGAGTCATAAGCAGCTGATTGAATTTGTAATTTAGTTTCTATCTTGAAAATTCGATAAGCCTGTGCAGTAGTTTGGACTGTGTTAATGCAATGAAAATGTGAAGCATCTCCCCAGAGTGTTTGCCCATTCTCCTAATAGAGGATCTGTTTGTTCTGCCGTGCATGTGTGGACAAAATAACTGAACACATCTTTATGGTGACAGGGCAAGATGTGGAGTCAAATCCGCTATTTCTTTAGATTTTCTGATTCCCTGTTTCGTGTTCTTATGCTGATCATAAATCAATACTTCTTCCCAACATTTATGGGTGAAAAAAGTTTATGAGTTCAATTTCGGTAGATTTCCTGAAAAAAAAGTCAATGTTGCCTTTCACCTTGAGGTGAAAGGCCTTGTTGCCTTGTTGCCTTGTTGTCCTTGTTGCCTTTCACCTTGAGGTGAAAGGCAACAAGGACAAGAATTTGGGTAATGAATCAAATCGAGAGAATAGTCGACCTAGTGTTTGCTACTTACTTATCTGCACCGTGTAGGACAGTAGCATGCTTCCTTGCCTTGCATCTTTGCACCCTTCAGAACAGGTTTGAGCTGCCACCCAGCCTAAGTGACCAGCATAAGTCCTGTTGTTTACAGATTTGGCCCTATAGTATACTTTAGAGAAATTTTAAAGAAAAGCAAACATTTTTTTTCTCGAAAAACATCAACAGTTTTTAATGTGCCATAGAATGATAGCAAGTTTTTCTTTTCTCATTAAAAACGTTTATTTTCTCATCAGTTATTATTTTTATTTCATTTGGACTTTTTGTTAGTTAAGTTTCATTTACCTTCCACAGTGAGTTATCTTGTTTCAGTTTAGTTTTACTTGTTTTTGTTAGCTTTAGTGTTAGTTTTAACATTTTTTTATTATAATAACTTTGAATCGCAAGCTTGTAGACATCCAGGTCTCAAAAACACATCCATCAATTCCTTATTAGCTACAAGTTAACTAAATGTTTTTCACCCTCTTTAACAGGCTAATGAGGTATCCGATACCCAACTTTGTAAACGCAATAAGTGAGAACGAGCCGACGTAGGATTTTGAAATTGATACCATAAGTGCATCTCTCACAATCTTGGACAAGGTCAAGGTCAGAGGTCAGGTTTTCTGAAAATCTTGTGAATGTTATTATATATTATATTATGTCGAGTAGGAACTTATGGGGCGCCATTTGTAAACTGAAACATGCCGAAATTAACGGCAACATTTTTCCACATTTAGCTCTTACACAGGATTTTCACATTTATACCATAGGTAGAGCTACTGGGAGGCTGCGGGGTAGTTAAGTTTTAGTTAACTGTAACAATCTCTCTGAGAGGTCAGCAATGTGGTGATGACCACAGACAAGGGTCAGGATTACATAAGGGACAGTTTTTACTTCTATAGTGTATTTCATTACATGTAAACTCAGTGTGCTTACAACAGAAGATGTAAATATAAAAACCTGTGTAGGTTTACAAGTCCAAGCAAAATAAAACTTTACACACACACCTGTGCAAACAAACGGGTTTTGAGTCTGTTTTTGAGAGCTGGCACAGAATTATTCCACACATGCACAAGAGGGACAAAACCGACAGAAGCTGGCAGGGGACAGAAAAGAAAGATGGGGTTTTCTCCTGAAGCACGGGGAGAGCTATGACAGAAATAAATACCCAAAAGTTTTCAAAAATTACACATTGTCAGGTTGGATTTTAGGGTAGTCCGCAAAACATGACTCACAAGGCATTCAGAATATGAATGATGCAGCCATAAAACAAATCTCAGGGAGCAACAGGATGATATTGTGCACTGATGTTATTGCACAAGATGATTTTTTCTCATCTTCAAGCTGCAAAAGAAGGAATTAAAGAAAGTACCTGGATATAACAGCGAGGGGTTAATTGTGGAGAAGTGAAAGTCAACTGCACTTTAAACTAATCAAACAGTGATCTCTCTGCCTGTTTTCTGTGTGCAGACGTGGGCCACTGCTGAAAGAGGAGACCTTAAACTGAATGCTGAACAAGACAAATGCCTGCTGCTTCTTCAGGTGGTGTTTGGTTGTAAGCAGCGGGTGTTTTCAGTCTCCTGTCTGATGGTGAGGACAGAATATCAATCATTTGGTTGAGGAGTGAAGCAGCGTGTTTGATAAGCTACAGAAAAGGTGATGTATGAAATGCAAAAAAAGGTGAAACCAACCAGCAGATAGAATATACAAAGAAGAGAAGGAGAGCTTCGTCTCTTCTTTACAAGAGTAAAACACAGCTGTGAAATAAGCGGGAAAAATCTACAACGTAGCAATCGTTTTTGTGATTGCTGAGGTGCCCTTGTACAAAGTCCTGAAATGTTCAGCAGGTTTCTTTATTAAACTTTATTTTTGTGATATTTTTATTTACGAAATTCTCATTTAAAAAAATAAAACAAATAGCAAAAAGAAGTAAAAAGTAAACATTTGAGAATCTAATAATAATTTTGCAAATACTGGGACCCAACACACAGTTTTAGGAGTGTTTATTAATGCTGCACATATATAGTTTTCATGTTTTGGCACCTCATCCACCAACGTTCCAGCTGACTGTACGGACGCACTCCTCCTATCTGGTCTCCGGCTTCACTATAGAACAGGAAAAGCCTCCTTGAGTTCATTGCAGCACCCCTCCCCTGCAGCTGAGTCAGGGACCACACCTCCGCCACAAATTGATACCCAGATAATTCACATTTACTCTGTTAGTTCTTTCTCATTAAAAATAAATAAATAACTAATTGCCTTAATCCTCTGAGTTGGCGATGGGCCTAACCTCCTAACCTTCACTCTAACCCTATACAGGGTGGGCCATTTATATGGATACACCGTAATAAAATGGGAATGGTTGGTGATATTAAAGTCCTGTTTGTGGCACATTAGTATATGTGAGGGGGCAAACTCCTCAAGATGGGTGGTGACCATGGTGGCCATTTAGAAGTCGGCCATCTTGGATACAACTTTTGTTTTTTCAATAGGAAGAGGGCCATGTGACCAGAGATGGGCAGTAACGCGTTACTTGCCCGTTACTTGTAACGCGTTACTGTAATCTGATTACTTTTTTCAAGTAACGAGTAATGTAAGGGATTACTATTGCAAAAACGGTCATTAGATTACCTTTACTTTCACGTAGGAACGCTGCGTTACTGCGTTACTAAAACCGTGATTTTTTGCGAGAGTGTCTCATGACAGTGACGTAAGCGAGTGCGACGTTCGTGACAACAGCTGTCTGCAGATCAACAATGGATAATATATCCAGTGCGGAGAGAGTATGAGCGTGCAGCGTTCAAAGCGTGGAAGTACTGACCTTACTTTGAGTTTGATTCCATAAAAAGTGACAAAAACATTAGTGTCCGTTGTGCGTGGGAAGAAAACTTCTTTTTACAGCGAAAAAAACCCCTAAACTTCCAAGCAAGCACCGAGTGCGCTACGAGAAACTCGCGGATTCTTCAACTGACCGCTGGGGCACACCTGCACCGGGGTAAACCTCCGCCTAACCCAGTCCTGCTTTACAGGTGAAAATAGAGCAACAGGACCGCTGAGTCTTTGATTTTATTTATTTTCTGCTGTGTTTTACTTGCATCTATTTGAAAGAGTGAGTGTAAACACAAAAAAATATTTTATTTTATGTGCTGGAATGTGCAGAAAATAGGTTTAAATCTTAAACAAATTTCTTCCAGTCAGAGAATGTTGCATATAATTTAATTTTTGCTTGATGCATAAAGTTAAAAGATTAAAACTAATAAAACAAGTTTTAAAAAGAGACTTTTCCTTTTGATTACATTTTGTATGATGGATTATGCAGAAAAAGTTGAATTGGGTTGAAAGATCTATCGCTTTATCACCTAGTCAGGTTGTAAATCATGTTTTTAAAAAGTAACTAAGTAACTAAGTAACTAAGTAATTAATTACTTTTGAAAATAAGTAATTAGTAAAGTAACGGGATTACTTTTGGGGGGAGGTAATCAGTAATTAGTAACTGATTACTTTTTTCAAGTAACTTGACCAACACTGCATGTGACACATCAAACTTATTGGTAATGTCACAAGAAAAACAATAGTGTGCTTGGTTTCAATGTAACTTTATTCTTTCATGAGTTATTTACAAGTTTCTCAAACATAAATGTTTGTTCACAGCATTTATGAACAAACATTTATGAGGAGCGGATCGAAATTGTGTTGATATCTGGTGAACACAGTAACCGGGTCATTGCAGCAGATTTCAATGCAAGACACCCTACGAGACCACCCATCTCCCATGCTACAGTTAGCAAACTGCCTGCTAAGTTTCGTGAAACTGGTTCAGTGTTGGATTTGCCAAAATGTGGACGCAAGAAAACTGTCACTAATGAAGAAACATCAGTGGCTGTCCTAGCTTCATTCAGCAAGAGCCCACAGCGTAGCACTCGCCGCATGTCACTGGAGAGTGGCATTAGTCGAACATCCCTTCGGCGGATATTAGCTACTCACAAATGGCACCCTTACAAACTCCAGCTACTGCAGCATCTCAACGAGGATGACCCAGATCGGATAGAATTTACAGAATGGGCAAAACAAAAATTGGAACAGGACCCTCAGTTCACGCAGAAGATTTTGTTCATTGATGAGGCAAACTTTTATGTGAATGGTGAACTTAACAAACAAAACCACCGCTATTGGTCTGACACTAACCCACATTGGATGGATCCCTCCAAGACTGTTGGAACAACAAAAGTGATGGTTTGGTGTGGTATATGGGGTACAACGATAGTGGGTCCATTCTTCATCAATGGAAACCTCAAGGCCACTGGATATTTGAAATTGCTACATGATGATGTGTTTCCCTCTTTATGCACTGAAACTGGCACGTTCCCTGAGTTTTTCCAGCAAGATGGTGCACCACCACATTATGGGTGCCAGGTCTGAGCATTCCTAGATGAAAAGTTTCCTGGAAAGTGGATTGGTCGTCGTGGGCCAGTTGAATGGCCCCCAAGGTCTCCCGATCTGACCCCCTTAGACTTTTATCTTTGGGGTCATCTGAAGGCAATTGTCTATGGTGTGAAGATACGAGATGTGCAGCACCTGAAACTACGGATACTGGATGCCTGTGCTGGCATTTCTCCTGCGGTGTTGCTATCAGTGTGTGAAGAGTGTTCGAAGAGGGTTGCATTGACAATCCAACACAATGGGCAGCACATTGAACACATTTTATAAGTGGTCAGAAACTTGTAAATAACTCATGACAGAATAAAGTTACGTTGAAACCAAGCACACCATTGTTTTTCTTGTGACATTACATCCACCACACGTCTTTAAGGTCCACTTTACAATTTATTGGATAAAAAATGGCAAAAAACCATAGAGGTGTGGTGTGTACTGTCAACATATAGAAAGTACTTATAAAGATTTAAAATATCATGCCACATTTGACCTCTGACCTCTCCTTAAACATTAATAAATTGATCTGAAGGCCAAAGTGATAATGCGATATAGAGATATTCAAAACTATGTTACTTACTACCACTGATTGTATTAACAACACATAGGGAATGATATGTGTGGATTCTAAATATCTTTGCATTATGCCTTTGTTATGTACATTAAGACGCTATGACCATTTATAGTAAAGAAAAATGTTCACTTTATAATTATTACTAAACATTTAAACAATGAAATTAATGCCATGCATGTAAAAATGGCCTGTATTTGCATAGCGGTTTTACTAGTGCCTAAGGACCCCAAAGCGCTTTACACATTCAGTCATCCACCCATTCATTCACACACTGGTGATGGCAAGCTACATTGTAGCCACAGCCACCCTGGGGCGCACTGACAGAGGCGAGGCTGCCGGACACTGGCGCCACCGGGCCCTCTGACCACCACCAGTAGGCAACGGGTAAAGTGTCTTGCCCAAGGACACAACGACCGAGACTGTCCAAGCCGGGGCTCGAACCGGCAACCTTCCGATTACAAGGCATGTAGTGTATACACATATATTTTTAAAAAAAATCCTAATTATACTTTATACTAACACAACGTATCTTAAGAACTTTTGTTTCTCTAAAGATAAGCTGAGGATATAATACAGCACCAAGTGATGCCCTTACTTGGCCAGTGTTTAAATTATAGATTCAACTGAGCTTGTTTAAAGCTGATGTGAATTCTGTTACAGAGTTCTTTGCACGAGATGCCTAAAGACACAACAGCCCAACTAGCTCATTTATCCAAATAATTATTTGAAGCTTTTTATCTCCCAAAAATTGTTTGGCTCACAGGCCTTTGTTTTGACACATATAGTTTATGGTAAAGATGGATGTATCCTCGAAGATGGAACAGTGAAGCCAGAACAGTACAACTAAGGTCCTGGCTGCAGTGGTTTCATATTCAAACAGCATCTGCGTCTCTCAGGAAAATACGTTTTCAAGATTGTTTCCAAGCCTGATGAGAGATCAGGCTAGGGTTCGTTTTTGAAAAGAAAGCCCTATTAATTAAATATTAGTATTCAAATGGAGGCTTCCCAAATCAGCTTTGGAGTTCTACTCATGAGGCCCAAACTTTTGTCCAAACAAGGTGGCGAGGGCAAGGGCTTTTTTTGTTGCAGTGCAGTGAACCACCACTGGGACAAATTTCCCAGAGGGGTATTTTTAAGATGTTTTTTTGTCCTTTTAGAGTAACACATTCACTGGGCCTAATTACTGAGGCGCAGTTGATGTGTGTTCAGCAAGAAAACAGCTAAATGTTCCACAGAATGTACTGCATTTGTGCAGCACCAGTGCCCGCAAGGGAAGAAATTTACATTGCTATTCATTATTATCTCTCCCTAACTTAAAACTAAAGGCTGTGACTGATCGACCTTCAAGTCAGGCTGATTTCACCATCTTTTAGGCCCATTATCAGCAGTTTTAAAATACCAACTTGGCTCTTATCTCCAACTTTCACAAGTGCTGCAGCTGCGTGTACACTCATAATTGGTATTTTTTGATGTCATACAGTAACTGTTGTGCAAGCATTTTTTTTCTGGAAGTTGCATAAATATCAAGCATGACTTCATGCATTACAAGAAGAGACAATATGAAAGCAGGGCTGTAATTTTGCTCTCTGACACCAGACTCTGACACCCAGGGGATGATTGCTTGTGCCGGTTGACCTTTGAGAGACCATCCAATTTGGTGCAGCACAGTTCAGAGTAAACAGCAGCGTGGTCAGCTAGACTACATGCTTTGAACACTTTGGTATGAGGCACAGAAGTTTTTTGGGGGTTTTTTGGTCACAGCACACATTTGGATTTGTCACGCACAGGTATAACTAACACCATCAATGACTGCTTTCTCTTTTCACCTTACGCTTTCAAGGACATTGCACTGTACCAGCTGGTTCAGTGTTATCAGTGCTTACACCTGTGCTTCAGCTGCTGAGGTAAGTCAGCATGTGTGCTGTGAGAATTCATGGCAATTTTAGCAATTTCCAGGAAAAATGATTCAATTCTAAAGTTTGTTCAGCAGTCAGAGCCAAATGTTTAGCATCAGTGCACCAAAGAGGAGTTTGCATCCAAGCAGCTTGTTTTCTTTAGCACCCCCCCCCACACACACACACACAGAGGCTTTGCATTCCTCCAGCAAATCTCCAGTTTAAATGAATGTTTTACCATCCATGTGGCATATGGCTCTAGGGATGGGAGCGCATGTTTGTCAGCCAGTTAATTTGGTCTCCATTGATAATGATAATTAGCACCTTTAAGTAAATAAACATGCTAAACTGCCTTGGCCATAAATATGGAGTCCTGTCTATCTTTCAGTATACAAACACAGCCACACAGAGCATGGTGATATACCCTTACTGACTTGATTCATTAACAATCCGAACCTTACAAGCCTCATAGTGCAGGAAAAGCTCAAGACTTATTGTCGTCATGCAACCTTCAAGAACTAATGAGGCTCAAAAACAAAGCTATGCTGTACTCGTGAAACAACCCAAAAGGAAAGAAAGTCATTCCTTTTTGTGACTGCTTCATTCAGAAAACAGCTGTCAGGCAAACTGACACAAGTCATGCAACATTTCCACAGAGCTTCATGGGAATCCAGAGGCTGCTCTCTGGTGTCTATTGTTGGTTTGTGTCAACAAAATAAAAGATGGAGTTCTGTCTGTTGATTATTAAGGTAATTTGTTATTTCTTTCCTTTAGCTCTTCCAAAGTGTAATGACTCCAACACTTTTCAAAAGATGAAACTTTTTCTCTGAAAGCACAGTGTGTCTGTTTCCAGCTTGCATTATGCTTTTTCAATTTTCATTGTACACATTGGATAACCGGGCAATGAAAATTTAAATCGCTGTTTTCACCAAAAGTGACCAAAGAAGGTGTTTTAACTTTGTTATTGAAGAATGACTGTTGTCAGTATTTATATTTGCATAAGTAGCCATTATACAACTGCAAACCAACAGTGGATCAGGCGAAGAATTTACCTACAGGTAGGTCCATATGCTTTTTTATTTATTTGTAAAATGACATTTTTTAATAATAATTTTTGCCTCTGCACACCAACACAAAGGATTTTTAACCAAACAAGCAGGATGTGATTGATGTGCAGATGTTCAGTTTTAATTCAAAAGGAACAAAAGCATTTTTTATTTTTTTATGAAATACCCACATTTTTATACATAGCCCCCAGTGTCAGAGGCTCAAAAGTAGGGCCTGCCCCCTCAGTATTTCATGGCAAATTAAGCAATTCAAAGATCTGGAGCTGATTCCAAGTGAATCATTAAGTTTTTTGTTAGTTGTTCACTGGAGCTCTCAATAAGACATCCGAAGAGATGTCAGTGCAAGTGAAGGAGAGCAGTGTTAGGCTGAAAGACCAGAATAAATCTATCAAACAGGAAAACTTTAGAAGCAACCAAATCAATAGTCTGATACTTTGTTAAAAAAGAATGAATGCACTGACCAGCTAAAGTTTGCAATGAATTATTTCAGTTGAAGAACAATCTTGTGTAGGTGCGCACATCATTTTCAAGGTCTACAATCAAGAGATGTCTTCACAATTGCAAATACAGAGGGTTTACAACAAGGTCCAAACAAAAGGTTATGCTCAAGCCCAGAAAGGCCTGATTAGACTGTGCCAGAAAACATCTAACACAGCCTGCAGAGTTGGGCAGATGAAATAAAGATGAACTTGTACCAGACGGGAAAAGAAAAGTGT
The DNA here is from genome assembly GCF_001858045.2 of Oreochromis niloticus. NCBI lineage: Eukaryota > Metazoa > Chordata > Actinopteri > Cichliformes > Cichlidae > Oreochromis > Oreochromis niloticus. Next base: position 30,518,963 of record NC_031987.2, on the reverse strand, counting down.
GGAGAAGGAGAGAAAGGGTTCATGATCATATCGCAGGCAGTATTATGGCATGGACGTGTGGCTCAGTGGAACCAAGCCACTGGTGTTTATAGATGATGTGACTGCTGACCGAAGTAACAGGATTCAGTAGTGTAAAGGGCTGTACTCTCTGCATAATGACCCAAAGCATACTGCAAAACCAGGCCAAGGGTTTCAAAAGGAAAAGAAATGGGATATTCTTCAGTGGTGGTCTGACTACCTCTTCATCCAAGTATCAAAAACAGTCCCTTTTTTTTTTTAAGTTAGTTTCACCAATTAATTTTGAGCCTCTGACAGTGACTGACTATGTATAAACATGGGTAATTCATAAACAATTAATGCAATACTTCTGTTAAACCCCCCAAATTAAAACTGAACATCTGCATGCCAGTCACAGCTTGCTTGTCTGGTTCAAGATCTGCTGTGTTAGTGTACAGATGCAAAATTAGAGAAACATAACAAAAACGTATGTAGATCATCCACGTGTTGCTTTTTCTTTCTGTGTCTACCCGCATCTTATGACCGTAGGTGACAACAGAACAAAACTGGTAAAGTGAGACACTCTTCATAAAAATCAACCTGACTCTTCGTGTCGGTCAACCCAATAAGAGATTCGTAAATTCGAGCCTAATCTTCTGGTGTTTTTTCTTAATTTGTCAAAAATACAAACATTAATAATTAGTCAGACTTTCTGTTTTGACAACAGTGAGTGGTTGATTTCAAACAAAACATTAATCGGATCTTTTGAGAAAAAAAAGTCTTTAGGCCTGTTCTTCATCAAGCTGTGAGAGATCAGGAGTCTCAGAGTGTGTTTATGCTTCCTTTACCCGACAACAGCATGACTGATGGCTCAAAGATGATTCGTTAAATATTTGATGCTGTTTTCAGAACGTTCCCTTTCATGCAGACATGCCGGCTGTACTTGCCGCTGTGATGAGAAGTTCATCTGTGGAGTCCTGTCTCAATTAAAGTTTTTACACAGCCTCCCAACTGCAGGGTTATTACAGTCTAAGTTTGTCCTCACAGGAATCACTGCTTTGATTCAGAGTATGTACTTGCACTCTTGCTTGTCCTGCAGCTGTGCTAGTTTGTCTCTTAACTTAGTGTGAGATTTTGAACCCAATGCTACCATCACGTCAGCTGATATTAGTATTTCAGAGTCATTTTTTTCTAATTGAGCTGAAGAGAAGAATTTCTCCTTTATAGTCAGAAAAAATTTCTGTCTTACGCACAACAAGGTGCCTTCAACATTAGATGTAGATGGCAGATTAATTTTTGACTTTACAGCTTTTAAGTTAAACTAAATTCTGTGGTAGAGTAAATTTCAGATAAAAGAAGTCCTCTTCGCTGTGCTCTATTTACTGTGCAGGAAACTGTTCTGACAGGTGAAGAGCTGGTGAGACAGAGGCAAAATCTTCTTCCTGGACAGGGACTGACGGAAACCACAGAGCCCTGGAAGGGACATAGAGGAAATAATTATAATTGGCAAGAAAAAGAAAAGCACTCTTAATCTCACAACAATATAATCACAAGTCTCTAAAGTCAGGTTCCATATGGTAGGGCTACACACCCCACTACAATGAGACAGGATGTGAATGTGGAGCTGCAACTCTTTCATATCCATCCATCAGCCCAGTGTTCATTTCCTGGACAAACACTGACCCACATCAAGCTGAGAGTAAATGCAAACGGATGTTGCAGTTTGACAAGAAGCCGAAGGACAGCTTAAAAATCTCTACTGGTGACACCATTCGAACAGCAGATTCAAGTTAGGAAATGCGCTCTAATTCAGGTTTGGTGGGAAGTGGAGGTAAACAAAGTTTGTTACATGTCAATAGTTGCTCAGAGGTTGGTTTTCCTTCTTTTGTTCAGCTACTTCCAGCATTTCTTCTAGAGCGACAGCTGGAATTAACATCTCATAGAAAGTAGGAGCTGAGCTGTGCTGCACTCTGGTGAACCACAGATTAATTTGCTTGTAATGACTGGGTTAAATGACTTACTTAGTGTAATGTTCATCTTTGAGGAATAGTCAGACTCCAGACTTTTAAGCCCCTAACCCTAAATGGAACCATGGTGACCCGGTGGACATTAACAAACCTGCACAATGACTGCTGCTCTTCCAAATGTGACACCATTTAAGAGGAAACAAACAGGCTTTCCAACAGTATGAGATTTATTGCCAATAAGCACTGTTAGAACAAAGAAATAAACCACCAAACACAATTTTCCTTACTTTTGGTTTTAAGTTTAGACCAAGGGTAGTTACCTCTACATATCAAAACATAAAACTCATATTGTGCCGAGTGGTTAAGGATAAATGAGTGTACTGATAAACCCCAAACAGGTCTTGTAACCAAACTCGCAATAATCAGAAAATAAATAGTTATATTGCACCCTGTGTCTTTGAAAGTGCACTACTTCACCTCAGTGCACTTTGCAATATAAAATGAATAAATGATCAGACACCTCCTCGATGGTATTAGTAACGGCTACGAATTTAAACATCCAAAGTGCCCAAAACTTTTGCACAGCAAGTTCTGTATATAATAAAAGATAATGCATTTTTTCAGTTCTACCACTGAATATAATTAAAGGGATTTTTTTGGTTTTACTCTGGCTGCTCACTCATAGTGAAGCTGTTTGTGTGTTTGCAGAGATAGAAGTCTGCTTATTTTCAGGTCTGTGAAACATAGCACAATTTGTTAGGTGTTGTTAGCGATTATGTAGATCAGCTGTCAGCTCTATCGCGCCGAGTGTAATGTAATCTACTTTCCTAGGCATGCTTTGGCTGCCTGCTTTTGTCAGGACGTGGTGACAGATAGGAACCCAGACTTTGATTTATTGCAGACAGTAGCCTTAAATTTCCACTTTGTCATTAATCACGTTGATTGAAAGACTTATATTGACAATAAATAAGTTATATTTTTTATTTTTTTAAAGCATGATAATAGCACTATTTTAGGGATGGCAGTGTTGGTCAGCTGTCAATCCAGACAGAAATCTCTGTGGAAGCTAAAGTAAAGATTCTGTTTCTCACCTTTTCTCCTCCAATCATAAATTATTCTTTCAGACATTTGGAGTCTGTATCTATACTTAGTGTCAATGTCAGACTTCCTTACAATTCTGTGAAATGTGATGGTACTACAGTATATGGCTAACACCAGGCTTGTCTGTTTTGTGCATTATGTCAATTAAAGTCATAGATGGTGATATTTTTTGTCCCCTCCAATTTTGTTGAGTTCTTCACATTCCTGTTGCTTGATAGGTTTTTTTGGGGGGGAGGCAACACAGAGGAATCACATTTACACTCTAATCTAGAAGGTGGCACTTATGTCCCAAAAAGCTGTCCACCATTGCCAAAAACAGAGAGGATGTTGACATTTTTCCCATTTTCCTGCTTTAGCCAAGTGGAAACCTCCTGGGCTGACAATTGACACCAAGTGGCTCCTTAAAACCATCGACAGACACTTTTTATTGGGGCAAGTGCTCCAGTAAAATCTTCACTTTGAATTTTAACAAGAGTTGATTAATTTCGATTTCTTGTACTGGGAGAAGAACAGTTCACAGTTTACCTCTAATGCACAATGTGAAAGCAATGCAATTGAACTTGAGCTACAAGCTGCAGTGCACCTTACAGTCTAGACTGTGTGTGATCTGTGGACTGGCACGCTCTATGAAACATGATGCCAATAAAGTTTTTAAACCATGGGACTGATCAACTTTTGATTTTTATTTGAATCTGTGCTGGCCACTCCATATTTTCAAGCTTACCATCTTGTTCTTTTTTTCTGATGTAGTTCTGGCATAGCTTGGACTTGTGTTTTAGGTCATTGTCCTGCTGTAGGATGAACCCCTGACCAACTAGGCGCATACCAAAGGGTATTGCATGGCAGAATGCTGTGGTAGCCATTCTGGTTCAGGGTGCCTCTCACTCCGTACAAGTCACCAATTCCGGATCCAGTAAAACAGACACAGACCATCACACTTTCCTCCATGTTTGACAGTTGATGGCACATACTCTGGAACCATCCTTTCGCTTACTCAACTGCATACAAAGATCCTGAACCAAAGATTTCAAATTTTGATTCATCAGTCCATAATACTAGTCTTCAGTAGTCCAATGATGGTGTTTCATGGTCCAGGCAAGCCTCTTTGTCTTATTCTGATGTCTTAGTAATGGCTTTCTTGCTGCAACTAGCCCTGTTACACCTGTAGCCTGAAGTCTTCTCTTCACAGTCGAAGCTTAGACTTTCTTACTAGGACCACTATTAAGCTGCGGTTAAAGCTGTTGTCCTCTGAGCCGCCTATCACGCAAATTGTTAACTCTCAGAATCTTGTTCTCGTATTCAGTTGTGGCTTTGGGTCTGCCAGACCTCTTCCTGTCAGAGTTTGCCCCAGTTTCTGAGTGCCTTTTGATAGTGAGGGAAACTGCGCTCACTGACACCTTGACGTTCTTTGCAATTTCTGTGTAGGAAAGACCTACATTTTTAAGTGTCATGATGGTCTGTCTCTCTTCCATTGTTAATTTCCCCTTTCTCACCATTTTTGTAGCAACACACTACTTTCTGCAGTACAATACTGTTCAACTGATGCTCACAAGGGTATGGTACCACAGTGTGTTCCAACACTGCTTTTATGCAGACAAACGGGGTTGTAAGTAATCCAGAAAAGTTGGAACACCTCTAGAAATTAGTAGTACCAGTTTTCAAGGCTTGATCAACCTCCATTGCTGCAGAACAGTTTTAAATTGTTAACCCATTTTGTTGTCCCTTTTTTGTTCATTCTGAAATGTACATATATTGTATATTTTTCTGTTTTAGGTAACCTTACCCTTTTTTAACCTCTGGCAGTTCACCATTTACCTTTGTACCATTTTAAGCTATTCTTTGACTTAAATGACTTAAACTGCAATAAGTAACAGGAAAAATTGAGGTGTTCTAAAACTTTTGACTGGTAGTGTATATTTATATATATTATATATAAATAATATATAATATATATAAATATACACTACCAGTCAAAAGTTTTAGAACACCTCAATTTTTCCTGTTACTTATTGCAATTTAAGTCATTTAAGTTGCATTCTACTTAAAATGATTATTTCATGTTTATTGAAGGTGAAAATTGTGTTTGAGTGCAATTATGGACGGTGAATTAAAGAACTGGACAAAACAATCATTGCTACTATCACGTTTGGATGGATATATTTTTTTCTAATCTTTTTAATTGATCTGGATTAATTTAAACCTTTTAATAGGTTATAGGTGATCAGTTTGAGTCTAGCTTATACTTTGCTTGCCTTTTGGCAAAAGCACAAAGAGGAATTCAATTCAGATCAATTCAATTCAAATCACAACAACAGTCACCTCAAGGCACTTTATATTGTAAGGTAAAGAGCATACAATAATAGTAAAGAACCTGCAAGTGAGGAGGAGAGATGGATAGAGAGAATAGGAGAGAAAGAGGCCAGATCACACGTGGATGATCTCCAGCCTCCTCTTACTTTTGCTTTCAATACACAAATACTTGTTTGCTATATTTATTATCAGATTACATGTTACAATCTGGTTTAATACAATCTATTTATGTGTGGCTGACCAGAGGTGGCTGGACACACACTGCATTGAAAGAAAGTAAACAGGAAGTCAAAGCCTTAGAGTTATAATGCCAACACAGCTTCTTTTTTGGCCATATTGATTGTGTGAACGCCAAAACCAATCTGAATACTGTAACTAATAAGTGTATTGATACATTGTCATAAAAACTGTTGCATAAATTTGATTGTGCTGTCGTTAACATGAATCTGTTTTTTTTTTTTTAGTTTGTTTGTTTTGGATGTTGCAGAAAAAGACAATAATGCAAAGGAGAGAGGCAAAGCTACACAGAGAGACAGCAGAGATCACACCCAAGAGATGAAACTGAGGCACTTGTTGCCACAGTAGCAAAGCACATCAAACTAGGGAAAAGAGAAAAACAGTGTCTGCGATGTAAAAGGGAATGTTTGTGACCCAAACTGGGAGAAGTTGTCCCAAAAATCCTCAGTGCGACTTGGGATTTAATAGTGATCCTTCAACTCTAACTGGCTTAGAAGCTTTTGTGGTTGGAATCCACATCTAGAAATGCAGCTTTTTGTTTTTCATTTAGGATGTTTTTGGCAACAGCAGTTTGTAAAAACTGGCCAAACACTTAAAGCAGAAAAAAATAAACACCTGTCTATAAATCAAACATTCTTTCTGGGCACAGTTTTAAATCAGAACAGCAAGAAATCAAATTCAGTGCTGATGATGAACAGTAATACTCTGAAATGTCACAGACAGAAGAGTATATTAGTCACAGTGTGAATATCACACAATTCTTAGACATGCAAAATATTCCCTGGTCATGATGTATCATTGCAGCCATAATCAGACAAATGTTCTAGAGTGCATCAAACTACTCTTGCAGTCCTCTTCACACAGGGTGTATTTATCACCTCCATCTGAAAATGGGGGAAACCACAGATATTGTCAGTGAGGCAGGATTTTTTTCAGGTGATGGAGACACTGAGTATTTTTATATGTGTGAAGTTTAGCTTAAGTCAGCTATAATAACCTAAAAGTCATTTTAAAATATTCAAAGACAGACAACGTCATAGTTTGATGTAACAATACTAACTCTGAGTTAAAGACAGCATCAGTGACGCTAAAAGTAAGCAACAAGCATATAATATCAACACTACATATACATGACGATAAAGCATAAAGTGACATTAAAAAAGCTTTTAGGCTTAGCCGTTTATTGACTTTAACACTGAATGCTGAATGTGGCTGTAGATGTCATTGTTGCTGCTTGCTGCTCTAGAAGAGTCATTTGAAGCAGCAACATCGTGACATCATGTTCTTATGGAAATGTCTCCCGGTGAGGCCCCTCCCTGTCCGGGTGACATCAGCCGGAGCTCGGCTGCTTTCCTCCAGGAGTCCTCGGTGTATCCGCGCATACACATCCAGCACCGCCACCGGGAGAGCTCGATGGAAAGGGCGCCTGCTCGGCTTTTCTAACCGCTTTTCTTCATGGGACAAAACAATATTACTACTTCCCCGCCAGGTAAGCTTCCATCTTTCTTTCGTCTTCATTTTCCTCCGCGTCAGTTAGAAATGATTTTTAAGAGACAATGATACTCTACCTGAGGGCGGCAGTTTACAAGCAGCAACTTTTTTTTTCTTTTTTTATGAACCTCAGCGTGGAGAGCGGTGCTTACATTTAGGCTGTTAGGGGAGAAAACGGCACTTTCTAGCTGGGGTTTAATTCCAAAATGTTCTCACTTAAACAGTTACACGGCTTTATTTGGCTTGTGCTCCCCGTCTCGCTGTTTCCTCTCTGTGAGTGCAACTCTATCATACCTACCTAATAACTACAGTAACGGGTCTTTCCGCCGTTCACGTAGCGGTTCTTTTTGCCTCGTTTGCGCTGCTAAAAGTCATGTGTGACTCTTCTTCAAGTGTAAATCCGCCGGAAACACAGGTAAAGCCTCGGTAAGCTGTAATAAATGTCGGATAGCGAGCAGTAGCAGTGTTACAACCTGATAGTCTCACTGTAAGCTAATGTTCAGTTCCTAGCTCAAATAGGGCTGTGGGTGCGTGTATTGTGGGTGGTGGTGGGGGGGTCACACTGGTTTCCATGACAACACATTAAACACAACACTGATTTCTACTGAAGATTCGACACCAGCACCTCCACCACAATCATCATCCTCACAATAACTACAAGCTGCAGTTTTCTGGGTCAGAGCTTTCACACAATGCACACTGGGTTATCACCCTTGCTCCTGCATTGGCGTCCCTGACCTCCAGGGCCCTAAACCAGCGCCCCACGTATCATTCCGCCACCTACTCACCACCTGGACCAGTAGATCAGAGCTTTACTGGCCCTCTTAATTTTCACTGGCCCAAGGGGAGAAAAATCCACCCTATCACTACAGAACACATTTGACTGTAATGCAGTCCTAGCACTAGCCCCACTCTCCCATGGGTCAGTAAAAACTCTTGTTTGTAAAATTTTGTTGTATAAAATTTAAAAATGCTGCATTTAAGAAAAGCTCATCGCCAGTAGGATTCACTTTGTACAGGTTTTAAAGCTGTGGCAGTTTCTAGTCACTTGCTCGATGTTGTCACCCTTTTGTTATCTGCATCTAGTGAAGCTAGTAGGTTCTAGGACACATACAGGCAAAATATGTTCTGTGCACATCTCAGTCTGACGTCCAATGGAACAAAAAGGAACAACCCACAAAAACATTAGGTGAAAAGCAGAGTTATGTTATCTGAATTCCAACAGAATTTAGATAACATAGTGCTGAATTCCCCACTTGTGTGTTGCATAAAGTACTTTATTTATACAGTAATCAAATCTGTCCTGCAGTGGAACCTACACAAGTAAAAACAGTTTGACTGAAGTATTACAGCAGTAATAACAAAACAGAAAATAACTGGAGTTCATTCATATATGTACAGTATAAAGGATGGGTGTAGTTTCTGGGTATTAAAAGTAAAAACAATATGAAACTGCCTTTTTAATTGCCCGCTGGGCCACAGGCTGTGGTTGTTTTAATTCTCTATACGTCTCTATGATGGTCCTAAGCCCTGACTAGTGTAAACTCATTTTTTGTGGTCATCATTATTTCCGATCATCTTAAATAAAATGTCGGCACTTGTTGGGCATCACTTCGAAGCTGTTTGGGAGTCGTCTTGTTCTTTCAAAAATACAGTTTGAATAAAATGCTTCTCAGGGAGTCCAGGGTTAGCTTAAGTTATTTAGCTTCACAGGCAGTGTTGGGTAAGTTACTTTAAATTAGTAACTTAGTTACATTACTAGTTACTTCTATCAAAAGTAACTCAGTTACTTCAAGTTACTCGTTACTTTCAAAGTAACTAGTTACTAGGAAAAGTAACTTTGGTTTTACTCAGACTTCTCTTGTTAATGTGTTGCTTCCGTAACTGGATACCCAGCAAGAGTACCAGTCTTCTAGCTTGCTTACTTGCCACAAGAGCACTGTGCCACCTACCAATACAAAGGAAAAGATAATGTGCGTATTTCCACGAGAGAAATCCCACGCCTGGACTGTCGTTGACCGCCGCCATGATTCTAGCCTACATCACAGCGTCATGTGTGCTTTTTACATCCAACACAAAAACTGCAGTCGTGGTGCTTTCAATTGTACTCAGAACTCGGAAATTCTGCCTTCTGAATAGGAAGATGTAGGTAACACCAGACTGCAAATGAGCTGCATACAGAGCTGGACTGGGACAAAAAATTGTCCCGGGCATTTTAACTAGAGACCGGCCCACCATTATAGGAAAAATCATAAAGCCTTTGAATGAAATTAAACACTGTTGTGACAGTGATGTACACACTTTTGATGGTATATATGTATCAATCTGTCAATCGTTTGTTGTAAGACTCAGATAATTATTTTTTAAAAGCTAGACATTTTAAATGAGAATAAGAAAGAAAAGTATTTCTTTGTGCCCCCCTTTCCCTGTTAATGCCCTACCTGGCCCCCCTGGAAACACTTTGCTAGACCCGCCCCTGCACAGTTACCAGCTGTCAGCTACATAGAAAAGGATCCTGGTGTTATTTGTCTCTCAGAAACAGTTCATAACTTCCCTTCAACTCATTCATGTCACCTAAAAGGTAAACCTGTTTCTCCATCACCTGTTCAGCTCTGATGATTCAGTAAGGACATCTCCTGGTTTCATCTTCATGTTTCCCTCTCACCAGATAACCAAACCGATATCATGACCAGCAGCTTTACAGCTGTGGCTCCAGCAAACATCAGCTGATACTAGAAAGTAATATTAAATAAATTCTAACAACAGCTGATCAAGCTTAAACGTGCTGCTGTTGTTTAGCGCGACATCTGCTGGTTTTCTGGCTTTCTGGCGCAAAGTGAGCGATAAACAAACAAGAGAGAAAAGCCGATCAGCTGATCATTGATCAGTTTAATGATTGAAGTAGGAACAGGAGAGGGAGGGGAGAGAATGAGAGGCGAAGAGGCAGCTGTGCAGCGTAAACACAGAATAACTCCAGCTTTGTGTCTTTTTCATTGTAGCTGAAGCTGTGTTCCTTTTCACCTCAGTACGAAATGCGTAATATTTTCTCTGAATACCAGACGATTCTGCTTTTTATGGGACGGTTGGCAACTCTAATGATTAACCTTATGAACAAAATAAAGTTCAACATCAGTAACATAGCACCCACCCAGCTGTATAGAAACTCCGTCATGCTAGCTTGTACGCAGTACGAAAAAGTCAGCATAACGAAAGTAAACTCCAACTAAACTCGGTTTATATCTGACCCAGATAGACTGCAGGTCATAACTTCTTACCTGAAGTTCAGTTCACCTGACACTGGGACCGGCGGCCGCTTCGGGTCTCTCCTCCTCTTGCCTCCCTTTTCCTTCATCCACCTGCTGGCCTCCACCACTTGCTAATGTTAGTGAATATGATGACATGCCACCACACGAAGTAACGAATAACGAGCCTATCTAAATCCCAGTAACGAGTAACGCGTTCCTGGTTTTGGCATAATAACTAGTTACCGTGCTCGTTACCACAATAATAACGTAGTTACTGTAACGTGTTACTTAATAACGCGTTAGTCCCAACACTGATCACAGGTGATTTTGTGATTGTAACTGGTAGAATAATTGATAACTTTACACATATTTTATGATCTCTTTGCTCCATTGGGGCATTCGTTATCTGGAACCCAGCCCTTACTACCCCAGGTAAAAGTAGCCTAATCTTAATCTTGAGAAATATGTAAAGAATCTTGAGATAAATTAATGTGCCTACAAAAACAGCATGCTAACTTTTTCTGATCTTGAATCTGTATAGTGTTAGTGAAAGTTGATATCCTTCATAAGGACACATCAGGCACACAGCTTTGGCTGTAAGCACATAAGCCCCACCCACCCGCTGTTCAAACTTTCTATTCATGAAGGGCAGCCAATGAGAAGAGAGTTGGGTTTAAGGAAATTTGAAGAAATATATTACAAACTTTTTCAGACAGACATGAATCTTAACTGCAGATTTAAGAGTTGTTTACTCTCAATAATATTTAAAAATAAATGACTGCCAAATGTCAGCTGACAGTGAACACATATTTGCAAGCCAGACTGATCATCGCTCACTCAAGACAGCTGAACAGACTTAATTGTCACAAAAATAAGAGATCTCTTTCTGACAGCTTAGTCAATTACATAAAAAATAGATTCAGCGCTAAAAAATATGCAACTACAGTTTACTAGCTTATACTTTAATAGTTAATAAAATAATTAAACTTTGGCAAATATGGATCTCATAAGTCTCTGTGGAGAATTATTCTTGTTTTTGTCATTTTCTCCCTGTATACACAGTATATGAGAGCATACAAGGTGGCATGGTGTGTGATGTGCACATATATAAATGCACTGAGTGTGTAAATATTGAGCTCTCTGAGCTGAATGTTTGAGCACACCTGGCGTGTAATGGGTTGATGCGGCACAGTGTGCTATTTACTTCTCTGTGCTGAGAGTCCGATCAGCTATTTACATTTCCAGAGTCACTTTGTCTATGTGGTGTACTGGTGGTGGCTCCTTGATGTTGTTAACAAATGCCACTTTGTAGATTCACTCTGTTTTTTTTGCATCTTTTTCCTTTTTGTCAGTAGGAAGGCTGTTTTTCTGTCAGTGAGTCATGTTTCAAATAAAATCAGATGATTCTTTTACTGGGTTGAAAAACTGCTACAAATGAATTAACGCCCACTTTGGATTTAAATAACACTTCAGAGCAATCTTTCTAATTTTCTTTTGTAATCACATGTACGTCACGTCTCAAAGCCCAAACGGTGTTTTACGCTGAGTGTGATTTCCTTGTCATCTGTTGACATCATGAAAATATAGTCAAATTTCATTCACAGCTCCGTTGCTTTGAGCGTCATACCTGCTGATAAGTTGATATAAAAATAGAGCATGAAAAGATCAACAGATTAAAACAAGTCCACAGAATAGCTCTGTTACTAAAGCTTTTCTTTTTTACATATTTGGTTAATCAGCGAGCTTTAGAGCTGCTGGTACATGGATTTTAAAGCCAGTTGCCTCCTGTCTCCTGCTGTAAGGTTCTCTGTGTAAGGAAGGGAAGAGGGTAAGTTTATTCACAAGTGCATTACATATTGCATTAAAACAAAAATCACCAAAAAATATGAACTTTTATAGGACTGCTGTTAGTTTAAGAGACAGTGTTCATCGTGGCAGATGGGTGCCCCTCCCTGAGCCGGGATCTGCTGGAGGTTTCTTCCTGCTAAAAGGGTTTTTTTCTTTCCCACGGTCGCCACAGTGGTTGCTCACAGGGCATCGTATGATTGTTATGGTTTCTCTGTATTATTGTAGGCTCTTTATGTTACAAAATAAAGTGCTTTGAGGCAGCTGTTGTTGTGATTTGGTGCTATATAAATAAAATTAAATTGAATTGTTCAGACTGCTACAAGGCTTGAAGTTTTCTTTTTTTTTTCTCCATAGTTAACAAGTACAATGAAAGCACAAAACCCAACAGCGTGTCAGTCCATCTTTAAATATTCACTGACTACACTGCCCTGTCTGTAACTTTCCACTCCAAGCTTACCACTTTCCCCTTATACACATTTCTCAGAGCACAATATAAAGCCTTTATAAATATATGAAGCCAAATGATCTTTGTTGCTCTAATGAGAATATGTACCATTTTACTGGGGACTATTTTGAGTGAGGGATTAATGCATCTTTGTGACAACACGATGGGGTATGTGTGATTAAGTCAGAATAACTACTCTGTGTGTGTGTGTTTGTGTGTGTGTGTTTATCATAATTAATGAACATGTCACCCAGTGCAACATTATGGCTCACTAATGTATTTTTAATAGTTTTTGGATGATAATGGAGGTCACAGAGAAATAAGATATGCACGCACAATATTTAAGTATAAAAAGAGACATTTAGAATATTACCAGAAGTTTGAGAGATAGAAAACAAATCTATAAATTAAAAAGGACATTACTGAAAAACTCTAAATATTTCTGTAATGTATCTGAAGTGTGCGGCTTATACAAAACTAAGTAAACAGTATCCTCTACAGCAGCTACTGAATCCGAAACTACCATACCACGTGTGTTGTTATTTCATTCCAGGCTACCCTTCCTTGTCTCAGACATTTCTATGAGCCACACACTGCAGATACACTGACAGTCATATGGCTGATTGCAGTGTAAATTTGATTTGTGCAGCGTGACTGAGGTTAACGTGGCTCACCGTCATTTGCAGGTCTGTCTGTTTGTTCTGGACATTTTATCACCCGGAGCAAAACTTACTTCATCTTTCTATCACTTGGAGGCCCGGTCTAGTGTTTCAGCTGGACTTGAACGGACTTCATTGTGTGAATGAATACATGTGATTCCAGATAAGCATCACCCCCACCCCACCCCTCCCCTCCTTCCCTCTCCCCTCGAGGGGTGAACGTGCGTGTCCTGGTGTCGCTCTAGCTCAGTTCCAGCTGATTACAGCATGAGTTATGACAGCATGGGCACTGCTGCTGTTGGCATCAGACAGGCAGCTGGTCCTCACCTCCAACCCCCACCCAGCAGCACAGGGCCACCATCATCAGCTTTACTTGTCAGGGACTGAAGCCAGCCTTTATATCAGGGGTGAGTCATACTGGAGCTCGGTCTTTCCCTAACTACCTCCCCTCTTTTCACACTCAGCATCAGCTGGCGCTTAGAGTGAATGTTCCACTGCTGCACGCGAGTCATCGCCACCTGTTATCAAGAAGGAAACACAGTGTTTATCACATTGATTTGCTTCAAGGTTTTTAAACCGTGCTGTATGACAGTTTGTGTGAACATCAGGGTCCCTGCAACATTGTTTGGTATTCAGAACTGCAGCACATTAGAGGTGACTCCAAGGATGGCAGTGTCTGATGGTCAGACATTTGTGTTAGTTATGAGAGGAGTGTGACGTTTCTGACAGGAATTCAACAACATGCGAGGTACATGGCGAGTGTACAGAGATTAAAACACCCTGTAAATCTGTTTAGATTACACAGTACTTTGTCTGATGAGATGCTAATTGAGCCTCATTAGAGTGACAAATTTTGTGTGGCTTGTTGATTTTTTAGCCTTCCTGAGTGGTTATTAAGACTGTAAAAAATTTGGAAACTGTTCTTTTTTGTAGGAGATAACATGAACAAATGTTTTTCACAATAACATTTGCTGTTGGCTTAATGGGACTTCACACAAGAATTCACTAGCTGCGATTTAGTGACCAGAGACCTGTGGCCCTATGGCAGAGCTTCCCTGGTATGTGCCCAACCTGGTCCTCTTTTCTTCCCGATATACACTTGCAGACCAGCAGGGACACTTGTGAGGTGGGCTTGATGGTCAGAAACACCTCTTAATGAGGGCACGCTACTGTCCCTCATCATGACCACCAATTTTTTTCATTTATATGTGTATATATTGTATTTACACATATATATCTTTTAAAATCAAATGACCATATATACATTCAGTATTTATATTGTTTGCATTTATAGTACAAATACTGTAAAAAAAAAATAGAAATGACCATACAGTATTTGCAATATTTTGCAGAGTTTACAAGTTGACCCGCTGCTACAGCTAAGCAGCACTTTTTATTTAACATGCACTTTTACAACTATTTTTAAGCTACATCCATAACATTAGTTATTGTATTTCCTTCGCCTGCTGTTTTTGTTAGCTGTTTTACACAGTTTGGCCAGTTAAAAGAGTTAGAAAATAGCAAATTTCCTTGTCATTTTTTTCTAGCTGAAGTTCTTAAAGTATCACCTCTCCAGGGACCATGGAATAAGTAGGAAAGCTACACTTTAGCTCCATCATAACCACAACCCCCTATGAAACCCTACAACACAGCCTACAGTGTAGAATGTTACTGCCTGCAAGTATTGTGATTGATCTGTTCAGTATCATCAATTAATACTGTGAGTGGGAAACATGACCAAGCTAGTAAACGATCATGATGGACTGATGGACTGTTTGACGTGTCCATCAGTGTGATTTTTAGGATGTGTAATATAGATTCAAGCTTCACAGCTTACATATTATTGGCTTCAGTCTGTGGACTTGTTAAAGAAAGCAAAAGGGAATGAAGTGTGTGGGGGTGTTGGGGCTAGGGTATAGGGGTGTGTGTCTGTGTGTGTGCTGCCATTGTTTTCAGGATCGTGACAAGACTGGTAACACTGAAAGCAGCCCAGTGAATTTGCTGGTAAAGGCAGAGAGTGACAGTTAAAGTGTGATCTCTAACCTCGTCTTTGTCATCAGAAGAATACGTTTTCCTCTTTTTCTCCCTCCTCCTTCACTTGAATAGTGCATGATTTCATTTGAAGCTTGGCATTCCTCGCATTCCTCCATACTTTATTTTCCTGCAGCTCCATTCCACCTTGGTGTGTTTATATAGTGAAGTAAAAGACTGGATGATGGAGGCATCTGCTGCAGCAGTGACACATCACACAGAATAGTTTTGTGGTGTCAGAAGAAAACTGAACTGGTATCTACAACCAATCTTTATCTGTAAATATGTACTTAAGAGAATGCACCCGGGACTGCCAGAGACAGAGGAGTTTGGAGTCAAAATATTCAAACATGCACGGTTTATTGCCCCTGGTCATCATCGCAGTACTCTAAGAGAGTCTGTGAGCCAGCACAGTCTGTGTCTGAGTGTAAAAGAATAAGTGCACGGAAATTTTGTCCTCGGCATTCATGTGGGTTTTTCTAAAATCAGACACGTGGACTTCAGGCCCTAAGGCAATCAGGAGTTCTGGCTTGGAGAGTTCTGTTAGTCAAAAAAACGAAATAACTAATAGAGTTCATAAAACAAGAGTAATGACGGTATGAGACACCTAACTCAGTGCAGGCTCAATGAGATGAGCAGACTCCTTCTTTGGTTTTTAGGTGATAGCTAAAACTGCTTCCAGACAAGCGCTTTACTGCAGTTTGTCTGTTAATCAGCAAGATTGAAAGAAAACCACCAGGCTGAATTTCTTTCAACCTGGTGGAGTGGTGGAGCATCGGCAAAATGAGAAGTCTGAATCAGGGTTGGTTCTAAAGTCTGAGTGCTGATTAGATCATTAATCTGTTGGTTAACAGGAAATCCATTAACAACTATTTATTTACTAGTAATTTTGTCATCTTCCTGGTTCCAGGAATTGCGTATACAAATTTGAACTAAAACAAGTGAATGTCAGGTAATTCCATTTCCGTTTCCATTTCTGCTCCACCTGAAAAACCGTATGCAAATTTTCTCCTTTTCAGCATACATTTATTTTTTTCTATAACTATTGCTATAGATAGCAGTAGGGCTGTTCGATACCACGATATATATCGGATGACGATATGAAAACGTCTATTGCTTCATATTATGCTATCGTTTGTTTCGTGGTGTCGTAAAATAAACTGTTTCTGGCAATATTTTTTCATCGTTTTGATGGTCACTGTAGAATTCCTTAAAGGTCTCTCTTTCTCTTATGTTTAATATAACCACACTACGGACGGACAAGCCACTGTTTTTATGCATTGTCATTAGCAACAGCGACGGTAAAACCATCGTGTGGCTCCGCCGTCCGCTTGTTTATTTTCCACATAAACCTTTCACAATAAAGCTGAAGAGCCTGTTGAGATTTTTCAAAATAAACTGAATCACGTGAAATAGTATGCAGAGTGTTTACGGACGAGAAGCTAAAAAGAGCTGTCAGGTGCTAAAAAATAAACCTTTGAACAGGCTTTTCCCGCAGCACGCCATGTAATAAATACTCACAAAGAAAATTGCGGCCGTTTCAGCTTATGTAACACTCGACTCTAGGTACACAACGCCCAGCTTAAAACACTTCACACAAGTTGAGTTGCCCGAGATTCACAGAATTTACCGAAAATGTAACATTTTTGTGATTTATATCGTTGTGGGGAAATGTCTTATATTTGTTAGGAGTTGGGTTCTGGTTATGTGGTGTTTTTGTCTGTATGTGTTTTTTGGTGCCTCCCTTTTTGTATAGGTAGGTGGGGCAGTGAGTCACTGAACCTGGCACACCTGTTACTCATCAGATGCTTTCTTCAGAAGTGTTCTTTAGGAGCTACCTGACAGAAGACTAGTGTCGGAGTATTGGCGTTTTTGGAGAGTCTGAAATTCTGCCCCTGCCTGTTGGAGCCCTTGGATTATTTCTGGTGGCTGTAAGGAGTTTTGTTTCCTCCCTAGGATTTTTCCTCGACTGGTTTGTTTTCCGTCTGGAGGTTTTGGCATTAAACAGTACCAAATCGAGTGCACTACCTGTGTGTGTTTTCGTCACCTGCACGTCCTGGCTCCGCGATCCCATTCATACACTGTTGTATATATTTTGTCCTTGTAAATACCTCCCCCCCTCACTGTAAATAAACTGTCTTCACCGCAACTCTGCCTCCGTGCGTTCTGCTCCCTGGGTCCATCTGCATTTGCCATAACAATATTGGGATATTAGATTTTGGTCATATCGCACAGCCCTATATAGCAGCACTTTGTCCTAATTTCAATAGCACAGAGCACTGCTTACACTAGTGTTATTACTGTATCTTTAAGAGGATTTCTTGGTGTGATGTAAATTCTAGTGGTCATTTACTTTTTTACTACTACACTGAAAGGTACCAATGCAACGGTGACACATAATGGACTAGAATGTTGTACATGAACAAACATCTGTCCTAGGTGTCCGCACTTATCTGGGTGTTTTCTCTTGCTTTGGGCCTTCCCATGTCAGCAAGTTTAGCCTGTCGTTGAGGTGTAAAATGTTAATTGCACATGTCGCCAATCATTAGAGAAAAAAAATTCTGTAACAACTAGGGATGGGTATCGTTGAGGTTTTATCCAATACCGGTGCCAAACCGGTACTTTTAAAACGGTGCCAGTGCTTAAACGGTGCTCGAACCGGTGCTTAAAGAATGGAGAACACAAAGTTTGTCCAAAAACCTCTTATGTTTTTATTTTTAGCAGTCTCTTTTTTTCTGCAAAATGATAACCAAGTTACCCTTTTCTGTTGATACAACATACCTCCTTTGGTTGGAACCAGTGCTTAAACAATGGAAAACACAAACTTTGTCCTAAAACCGCTCATGTTTAGCTGTTTTATTTTGTTGTTAAAAGATAACAATGTTAGCCTTTTCTGCAGCTATAGGGCATATATGGTATCACACTATCAAACAAGAACACAGCCGCATGTAACTACGACGGTGTTTGCTAGTTCACCTTACATGCATTAATTTAATAACGTGGTTAGCCTACTCAACGTGAATTACACACGAACAACATTAAGCTACTCATGCAGAGAAGAACGGCTGCTGCTGCCATCATCATCCGTCATCATTTCTGCTACACTGGCAGGGCTACGGGCCAGGACTCTACTCTTCGGGTTATTGGGGGATGTTGCTAACTCCGGGTCCGATAACAGGCACCACACCTGCAGTAGATGTGGTCGGTGTGAGGTCTCGCAGCAAGCTATCAAATAAGGTGCATTTCTCGGCTTTTAAAAAAAACGCTATGCGTCGCCAGGTGTTTCATCAGATTTGAGGTGTTACCTCCTTTGCACAGTATCACTTTAAAGCACTTGTTGCAGGCTGCTGAGTTTGCATCTTTTGCTGTGAAGTACAGCCAGACTTTTGATCTCTTCGCCTTGGGCATTTTTAATCTGTAGCTCTGCTCTAAAAGAATGTACGTACCTGGGCCCGCCTACTATCCTTGGAAAGGTAAAATGATTGGCTAGAATCCAAAGTGTATGACATCTCAAGAAAAAAAAAGCACCGAAATGTGCGCTGCTTTTCGGTCTGGTTACTACCGCTTATGTCAGAACATACTGGTACCCATCCCTAGTAACAACTGTCCTTTTTTTTTTACTTGTTTCTATTTAGCATTACTCTTTCATTCATTTGACAAATGCATTTGTTTTCATTCAGAGTGAATTTAATTCTGTTTTAATGGTTAATGGTTGGTTGCCTGGACATTTTATCACCTTGTGGCTACTATCTATTGCCACATGTGAACAATCTCACACATATTTTTTCTTTTTCTTTTTTCTCTTCTTCAGAGAATACAGAAATTAAAACATATCTGCAAAGAACTCTGTACTTGAGTGAAACTGTGTTAAAAATAAGGACAAAAAATAAGGACACGTGTTACTTCGGTAGCACGTGTCCTTATTGGAACGATACAGAGAAGATTAGCTTGGCCCCTGCACAAGGATGACACGCAAATTCGTGAAGCGTTCCTCTTTTTTAAATTTTTTTTTTTTTTTTTTTTTGGCAGGGGTAGCTCAGTAGGTAACATGGTGGCCCCATGATGGGAAGGTCGGGGGTTCGAATCCACTGAACGGCTACCCTGAGGTACCCCTGAGCAAGGTACCGTCCCTACACACTGCTCCCCGGGCGCCTGATTAGTGGCTGCCCACTGCTTAACTGAATGAACGGGTTAAATACAGAGAGAGTAATCCCCATGGGGATCAATAAAGTATACATTATTATTGTTATTATTATTTTCCCTTTTCTGTTAAAAAGTGGTTAAAAACATTTCCTTATCTCTCTTTTATCTCAGAGAAACAAACTCAGCGATGCCTGCATAAATGGTGACAGGGCTATAGTGATGTCATGAGTGTCTTGAGACACAACCAATGCAATCACCACAAGTTAGGTTTGAGTTGTTGTTTGGCTCTGCTTTTTATTGCTGTGTGTGTGCACGATGTCCCATGGTGGCAAACACTGGCGTTAACGCCATACCAGAGCATCCCATGTCCTCCACTATATCTATCCTCTTTCAGCCCCCCCCCCTTTTCTTTTTTGCAATTGTTTTCCGGTACCTAGTTTTCACCTAGTTTGAATGTTTTTAAGGTGTAGTTGTGACAGCGAAGCATGACTCTCCAGATGCACAGAAACAGGTCTCCCTGACAGTTGTGTATACCCTGCGCCAGAGCTCTGCCTCGCTGCGGGACATGAAATACCGGAGCTTTGTTTCCGCACACTCAAGGCCTCGGCAGTGTTGACTCAGTATGAGAGTGTTTGTGTTCTTGCATCTCTCGCAGGGCTGCTGCCTGCAAACACAGCAGCTGGGTTTCTCTCATTATCTCATGAATTCACAAGTTAATTCAAGGTCTGAGAGCTTGTTTAACAGCCAGCGCTCGTCAGCTGCCTCATCCTCCCTCGCTGGAGACACACTCAGATGGCTGTGCGTGTTAGTGGGTTTAAATGTGACGCAATGGTGGAGTCACTGTTGTTTCTGTTCAGTCCGTCTTTAGTCAGAAAGTAACTTATGCAAGAATGTTTTGTTAACATTTCGAAATAAGAAAAAGCTTGGTGTTAGGGAAACCATAATATGATGCCCTTTTTTCTGCCATCTTCTTTGTTGGTGTGTACTGAGGATCTATGATTGCAAGTGAGCAGATGCTATCAATGTATTGAAGGCGGCTCTTTGAAGAAAATGCAACAGGCAGGGAGAGTAAGCAGAGATCTGGCCGCCTCTCATCACAAAGGCATTTCCTCCTCAGCCACTTCCTGCTAAGGAGCAGTCGCCCTTAAAATCACAGCAGAGGCCCAGGCTACGCTGACGGTCAATATGAGGCCTGTCATTTGGTCATCGGGCTGCTTTTATTGCTGTGAGGAAAACATCTTTAACCTTGTACAGTAGGTGGTTTTATAGCCTAAAGCATCATTAGTGGCTATCCACTGCAGTCCTGTTCTTTACAAATGGTGTACTCTCTTTTTAAAGTAACAGCATAAAAGGAAAAAAATGATGAGCAAGCAGGAAGGCAGGGTCTGTTTCAAGCCACAATCTGTGATCCAAGTATATTCAAAATGCTAAATCCAATCTCACTGTTAGTAACAGCAAAACTGGATTTGATTTGTTTTATGAAGCTGGAATTAAAGAGTCACAGAGTAGTACACAATACAGACATGTCATCAGTCCAATGGGACATTTCATCTGTAATATGAATTGACTGGCAACTGTTCAAATTCACCCAAAAACTTGGGGCCAGAAAAATAATTTCCTACGGTTTTGTACTTGAAAAATAAAATAAATGTGTCATTAATGTAAAATCACAATCACTGTTTCATATGTTTAATTTATTAGCAGGCTTTGTGCCCAAGGCGAAGTCGTGTTTAATTAGCTCACCGTGCACAGTCTGGTGTCGGGATTTTAAAACCCAACACAGAAGATCCTGTTACCGGTGGTACTTGTAAATATGTGCACCCAGACGTTCCGAAATATTCATATTTTGTGACAGTAAACATCAAAGCAATAATCAGCCCTGTCTCTTTAGCCTTGGGTCTGCTTAACATTTAGTGCTAATTAACAAACATTAGCCTACTTAAGGCTGAGTCCACTCATAAAGTCACTCATGCACTCGTTGTCATGGTTTCGAAGCAGATATTTTGTTGCTAGTGAACGTGAAGGTGCCTTTGGAACCCACTTATATGTTTCCAAGTGAAACAGGCAGTGTTGGAGTTGATATTAGTTACTGTACCTGTCCTCTTATCCAGTGGTTGATTCGACTGTTATCATTAACACGTGCTGAATTTCTTTGTCATTTCTGACAGCTCTACTAATCTAGGAAACTAATTTAAAATTACACATGCTTAATTAGCATACTGGCATGGTCATTAATAAAGGCAAACTGTACCGGGATTGAAATTAGTTTATGTTGCAGTACAGACGCTTGCTTAACAACATATGATAACTCCACCCCAACTGCTGTGCAGGAAGTGGATGCTGACACTAAAAAAGTTGTTGTGTTGTTTTTTTTATAGCTTTAATAACACTTCTGTATGCTACAAACCTCATACGGACATTAAAGTTAGAGAGTCTGGGAAAAACAAAACATTTCATAACTAAGAGCCACAGGGAGAGCACATTATTTCTAAACTGTGGGTTTTTATATAATGAAGATGCCCACTGTGCCTTATAAGCTGTTCAAAGGCTCTTTGTGATTTCCCTGTGAATCTGTAATAAAAACCAGTTGGCACCAGCATTTTCCTGAGGGACATCCACCCTACAGGAAGTGAACGGCTGAATAAAAGGAGTGGCACGGTTGACAGCTTTGCAGAGCACTTCCTCTGCAGGGACTGTGAAGGGAAGGCTGAGTGACTTGACTTTTTCTTCAAGCTGAGATGTTCTCCCACGGCCGCTGCAGTGAACTGAAGTGTGGAAATCGGCTTAAGGCGCCTCAGCAGGGTCAACTATCTGCCGTTCCTGCTGCCTGCCTAAATTGACCACCTCACTGCCCTGACAGGAAATGAGAGGAGAGGTTAGAGAATGACGGATGTGATTATAATTCTATATTCATGGCCTTGGTTTGCATCGGGAGAATCGTCTCACGCTGCAACGCAGTTAACACTTCCTCCTCCTACTCACCCTTCTCCTCCTCTTATTCCTCCTTCTGCAGATAGTTTAAAGGACAGAGCAGCAGACAGCGTGAGGGCGGCTGGGCTTTAACTGGGCTGACAGTGGATCAGTACCATTAAACAAGTACGCAGAGAAAGACAGCAAAACAAAAGATATGACCAAATTATCTCTCCTCGCTGCCTGCAGTACAGTCCACTGCACCAGAGTTTATTGGACGATTTTGAACCTGTTAAATGGGGTGTGTAAATAATTTAGAGTTTATTGCTTGTTGCTCTATAAAGATGTATTTTAAGGATGTACGTTTTAAAGCTAGAAGCCAAACAGTAGTTAAAGGCGACAAGAAGTCTCTTTTTGGACATTTACACTGGGGGAAATAATTAGTTGATCTCCTGCTGAGTTTGTAAGTCTGCTCACTTTCAAAGAAATGAATAGTCTCTTATTTTTATGGTAGCTTCATTCTAATGGAGAGAGACAGAATAATATAATATTCGGAATATCAGTCAATTTAAAGCTTCAGTTCCCTCAACAGACTTTCTGTAAAACTGAAGTCTGGAGATTGGCTACGCCACTGATAAAGTATTTTTTTTCGTTAGCCACTCTTTTGTTTCCTTGGCAATATATTTTGGGTCATTGTCATACTGGAAGATCCCCCAGTGACCTATCTTAAGTGTTCTAGCAGAAGGATGGAGGTTCTTGTCCAAGAGAGCGGTGAGGTCTAGTCTTAGGAGAAAAACAGCACAAAGCTCAATGTTTCCACCTCCATGCTTGACTATGGGGATAGTGTTCTTTCTCTCTATCGACAGTGAGTTGAGTTGATGCCAAAGAGCTTGGTTTGTCCCCAGCACTTCCTCCCAAACGATCTCTGAATCATTTGGATGTTCATGGCAAACTTAAGACAGGCCTCCTCATGTGCCGTCTTGAGCATGGGGACATTGTGAGCACAGCACGATGTCAATCCACTCCTCTACTACCAGGTCTTTGTCATTGTTATGGCCACACCATTTTATTACGTAGAAAATTTACATAGTTACACAAATTTGTGTTGTTTTAGAACAAAAATTACAGACAAGCATAAATTTGGAATGATGCACCCAATGGTTGATAGGTGGGGCTAAAGGGGACAAACTGGAGTTGCTACTAAAGTTTCATTGTATTCCTGATAAACCTTTCTTTTGGTCATTTGGTCTGTGCAAAATTTCTTAAATTCCAAAAAGCCAGAGTTTTTTTAAACCCTGGCAGGGCCCTTCTGTGTGTGGAGAATGGGTTTTTAGCATGGTTTTTCTCAGGGAGCTCCGGTTTCTTTCACCTTTAAAAACATGGTAAGTTAATGCTGTCTGTCTTGTCCCAGGACACAATCTGAAGTTCATGTCAGGAGTTTAAACTTTTCAGTTAAATGAAAGTTAAAAAAGGTTCCAGAAACTAAAAAATACGTTGAGAGACTGAAAGTTCGCACATGTATTTCATAGATGATGTAATGCTTGCTGTAACTTTAGACAATAATAGAAAATGTATTTTTAAATGTCAATTAGATGAACAAAGCTGCCAAATTTGTTGAAAGTCAAGAACAGGCTGAGACTATATACCCCCACCAAGGCTGGAAATAACCTCCACTCTAAGCATGAATTAGTCCCTGGATCCAGATACGCTTGATATTTTCTTGGAAACTGTCTCCCACTTTTTCCTATTTCGGTTCTACTAACTCTGTTACCTTGCACTCATGCAGCTTTCTGCTCATATACTGTACATCTTCATCAAGTCTTTATTTGCTCAAGTATTTCTGTCCACACACTTGGTTTGTCTGCATTACTCTTTTCAGAGAGCCTTATTTAGCTGAACTGCCTCCATGGTCAGGCTTTAGGTCTTTACATAAAATTCTTCACAATAGATGAAAACAAAAGACTGTTACTGTGTGTTCTCTGGTCACTTGTTCTGCATTTATCTGTGTCTGTTCTACTGTGGCATAGGGGAGAATACCAGCCAACAGCTTTCCTTTTTGACACAATCCTCCCGATGAGAAACATGAAATTGTGTGAAACTGTTATGAAAGTCAGTTAAAGCAGTTACACTCTGCAGAAATGTTATTAGAAAAAGTCTGGAGGGAGAGTTTTTGACATGTTGTTAGCAAAGAAGCCGGCTGAGCCTCATTATGGCCTCTCCAAGTGCCTTATTACCAGGCAGCATGTTGTGATTTGCATGACTAGAGTCTTCTTGTTGCGCTTTCTCAGATTTACATGCCAGAAGGACCTCGCCCACCATTGTTTTCTGCGGTGGGAGTTAAATAGTGCAGGGTGGTCAGGTTGAGGTTTGGATAGCTGCTGCTGCAGACCACCCAAAGTTTACATCTGACCTCACCTCACCCAGGTCTTCCCACTCGTTTCAGATGAGATCCAGACATTATGCCATTGAGCAGAGCATGCTAACACTGGTTTTGAGTTAATAGTGAGAAAACTCTTTGGGGCTGGACTAACGTGGATTATAGTGAATATTTTTGGATTAAAGCTATTTTTTTTTCTTCATGAAGCTGTTTGTGCAGCAGTTTATATTCAGAAAGGAGCTTTAAGGATGGCTGGAAATCCAATAAGACAGATAAAACAATAAATGGGGACACAAGGTTAAAAAAATAATAAAATTAATGGTCAAAAACACGAAGCTGTACTAAAAGAGTGGATTTAAAATATGTATAAAGCTGTCACTACACTCTGCTCCTCTCAGAGCCTCATGAGGCTGTTTCAGCAGCTCAGAGCTGCCAAGCAAAAATGTGCCCCACCAGAGGATTTTGGCCTGAACGTTGGAAAACCTAAAAACGGCTCGTGCAGACGACCCAAGGGACCCACTTGCTTCATCCAGCAAAAAACTCAGACATGGACTATATTTTGGCACATGAGCATGTAGTCTTGTGTAAAGTCATAAGAGGCATTCTTATAACCGATACAATTACAACCAGTGCTACAGCTTTAATATTGGTGTAATGTACATGAGTAATCATCTTAATTAAAATTGCCTCAGAGCTGTTGCTTTGGCCACTTGTGGGCAGCAGAAGTGAATTATGATAGCAATATTATATCACCTTTACTGGTGGCAAAAAATGCTCATGAATGGGACTCTGATACTCACTTCATTTCATCGTATTTGGTTACCTCCAACACCGGAGAAAATACTGTTTAGCTGGTCTACTGGCAGTTCACCTGAAAAATGTCTTTTAAAAAATTCTGGCCAAAAATGAATGTGCTAGACCTGCATAAGGCTCCATTCACACAAGTCTAGAGACTGGCTGGCGTGTACCCGGTAGGGTCATAAGTATTCCTCAACTGCTTGCTGGCAGGTGCAGTGAAATCAGTTGTTAAGTTCCAGTCACACAGCACTAGAAACTAGTCAATCCCCCAGTAACCACCATTCATTAGTGAAAAATGTGTATTCCTCGACCGGTAGGCAAATGTTTGTGGGATGTTGCTTGCTGTGGTGTCACCACTAGGGCTGCAGCAGTTCGTTGCCATAATCGATGATGTCGACTATAAAATTTAGTCGACGTGAAATTTTATGTAAATTACCACGTAAATGTATCAGTATATATTAGTTAATATTTTTAGTTATTTATTTATTTCTGATGATCCTATTGAGTAATGTTAAAAACACATTTGATTATTTTCAAATTCATATGCTTCCTCAGTCATTATTTTAATTTGCTGTGAGACGAGACAACAGGGTGATATTCACAGGTGGGCAGACTTGAACAGGTGAGGCACTGGAGCCTAGAACAGGAGGTTTGCCCACAGGATGAGAGTTATTGCAATGATCATTGACTAATTGACAAATCGACTAATTGAAGAAAAATTGGCAGATTAGTCGACTACCAAAATAATCTTTAATTGGCGGCCATTTCTTTAGATGGAAGATATCGCTAAACACTCCATTTCGTGCTTTGCCTCTCTGAAGCATGAAGTGAAGGCTCATGTACAAGCTGCAGTACCAGCAGGGGAGATCATATATTTAAAGCCAAGAAGCTGCTAGCCACCAAGGATAGTATGAAGTACAGGCCTTCTATGCTAGAAACGATTAAGCTAGGCGGCTAATGTGTATATGTAAATATGTTAATAATGTCTGTTTAAACGCTGTCCCTTAATAATTTTCATTTTGGCTTGAAATGAAATATTTCCCTCTGCTGTTACTGAGCTTACTCAGCTTCTGCATACGTGACTGTGTTATAAATAGACACAGTGGACCGATGTGTCTATTATATGCTTTACCTTAATACTGGTTTGAACAGAGACCGTTCATTAAAAGTTGCACGTTTAAAATGTATCTGCTGCACCAGTGAAACAAAGGCGAACAATCTCTGTTTCTGGTTTGTGTCACACTTTTTCGAGTGTAACTTAGGTTAGGTATGTAGCGAGTGTTTGCAAACAAGTTAACATCTTCCATGCAGTCTGCTAGTGACTTAAACAATCTCAGGGAGGGTTTTGGTGCAGCACCTTAATTCTGACTGTGACTCAGCGATGACCAACAGCTTCTAGCAACCACTCACCAACTGGTTGGAGAATGCACATTTTTTCCTAGTGGCCAGAGACTGCCAGGGAGTTTCCAACCATTGTAAATGAGGCCTAAGCTAACAAAAACTATAACATTTGTGGGCCAGACAACTAAAAGAGGTTAAAAAGTCTAGTTTAAAAAAAAAAAGTTAAAATACATCTATCCTAAATTAACTTACAGTCAGTAAATACCTTACCTGTCAGTAAATGCTTACCTGTATTTGTAGCTCTGTATGCACAGAATTTACATGTACAACCTTCCCACAGGAAACTGGCCATATTGTTTGACAAGTAATTTATCTTCTTGAGAACACTAACTAAAGAGTAGCCCCACAAGAACATGTCAGTGTTTAAACTAAAGACAATAAAGTCATTTTTATGACAGTAGTGATAATGGCCTTTATTGCTAATGTGCCTTAAATTCCATTGCCCAGCCTGTGCTAATACTGAGAACATGGCACACAGATACAGTTTTAAGGGTTATAGCACAAAACAAAACCATATTTAATGTGCTGGAGAGTAATGAAGGTTAATCACGCACACCTTTATGCATTGCTACAGCTATAAAGTGAATCTTTGTCTCCCAGCAGGATACAGATTAATCATAAGCTGGTATTTGTTTAGCCTGTTAGGACTCAGAAACCCTGCATGTGGTTTTATGGGGATACTATAAAGTAGCTGATGCTGCAGCTTTTATATACCAAATTAATAATTTGGCTTCAATGAATGGGCTGTTAATGGTTTCCAAAGCATAAGACAGTAATTTCCCCTGATGTTCTAAATGTCAGCAGCTGACAGTGGGAAGCTGTAAAGCTGTGACTTCTTGTTTTGGAGTTAAAATCAAACTTTAAAAGCAGAACATAAAGCAGAACAGCTGTTTGTTTGAACCTCTTTCTATCCCCTTTGTGTCTGAAACAGTCTGTATATCCATGTTTTATGTGAAGCAACAGAATGAACTGAACTTGAATCTTTAAATGCTTCAATGAGTGTGATGTAAAGCAAAGAACATACATGTCCTGATTTAACAAATTTAAACTGGAGCGCTCACAGATAGTCTGAGAGGACAAACTTTAGAGTCCCAGTTTAATTAAGCAGTAACACACGTGGTGCACATAAGATTCAAAGAAGCCTGTAAAACTTTGGCTGCAATGTTTTTGATCTAATGTTTGGTGTACGTGTGTGAGTTAGAAGCACACAAGGGTTGCATGCAGCTGTCTAAGAGGATCTCCTGCTGTTATGTGATGAAATACCCTCAGTCACCTTTTTCATCGCACATTGTATAGGTTTCCATAAACACTATTTGGTTTCCATTAGAAATTCGGATTTAATTCAGTAGCTCAATCAAAATAGTTCAAACTAAGATAACTGTTAACAAAGCAGAGAACAGGAAATTGGCTTTACCAGATTTTATGAAGGTGGCATTCAAAACCATGAATATTAACATCGTATTGATGTTAATGATAGACAAAGTGTGTCTGACATCTGGCAAAGTTAACTTAAGCCAGAATACTGAAATGGTTAATATATGGTGCTTTTGCACTTGAGCACTCGAAGCACTTTACACAAGCTACACCTAAGTGCTTTCTCTTTCTAACATTCTCACACAGATGAACGCATCAGAGCAAGTTCAGTATCAGGATTCTTTGGCATACAGACTGGAGCAGCCATGGATTGAACCACTAACCTTCAGATTAGTAGATGACCTGCTATAACTCCTGAGCTACAGCCCAGTGAAAGACTGGATGTTGGCTTGTATAGTGCAGTACAGCTGCAAGTCTTCCTCGGCCTCTTCCTCCTTGCGCTTTATGCCATCTTTGAGCTGACTGTGTTATAAATTATGGATTATAGTGAAATGCCTGGTGTCTCTCAAACTGCTATGTTCCACTGACCCATATCTGCTGTTTGCATTTCTTCATGCTCCTGTTCTTTAAGCCTTGTGTTTATATTGACTGCAGTGGGTTTAAACTCTTGTCTGATGCCTGGCAAGGACTCGAAGAGCAGACAGAAAGTTATACTAAACCTGGCATGATGCATCTACAAAAATCAAGAAATATTACAATGTGTGGAAATATGTGCCACGTGTAACTCACAAAGAGAAAATAAAAGTCCAATTATTCTATCCTAAAACTGTACCAAGAGACATTTAATTCAATATTTGGTAATGCACTAAAGGATGTTGAACACAAGCTATGTTGTATCGTTCACATTTTCCTTTGTGAAAGTATAAACTTCTTGACAGACAGACACGCAGTTACAGAACTACAGCAACTGAGTGCTTAAAACTTTTTTTTTTCCAAGCACCACAGACATGCTGGAGCATCGAAGGTGAATAAATCAGTTGCTGTTGTTTCCACCTATATAGAAATGCTGTTTACAGAATAGTTTCAGTTTTAAGATGAAACTATATTTGTAGCAACTTTTTAAAGCTTCATGTCTTCAGCAGTAAACAAACAGCCTGGGGCTGTGGTCCTGAAACAGGGCAGGAATGTCACGCAGTTATGAGAAACTAACATTTATTTGTTTTGGTATTTTTGGAGGATTTATTAATAGAAGGAAAAAATACAGACTACTAACTTTAACCTTTATCAGCGTGATAGTAATCACTTTGGAGGAAACACTGATCCTGTGTTATATTTATGTGTTTTAGTTAATTTGAATCCAACAG
This sequence comes from Oreochromis niloticus, assembly GCF_001858045.2. Classification (NCBI taxonomy): domain Eukaryota; kingdom Metazoa; phylum Chordata; class Actinopteri; order Cichliformes; family Cichlidae; genus Oreochromis; species Oreochromis niloticus. The sequence goes on along the minus strand of NC_031987.2, from coordinate 30,489,325 downwards.
CTAAGAGTGGACAGCAGTGTGAATTTACCTTCTGTTGACCAAAGATGAGGGAATATTTTGTGTTTTAACTTGATCATATCTGGCAGCTGACTTGTCCCCTGAATATAACCCTTCTGCGGTTTAGATTTTAGAAGCTCAAAAACAAGATAATTTCTTTTTTCTTTTGAGTATGTTAATTATTACAGAAATAGCCTTATCACTAAGGAGAAGATTAATCTGAATAAAGAAGTTAACATTTATGAAGATGAATTGCTATCATCGCCCAGGCAGCCAAAACTCATGCGTGTGCTTAATTTCGTATTCTACTGATGTTGCTTTTCTGGGCTGAATCTGTACATGAAGATCCTAAACTCCTGAAGGAGCATCAAAGACTTTTAGGAGACTTTAATCATCCAAATAATTTTGAACATCCACTATATGTACACACACTGGTTTTTAGTTTGTCTTAAAGAAGACAGAAAACCAAAAACATTCAGATTAAAAGATGGTTGAAAATCTTACTTAGAGAGGACGCATTGGTGTATTCTAAATAATAATTAATAACTGCTGACTCAATATATTCTCTGTCTTACAGTGATCATGGGAGGCTGTTGACATCTGATCTCCCCCGTTAGCTCAGAGGACGCTAGAGTAGCTTGAACACACCGCCGGGTGCGCAGTCACTGGTCCAAACATGGCTGCCCATCGAATCAGAGCCACGACGAACAACAACGCTTCCCTGCCTCGCTGCAAATCAGAGGGAACGCTCATCGATCTCACCGAAGGAGTGTCAGAAGCCAGTCTCACCGATGTCAAAGGTCAGCAGGCCTGAAAGCGTATTGAAATTAATGACACAAGAGTCATTTATTTCTTTTTTTCTCTGCTTTTCTCTCAGGTTTGAAGTAGTTTTAAGCAACTTTAAATAAGTTGATTATAGTTTTTCAGAGATAAACTTTAATAACTAATACTTTTAAGTGCTTTTTAGGGTACATTTTTCAGTATTGAAGAAGCTTCTCGGATGAGAGGTGAAACGTCTTCAAGCAACCTAAAGAAGTCCAGACGCTTTTCTTTCCAAGCTCCTTAGACCATTTTTCAGTATTTTTAAAACTAGGAATAAAGTTTAAATAAACCCCAGACTCAGTAGTGAACTTCTTTAGATGCAGACTCTGTTTTGTGGTTGTGTTTATGGGGATGATAGGTACTATCTTTGATAATTTTAGAGCTCTCTGTAAAATCCTGTGTAAACAACTCAACAAAGAACATTCTAAGTCATTCTGCATTGAGCCATCATTCTGCCATACATATTGTTGTTAATTGTAGGGTAAGATACACAGGAACCAAAGAGGGAGAAAGAGAGAGATAGCAGATTACAGAGGTGAAAAGGAAGATAAGATAAGATAACCTTTACTAGTCCCACACGTGGGAAATTTGTTATCAAAAGGGCATTAGTCTCTACCAGAAAACAGGGGCATGAATAAGTCAGAGACCTTTCCTTCCATGTCTACGCATCTGGTAGTGACACTCCATAGCTGAATTTAAATGGACCAGGTTCTGCATATGTAGACAAAAAATATTTAGTTCTTGAAATAATTTGTAATAAATAAAAATTTGTTAAAGCCCTATTTCTAGGATTTTAGAAGTTAACCCTACTTCTCTATAGAAACACTGAAAGGTTGATGACTAGCACTTGCCTTATATACATAATGATGTATTTCACCACAAAAATATCACACTTTCATGTTTTATTTATTATTTTTTTCCAGTGCCTTCTCCCAGTGCCTTACGACTGGACACAACTGCCTCCTTTGGCACTGCCAGGGAGGTCGTTGCCATTAAGGACTACTGCCCGTCTAGCTTCACCACCCTGAAGTTCTCTAAAGGAGATCGCCTCTATGTTCTGGACTCGTCAGGAGGAGAGTGGTGGTATGCCCACAATAACAAAGAGATGGGTTACATTCCTGCAGCATATGTGGAGCCCATCAACTACAGAGACTCGTCCTTCAGCGACAGTGGGATGATTGACACTGTGGGAGACTGTAATGAGGAGGCAGCCAAAGAAATGGACCTTCTAGGAGAGTGGGCAGGAGTGATTCTTAAACCAACCACCTTCCAAAATGGAAATCCTTTTGCAACTAACCATACCTCTACAAATCCCTTTCTAAACGGGGGTCCCCAGAGCTCACTTGATCAAAACAGTAATGAAAAATCAGTTGACCTTCTTCTGTTTGATACCGTCACTCCATCGTTGCCCAAGTCCACCAGTAGCACTGCTGACATTAATGGTTTTGGCAGCAGTGTTATCAGTCTGAACCCTGTAAGTCCTGTGGGGGTTGGTCAGGTTATACGCAGAGACAACCCGTTTTTTAGAAGCAAACGTTCCTACAGTCTGTCTGAGTTATCCATCCTGCAGGCACAGTCCGATGCTCCTCAGGCCTCTGCTAGTTTCTTTGGAGCCCTTAAAGCACCAGCGCCAGAGCAGTTCCAGAGCAGGGAGGATTTCCGGACTGCATGGCTCACACACCGCAAGTTGGCCAGGTCCTGCCACGATTTGGATTCCCTTGGCCAGAACCCAGGCTGGGGCCAAACGCAGCCGGTGGAGACTAACATCGTCTGTCGACTAGACAGCTCAGGCGGAGCTGTCCAGCTTCCGGACACCAGCATCAGCATCCATGTACCAGAGGGCCATGTCGCCCCTGGGGATACACAGCAGATCTCAATTAAAGCTCTGCTAGACCCGCCGCTAGAGCTCAACAGTGACCGCTGTACCACTGTCAGCCCTGTGGTGGAGATTAAACTCAGCAACATGGAAACCAAAACCACTGTTACCCTGGAGATGAAAGTGTCTGTTGTGGTAAAAATGGAGAGCAGGCAGACTACTGAAGTCTTGTGTGTACGAAGTGATTGTAAAGAGGGACCTTACACTCCTGTTCCTCAGGCATACATGTATGGAGACACAGTCCAGGTGTGCCTGGATAACCTTGAACCATGTATGTACGTGTGTGTCGTAGCTCAGGCTCAATCCTTATCTCCAAATTCCACAGTTTGGGAGCATGTGGTTAAGAAGATCACTTTAGGAGTGTATGGTCCCAAACACATCCATCCATCCTTCAAAACAGTGGTGGCTATGTTCGGCCATGATTGTGCGCCAAAGACGCTGTTGGTGAGTGAAGTTGGCAAGCAGGCCCAGTCTGCACCACCAGTTGCTCTCCAGCTCTGGGGCAAACACCAGTTTATCCTGTCCCGACCGCAGGACCTTCGTGTTGGAGTTTATTCCAACATGGCCAATTATGAGGTAAAGGCTAGTGAGCAGGCCAGGGTAGTTCGAGGCTTCCAAGTTAAGCTAGGCAAAGTCAGCAGGCTTGTCTATGTCATTGCATCACGCGCAGACGATGTGTCGGATTTCACCCTAAGAATCCAGGTCAAAGATGACCAAGATTGTATACTGGCCCAGTTTTGTGTCCAGACACCAACACCGCCACCCAAATCAGGGCCAAAGACATCAGCGCAACGGCGATTCCTGAAGAAGAAGGAAGTTGGTAAGATTGTCTTGTCTCCTCTCGCCATTGCCACTAAGTATCCTGTTTTTCAGGACAGGAGAATAAACAACCTGAAGTTTGGAAAGTTAATCAAAACTGTCATACGACAAACAAAAAATCAGTACTTGCTTGAATATAGGAAAGGAGATTTTGTAGCTCTGTTAAGTGAGGAGAAGATCAAGCTGAAAGGCCAGTTGTGGACAAAAGAATGGTACATTGGGTATTATCAGGGCAGAATGGGACTTGTTCATTGTAAGAATGTGCTAGTGGTCGGCAAAGTTAAGCCAATTTACTTCACTGGGCCTGACCTCACGACCTCATTGTTACTTGAGCAGATACTGAAGCCCTGCAAGTTCCTCACATACATTTACGCCTCTGTAAGAACTATATTGATGGAGAACATTGGCAACTGGCGAGCATTCGCAGATGCCCTTGGATATGTCAACCTACCCTTAACGCATTTTTGCCGCGCTGAGCTGGACAGCGAACCAGAGAGGGTTGCATCAGTGTTGGAGAGGCTGAAGGAAGATTGCAACAATGCCGAGAGCAAAGAGAGGAAGTCCTTCCAGAAAGAACTCCTGACGGTAAGTTACTACCTTGGCATCCTCCTCTGTAGCAGTGACATAGCGTTTTCTTTGAGCAACTGATTTGAAGAAATGAAAATTGTTCTTTTCTGTTTTAACTTTTCAGTTTCATTTCGATACATTATGGCCTTCATTGGTCCAATTAGAGGCATTATTTGTTCTTTATCCCCTTGGTTGGACACTCGTTTCTTAAAGCAAAATTATCCCTCTGCTGTGTTATCTTCCCACAGCTGCCTTAGGCTTTAGGCTGTGGTCCAGTCTACTGATTCTGCTGGGAGTGCAGTCAATAACTGCTGTGTAGGCAATGGGGTCTAATCAGGACCGAGGAGCTATGCAGAGCAGCAGAATACTTTGTCCCCATGAGTATGCTGATCGTACAAATCCAATAGATAGCATAGACTGCACTAATAAATTTTTTACTTTATGTGCAAATAAATCAAACACGAGGAAAAAAAAAGTGTGAACAGCTTAATGAAACTGGCTCTTACTCTGGTATGTACACTAAGACATTTCAGGAATGGAAACAGGCAAATTTAATATACTGATACAATAATACTGAATGAATTAATTCTGTGAGGCTAACGTGTGATTGATGATGAAAAGTAACCCAAACTCTATTTTTGGTGAAAAATGTATGTTTTTCATTTGTGTCAGTTCCAATTACTATGTTTTTGACCAGTTGTTGTGACAACTTGGGAAACAAAATCACATATTCTTAGGTTATCATTAGAGGTTAGGGTTAGCGATACAGCTCAGCCAGTTAGAAAGAAACACAGGTGCTTGTCAGCTCATAACAAAAACCCTTTCCTTTACGTCTCTTTTTTCAGTTGGGCCTTAAGTAGAATATCAAATGTGGAACGCTTCAGCCAAGTTTAACATTTTTAGGGATTTTACTGGGGCTTTTCTTCTAAAGTGAACAGATGTGTCTGCAGCCTGGTCATTATGCTTATGTATTATGTTTTTTTCTTTTCAGTGCATTCAGCCTTTTTTTTTTCTCAGACAAGGCCAAAATGCTGAGCTGTGTTCACTGTAAATGTGCAAACCAGCTCTGTCTGGCACTCGGTTGTGCATCTTCTGTCATGGAAATGTAGATTTTCGCCTCAGCGCCTCAGGCTGTCTGGATATCGAGCCTCATCCTTACATGCCTAAACACACTGTTTGTGGAACTGTGCTCCGTAAAATTTGGCATTTTTCATTTTACGACTTATATTTTACACGTCTCTGTGCCCCTGAAATATTACCGCCTTTTTAGAGGGCCGTGTCCCCTTTTGACTTGAGGCACTGCTTCTGTACTTTGTTTCTGTATCAGTACATTATCCTCCTGAGAGTTTCTTGGAGGTCACAGACATCTTACAGCTGAAGTAACGCCGAGCAGAAACACTGTAATTTACACAGGGTTGTAAACACTAGTTAGAAACATTTATAGACAGAGAAACTGCAGTATGGAAAAGAACATAATAAAAGGTGGTGACTGAAAATATGCCCTGCTGGGTAGTTTGAACATAGGCCTGTTTTTATGTTATTCCTGTCTGGATTACACCTAAACTACTGGTTACTCTCAGGACAATCAAAGCACGCAATGATCACTCAGATTCGGTATCACGAACGGTTGTTTTACCAGCGTAAATATTCTTGTTTGACCGATGTGCAAATACCCCTGCCCCCGGAAAGCAGAATCGTTTGCGTGTGTGAGCCTCAAGTCGAGTGAGTATAAAACCATTGTCAGATGAAATCTTCCTCTCCTCTGGAAAGTGAGCTATTTTCTGTGTCAGGGAGGACATTCTCCAACGATTCGCCTGTGTGCCATTTGACGTGCCATTTTGAAGTCTATTTTTAGAAGAAAGAGAACCAAATCAAAAGCACTGTGGTTGCACCAAAGAGCAGCCTTTGTGTTAAAATGTCTGATGCTTTTTTAGTGTGCTTTGATTATTAGTAGAGAAAAGGAACATCATATGCATATATGCACACATCCGGTCCTGCAATACATTTTTCTTTGCAACGATTATGAGCTTCAGTTTAAGCTGCACCTGTATTGCAGAGGCACAGAAGGTTATGTGATGATTATGTTATGTGCTTATATTGTAACTTGGCCACTGATGTATCCTGTGTTCAAGAGTCTGTGCTTAAGGTGACATCTTTATAAGCCATGTTTTGGTCCACCAACAGTCCAGAACTAATTTTCTGTAATTTAGAACAGAAACTGAGCAAATCTTCACACTGGAGAGGCAGAAAGAAGAGAACGATTTGAGACTTACTTCTGCCATGTGAGTAACTTGCAGAGCTTTTTAAAACCATAACAGGAAGGCAGAGCAGCAGGGAAGTCTGTCACTCAGACTAATTCCCCATACGTCTGCATGATGTTTTATTCAGGAGTAAAATCAGTACGGGCTGTACTGCTGGGCTCATATTCATATAAATCCATCTATTCTTTTCTTACATTTTTTAATTTCCGCAACATGTTGGATTGTCTGAGTGTTTATTACACTTCAAACCCATCAGCTGGTTTCAATTCAAAATATTATTTTTAATATTACGACAACCGCGGGTATTTTCTGGCGCCACCATCAGGTCGGAGTGTTCTCTTTTGTGATAAATGACATTCTGTTCTGTTAAGATAAATCTATTAACTGACTGAACATTTTTGATGTTTTTTCTTTATTTGTTCAAAGTATTATAGGTAACATTTCAACATTACAATATCAAAGCATGACTTGACCAGTGCTACATAATTTGCTAGTAACCACACTAACACATACTGTAATGTTACAACATAAGTGCAGGATGTGCAGAGTTATTTTTAGTACACCTGTTACTAACAGATAACAGTACTATTTAACTTGAATTTGCCAAACTGGATGACGTGGTAGCCAACTCATCTAGCGGGATGTTTGCAGTAAACTCTACCCAGGGAAAATAGAAGCGTTAGCTCGAACACCAACACCAACCTTCCAATCAGTTGGTTACTCAAAGCCACAGCCATCTCTTTGCACAGGATTACAAATGAATTAGTTGCAGTGGTTACATCTCAAGTAAAGGATGAGACAGCTGTTTAAATCTTCCATCAATTCTGACAGCCTTGGTAAATGGTAAGCTATGGAAAAAATTAGTATTTTCACATTGAGTTTGCCTGATCAAACAAATGAATGAATTGATATAACTGTTAACTGCAAGCTTAATTCTAATTCTGAAGAACTAAAATTGGTTTTCTGCTGCCAGGACCATGAAGCCATAGGGTTTTAATCAACTCTTTAACACCACTCCTGGCAAGACTAATAGCTAAACTGCCAGTAAGGTTGCTGAGTGTAACTAACTTTGTGTAACTAAGTTTTTTGTTGTTGTTGTTGTTGTTTTAAAAGTAGTCAGAATACTAAACTAGGATTAGAGTGAATTTTGGGGGGGTTTGCTGGGAGTGATTTTCAGAGAGCAATACAGTGCATTCTAGTGGTTTTTCCATAAGGTTTGTTTATATCAATAGGCAGGGACAAGCCTGACATCTCTGTCGATACCTTGGGAGTACAGCTGGAGATTTATTTCAGCAGTCTCTGTGTGACTAACTGGGAGTCTGTGATTTTATCAGTCATTATGAAAAAAAAATCTGTGTTATAATGCTGTAAAAATGTCTCATCTAAACAAAATAAGCATTTTTTTCTCATAATAAAACAGCCATAGATGGTAGATGTTTTAAAGGAAGTAAAGGGGAGACATGCTGGGGACTACATGAACATTTAGCACCCTAAATAGTGTAATAAATGGGGAGTGATTTCAGATTTATGGAAAGCTCAGTTGGCAACAGAAAAATAAAGTGTCATTATGTATAAAAAAAGAAAACATTTACACCATCAATGTACTTTTCCTTTACTTTGTCTACAAACCATTTATTTATGTAGCAGCCAAACAACCATCATGAAGCAAACTGGGGTGTGTTTATTATTATGCTCAATTTCACCCTTTCAGATGCTGCTTGGAGCTTTAGTGAAGTTTTAAATTATAAAAAGTGCTTGACTATTATTTCATTTAATACATCTTATGTGGAATTGTTTCAGTGTGTAAATACAAATAGTGGTGTGAATATAGCTTCCATCACACATGTAATAGTTTGGCCCTGCAGGACAGTCAGATGTGAGTTTTGCTGGTATGTCAAGAGAGTTTTGTTGTTGTTGTGGATAATGGAAATGATCCAAGTTATGTCTGTTGGATCTCAAACCTGCAGATGTTTCCTGCCTCATTGTTCCCAAACTAAACAGAAGATGCAGTTGTGGACTAGCAGGCGCCTGCAATCCATACGACCCCATTGTCCTTCCCTTAGTCTTCCTTGACCCAGACCCTGCACATAGGACTAATCTGAACTTGTCTGAAGCAGGTGGATGATGTCTATGAACAGATTGATATTTTAACAGTAAAAATGAGCAAATAATCATTTGGTTACAGTACTGTGCAAAATGGGAAATAGGTGCATTAATTTATTAAAAGATGTGCAAGTATATATGGAGCTACAGTATATATATATATATATACAGTATATATGGTAAAGGCAAGTTTGTTCAGTTCGTATGAGCTTGAAAGCCACTATTTGCGATGGCCACTTCCAAACCCCAAACTTAGGCAAGCTTTCTTATAATTACTTTAAGTAGTCTTCAGGAATACTTCTCCCAGCTTCTTGGAGGACATTCAAAGCTCTTCTTTGGACGATGGCTCCCTTATGTTCTGTGCTCTATCAAGATGATCCTGCAATGCTTCTGTAATGTTGAGGTCCACGCTCTGGGAAGGCCAATCAATTGTTGATAACATTTGTGTGGTTGATTTGCGTATATTCAGGTGTGCTTTTTACTGCATGTTTGGGATAATTGTAATCCAGGAAAAATGAAAGCATTACCAGTCAGATGCTTTCCAGCTGAAGCAAATCTGACTGTACTTTTCTGTGCTCAGAATTACTTCAATTTTGACAAAACCCAGACATTACTGGCTGAAATGGGCTGGAGGTGACGAGTTTTAACAAACACATGAAAAGTGGGGTGAATTTCATGGACCTTGTGAGTTTAAGAATAGCTGCATGATTTATTAGTCTTTCAATAACAAAATAAAACAGGGTCCGATAATATGGGAGCCATCTTCCTAGTCAGTTTTGAGTGGAAACTCTCTAGTAGAGAGGCAAACTTTGTGACCTGCCACATAGTTGGGAGAGGAGGGTCCTCCTGTGGTCTGCCAGTTGTTTGTTCTGCTCTGCTGTCTAAAGAAGCACTGCCTTAGTCTGATTCCAAATCCTATAGCAGTGATGTAGGTGGTGGTGGACTGATGGCACTGCCAACTCTTGCTCCTTGGTTTGAAACGGGGATGCTTTAAAGACTCTCATTCCTGTTGCTGATGGCGTGAGTGTATTGCATGTGCACTCAATCCAAAGCAACTGTGAGCTCTAGGTAGACTGGTTGGAGAAGGCTGTACAGTGCACAGAGCTACACCGCTTTGTCTGGGCATTTCTTTGGGGTAAAACCAAGAGGAAAGGCTAACCTAAGCACCCAGCGTTTTACAAAAATCCTTGCACACCTTAAATGACTGACACTCACAGTCTGAACCAGTGTCATTAGGAATGCTGGGAAGGTGAAAAACATGGTGGATCAATAAATTATCTATCTCTAAGCTGTTGAGCAATTTAGAAGGTGCTTTGAAGTGAAAAGATTTAGAAAATCTTAGACTTTTACAGTAACAAAACCTATTCCAATGCCAGGGTCTTTTGGTAGATCTGATGGGGGTTGTAGGAAGGATTTATTTAAGGCATAGACCGAGCAGGCTGACACATAAGAACAAACCTCCCTTTCCAGAGCAGGCCACCAGAATGTTTGTTTAATAAAGTTTCTGGTTCAACTCACTCGAAGATGGCATGCAAATCTCCCAGCATTGAGCTCATTGGATTACTTGAGAGTGAATGGAGGAGGGAATATGAAGGCAGTTGGGAGGGCCGCCTCCTGGGTCTGGCTCATGTTGTCTAGTCTTGGTGGACTGTGGCTTCATGTCAGTCTCTCCATGTTAGTTCACCCATATTTATGGGAGGAGCATCGGGACATTCTTTGGGAATGTGCGTCTGGTCTTATATCCCTGGAGATCGAGCAATAGGTAAAAGGTAATTTAGAACACCCACAAAACAGTCCCTACCCAGCATGACAGGGCTCGACCTCTTAGAGCAGGGGTGTCAAGCTCCAGTCTTCAAGGGCCAGCATCCTTCTTGTTTTTGAGATATCTCTGCCCTACCTGCTGCTGATTACCTGGATCAGGTGTGCTTTGCCAATAAGAAGGAACCAATGTTTCCACTCCCTCTGGTGCTAGCTTAATGACAACATCGTCGTTCTTTTCAGATGAAGATAGACAGGATGTAGCTTACCATCTGAGGCAATGTTCTGGGAGATTGATTGAGTAAGGGAGGCGTCTACATCAATAATCTAAAAACCTGGGGGAATAGTCAGGTTTGGAAGTCTGTATCGGCTTCTGGAGACCAGAGAAAGGAGAGAGTTGGTGTGGTGAGCATAGCTAGAGGAGCCAGAGTTCTGCTGTAGTTCTGCTGCAGGAAAGCAGGGTAACTAACTGATAAGCAGGCAGGTAGGTTGATAATCAAAGTCCAATTCCAGTTTAACTTGGAAGTCAGTTGTGAATTCTTTTTGGGGGCCACATGGATATGAAGCACACACTAAGAGTTTCCTAAAGATGGAAACAGCAGGTATGTATTTGTGAAAAAAACCAAAGCATGAAAAGAAGAGCCTAATGTTACAGCTACTGAAGCTAAACTTGCTGGGGGAGGTGGATGGGAGAAGCCTGCCTTTAAAAGCACAGAAGTGTGATAAAGAATGGGCATGAGGTGTGTGCATCCAGCTGCTTCACAATCTTATTAACTTCCGTGCACCAGGGCGGCAACCTGCACACACACGAGAACACTCTCCAGAGCAAGAGAGTGTGACAGTAAGGGTTTTGTGACAAAGATAAAAACATGTCGGGGGAAAAAAATTGAGATGTAGGACGAAAAATGTCTGACACAGTGTAAAATCACAGATTTCTGACTTTTCTGATTTTCTTTCATGAAACCTGCAATTAGGTCCAAGTATAATCAAGTTTCTGTTAAAGGTTCTATAAGAATTAGAAGCCTAATATAATCTAGCAGCAGATAGTTTTTTCTTATGAAAATATACACAGGAGCAGAGAATGAAGTCACTCTCCCTCTGTGTGTGTGTTGTAATCTGAGATTTTTTTATTGTATGTTTTGGTAGCTAATCTGTGTGTGCATGTCGGTGCATGTGAGACCTTCCCTGTGAAACTGTTATGGAAAAGCAAAGAGAGAAAATGATGTGATGTGGTTTCATTTTCAGCTCAGTGTTGATTCTGCTGGTGTTTTCCTGTGCTTCACCCACAGCAGCAGGAAAACCTCAGCAGACGCTTTCATAGTGTCGGGCTGGACACCAAATCCATTCAGTGTCATTTGGTTGCATTCTGTTCACCAAGAAATTAGATTGAAGAGGAATTTCTGCAGCTTGAGGGTTTCAAAGTCTTGTCATGAACTGTATTTTTTTCTATTAATTTTTCATGCTTTTATTCAAATTGTACAAAGCTATTATAAAGCAGCACTTCTTAATCTTCAATAAAATGCTGTAGATGCTATGCAAGCATTCAGATTTAATGTTTTGGGAGATACTACTGCTGTGAACCTAAGAAAAAGAGCAGAAAAGTAGAATTTTAACATATAACCTAAATCATTTTATTTTTTAAAGCTGCAATTCTACTTTTCTAGGGCGTTGCAAGGGATTCACATACTTCAGACACATTAAGGTTTCCTGATAACAGTACGCTTACATCAAAGAGCGAGACATCTCCCTAAGGGGTTGGTAGAGACCCACCCATATCAAAAAAATTGAACAATATTTATTGGTGTTATAAGAAAATTACATGATTTCAACACTATGTTGTCCTAAACTGAGTGCTGTGTGATTGAGAAATTCTGGACAAGTTTTTACAGGCTCTCTCTGTCCTGCACTCCCCTTTAAGTTTCTTTTTAACTCACTCCATTCCTCTCCCCTTATCTGCTCATGGCCTGTTGTAACCTCTCCCTCAACATGATGTTTGGGCACGTTCAGGTTTTTACACTAAACTGTAAACCTGCCTGCTAGATGCTTACTCAGGCACCATTCGTTTGCCAACATTGATTTGCCTTTGCAGTAATAGTGTGCATTTTAATGGAAAATGGCTAAAGCAGTAGCGATGTTAGGAAAATCTCTCTGCAGCTTAATCATAAAAATCTGAGGGAATAAACTTGTAAATATTTAATGTTTTTCTGACAAGTTAGTGTCAGAACCTTTCTGTCTTTCTCTTCCGCACAGAGTTGGAAACTGATTAAATCCAATTTTTATGATAATTTGCCAGCATTTGTGTTAGAAATATAAATGACAATGACAAAACATGTATTATTACAACTATTAAAATTCTTTTGCAAATGCAGTCATTTTATGTTATGACAAGGATTGGATGGTTAAAGGGAAATGTATAGACACCTAAGTCTATTACTTAAACACATTAACCTTACGTCTGAAAGACCCCTGGCTCGATTCTGAGGGGTACAAACAAACCCAGCCTAACTGGGTCTCACATTGCTGTAGTCCTAGTGCCTCTCCCAAGCCTGAGTAAAATGTGAGGGTTGCATCAGGAAGAGGAAAAACACGTGGCAAGTCAACATGTGGATCCATCCACTGTGGTGGCCTCTTGGGAAATAGGGGATCAGCTGAAAGTACCTTCTGTTGATGGTCATTTGCAGTAGTAATGCAACAATAAATGTAACAGTGTTACACACCATTATCATCAGTGATCACTTTAAAGAAAGTAGTGGAGTGTGATGGACCTCCTGTGGTGCTCTTAAAATGGGTCTTTAAATGACTGAAAAGACCAACTCCACAGACCTTTTCAGTGTGGACACTGATGTGAGTGTGCTGTAGCTTTTCTGTGGCAGCTTGTTCATTTTCATTGAAAGAGTGAAAAAAAAGAATCTCCTTGCAACTTTGTGAGGTATTCCCAGTATGTAAATTTTTTTTTTAAAATTTTTTTGAGCTTTCTCCAGATATCCTCTGAGCATCATTTAAGTCTGATTAGGCTTTTGTGTTTCCATCTCTGGTGTTTCCCGATGGTGGCAGGTCAGTGCTGGCTTCCTCAGTAACACTGATGTTAGTTTGCTTTTCTTGTCAGGACTTTCAAATGCATCTCTGATATTAGGATTCAGGGTTGCTCTGTGCCTGCTCAAAGTAGTTGAGGTCTGTGGACCATATCAGTCTGGTCAAGATAAATGCCTTATAGATGAGTAGGGTACTTCCATATAAACTCAGGCAAATCTAAAAAAGGAAAGTGTACAAAAATATTCAGAATCAGTTATAGTGAAGTGGTTTCAGTATATTTAATGAAGCCATGCAAAATGTTACTCTTAATACTGTAAAATTATAATGGCTGAAAAACATATTAAAGCTGTACAACCAAATAAACTTTGAATCCAATTTAAGTATCACAATATAGAGATCTAGAGATTTTTTCAGGTCTTTTTTTTTCTACATTCATTCACAGCAACATTGTCAAGAGCTATATCATAGATTCAATTAAAAAAAACCACTGGTTTCTATTACTGTTTGACATAGAGCAACAGAAACCAACGTCCGTATTATGGTGTGAGAAAAGATCAAAAAGTCAAAAATTTCATGACTTATGTGAGCATGTGGGGTATGAGAACGGTCTTTGATGCCACACCCATCTCCTAGCTTTCATTCCTTTCACTCAGTACACTAAAATACTGAATTCCCGCCACGATAAGTGGCTCACTAAGTTTAGTATGTAATAAACACATTTCCTTCTGTCACCCTTAAAAAAGACTGTGAGCTTTGCTCTTTTAGCTGAATGTCTTCTGTTCAGCACCAAAGAAACCCCACGTCCTGTTCTTCCTTTCAGTCAGATGCCGGTGTAGAGATTCCACAAGATCTTGAGGCGTGAGACCACATGGGGGCTGGGGTGGGGGACCTCTGTTGTATCTCAGAGCTAAAAGGGGATTTTCATTTCAAAGCTCTCACTCAGCTCTGCAGCTGAACATCTGACCCCACTGAATTACTTGCAGTGAGATCAGTGGAGCAAATCGAGCTTGGGAATAATAATAACATCCTATTTCTGGAGGAGGGCTCTGTAAAAATGGCTAGGCCCATTATATGCGATTTGCTCTCTGCTATGCCATTTTTGTACACAGATCAGTCTAGGGGTTTTTTTCACCATCCCTGGCCTCCTTCCTCTTTTTTTTCCCTCCCTCCACTTCCTCTTCCTCCCCCTCCTTCAGTGGTTGGGTGTGGTGAGTTGCTGCTTCTGGAATAACTGTCTGAACAACAGCTCGCTTACTCTCAGGAGATTCCGCCTTTTTGGGGGGAGTTATTTAAGAATTAGGAGAGTTCAGATGCAGGGTGAAAACCAGCAGCTGGGCTCTCCAATCTCACCAAGGTTTTGGTTTTTGAGGCTGATGCCACTGCTCGCAAAGTGGTAAAGAGAGGAGAAAGAACAGACAAGAAAGAAAGAAGTGCGCCTAAGATAGAGCGCAGAGGCTGCAAATGGGTGAGGTGGAGGAAGTCAGATGGAAAATGAAGATGGGATAGAAAAATAATAAAGAGGAGATTGAAGTGGAGAGATTGACTGTCAGTTTTCTAGGTGAGGGTAAAAAACTGCAACAGGACAATGGAAGAAACAAATCATTTATCAAAATTGTCATTGCTGGTCACACCTAAGCTTCAGTTTGGCTGTTTTCTACAAGTCTAAAGGCACCCTCTCTCTCTGTGTGTTTGTGTGTGTGTTTTAGTGTGTAACAACAGACACCGAAACCACCCGCTTCGTTCGTTTCCACATCGCCGTTATCTCTGAAAATATGTCTGCAGGAATTTTCTTCTCATTTTGACAAGCAGATGATTTATGCAGCAGGGAGAGCTGCAGGGCTTCAGAGCACTGATTGCTGAGCTGGTGAAACAAACTCGGTGGCATTTAACAAACACACACACACATTCAGAGAGTCCCATAACACATAAAGCAGCTGACATTTTGGAAAAACACAGCACAGCAGTTGATTCCTCTATAGAGGCAGAGTATTATCCCACTGCATAGAAGCTTTTTAAATGGCAATAATGACAGTGTGCCCAGCTCGGCCTTCTGCAGTGCAATTATTAGTTTAGAATCAGACTCGGTGACTCGTAAGGGAGCCACGCTCTGTGATAAATACTTTACAACACGCCATCAAAAATTTACAGCAAGGAGAATATTTCCAACCACCAAGACGCCCCAAAAAGAGACCAAAGTGCGGATCTACAGAACATCTTCTTTAAACTCAGACAGTGAAATGGACCTCATTACTGCGGGGAAAAAACATTCATAGAACCTGTACTGTGTCTGGAGCTACACCAGCATTACAGATCACATGTAAGATAGGGTTACAGGCATCATGCCTGTAATGGACTGAGTGGTCATTATAAGGACCATTGCTACAGCCGACAGTTATTACACCACTGTGCTACTACCCTAGAAAAGTGTGATAAGATCTACCAGGTGACCAATGACCTGTCTAGGGTTAGATTAAGGGTTTTATTATGTTTTGTTTTAGCAACATGCTAAATAGGCACATTTTCAGAAACTAGAAGATGTTGCATTTTCAATGAAGTTTCAGACTTTTAAAAAGGGGTGGTTGTTAACGAAACCCTACCTCCAACCCTAGCCCTCACTGGGTCGCCAATGGTAGGGAAGGTAGCACCAGCAGGTAGGCTGCTTCAGTCATTCACATTCAGTTCAGATGCCCCTGTGGAACAGCAAGTGATTAGCTCACTCAGCATTGCTTTGTAGCTGATATGTGGTTGCTAGGGGACAATCCAGACATAAGCAGCCTAGGTAACCCCCTAATCTATATACCAACCTTTCATATGTCAATCAGCAGTATCCTTTACTTTTGTTGATAGTTGCTTCAATTACTTGACTTCAAGCTATGAAAACATTAATTCTGGAGCCGCCCACTTTGCACCAACAGCAGTTATTTCATTCCCTGAAGTTGCTAAAGCCTCTTTTCCATTAGTACCTACTCGTCTCGGATCGACTGGTTTTCCATTACAACCCAGGAGTACCTTGTTTGCATGCTTGTCTGTGCGTCCCGCTACACAATAAATGTGCAAGATGAACGCTACAACAAAGGTGGATATCGAAGCGAATATATACCTGCTGCTCAGTCTGTGGCTTTTCGTCAGCCTCAGGGACCACAGCGTTGTTTTTTGTAGCAGTTGGCAGTTTTGATTTTCGTGAACGAGATGCTCTCATGACTCATCGAGTGAAGCTACTGACCAGCCAATCGGTGGCATGCAGTCTGACAACGTCACATTTTAGTGCTTGTTTGGATTGCTTGGAACCCCAGCCGAGCAGGTACTAAAGAGCTACCTTGTCCCATGTGCTGTGACCTAGGGCTGTGCGATATGACCAAAATCTCATATCCCGATATTAAGACATCTATCGTCCGATAACGATATAAATCACAAAAATGTAACATTTTCTGTAAATTCTGTGAATCTCGGGCAGCTCGACTTGCGTGAAGTGTTTCCAGCTGCGCGTCGCGTACCTGGAGTCGAGTGTTTTAACTGATGCATGAAACGATACATTTTTAGACATAAGTTGTAACGGCCGCCGTTTTCTTTGTGAGTATTTATTACACAGCGTGCTGCGGGGGAAAGCCTGTTCTAACGTTTGAGTCTAAGGTTTATTTTTTAGCACCTGACGGCTCTTTTTTGCTTCTCATCCGTAAATACTCTGCATCTTTCACGTGATTCAGTTTATTTTGAAAAGTCTCAACAGGATCTTGAGCTTTATTGTGAAAGGTTTATGTGGAAAATAAACAAGCGGACACAAGGTGGTTTTACCGTCGTTGTTGCTAACGACAACGCATAAAAACAAGCGCTTGTCCGTCTGTAGTGTGGTTATATTAAATATAAGAGAAAGAGAGAACTTTAGGAAATTAATATAGCCACTACAGTGACCATCAAAATAATGAAAAAATATTGTCGTAAACAGTTTATTTTGCGACACCACGAAACAAACGATAGCGTAAAATGAAACGATAGACGTTTTTATATCGTCATCCGATATATATCGTTATATCGAACAGCCCTACTGTGACCTAATGGAAA
This sequence comes from Oreochromis niloticus, assembly GCF_001858045.2. Classification (NCBI taxonomy): domain Eukaryota; kingdom Metazoa; phylum Chordata; class Actinopteri; order Cichliformes; family Cichlidae; genus Oreochromis; species Oreochromis niloticus. Next base: position 30,472,030 of record NC_031987.2, on the reverse strand, counting down.
ACCCTGAAAACCGTGGCGAGTTGATCGGAGTAGGTACTAATCGAAAAGGGGCTTAAATGTCACTGACTTGTATGGTGTGTGGTCACCACGTCACTGCGTCAAGTCACCCTGTGTGAGCGCCCCTTTAACCCTTTGTCCACAAGTAAAGTATTTTCTCATTAGCCATTGCTGTGTAGCTTATAGTTGGTACTAGGGTGGCTGTTGGTGACCCTGTTGTAATGGTAGTTGCTTCAATCTTGTAACCTCAAAGCTGAGATTCGTCTAACTCATGAGCCTTCATTGGAATTCCTCGGTCTCTGGTCGTCACATGGCTGTGTGCTCTGCGGCAGGACACAGGGTGGTGTGTTAGCTCATTGTTCTTGGTTTTTGTGCTGTTGCATTTTTATCTTTATAGTGACCAGTCGCTTCTTTTTATGTTTATTGTGTCATGTGCTTATTTTCTATTTTTGTGTGTTTTCATAAAGTTCCTTGTCGAGAATGTGAATATTTATTCTCTTTTTTTGGAAATACGTTAAAACGTTAAACATTAAAATACCAGTATATAGCAAAATAAAACATCTCAGTTAAACTTGCCTTGTTTATAAAATCAAAAACTCTGAACCTACGAAATGCAATAAATATGTGTTTATTTTCCTAATGTTTGCTGGACTTTGTCAGTCCAACTGTTTCCACCGCAGTAAACAAATTCGAATATTGTTAGAGACTTAAAGTTGTGTTTAGACAGGAAGTGTTCTCCTTTATTTTGGCAGGAATTTCCTGTTGTTATCTAGCAAGGAAACAGGTGCTTGTATTGCTAAAATCCTTTTCCCCTTAACATTCACAAAGATATCCAGAAAAATACCAAACAAACATTGTGTGATTCTGTCTGTCACTCAAAGTCCAAGTCAAACTTCAGCTGCAGATTTTGTCCAGAAGTGTCTGATCGACTCAGTTTGCTTCTCCGTCTTTGATGTAATGTGGCGACAGATCAGCATTCCAGCAGAACAGCGAAACGCCGTCTGATTGGCCCCCAGCTGCCGCTATCTCATCCTCTGGTCTCGTCTCAGAGCGAGAGAGGCTGCTGAAGCATGACATCTGCATTCCTTACCCCCTCCCCCAGTCTCCCTCCATCCTCACCCCAAAACCACCCCCCCTCATATCCTGTCGTTCCACACATTCCTGCACATCCAGCTGAGGTCCAAAGTGGAGCTTTAAACTCACCTACGCTCTGTTGAGTCTGCAAGTCAAAGGCTGCATCCGAGTGTGTCCCGGCACTTCTGTCTTTGTGAGGACACTGGGAATAGAAGGTTTTTGGTCCTCATTTTGTGATACAGTCTGAAACAGTTTGCACGCATTTCTATCAAAAAGAAATCAGTGTTGTTTGCACAAACCTGGGCCTAAAGTTAATATCAGTGCTGTTTGGCCTTCTAGCTTCCGTAAAGGGCTGGATTCAGACTTAAGTTCAGACTTAGTTCTGAACTTGCACTGGTTGAAGATTAGCACTCCAGGTGTGACATCCCTCTTTGTTGTTTTGTTTGACACGTTTCTCAGTAAAGTACTTTGTACTTCGCGGGTGCCAGTTCAGCTTAGTGTGTTGAGTGGGTGACCACATGCCACACTGCTGAGAGCAGCCAGCCTGGGTTCGAGTCCAACCCGTGGCCTTTTACCACATGTCTTCCCCTGCTTTCCTGACCTTTCTTCACTGTGTCTAACAAAATAAAGCTCAAAAAACACTTTGCAACTCATTTTATGAAAATTCCTCCATAAATGGATATAAGCCTCTAGAATACACTGTCTTCACAAGTGTACTCATAAAAGTCAGCACACATTAGTGGAAATGCGCTTATTTGCATGAGACTCATTTGGATTTGCAAATCTGCTCTGACATGCTGCAGGTCCTCTCCGCCGTAGGAACACACCGAGTCTCCGCAGTCTTTAGTTTTCCCACAATCACCAGTCATCTGGGCAGAATTGACAGAGACAGAGAGGTTGCAGGGGCTGATGGGAGGGGCCGGGCTCCTGTCCAAACCAGTTAAATTCAAACAAACAGGAGTCACTTTAGCGTCGTGCATTTTTCTTTCTTAGTTTTTATTCTCTCTGTCCTCAGTTGTCCTATTTTTAGTTAGATGAAAGTCAGATAATTACTGTTTATTTAGACCCAACTACATCATGAACATGGTAAAAGACCAGAGACATTTTTGACCAGATTGAGGAATTTTGTAAGAAAATGTTGGGACACTCTGGACATCAGACATGTCACTGTTGTGTACTGGATCTCATATTGGATCCTGTGTGTATCAGTGTTGAGCAGCTGCATTCCTCACATAAATCCAGACATGACATATGCTACTGAAGCAGCACAAGGCTCTCACTTCTACATCCAACACAAAGCTCGTAAAAAATGCACAAAGCTGAGATTTGCAGTGGGTTAGAGAGGCCAGCTGTGGAAAATAACATGGGATCATGTTAGTGGACTGAAACCTGTAGATGTGCATTTATTTATTAATTGTGTCTTTGTAGAGGGTGATTTCTGTCAGGCGTCTAACCCTACCTTACAATATAAAGCGCCTTGAGGCGACTGTTGTTGTGATTTGGCACTATATAAATAAAATTGAATTGAATTGAAAATGAACACTGATTCCAAACCAGAATTCTTCAGAATCAGGAATTGAATCTGAATCGACCTCCATCACTCAAAGTTGAATAATTTATTTAGAACCCACGTCCGAAATCTTCTCCCTCTCCTTTCTCTGCAGGCCCTGTTGAAGATGGACTGTCAGGGTCTTGTAGCCCGACTGGTGATGGACTTTGTCCTCCTCACCACCGCCGTGGAGGTAGCCGGCCGCTGGAGGGAGATGGCCGAGAGGCTCGTCAAGATTTCGCGCCAACAAATGGATGCTTACGAGGCACCACACCGTGACAAGAACGGGGTGGTGGACAGCGAGGTATGCATGTCCTAACATCCAAAACAAAGATTTCACACAACAACAACTTCAGTTGCAACTGGCAAAAACAACAAATCCATTCTGTACAAGCCTGATTAGCTTTATTATGTTTTAGGAGTGAACACTCAGTTATTTGCTTGTCTGTTGTTTGAATCTGTAGCATTAAGATATTCATGTTCCCCAGAGGATGAAATCAGCTGACCTAAGCAGCTCAAACTGTAGGTGATTCCTGACCTGATTATTGTTTTAAAGGAACAGTGAGAGATCTTGAGAAATACAAATGTTTCACTTTTCCCTTCTGTCAAAATCACAAGAGGACAGAGTGAATCTGTATCATTCTGTCAGCAGATGACAGTTTTCAGACATGTCAGTGTCCCAGGAGATCATTAGACGTTTGTTTCTCTTCCTGTTTGCAGGCTATGTGGAAGCCAGCGTACGACTTCCTGGTCACGTGGGCGGCTCAGATTGGTGACAGCTACAGGGATGTGATCCAAGAGCTTCACATGGGCCTGGACAAGATGAAGAACCCCATCACCAAACGCTGGAAGCACCTGACCGGCACACTCATCCTGGTCAACTGCTTGGATGTCCTGCGGAGCTCCGCCTTCAGCCCCTCTGCTCAGGACGACTACGCCATCTGAACCCTAGCATTGCCACACACCAGCACACCTTGCTCTTCAGGAGCAAATTTTTTTTTTCTTTTTTAAAGTTGCACCGTTTGAAATGCTGCATATCAGCTGTTTTCTCACTCTGAATGCCACTACTGCTGTCGTACGTTGTTGATTGTTCCTGCAGCGTTGCCTTCAGCTCTTCGTGCCCAGGGCAACATCACCAGACAGGCCCCATGTCCCCAGCAAACAACACAGTGCTGTATGGAGCTCGCAGTATTCACAGAGACTCTTTTAATAGCTTCAGTCTTGCACAGTTATGTATTTTTGTACTCTTATTATGGCACAGCAGTTTTTTAAGCAACCATTTGGTTAAGCTCTGTGGATTGAATGCCAAGAAAGACATTTTTATTAAGAAAAGACATTTTTAGATATTGTATCTTCATATCCTCACGTGTCAGATCTGTTCTATTTATTTATACATTAAGAAGCATCACCTTTGGTCTGTCTTCAAATATTTTGGTGTCCTCTATTTTCGAAGATCTGAGACTGAAGATGACAGAATCATCTATTAATATTGTACACTCAGTTTTACACTGAAACGTGCAGTGTTTTCATAGAACATGAATCAGTGGATTTATTAGATTTAATCTGATTATTAATTTCAGCAAAATTTAAAACCCTTGTGTCAGTTTTAAATCATCTTTTGAGTTTTGGGCTCCTAAAAAATGTTATTGTTATCTGATTAAATTTATTGTAACAAACTTGACCTTTTAAACATCAATTGATAAATCAGCCTCGACCTGAGACATACTCACTTTGTTCTAGTTCACTCAACTTGTCCCCAACCTTTCCAAGACTGAGAATGTCAGACATGAACATCCTCAGTCCATGTTTGACATAGAATGTACTCCCATTAGGCAATTTTGAGCATGTTTAACCCTCCACAGTCCAGTTTGTGTGAGGAGTGTGAATGCATCGTGGGAGAGAAAGGTCTCTCAAAGAGTCCTGAATTAAAATCTGTGCAAAACTTGTGCAGCAGACAAGATGGTAGTAGAAGTCAAACTGTGGCGAGCTGCTTAAAACGTTATTTTCGGACAGAATCATTTTTTAAATCAAGTGGGTCTTTACATGTAGTTTTTATTCCCTGCAGATGATTGAAATCAAAATTAATTTAGATAATCCACTCAAATCTTATGGATCACCACAGCAGGTCTTTTGTCTCTATCTCACCCAAATAAGTGCCTGAAGGCATTTCAAATGAATTGCTAAGTTATGAGACTCTCTTTTAAAGGAACTTCAACAGGATGCATGTGACTTGCTTGCTAACGTTAGGTGGTCAAATGCTTCCTGCTGCCTTTCTTTGCACATCTAAAAATCTCTGTTTCAGAGTGGACCTCAGTTAATTTCAAGTAGCATTTTGTGAGTTTATACATGGCCTTACCGCAGCCCCTCAGTTCCTCCTCTGTCTGAAACAAGCTACTTTTGCTCTCTGTTCACCTCTTTAAGCCAGCTTTCCTCTGATTGGCTGCCCCTCGTAAAGAACGCATGAACAGCAGATAGGTGGAGCTTCTATCCTCATAGCCTGAGATGTGAGCGTAGAAACACTGCTTCATACTGACATTAAAAAAGCACCAAAAGTAAAATAAAATGTCTGAAAGAGTATTTAGAGTAGCATGAAGCCTGAGCTTTTGACACACAGGGATTCCTTCTACATATGCTGACCTCATTATCTGAAACCTTGGCCGTGTTCATTGTTAGTAATGACCACTTTCAAAGAAAAAAAAGGGAATAGCATAATTGGTTTACCTTAAATAACTGCTAGGTTTGTGAGAGAAAACTTTGTAACTTTGCTCCAGAATGACTCAAAACAAAGTAAATTTAATGAGCTGCATTGCATTGTGCTTTGGGAGAGTGCTTTTGTTCTACTACACGGTAGTATCATGATGAAGTGTGTGTGTGTCTGCAAGTGGGGTTTAGATGCTAATTTTATTTCAGGATAAAGTAAAGTCGAGGAGAAGAGCACTGGCGTAAATTATGGGGAGAAAACTGAAGCATGTTTAGCCCTAAAAGCACAAAGTAGAGAGATGGAAGGGGGACAGTGGAGATGGGCATGATACACTGTGTCCGGTTGAATGGGGACCTTAAACTGAACTGGCTGAAATATGGGTCACAATAAACTAAACAATCAAGAACACTGACTGAGTGTTAGGATTGGTCCATCAAGGATTTACATCTTGATTAACGATTACCTTGAGCCTGTACCTCCATATAGTAACCAAACTCGCATCTCTTAGTTCTGAACTCTCTCATCTTTGTTATGTCTTTTTTTTTCCTTTCTGTGTTTTTATAAAGCTTGCCAAAAATGAGTAGAGCTCTACACAAATAACCATGTACAATGTTGAGACCACTGTTGTAATGACACTGTCTATCAAAGCTTCTCTAGCTTTCGTCCCAGTGCTGCATACTGTATAATGTGCTAGTGACACAGCCAGTGTTGAGTTGAAAACCTTTTTTGTGACTGCATACTTTTACGGAAGAGACTCTAAATAAAATGTAAATATTTGTACACGACATTTGTGAGAATTGACTTGCTGCTGGCTACACAAACAACCCCCTCACCCCCACCACCATCACCAACAAACAGGGCACCAGAGTCAGGAAACTTCTTATCTGAAGCATGGGAGACAGGCCGTCATGTTTCAGGTGTTATCAGTGCTCTGTTTGTGGAAAAAAAAAACAATGGCTGAGAAAGTGTGCAGTTGAAGGTGGTAGGGATGCAGGAGAGATTCTGGGTAGTTTCTGGCTATACATAGCAAGACCAAGAGAAACTAGAAGGGTGGCTCAGGTAGCATTAAAAAAGGGTTGATGATCTGTACCAGTCCCTGTTCTCATTGTTGAACTGCTCTCATTATACTGTCCATTTTCTTAAAGATGGGGGCTGGAGGTTCTTGATCACGTGCATAGAGCAAATCACCAGTGTAGATGACCAGGAAGGCTTTTATAGTTTCCGCAACTGCAAATTTACTGGGGTCCACTTGGGTCAGTATGAAATTAATTTTGTCATCAGTTGATGAGTGTGAGTTTTAGCAGCCATCTGTGGAAGGACCATAGTCTGCAGTGACAGCAGCTGTCCATGCCTGTCTTGGTAATCAAGTGTAGTCCTCACCAAATAAAAGACTATCTGGACTGAGGATTTTAACTAGAGACTTTAAAGGAGAGACATATAGAACTCAAAAATTCCTCAACATAAATGTACTGGAGAATACTGGAATTTTGGAATGGCACAGACTTTATAAGTATAATTTCCTGGAAAGTTACTTTGGTGGTAAAAGTAAAGTTTTTTGATTTCTGCCTTTTCAGTTTTATGGCTCTTTGACATCTGAAATTTAAGCTCATTTTGATAAACTGCTCAGTCTTCCAAGAATGGAAAGATTCTTGTCTTGAAGAAAACTATTGTTAACAGGCCTGACAGCATGTGTGCAAAAAGTTGGGAGAAGTTGGGCTAATGTTAAAATGGTGCATGGCAAAGCTAAGGTCTGAGTTAGTCAGGCCTAGATCTTTATGTTACCAATCTCATTCAGCGACAGCACACAACTTCCAAAACCACTTGCAAACCAGTTGGAGGAATGCAGTTTTTTTCCCCTAGCAACTCGTGGTGAATATGGGGAGTGTCACTGATCGGTGCATGACTCAATTAGCAATTAATTTCATAGCAACCATCAGCAACCACTACATCTGTTCAGGCAATACTTATTTTTGCCTTGCAACTGGTGGTAGCCAGGCAGTTGCCAACCAGTCTCTAGGCCTGTGTGATTGGGCTTAAAGAGTCTCTTGGAAACTGGCATCTCCTTTGAAAGAAACTTTATGGACTTTAACCCAGAAACAGCAAGAGTGATTGTGCCAAGGTGTTTGATAAATTCTGTGAATTGGTGACAAAGAAATTGCAGATGCCTTGCTAGACCCAGATGCCAAAATGTGCTGTCAAAAATACAATGTTATGCAGAATACTAGACAGAAATAAAGCAGTGCCTTGAAGTTTTAGTTTCAAAGCACATCATGTACCTTGGGCACTAACAAATACTTTTCTAGACAACCAGCTTCTGTCTGTGTCTCCAAAATTCACAGGTCATATGTTACTAATCACTTGTTACATATAGTAGTACACCAGCTTAGTGTTATGTTGAGATGAAGACAGCTAATTATAGAGCATATAAGCAAAGAGCCACCAGATCTTGACTGAGCAAAAATGAGTGTCTCTGCTTCTTTACTCAGATAATTGAGAGGATTTCCATATAAAAAAGGTCTGTAACTTTGTATCTCATTTTCTCTTACCATTCCTTTCTCTATCCCTTTCTCTCTCTCTCACTCTCTGTGCCATAAAAGCAAGCAGACATTAATTAAATACACAGATTAATGGAGGAGAAAAAAGAGCCAAAAGGAGTAGAATTAATTACAGTAGGGTATGGGCTGACAGGCTTCAAATCCCTGCCTGGAGTGCCAGTAATGAGCTCCCCCAGGGTGACAGGGCTTACAGAACAGCACACAGCTCTGTACTTAGCTTCAAAATCCAGGGATAATCTGTACAAAGAGACGACTCACTCGACATGTTGACTTTTTTATTGTCGTGTCCAATGTGTCCGGGATGTTCGTTCGCTGGGGTTTAACATTTTTAATCATTGCACTCAATAGGCATAAAGCTTTGGTTTCCAGAGAAACATTCTACTGTTTTATATTACTAAGTGGATTATAGTCTAAGCCTCATAAATGTCTGCAGGTTCCACAGTATGCACAGGTACAAACCAGAAAAGACATGTTAAAAGCAATGATCTGCTCAATTTTTGCACACTTTGTACATTTTCACTGGGGTTTGAGTCTTTATGTCTTTGCCTCTCGTTCTGCTCATGCTTGCTGAATGACATTTCCATTTCCATAATGCTGCTTCTAAATTTGGACCCATTGTGGTGTGGCGCATGATGCAGGAAATCAAAGTTCTCTAGAAATGTTGAGAAGCCATCCATTGCCTAAAATCAGAAATCTCTAACCCTTTTTTACCACCAAAAAGTTGGGACGCTGTGAAAAATGTAATTAACTTATACACAGTAGAACATAAAAAACTCATTTGGAATTTGATGGCCAGCAACACATCTCATACAAGTTGGCACTCAGGGAAAGAAAAAGCTGGAAAAGTTAGTGGTGTTAAAAAAAAGCAATGTAAAAATACAAAGACTGAGTATCTCATCATCTACAGTACATAATGTCATCAAAAGATTCTGAGAAGTTGGAGAAATCTCTGTCTTCTGAAAATCAGTGGTGGATGTTTGAGATCTTTTAGGTCTTCAGGCAGCACTGCATTAAAAACAGACGTGATTCTGTATTGGAAATCACTGCATGGAATCAGGAAAAGTTCCAAAAATCTGAAGTAATTGGCCATGAACAGAGACTTAAAGCTATGAAGATGAAGCTGTATTTGAACATGAGCCAGGAACAACACTGTTTTCTCTTGGATAAAGCTTAGTTAGTTAAAATAGACTGCAGCAAACTGGATAATTGTTCTGTGGTCAGACAAATCGACACTTAGATGGATTCTGCGCTCTTTGGATTACAGAGCAAAGCTTTTAACAAACTTGCGGCTTGCTATCAGCTCTTATTTCAAAAGCCTGCATCTGTGATTATAAGCTGCCAGTTCAATACAGCTTATCGAATGGGCAGCTTGCACATGTCTAAAAGCACCAAAGGTATGTACAGGTTTCAGAGCAACATATGCTCCTATCCACACTTTGTTTTGTCTTGTGTATTTCAACAAAACCATGTTAATCTGTGTACTGCATCTATTTCAAAAGCATGGCTTCATAGTAGAAGAGTCTCATCATAATATTGAGAACATCATTACACCAAACATATAACATAGGTGATCCAGAACTGTTAAGCAGTTAGAATCCCACATGAGAAAAGAATTGGACAATTCTTGGTTCCAACTTTATTCAGACATGTGGCTACCATAAAATTCATAAAATGGGCTAATGATCTTTCAGTGAGATAATATTTTAGAATTCTTTCTAATATTCTTAAAATGGTACGTTTTCTCAGCTTAAACATTTGATATGTTTCCTGTGTACTACTATAAGTGGAATGAGGTTATGCCATTCTGTCTGTAAACATGGCAGATCAAAAAGTTTTGAGATAATTCTGATAAAACTTTGTGTAGAGTGGGCTCATGTTAACAATCCATTACAATTTTGCATACGTCCACCAAGGTCTTATAGGTCAACTTAATGATTTATTGGCAGAAAATAGACAAACAGCCTTATAACTATGTGAATGAACAGTTGTTAGCATTCAGAAGCAGGTTCAGTTTAAGGCAATACATTCCTTCTATACAAAGTAAGACATAACTGTGATCTCTAAACCTCTTCTTATACAATAAGGACTGAAAACTATAGTTATAAGATTATGGAATTTGTCACAGATAAAGGAATGATACACTAATACACACTAATTTAAAAATCCAGTGAAGGAATTCAACAAGTTCAAGTCCATCCAAACCACACTCCTCAGACATTTTATTAGCTGTACCTGGCCAACTGATTGTTAACCTAAATATCAAATCAGCAAATCATATGGAATCAACTCAGTTTAGCCATGCAGGTCAAAATGACCTGAAGTTCAAACTGAAGGAAGAAAGATGATTTAAGTGACTCTGAACATGGTATGTTTGTTGGTGCCAGACGGGCTAGTCCAAGTGTTTCAAGAATTGCTGATCTACTACACATCTTTTTTACGAAACCATCCTTAGGGTTCAGAGAGAATTATCTGAAAGGGAGAAAATATCCAGAGAGCAGCAGTTCTCCAGGCAAAAATGCCTTGTTGATGTCAGAGGTCAGAGGAGAATGGAAAGACTGCTTTGAGCTGATAGGAAGGCAACAGTAACTAAAATAGTCACTCGTTACAGGAGCAGACGACCACACTAGGTGCCATTCTCGTGAAGAACAGGAAACTAAGGCTGTAATTCACAAAGGCTCACCAACACTGGACAATAGAAGATGGAAAACCATTGCCTTGTCTTATGACTCTCTATTTCCACTGCAGCATTAGGGTGGTAGGGTTAGAATTAGCCACAAACAACATGGAAGCATGGATCCATCCAGCCTTGTATCCATTGCTCAGACAGGTGGTGGTGCTGTAACTTTCTTGGTCATATTATCTTTGCACACTTTGGGCCACTTATTACCAGCTGAGTATTGTTTAAATGCAACAGAGTACCTGGGTATTGTTGCAGCCTGTGTCCATCCCTTTGTGACTACAGTGTACCCATCTTCTGATGGCTTCTTCCAGCAGGATAACATGTCTGAAATCATCTCAAACTAGTTTTGTGAACATGACAAAATGGCCTCCACACTCACCAGATCTCAATCAAATAGAGCACTTTTAGGTTGTGATGGAACTGGAAGAATTGTTCATGGATGTGCAGCAACAATGTGATGCTATCAAGTCAATATGGACCAAAATTTCTGAGCAATGTTTCCAGCACCTTGTTGAAACTAAGCCAAGAACAAAGCAGTGTTGGAGGCAAAAGAGGGTCCAGCCCAGTACCAGCAAGGTATACCAAATACAGTGTTCAGTGGTATGTAACAGCCTATCAGTCACAAGGTATTGTTCCTCTGCAAAGTATTTCTAAAGGGAACATATATAACATTAGAAAAGCCAGTTAATAACATAAACCTAATGCCAAAGGAATGTCAAGGAGCCACAGCTTTACACTGCAGCCTTATTTAAGAAATGAGAATGTTCTTAAACTGCACATTGAAATTCAGACACCATGAAACGCCTATTTACTAATGCAGCAAGACAGCTCAGTCGAGACTAGCTAGTTCTTGATAGACTTGACAGTTGGTGGGTTTTCCTTTGAATCTTTAGAAACATTTTCATTAGATTCTCTAACCGGTCACAATTTTTTTTTCCTCAGCTGAATGTAAACAAAGAAGTCAAAGACTGAGACCAGCCATCTCTGACTACAGCGATTGTGCTTTTTATTTTTTTTCGCCTTTCCATAAAGAGCAACAGCTCCTTCTGTCAACAGCAGCGGCCAAATGTCAGTTTAACTACAGCTGAGTCTGTGACAAAGGCTTTGACGTTCCTGCCAGTTGAAGAGGAGCTCAGTGTAATTCGAGTCATTTTTTATCATTATGCTGTCATTTTGCTGTGGCAGCTATCAAGAGCACCAAGGAAAGGTCAAGGTCTGAATGAACCACTCAAACAAGGCTCTCACAGAAGCTTGATGGATCTCTTTTCATGTGTATCTAAATAGTGAGTCATGAAAATGAGGAGTTAGCTTTTAGTTTCGTCCTGCTGTATGAACCACAGTTCTCTTCTCTTATTTTAGAGGTAAGTTTGTCTACGCTTCTTAAACTAACAAACCTTCACGCAATGCAAAGTAAAAGACTGTTTGTTTAGATTTTCCGCCTTCATTTACCGTCTTGCGTGGATTAAAGTAAATACCAAAGCAAATGACAGATGTATAACCTCTTGCATTTCACTGTGACAATCGTGTTAATATACTGGGAATAGAGATTAGATACGTTCTGCTGTCTCAGATCCATAATTACATAAATAAATGAGTAAAAAGCTGTTCACTAGTATATTTACATAAGAAAGTGACTGTACAGAACTGATACTTTCACCACGATACTTTCAGTGTTTAGATGTGTCACTCATTTTTGATACATTTAACTAAAAAATTACTTACATGATTTATCAAAGTTGTACCATCAGGCCTAGAGTCCTGGGTGGGTTATGGGGGACTCTGTTGTAGAAAACATCAATCAAGATTTTAAATCACAATGGATGAAAAAATGGTACAAAAAAAGTAAAAATGGCAAAAAAGGGATGTTTACTGGAAATTTAGGTTGTTTTGCCTATGCAAGATCCCAATAGATTCAATCAATTAGGCTTTAATTGTCAGCTTTGTTCAGAATAAGTTACATCTAACTATAATGATGGGCTCCTGTTTTCCTCCTCACGTGCTGCCATCACTGACAAAAATACATGCAAGAAACCAAAATCTGCACAACCAGTTCAGTACCCACGTTTTAGCTCCCCTAAGGATGAATCCATTTTCTTTTCCTTCAAACAAAACAAAACAAAACAAAAAATGGTTTCCATCTAAAAGCTTTTGAAAACATATTTGATGCCACAGAAGCTTAGACATGCTATGCGGTTTGACTTCTGTAAACCAGGACCTATAATTTATGATGTTGTCAGGACATGAACATTGAATGCCACAGTCTACTCCATTTGGAGAAATGATGTGTCTATTTTGGTTATCTGGACGTGAAAAACTGAGAAGAAAAAATAATTTAATATACTGTGATTTTTACACATGTAGTCACCCTGACTTGTTCTTTACACGCAAACACGTACACGTAACTGAGATGTAATGTCAGTGTTCGTTCTGACATCACTTACGAAACATAATATATTTAATAATAAAGGATTTCAGTGTTATAAAAATATTTCCCAAAAGCTATACAGATGTTGTCCTGGTACCCAAAATAGTTTATATAATTATGTTTCATCCAGATTAATGTGTCTAGGAGGATTTAGGGAAAAGCCATTCAGATATATTTTATGATCATTATAGTAAGATTATTATGATAACAAACTTGAAGTAGAGAAAATAATTTCTGACTTCAGAGACCTACTGCTCTGCCTTTATATCACTGAGATAGGGATGAAGGCTTTTTTAGGCAAATAAAAGTCATTTTTCCTTTTCATTAGCACTGGCCTGTAAAACGTGGTGGTACCATCCAGTACACCCAAAAAATCATTTATTAAAGTGATTAAATAACTTCCTTAGGGATTAACAAAGTATTCTGATTTCAAAATGTTACTTGAAGTTGTGCACTCATGGACTGCTTTTTCCTGCTCTACTTTTCCCTTTTTTTGGTGGAGATTTCAGGGTTCATACATAAATAAAAGGAGGCCAGCATGTTTTCAAGTGTCGGTACCGCAGCAGGAGTTTGTGTCTTTGCCAACAGGAACAGAACAGAAGTCTGTTTGTTCTCATAGCAGCTCTCTGATGAGAAAGGTGAGTAAGATCGAAACCTGGAAGGGAGGCCGAGGCTCTGTTTGCTCGGCACCCGTCAGCCCCCTCCACAAACCAAAACCTCTTCTGTTTACTCCCAATCCTTATCCTTTATGTGTGTGTGTGTGTGTGTGTGTGTGTGTGTGTGTGTGCTCGCTAAACACAATCAGGTTTTATAGTTTGAGGGGAGATTGGGAGCAGCGACAAACAGAGAAGAGAGCAAAGACAGAAGAAGCTGACAGATTCATGGACTGCATCAGAGTTTAGAATTAAAGGTAAGTCACTTCTTTTTTACTTCTTTTTTTTTAATAAACACATATTTATTATGTGCCCCAAATATATTTTGGGTAAGTTTTTAAAAATTATATTACTGTGTGATACTCTACATTATAGACATTAAATCGGTGCAGCTATGATATAACTATCGTACAATACTGGTACTGCTATAGAAAATTATTATGCTGGGCAAAAGCAGGAAACATTTTCAAATTGATTTGTTTGCAGTTTTAAAAAAATTTAAATGGGTTCATCAACCCTTAAATTTCATGTGGCTATCTATGGTACTTAACTTATCAGAAGTCAAAACCCAAGCAATGTCTTCAATGAATATACTACTGTTATTGTGGGGTGGGGTGTACCTATTGATTTTAAACAGATTGACCTCTTTGTTAAAAAGCCCAGTTTTACAGCAACATAAATATATTTACAGCCGCACTTACAGGGTTTGGTTTCTATAAGAAAGTTTATTGGAACTACTCCAGTCTACAAATCTTTGAAAGGCAGTGTATTCAGAGGAACAGCCATTTGATATGGAAACAGAGTTTATCACCCTAAAAAGTAAAAAAGAATAAGAATTAAGACTTCTAGGGTGGACTATTGTAAATCAAAAGTTGCTATAGTGAGAGTACTGATAGGGATCGGAAAGACAGAACATATTTCTCCCATATTGGCATCTCATCATTGGCTCCCTGTTAAATCCAGAATCAAATTTCAAATCTGTCTCCGCTTGAATAAGACCGCCTTATCTTAAACACCTCATAGTACCATATCACCCCAATAGAGCACTTCACTCTCAGACTGCTGGCTGAAAGTGAAGTGCGGCCTCCCATTCTACTTTTAAACATCCTGGGAACGTTTAACGGTAGAATGGGAGGCCGAGCCTTCAGCTTTCAGAAACCTCTTCTGTGGAACCAGCTAGCCTCTCCTAGATACGTTGCTGCGAGCTTCCCACGATGCACTGAGTGTTTCTTCTTCATTCACCTCATTTCAGTCTATCTTGTCTCCCTCCCACATTAGATCGCTGCCTCTCCCTGAGCCTGGTTCTGCCAGAGTTTTCTTCCTTCGAAAAGGTCGATCTCTATTTTTTATACACTACTCTGTATTTAATCATCATTTGTAATCATTAATAATTATCATTAATAATGTCTGGCTCTTTTCTACGGTGTGCCTTTTGTCCTGTCTTCCTCCATCACCCCCACCTGGTCGTGGCTTTTAGCTGCCCCTCCCTGAGCCTGGCTCTGTTGAATAAATTCTTCTTGTTAAAAGGGAGTTTTTCTTTCCCCCTGTCACCAAATGCTTGCTCATAGGGCTTTGTCTGATTGTTTGGGTTTTCTCTCAATTATTGAAGGCTCTGTTGTTGTGATTTGGTGCTACAGTATATAGAAAAAATGACTTAAACTGAATACAAAATGAGTTAAGTTTGTATTTTTTTACATGCCTTGTCTTCCTATTATTCCTTCTCGCCTTTAGCACGTTAATTAAATTACACTGACAGCACTTCTGATAATTATGTCCATGAAATGCTTTGCAGAGCTGGAGGGTATTGACTGGATGGATGTCTCACCACAGGTTTGAACCCTTGTTGTTTTTGGGGGAGGATTTGCTGTTAAAACCTTGTGAGGGTAAAATGTAAAAGAGGTCAAAGTTCTCACATAATGGTGAGAATATCACTCGTTACAGGCATCACCTCTGTGTCAGACTGTGTACTATAGCAGCTAAGTGAAGGTTGCCTTTTTCCCCTCTCTCCATTTATTCTCTCTTTTCTCGTCTCCTAGGAAACCTCATCTGTGTAAAAACCTACTTGGTTTCAAGGAGGATACGTTTGCCAGAGATAAAGGCATTTCATCACATTGCACCGGAGACTAGGTTCAAGAAACTGCCTTTTATCAGCAGACAGCAACTGAGCTGAACATTTCACAGTCTTCATATATTAACCTTATTTTTCCCTCCAGTCTTTGAGTCTGGAGTGTATTTCTGGTATCTGATTGTTTGTATTTAAACCAGGATGAAGAACAGTCAGGCTCTATGCAAACTGAATAAACTATGACACTGTCTTTGAACTTACACCAAACAGGGAGGAAATCTTTTGGTGCTATTATCTAAAAATGTGAAGTCATGTTGAGTGTTAAAATGGATTCGGATGAGTAGTCTGTTCTCTGTGTCCCTTCTGCAGACTCTCCTTTAATGTGCACCACAGAGGGGAGGATTTTTTAATATGTGTACAGCTTTGAAGAAGGAGACCAATGGTAAGATGCTATGATAAAACTGAAAAATCATATATTCCTTATTATGCGCAGCTATAGCTCAGCACAATGCTGCTCTTTTCCTTTGACGTATCCTCATTGCTCTGCTTGGCGCTCATAGCCACTTCAATGATGTTTTCAACTGGCAGATCATATCCATAGCCCACGCCTTTCTCCCCTCACTTTCAGTCTCACCCGCATCCTCCTCTCTTTCGATGTCAGTCATTATGATCCATTTCAGGAGTCGGTAAACATCCAGCATTGTGTTCAACAGCCACAAACTTAAACTGTTTCATTCTGGAGGAGGCAGAGAGATCACCGTGCCAACAAAACACCGGTAAACATTGGTGCCATGGCAACCTCCAGAGCGCAGGACGCAAATCTCCATGGCAACCTTTGTGTGTGTGCAAGGGGGAGATGGAGCCAATGATTGAAAGACGTCGAGACAAATGATTATATTGTCAGCAAACAGAAATATTTATCAATGTGCTAATGGTACAACTCTGACTGCAACATCCAGGAGATGAATAATGTGAGAACTGCAGGGCAACGAAGGGTAAACAACAACTGCAACACAATTCCCTGATGCCAAACATCTCTCACAGATCTAATCATCGCATCACTTTTCATCCACTGCAAGGTTTACGAGGTAATAAAGGACTACAGCCAAAGCACAGAACTCAATTTCATAAGGACTTTATATGTCATAGGAAAATGACTGAAGAAATTAAACTTTATTTTTTACCCATCAGCCAAGAAAGGCTGATAGGCTTTTGTCATCACCCTGCCAGGTGGGTGGCGTGGATACCCAACTTTGTGGACATGATACTTGAGACAAAGGTGATGTTGGATTTTCAAATTATAGGTGCATCTACAAAAAGTCTCAGACGATTTAAATCATGGTTAAGGTCAGAGGTCTAGTATCTTGTGACTCTTGTGAAATCAAGAAGAAAGTCACCTAGGATTTTCAAATTTATACCATTAGTGCATCTATTCAATTCAGTTTTATTCATTGTTAGGTTTTTCTCTGTATGGATTATTGTAGGGTCTACCCTACAATAATACATACAGAGAAAAACCCAACAATCATATAAAGTGCCTTGAGGTGACTGTTGTTGTGATTTGGTGCTGTATAAAGTATAAATAACATTGAATTGAATTGAATCATATGACCCCCTATGAATAAGCACTCTGGGACAGTGGGAAGGAAAAACTCCCTTTTAACAGGAAGAAACCTTGGCAGAACCAGGCTCATGGAGGGGCGGCTATCTGCCGTGACCGGTTGGGGTAACAGAAGGAGCTACTAGAAGACTGCAGGGTAGCACTGATGGCTGCCAGTGTTTTTGGTATTGCCATCAGTTCCATAGTTTTCCTGTTGTTGTCTGTATCATGTGTCTGGATCTGTTCTTAGACCATCTTGTAGTTAACATTAACTCCTCCTGCAGCCTTCTGTGTTTTTACTTCCCACTTTTGTTCCTTTTCCCCGT
This sequence comes from Oreochromis niloticus, assembly GCF_001858045.2. Taxonomy (NCBI): domain Eukaryota; kingdom Metazoa; phylum Chordata; class Actinopteri; order Cichliformes; family Cichlidae; genus Oreochromis; species Oreochromis niloticus. The sequence goes on along the minus strand of NC_031987.2, from coordinate 30,454,405 downwards.
CCCCATTATTTTCCTGATTCACCTGGACCTTACTATCCATCGCCTTGGTGTGTGTATTTAATTTGAGAGTTCTCCCACAGTCTTCATTGTGAAGACAGATTATTCTGCGTGGGTTCTTTTACTAGAGTTTCTTCCTGTGTCTGACTTCCAGCCCCCCTCATCTGTTCTGTGCAGCTTTATGTGGTATTCTTAAAAATATAGCCCAACACTATTCTTAGCACCCTGCCTCTGAGATGCAGAATCTCAAGTATTGCCTTGAGTGGGCACAGCCAGGGTCGGATTCAGAAAACACTGGCGCCTCTGCAGAGCCAGTTCTTCCTTGGTGCTTTTTGAGAACCAGTCTATAATTAGACTGGTTTGGAAACTGAACATTGTCTGGGGGAAAGTTTAAGTACTTATTGTGGGAGGAAAACATGCTGGATAGAATCTGAAGGTTGCATCTGCAAATCACTGGTTTATTGCTTGCATTGGTCCGTCACATGGTCACTGATGACAGTGATTGACACTTTCTTGTTAATGCCAAAAGAAATACAAAAATTGCTGGGCCTATTTTCTTTCTTTTCAGTGGGAATGCCTGGAATTGGATCAAGATGAGGGAGCTGCTTCTGTACCATGTCGTTGTAATCTAGTTGTAAGAAAATATTAAAGGTGTTTTTGGTTATGACCTGGGATGCTGCTTAATATTCTGAAAAATGTTGCAAATTAGAGCTAAAAAACTTTGTGTAGTCAGTTATGCTTTGTCTTCTGGGATGCAGGAAGGTACTATATATGTGCAAAGGTCTGTATGGGCCACTAGCCATAAATTCTCTGTGTTCTCCAATAGTCCAGAAAACAGCACCTTCTTCCTGTATTTACTTGTGTCTGGCTAATAAGCACACTAAATATTCACACGTTGTGGTTTGTAGTGACACATTTTGGTTCGCTTGGATACGATAAATATACTTCATTGTCCCCTTAGTGAAATTTGTTGTGGACTCAAGTTCTGTCACAGAAGCTGCCTTCACACTTGGATTTTTCTCTGTGTGAAAAGAAACCAAATCGTGAGAAAAAGCTACAAGTTTACAAACTCATCAACTGATTCGGACCAGAGGAAACAAACTACAGGTGTGAAAACGCTCTCAAAATACCCCAGTCTCTCTGGCTCCATCTCCACCTCTCCAGGTTCTCCTCCACCTGCTTCCTACTCTAAATACACATCACATTGTCTTCCATCTGTTATCCTGCTTTTCACTTCACCACTGTCTCCCTGTCCCCATACATGTCCTGCACCACCCTGACATACTTCTCTGCCACTGAACTTCATCATGCATTACCACAGTTCCTCTCTTGTTACTATACCTTGTATTATCTCTATACCTACAAAGACACAGTTCAACCTCTTCTCTATACTTCTCTATTAACACACTGAAAGGAAATACTGCATCTGTAGTTCTCTCTCTCAGCATGAAACCATACTGCTGCTCGCTGATCATCACCTCTCTTCTTAGCACTCTTAGAACTCTTTTTCTTATCTTCATGTCATGTAGTTACTACAGTTCTGCACATCATCTTTGTCCTTAAAAATTCTCAGGGATCCTCTCACTCTACAAGATTGTATTAAACAGTCTGGCCAAAAAGTCCACTGCCCTCTCTCCTGGACATCTCAGGCATGTCATCTGAACCATCTGCCTTTCCACAATCCTCTGTACTTCATCATTCACTAACTTTCCTCCATCTGTCCTCCATTCTCCCTCATTCATTGATGAGCTCCTCAAAATACTCCTTCCATCTTCTCAGTACACTCTCTTCACTTGTTTATATATTTCCAACTCCTAAATCACCCTAACGTGTTGCACATCCTTTCCAGCTTAATATTTCTACTTGGCAAATTGATACAAGTACTTTTCTTTGTCTTAAGTATCTAGCCTCCCATGTAATTCATTATAAGTCTTTTTCTTTAGCTTTGCCACCTCTATCTTTGTTGTATGCCCAGCCTCCAAGCCTAGCCTCCTTTTCCTTTGAATGCTTTCCAGCATTTTGTCATTCCACCACCAAGTCTCCTTGTCCTATTTCCTCTGTCCAGATGATACACAAACACCTTCTTGGCAGTTTCTCCTCCCACTACACCACAGAAAGGGCAGTGAAATGTACAATATCATTTCTGTTTTAAAAGAAGAAACAAAGAAGAAACAAATTATTTTAACATATGAAAAGTAGTTTTGAATTAACTAGCTCACCAGTTCTCAGAGTTAGTTCCTCTAGATCAGCAGTCCCCCAACCTTTTTTGTGCCATGTCCGACAATATTTTCACAGACCGGCCTTTAAGGTGCTGCGGAAAAATACCACAAAATAAAACTAGTACAGCTACCGAAAAAGGGAGATTTATTCATAACACACGGGAAAAGACCCAGGGAAACCTTGAATTTCCTGAAAACCATAAATTTCACACCCGGGCCTCAACTCTCACTGCCCACTACCAAACGACTCACGGACCGGTACCACTGCTCTAGATTTCTTCTTTAATGACATGTTGCAGACCTATTCATGTGTGAACCACAACTTGGGTGCACTGACACTTGCTGTAGTTACAACCAGCCACCGTCTGCTGTGGCTGACACTTCTCCATGAGTAAGAGGAAATGTAAATGTTACTCTAAGCCAATGCAAATTGTGAGTTCATCCAAAGTTTTGGACAGTAATGCATAACTTATTGCAAAGTAATATGAAAGGTAATACCAAATTCTTCCAATTTTTTAAATATATTTTTGTCATAATATTTTGAAATATGTTATTCATTTATGTTTAACTTGTTTAAGTTGACAGCTGGGATGGGCCACCTCCACCCTGAACTGGATAAGTAAGAAAATGGATGGATGGCTGTTTAAGCAGCCCTACTTTCTCTGGATAATGTGAATGGATGTGGTGACTGTTCCTTTATTACCCTAAACAACCAAATATACATAAATATATTTTGACCCAATCCCAAACACACCTTCCTTTTGCCCCAAATATTCACTACCAAATGATTCATTCATTGTGGAAAAAACATCTCTAACTTCCTGCTTTTTGTTAAAAGCTAAATCATGCTGCTGCAGGTAAACAGTGACAGCTGAGGGCTGCAGGCAGAGTAGGCATTTTTACCAAAGCATCAACAGATGGTTCAACTCATTGTTGGCTTTTGTCTATGAAAAACAGGGAAAAATATACAACATGCAACGACACACAGTTTTACTAGAGGGAAGGGATGTTCTTAATTGCCTGCAGGTTTCCAGACGCTATGACCTGCAGCTTGTAAATTCACTGTTACATCATTTGGATCAGTTAGTGTTACTGCAGGGACTTACAAGCCAGCATATTGCCAGAAGAAAAAGTGCATCTACAAACAACTGAGTAAGCCAAAGGTCCTGTAGAGAACCCATGCAAGCACAGGGAGAAGATAAAACCTCCACACAGGCCAGCAGGTGCTTTTGAACCCAGGACCTTTTCAGTGTAAGGGAACAATGCTAACTGTGTCACCAGGTTTTCTCCCCAACAGATATGGATACAAATGACACAATAACTGCTAGTTTGGCTTAAATGGAAAATAATTTAGGTAAAGCAGCTTAAAACAATATAGTGCAATAACAATGTCATAAATGATTGAACCTACAGAGAATTATTAGCTAAATCTGGAGCTTCTCTGAAATTCCCTCCTTCTGCAGTGTCATTTTTTTGCTGCACCAAAAGTCTCTTATTAGAGAGACAATATGCTGGAGACTGAGCAGCAAACAGCAAGATTATTAAGCAGAGGCAGTGGTAGTAGAAACCAAAAACAGATCTAAAAGAGCTTGAATACTGGACATATATTTACATAGAAGTGCTTTTGAAACACATGCAGTCTGAAATAAAGCCACTTTTATTAAAGCAGAGAGGCATACAGTGAAAGCCTTAGATAATATCCTCTAAATTAAATTAAGCAAGAAGAAAGTGGATAAAGCAGATAAATGAATCAAATTGGCAACTATTAAATGCATCAACAATCTTTAAATGAGACAAAACAGAGAACATTAAAATGAACAGAGTGTAGGCTTGTCTGAGTTTTAGCAGCAGTCAGCCAGCCTGGTACAAAAATATACTTGTACATTTGCACCACAAGGTCTTGTACTCTTATCACAGATGGAAAACGAGGAACAAAGATCCATTTACCTGTTTTCCTGCTTGTTGCCTCTCACTCTGTTAAAAATTAACTGAGGAAACAAGTGTGTGGCGTCAGTCAGTAATGGCAATGGAGAGGAAATATACTGCACATGTCCCCTAGATAAAATCAGATTTATGTGGTCATTTTATGTAGTTAGAAATGGTGGTTGATTGATGATAATGACCTGCCCACAGCAGCTTATTTGATTAAATGCAATCTTGTCATTACTACATATACACTGTGTAGGAAATATCTGCAGGGAGGAAGCTATTTCCCTCATTCTGCCAGAACAGTACACTAGCTTTTCTTATTTTAATGTATAGAGACAAAGTAGCCTAAATTGGCATAAGGAAAACCAATACCAGTAGAAATCTGAATGTTTGTGACTGAAACAGGGTTAATAAATGTGTGGATGTGACAGTTTTAACTATGAATGATGACATTTATTGACACTGGTCACCATTACTTACTTAAACACTGCAGACCAAGCACAGCTTGTTGGCAGAGCGGGTTCATTTGGAAGTGCCCTTGGGCAGAATGGTGAACTCCAATTCTCCCCAGTATGTGCATGAATTTTAGGCAAAGTACTTTTAGACTAAAGCACCGTGTGACTGGGTCAGTGATGCTTGTGGTAAAAAGCGTGTTGAGTTTTAAATTAGAGTAGAAAAGTGCTACGTAAGTAAAGCCCATTTTACTAACCACACTCACTGACAGCAGCACCTTATCTTAGGAGAACATTTTGCCACATCAAAGCCACAAAATTGCTAAGGAATGGCTCAAAGAGCACAATAAAGAGCCCAGATCTTAAAACTCTCCATTGTTCAGGAACAATACTCAGAGGCCCTAGCCTTTAATCAGTAAAATCTAACATTCAATTCAGCTTTAATTATCTAGTGCCAAATCACAACAACAGTCGCTTCAAATCACTTTACATTGTAAGGTAAAAATCCCTGATAAAAGTTTACATTTTTTGGTGATTTTATTTTTTCTTGTAAAACATTATGTAATGCATTCATAAATAAACATACCATCTTCCCCTCCTTACACAGAGAAAATCCACTTACAGCAGGAGACAGGAGGTAATTGGCTTTAAAGCCCACATACCAACAGCTCTAAAGCTCACTCTGGACCCAGCTATTCAATACAAAAAGCTTTAAAAACCCATGCACACACAGTTAATTGTCCAAAATCTATGTGCTCTATGCGCTCGTTCAAAGGCTGTCCATTCTTTGTCAGTCTGATTCTGGCCCTCGTACTTTATGTTTGACACCTCTGCCCTATGAGCAAGCCCTAGGTGACAGTGGGAAAGACAATCTACCTTTTCACAGGAAGAATAGAGGACAGACTGAAATGAGGGGAGTGAAACAAAAACACTCAGTGCATCATGGGAAGCTCCCGCAGCCTAGACTTATTGCAGCACAATTTAAGGAGAAATTAGGGTCACCTGATCTAGCCCTAACTATATGTCCTATCAGAACACGAAGTTTTAAGCCTAATCTTAAAAGTACACTGTTAAAAACAAAATCCTAGAAAAACAGTAATATTCTGGCAGCTGGGGCGCCAAAATAATACCAATAAATAACAGAAAATAACTTTCTCATAAAAATACGGTTATTTTCAGTAATGACAATACAGTTTGTTGCCCTAATTTTACATGGGATTTTGCCTTTTTCAAGTGCTTTTAAACATTAAATTAGGAACATGTTAATGTGATTAAACAATGAAATTACCTATAAACAAGGTCAATGAATGTGGCAATATGAATAATAATACTTAAATGTACAGAAATATACAGTTAACAGTTGGTTTAAATAATAATGGATTGCATGCCCTGGGACAGAGGCGAGGCTGCCATATCGCACCATCGGCCCCTTACCAGTAGGTGGTAGGTAGGTGAAGTGTCTTGACCAAGGACACGACGACCGAGAGTGTCCGAGCTGGGGCTCGAACCGGCAACCTTCTGATTACAAGGCGAACTGCCAACTCTTGAGCCACGATCGCCCTAAATAGCAATAATAGTAATAATTATTTGATGTTAAAAAAGTTTATAAGAATCATTTCATATCTTTTTCCATAGCATTACATTTGAATTTAACAGTTCAATCTTTCAAATAACGGACAAATATTTGTGAAATCATGATACATTTGTGAATGTATTTTAACAATCTAAATATGCATATGTACAGACAGATACATTTAAAAAACAAGAAAATTATGTTTTATTACATTACAGTGATTTTACGTTAATCTACATTTGAAATGTGAAATCACAGTCTATTTATGTAAATTTAATGATATTCTAGATTCTAGTAAAATACTTTTATATTAGGACTTTTTCTTACAGTGTAGAGAGTATCAAATAGCACAGGACAACCCCAGAGGTCATGTGGACCTGCAGAGTCATAATCAGGTGTTTTTGTTTATCTGAACCCTGCGTTAAAAAACAGGCAGAAATAACAGATGACAGGCAAATTCAAAGTCAGATATCTTCTTACTGCAGCCTCTTTCCTCTAAACATAATGGAGCTCAGTTTTGAGCACTCTCTCAAACTGCTTAAAGCAAAGCCCTAAGGAAACCCTTCATCTCATTTCAGCCCAGTCCCAATTTCAAATGCTCTGTTTTTTTCTCTTCCCACATTGATCTTTATTTGTCTGAAATAAACAGCTCATGAGATAACAGTGAGATTCAGGGGAAAAAAATGATTGCTTTATAAATGACCAGACACAAAATGAGAAATCGGTTACATTCCCTCTGAACTGCGTATTTTATTTCTGCTGTATTCTCAAATAAAAAAAAGATGATTTATTTCTTCGGAGACTGAGAAAGGGCTGTTACGAGCAGCAGAACTTTCCTCTGGGTAGAGAGAGAGAGAGGAAAAACAACACTCAACTTCTAACAAAAGCACTCGAGTTGAGATGTGAAGCATGAAAGTCGAATTCAGGCCCTCTCTCCACTTTCTCTGTCTTTTTATCTGAATGGCTGCTAGAGTCCAGATGCTCTCTTCAGGGAGGTGAACCCGTCTTGTCGGCTTCCATTATTCCATTCTGCTGGAGGCACATTTGATATCGAGAGCTTCTGGCTTTATCTCCCCACAGCAGGTTGAAGGAGCTGCTAATACAAAGCTCACTTGTTTCACATGTTGGGTAACACAAGACATGCAGTGCACCTTGCAGCTACAGCAGCAATCAACCTGCTCCACCGACAACCTCCTACAGTTTACAATGTTTCCATTCAGCTGGAAAACAATATGCAGCACCACTTCTGGATATAAAAAGCCTTACCTATGAATAATGAACATTTTCTGCTTGGGTCTTTAAAAAAATTGGCAAGATGATCCACACTGTAAAAATTTGATTCATTTAAGGTGCTAAATTTAAAAGGCAAACATTAGGATTTCTGATCCTGCTTCGTTGGGAAACTCAGTTATGTTTTGTAAGAAAATGATCACAAATACTTTTAAGTAGTCTAACTATAACTTCTCAAAGTAAGTACCGTGGCTACTGCTGTTTTGTTGGAACCATTACTCATTACATCGTGTGTTTATGGAGCCTCATATTCTTAGAATGTTATCGCTCTGTTAATGTTACTACATATAATCTCTGTAGCAACATTAACAGAGCTACCCAGTTTGCTCACAAGGTTACAGCTTTGCTAGTCAAAATTAAAACAGATTAAATATACAAGCCAGTATGACAGAACATGTGTAATATTTTAGCTAACATATTAGGAAATAAGGTTAGATGGAGGCAGATGAATGTGCTGTGCTGACCCTTAAAGGGAGTACTTAAAAGAAGAAGAACCCACTGTTTTTCATTTCAAACTGGGAACTTCACATACCCACTCTGGATTGCGTTATATTAATGGAGAAGTGCACCAACAGCAGATGGTGCACCAACACACTATGGGAATATATACTGTGATATCACGTTTCGCTTATTAATATCTGAATAGTGTATGAAGCAAATGTAGTTAATTACAAAAAATGTTACGTTTCATTAAAGTGGGAAAAATATTTAAGTCGGCAAAGTAGAAATGTTCAACATTTTTTTCGCTAGTACAACTTTTTTTAACTGCTGTTTGGTGAGCTGTGACTGGCCTAGGAGGTGCAAAGAGCTAACTATTCTCAGAGTTTCGTTTTACAGTGGAGAGTTTCACTGAATTTAAAAGGGAGCTCAAATCATACACATGAGTGTAGAGACATTTCCTGATATGCTCCTTTGGCAGAGCTTTGAATAAAACCTGACATGCCCACGAGTCATTTAGCACGATTTCACAGTCAAACACCTCTCTTACATCAGTCATCTTTTATGGCAGCTGCAGTCCGATTGTCTACAGCCTTTCTGACAAAACTGGACAAAGAAGAAACGTTTCAAACTTCAGCGTCATTAAAAATGGCTGGAAGTGATAGCCAGAGCCTTTGAAGCTGATCTGACATGTTTTACCATGTCTTCATGGACATGGTTCCTGTTTCATGTTTGTCCTTGAGAAAAAGTCCAACATTCATTTTATCTTTATTATTCTTTCATAAGTTTGTTACTACGCGTCTGTTTGCAAAATTACATTTCACAGTGATAGTTATGACTGCGAGGCAGCTCCACATCATTCATTTGAAAACATTCATTCTCTCAATGCTGTTTCTACCCATGTGACCCACTTTGAGCCTTTTATGCGAATGTTTAATATCCTCTCGCAAATCAAAGTTATGTCTAGTAGAAACACAAGCATCAAATTAACATAACTCTGCGGAGCTGTAGCTGGTCTGCAGGAGAATTTTGACACACCCATGAAACACTAGATAAACATACCAACATAGATACAAAGTAACCCATCAACAGATTAGAAAACTCCCACTGAGAACATGAAAGCGCTTCTGAAAAACATTTCTAATGAAGTGAATAAATCATGATTTTTAACATTTGGTGCATACACATGTGGGCCCTTTGGATGAAAACCCCCTTTTATTTAGAAACAAGTAAGTATATGCTATAAATTTCAATGTGATCGATAGATTTCTGTCAGGTTCAGCTGAGAGTGTGAAAGGCAGCTGGCTCAGAGAGAGTCTACTGAATAAAATCATGTCTGGAAACAGAAACAAAATGAGAGAAGTCCAGCTAGCTTAGTTGGCTATAAGAGTTCAACCCACAATACCAACTTACTGCTTCACTGTCATTTATACTATACTGGAGCTTTCTACAACAATATTTAAAGAAAAACATTTTAACACAACAGCTATTTAGAAACAATTTGATTTAATGTATTTTATTAGGTTTTACTTAGATTTTAGATTTTAATATTTGTAAATTTTTAATATCTTTGATATCTATCTAACACAAATATATATATGTGTGTGTGTGTGTGTATCAGATAAAGATGTGTATTTTGTGCCTTTAGTTTAAAAGAATAGAAACAATGTAGGTGTATTATCTGTATGTAAACACTAACAATGGTCAGTGCTTCTGCACAGCAGGGTGACTTTGTTTTCTTATGTGTGGGTGCTGGTTTAATGGCTCCACTGTGCTCCAGTGAAGATAATGATATCCAGCAACAGAAGAGCAGATATATCCTGATTGTCATTTCAGCTTTTTGAGACGCAGCAAAATAGAGTTTATTTACCTCCAGTATACTCCTGGTAATAATGTCCCAGGAAATAAATCAGGCTTCAGGGAACACATGCAGTCAGCAGAGGGCTCTTCCACATACAGTAAAATGACAAAGCTTGTGTGTGAGCTTTGTGTATGTGTGAGTAGTGTGTGTGCATTTAGAGAGAAGAGGAGAGGTGGAGGGCGGAGCGCTTCTCCTGCAGGTATCCTCTCTGGAATACAAAATGAAGGGGCTGGAAAACGTGTATGCACATGTTCCCTGGCTCTTCTAACATTTAACGTCCGTTTCCTGGAACTGTGTGGTATGTGTGTGTCCGTGTTTTGAGGCATCTTCATTCAAAACTGCTGGTATGGGCAGATTATGAGTACCCTGGGCAAGAGGACACTTTATTTTGGTGACTTTTAAATATGAACTATTTACTCTTCCACAATTATTAAGTCGCTCTGACCACCAGAGCCTCTCTGACCTATGACAAGTTTACCCATTCTGTAGTCTAGCTATGTTACATTCAGGCTCATAAATTGGGGAAAATGTACTAAAATAAAGATTAGGCAACATTTTACTTGATATTCATGTCATATCTCTTGAGTCACGTGAATATGTTTCATATAAAATAAAAATATATGACAGCTGACTATAGAAGGAAACCCCTTCACAAGTTTTATTGTTGGACTTTGCCATCTAGTGGATGAAGTTTGTACTGCACATTGTTATAAAATAGTATATTGTAAAAAATAGGGATTCTGTTTCTTTTAGGATTTTTTTTAACTACATGTTAGGCATATTGGTATACATATAGATTTATCAGAGAACCTTTTTGCTACAGCATGTTTACACAGCCTATTACAGGCGTGTACACATATGAGTTACAGTAAGAAAAGCTACAGGTCTTACATAGGTGCTCAGATTCTATTAAAAATGGGATGACTGACAGTCTTCTTCAGCTTAATGAAGAAAAAACAGAGGTCCTTGTTTGTGTCCCCTGACAGATTTGTGCCAAAGGTAATGGACACTGTAGGCCCTCCTTTGCCACATTTACTAAATCTTCTATCAGAAACCTTTGGGGGTAACTTTATAAACAGCTTTCCTTTTAGATGATCATGTTAAATCTCTGGCTCACTCTTGCTTTTTTCTCTTAACACATCTGTTAAGAGTGTGTGTAACACATATCACACTCTGAATTAGAAATTGTTGTTCATGCCTTTATTTCATCTCGTCTGGATTACTGTAATTCCTTGTTCACTTGCCTCTGAAGTTGTTCAGAACGAAAATGCAAGACTTTTAACAAAGTCTTCTAAGTACTCTCATGTCACACCCTTGAACATCCAGACGCAGGTCGTTGAGGTCTTGTGATCAGGGTGTGTATCTTACAAGGCTGAAAATTAAGGAGGACAGAGGTTTTGTCCAGATTCTGGAACTTTCTCCATTTGAGCCTGAGATCTGTGGAGCACATAGTGAAAAACTCATCTTTTAAAACTTGTTTTTATGTAATAATTGCAATAATAATTGTAATAATTCTCCTTTAGAATTTCTTGTTGTAGAGCACTTTGTGATATTTCTTGAAAGATGCTATGTCAATAACACTGATGTGATAAGGTACTGTAAATCAAGGGAGCAGCTGAAAATTGTTGTTAAGATGTAACGGGGTGGGCAGGGTTTTGTCCACAGGGGGGAAACAGTTTTTGGAGAGCAGTGTCAGTGTTTTGTTGCGCATGGCCCAGTTCGGTAAATAAAGAAATGACTGTGAGGTCGACATAGTCTCCGTGGTTCCTTATTGCACAGGATATCACCAATATTTGGTTTTTTTGTTGTTGTTGTTTTTTGTTTTTTGCACTATAGTGACACTCCTTACCACACGGTGGCGGTAATGCACCATGGGCCACATATGTGTCTGCCTGACTGCCGGGACACAAAGCAGGGTAGCCAACATACATACAAGTGGCCAGCGTCATTGCATTTATACTTGTGCTGGTGCATTATGTGTTAAGTACCTTGTGGTACAGTGCTTTATAAATGCTATATAACAATAGTTGTAGTGGTTACATTTCTAAGAGGTGCACGTCAGGTTACGCCCCCCTGAGACCTTACAATGTAACGTAGGTTACAGGAGGGGTTTCTGGTGTTCTGGCAAAAATTGACTGTGGGAAAACTAGTGAGAGATGTGTCACGAATTAATGACTTAGCCAAGTCAGGAATTTTAGTCTAAAAGAAGTTAATTAATAGAACTCTGCACAGGAATGAACTGTGAGGTTCCTGACCAAGAAAATCTCAATTTCTACAGAAGAGAGACCTTCAAGCCAGACTGAAGTATGGTAAGGACAACCCGGAGAAAGATTACTTATACTGGAAGTTCAGCTAAAAGTAGAGCTTACTGGTCACACTGCTTATATTTGGAAAAAGCAAGGAGAGGAGTACAACCCAAAGAACACCGTCCCTACACTAAAGCACGGTGTAGGGAGTATTACAGCAAGATATCACAGCAAAGCTTGTAATAGACATGCCGGTCCACTGTGTCCATTTCATGCTTTGCCTCTCAAAAACCTTAAATGTAATTTGCAGTAGGCTGCAGTAACAGCAGAGGGAGATACTTTATTTCAAACCAGGAAGGTGTTAAAACAAACATTATTAACATATTTACACATATGCACATATTAGCACATATTAGCCTTAATTGCTTATGGTGATTAAAGAATCTCCATTTCATGCTTTGAAGAAGCAAAGTGGAAAATGGACACAGTGGACCGACATGTCTATTACACACTTTGCTGTGATCCTGAGTTGAGTATTATGCTGTGAGGATTCTTCAGTGTGTCTGGAACTGGGAATCTGGTCAAGGTGGAAGGATCATGAAGAGGACTATGTGAAGATTTTAAAAGAAAACCTCAAGCAGTCAGCAGCAATACATTGCTCCTGGTGAAGAACTACCTCCAGAAGACCAAAGGGAACGTTATTGACTGGCCTGCACAAACCTCTACATCACAGAAGGAGGGTCTGGAGGGGTCAGTGATGAACATGAGGTTAGGCAGAAATCAAACTGCACCCACGAAACCAGGGAGACTGAAAGCAATAACATTTGTTATAATACTTTTGTTGATGTTGAGTGATAATGGCATTAAATGTCAGGTCATTAAGTGTAAATATGCAATACTTCAATTTATGATTTTGTCATTTTAAGTAAACAAACAAACAAACAAAAAACTAGGACCCTATGTTATTTCATGTGATTCAGGGACTTTTGATTTTTTTTCTCTCTTTTACAAAGTACATGTAAACTGGATGGACCAACTAGGTATCCTCAATAGTTTGAACAGTTGGTTCACTGTTTCAGAACTAACTGATGAAAACCCCATTGCTCATCCTGAACATGAGGTTTGACTGGTGTGTTGAAGATATCATTTTCTCTGAAACTATGGCACAGATCCTTCAAAGGAGGGTCAAAGTCATTTCAAACCGATGTGCATAACAGCAAACAGCACAGCTCGTTTGTGCTCATGCCCTTAACCCAAAGGTACAAGTACAAATGATCATAAAAGGGCTTCCTGTGAGCAGTCTAGTTCTGTAAGTGACACACAGAGGTGAACAAGGCGTCTGTGTGAGTAAGACTTCCTCCTTTTAGGGTGGAGCCTAATGGAAGGCAGTGTTTGAGACCAGGTGTAAGAAAATGTGTTTTTATTCTGTTTTCTGAAAGTAATGCAGCAGACTATAACTATGTTCACTCGCTTACATCTCTGATGTCATGGATCATCATCAAATTTCAATAAATGAACAGATAACAGATTAATAACTACTGTTGTATTGTTTATTTTTTCCAGATCACGTTTAAAGAAGACATTTTTAATGTCAGTGAGACTTTTTAGCTGGTCAAATAAATAAATTATATATAAAAGTGACCGTTCCAAAAACTTCTACCAGCTTCTACTTTGTGATAGGAATGCTGTTTGTGGCTCAAAATGACTTGTATGGAGTATGATTCACATATTATAGACCAACAAGTCGTTTACACGAGCAATGGATAGATCGAGATAGAAATAGATATAGAATATAAATAGAAATAGATCGAGCAATTTATACGGGCAACCTTTATTATTTATTTATTTATTTTACACAACAGGAAATCTTTATTAACCCACGTGAGACCGAAAGATTTCCTTTCAGCGTTTGCGTGCCTCCTGTGTTTCACCAGAAGGTGGCGCACCTGACTATGACTGTTTGCATGCGATTACTAAACTACACCCAGTTTCTTTAACATGCTAACACCGTTGATCTGCACACCTTCCTGTTTCATTCCATCCATTTCTGCTTGTTTGTGTTTCTTCCGGTCAGCTTGATAATCAAATAAAAGAAAGCTTCATGCAAAAACACTCCTCCATGGCTCTATGAACGCTGCCTGTGCATGTTTGTCAGTTGTGGCTCTCGCGTGTCTATAGTAACCCGATCGCCGCAGAGGCTCGCCCTCTCATTGGCGCATGTCCCGGCTGGGTGGAGCGTAGCGGGGTGCTTTTGATTTGTCCGCCTCACACAGCCTCACAACAGCACGGCCACGGAGAGCGTTGCGGGTGTAGGAGAGTGTGCTTCCGGAGTGAGTGAAGGAAGCGGTGGATGTTATTTTCTCTCGCACAGGTGCGGACCGCGGAGCTGTTTGTGCGCAATTTCCAGAGAGATCGTTGACCCGGTGAGGAGCAGAGAGCTGTTCGGTGTCATCCTTGTTGTCTCCGGCTCTGGAGTATTCTTACAGCGCAGCTTTCCTTCGTCGCCAAATGGATGCGAGTGTGTGAGGAGAATACTAATGATCGGAGCTCTGCGTCCACTGTTGCTGCTGCTGAGGGCCACAGCAGAGCTCATCAGTCATCCACAGCGCGCCGGGGCTTCTCCGCTCTCCACTCTCCCAACCTAAGGATTTTTTTTTACCCGTGAAGTGGAAGGCTCTGAGCTTTAGGACAGTTTTCTTCCCCTTGAATCGGGAGATAAAACCAGCAGCTGCAGAATAAATGCCATAATGGGCAACAGCGTTTCCAGCATCTCTGCCTTCCAGTCTCTTCACATTGTCATGCTGGGCTTGGACTCTGCTGGGAAGACCACGGTTCTTTACAGACTTAAATTTAATGAATTTGTCAACACGGTCCCCACGATCGGCTTCAACACGGAGAAGATCAAGCTGAGCAACTGCACTGCGAAGGGCATCAGTTGTCATTTCTGGGACGTGGGGGGGCAGGAGAAGCTGAGGCCCCTGTGGAAGTCCTACAGCCGCTGCACTGACGGAATCATATACGTCGTGGACTCGGTAGATGTGGACAGGTTGGAGGAGGCCAAGACTGAACTGCACAAAGTCACCAAGTTTGCGGAGAACCAGGGCACGCCGCTGCTGGTCATCGCCAACAAGCAGGACCTGCCCAAATCCCTCCCGGTGGCGGATATCGAGAAGCAGCTGGCACTGCACGAGCTCACCCCCTCCACCACTTACCACATCCAACCTGCCTGCGCTATAATAGGCGAGGGGCTTCACGAGGGCATGGACAAGCTGTATGAGATGATTCTGAAAAGAAGGAAATCCTTAAAGCAGAAAAAGAAGCGGTAACAGCCGCTGGACATTACTGCAAGGAGTCCGGGTTTTACCAGTATTGCCCTTAACAGTGACTTTTCTTTTTTCATTTTTGGAATAAAGCTGTTCAGCCACTGAAGTCCTGCTCAGATGCTTTTGCGGGCAAGAGTATGCAGGACAGAAAACACACCAGGATAACCAAAATCAAGACAGGAAACTTGACTGGGCTGTTTGGAGATGCAGCAGAGAGAGAGAGAGGAACAGATAAACGGGCTGGCCCATTTATCTGTGGCTTTATCTCAGACTTTGAACCCACTTTAACTGAAGCTTTGGCTCACCCTGGACTCTTTTTTTTAATTATTATTATTTCCACCCACAGGACATCTTTGTGGAAACGAGTTTGATTTTGCACGTGGCTCGGGTCACTCATGCCCCCTGCTCTTTTTGTCTTGAACACAGACATCTGTAGGATCAAGGTTTGATCTTGACTGCTTTTGGAGCATTGAAGTAGCCTTTCCTCTGCGTGGTGGACAGAGGACAGAGTCCACTACTTTGCACTTTTCATTTGCTAACAGACAGTAGAGAACTACACTGTATTATTAGAGGAGCAGTTTCAGGTGATTCATGTACTAAGAAGCCAAAATTGAAGTATTTTTTGTATATTAAAAAGATTTTAAATCAATGTTTTGGGTCACGTTCTTCATTTACACACTGCTGAGAAGTAGAGGTGATGTGGAGGTTACAGTGGCAGCAGGATGTGTGGTGGGGGAAAAAAGGCTGGCATGACTGCTGACAGTAAGGCAGAGATAGTGATTTCTTCATCAAGATACCATCACAGGTGTGGGTCAAAGATAAGTTTGGGGTCACAGAGTTCAGGCAGAAGCTAATAACGGCCTGAGCTCAGATCTTTGTTTTAATGATCTGCACATGAAATAAATGTTTGGAGCAAAGCCGGAACTCATTTGTGAAATTTATGGATCTGCATTGCGGTGCTCTGTTTACAGCAGCAAGCAGTGATCAAATTGGGCTAATGCGCCCAAGGACAGTATAGATTTCTGTCCCAAATATTTCACATCACTCTGTAACTAATGTGGGCATTTATCTTGTAGTTTATTTAAATATTTCCTCATCATACAAGTCACAAATTGTGGGTGGATGTGAGGTATTTGGGCTAAACTGAAAGTAACTGTTTATATAACTGATTAATCTGCTCATTATAAAAATACTTAGCTCACAAAACGTCAGAAATAGTGAAAATGCACATGTGTTACATCAACTCCACCACAGTCAAAGAAATATGTTCATATATGTTTAATTCTTCTGGATATATCTAATAGCTGCTGTAGAAAAACTCATGTTTGAAAACCTGTGATCGGTGACCGGAAGTACTGAGTGTAAAGAAGAGCAGAGCACACAGGAGAAGAGGTGGTTTTTGCAGAGAAATGTTCTGAAGACCAGGCCACCTTTTTACAGTGCTGTGCACTGTGATGCAAAGAGATGCATGAATCATGTAAACAAACCTTAAGAAAGATATGAGGGGCTTCAGTTTCAAACTGGAAACCATTGCGATAAACTAGACAAGTATGTAAGTGAGTGAGTGTACTTGTAAAGTAGTCTCACCAGCAGCAGCTCTATATATGATGATATTTTCACTTGAGTAAAATATCTGAATCCACCGTGAGTCAATCTTGTGTGTTTGGAGGTTTTCTGTTCGTTTTGTGTGAGTAAATTACTCCAAAGTTAATCATCTTCCATCTCTGCAGAGCAAGAACTTCATTACTAAATAAGGCAGAAGCAAACC
This sequence comes from Oreochromis niloticus, assembly GCF_001858045.2. Classification (NCBI taxonomy): domain Eukaryota; kingdom Metazoa; phylum Chordata; class Actinopteri; order Cichliformes; family Cichlidae; genus Oreochromis; species Oreochromis niloticus. The sequence goes on along the minus strand of NC_031987.2, from coordinate 30,437,309 downwards.
GATGACTCTGTGAGAATAATGAGAAAACGTGCTAATATTCTTTGTATCGCATGCTTTTTCACTTTAAACACAAAACACATGTCGTACCTGAATCTGTCCTAGCTGCATGGTAGCTTCTAAATGCATCACACTTTGCATTGACTGTGTTCTTGTTATGTTTTAAGCAGCAGCATTTCCAGGACCAAAAACAAGACAGGGAGGGTTCATAAGAGAGCAGAATGTTTGATCAGAAATCCATACAGGGTAGGAAACTGGTGTCGAAAACACTGGATACAGTTTTAAGACTCATTTGAAGCCCTGTGTTATAACACTGATAGTACTGCATCAAAAATGGTGCCGATGAAGAGTTTAAATGCTGTTTTGTACTGACTAACTATTTTACTCTGTGTTAGATGATAAACGTTCTAATCCTAAATCTTCAAATAATTCTGGGCAGCTTTAAGAACAATAATGCATATGCATGCTTTATGCATGCTCCAGCTGATCCAGGAGAGAAGGACAACCGCTGCCCAGGCGAAAACCTGTAGTGATCCCATATGTGTCAGGAGTATCGGAACAGTTGAGACGCATTTTTTCTAAACACCGGGTCTCTGTGGCTTTTAAACCCCAAAATACGCTGCGCCAAAAACTGGTCCACCCCAAGGATCGGGTTCCCCGACAGAAACAGAGTAACATAGTGTACGCTGTTAAGTGCCAGGAGGATTGCCAGGATTTATATATCGGGGAAACCAAACAACCTCTAGCGAAGCGGATGGCACAACACAGAAGAGCAACCTCATCAGGCCAGGACTCTGCAGTTTATTTACACCTACAGGCCAGTGGACACTCTTTCAACGATGAGGATGTACACATCCTGGACAGGGAAGAACGCTGGTTTGAGCGCGGAGTCAAGGAGGCCATTTACGTGAAGAGGGAAAGACCATCTCTGAATCGAGGAGGGGGCCTAAGGGTACATCTTTCGCCATCTTACAATGCTGTGATTGCAGCCATTCCCCAACTCTCTGTGAATGGTACTCATGGCCATTGATCAGTGTTCTTTGATCAGTGGGTTTTGGTCAGTGATTGTTGATCAATGGTCATGGGAATTTGCATAATTATGATTAAGGAACTGACCTCACAGCCCATTGTTCCTTCATTGGGCTGGTTTCAGTCATTATGCAAATGTACTGTTTATAAGGTTTGGGGAAACCTGCAGTCAGCTGAGACTGAAGAAGTCACTTGGATGAGTGACGAAACGTTTCTCCCACAAAACGCTACGTCCAGATGAACAGATTCAACTTTTGGAGATGCATGCTTTATATTTCTTTTTAAGTGCATTAGAGTATATTAATATTTGGAAATCTGCAAAATTTGGAGTATGAAGGACAATATTTGCTTCCAAAATACTGTGGACTGCAAGTAGAAAGTATAACGTTTAATCATTGTTGAAATACCTAAAGTACATTCAAACTGTGTTTTGGAAAGTAGTGTGTGCAGAGGTGTGTGTGTGTGTGTTAGCTTGTAATAAATATTTGACATAATCTATCAAGATACAGTGCAGTCCTGGACCAGGGAAACACTATAGATTTAACAGCAATAATTACAGACATTGTGATTCACTGTGATGGATTCTCTAACACAAGTTGAAATGGAAAACCCTTAAACTACAGGCAGCCTTTGAACAGCCTCTGGGACACAGAGGTTTTAGAGTGAATGAGCCAAAAACATCCCAAAAACACTCGTTGAGCCTAACAGGACATTTTACTGTACAGATTTTTCCAGTTAAAACTGGAGGAACTGAATCTGTAGTTCAGGGGTCCCCCATCCCAGTCTGCGAGGGCCGGTGTCCTGCAGGTTTTAGATGTGTCCTTGATCCATCACAGCTGATTTAAATGGATAAATTACCTTCTCAACATGTCTTGAAGTTCTCCAGAGGCCTGGTAATGAACTAATCATGTGATTCAGGTGTGTTGACCCAGGGTGAGATCTAAAACCTGCAGGGACACCGGCCCTCGCAGACTGGGATGGGGGATCCCTGCTGTAGTTGATGTAGACTTACATCCATCCTTTGATTGCCTGATAATATGAATCAACATCTAAACGATTTAGTGACTTTTTCTTTTTTGTGTGAGATTTCTGCTTTCTTTTAATTCCATTCTGGGCCCAAAGAAACTACCCAGAATGTAGTAAGTAGCCCAGATCACCTCTGAGTACAAAGATGTTATGTAAAATACATTTTGTATTGTATTCACTGACTGTTAGGTTCTTCTAAAGGTCTTACACTCATCTTCTAGCAGATTTGAAACATCATCCAAAGCGAGACCATCCAACCAGGATTACATGTTTTGGGATTTTTAAAAAAAATTTTGCAGTTAAGAAAGTAATCATTTAGAGTTTGATTATAATCCTATTAAATCAATACTAAGATATGATTTTTATTAGATAAAATCTGTACTTGTTTTACAAATTTATATTAAATTTGTAAAACTTGTAGTTGTTAAGCTCTGTTTAAAGCTATGGCTTCACATAACCATGTGACCACATAAGACTCATAACTACATAGTATTTGTATTGAATATTTATTTGACAAATTTGATAATAGGTGTATTTCCTTACTGCACTGCACTGTCTGCTCTTTTATTTTTCAAAAACTGAAAATTCATGGCTCAGTAAAATGTTTCTCCATGAATCCAGACACTCATAAAGTGGCAGACAGTAACTATAAAGCACTATGTAGTAAATAGAGAATAATGACTGTGTGCTGTAAAGATGGGGAGTCTGGGGGAGGTTTAAGAGCAACTACATGTACACTTATGTGGCTTTAAGTCATTGTGTGGGTATCTCTGTTGTAGCTGAGCTAAGTCAAAACTAAGACAAAGTATCTCTTCATAGGCTGAAACAGTCACTCACCAAAACACAAACTTCAAGCACAAAGTTCTTGGCTTGTTGTCTTTACCAAACAGCAAACCAAATTGTTTGTTAGATAACGTCAGTGAAAAGGCCACATAAGTTGCTACTGAACTGTGCCTCTCAAAAACAGTAGAGAGACAGTTCATTGCAGCAGACAGCTAGTGACTATAACTTCCTGTGTTGGTACGTACACCTGTCACTCAAAACAGTGGAGTGGAGTTTAAAAGACCAAATTAAAACAAAGAAGCAAAAAAAAGAAATGAAAAATGTACTGTAGACACCAAAATCATCCCTTGTAACAGGAGGTAAATATCTTCATTACTGCTATAAAGCTGCTCCTTTTAACTAAAGAAGCTCTGAGCACTGACCTGCTTTTTGAGCAACGTCCAAATGAATGTTAGAGGAACTGCAGTTGTTGGTGCTCATTTATTAAGCACAAACATATCAGTATGTTTGTGTTGTGCTTGTGCACATGAATAAAACAAAATTGTGTTCTGTAAAATTGAGCATTTCCTGTATTATTAATTTTTTTAAAGCTGTGTTTTCCATATTTTGGCAACACACTGAATTTTGAAATTTACAATTACAGAAATAATACACATCAAGCTTTCAAAGCCAAAATTAGATTTTAAAAATCAAATTTTTAAAATCAGATTTTTAAAGTCACCAGTGTTTATATGGTCTATCCATCCATTCACTGGTTATCCAATTCAAGAGGTGGATGGGCTAGTCTATCCTAGCTAACATAGGATGCTAACTCCGAGAGAATCAGCTCACACACTAGGAGAACATAAAAGTCCACACAGAAACGGCAGCACAATTTTTTTTCTTTTTTTAAAAAAGGATAACACAGCACAAAAGAAGTAAAAGTGTAAAGTTTTGGTTTTGTGTTGGCTAGCTAACGTGATATACTAAGATGCTAAACACAGTAAACACTGCACCCTTCTCACTTTCACCATGTTATCATTATGACTGTGGCGCTCAGAGCTGACTTTAACTTCAGAACTAAACATGGCTTCAGACTTGATTTTATACTGAGGCGGTGCACTGGCAAAAAATAAATATTTTATTGGCACTATCTATGTCAGGCCTAAAATAAACATCTGTGTTTCTGCCATCAGCAGAAGATGTTGCCTAGTAACAGCTGAAACTAAAAGCCTCCAGCTGTGAGGATTCATATAAGGAAAGATGATGATACACAAGAACTGCAAGGTTATCTATATATAATGAAGAGCCTCCAGCCAATCAGAATGCAGTAGTACCCGTGGCCACTGATATTTCCTAATGAAAGTTTTTTTTCTCTCTTTACATATTTTAGACCAAGGAAACTCACAATAATATATATATTTAGAGACAAAATGAATTAGCTGCGAAATGACTTCATGTCACAGCAGCAGGAAAATCTCTATTATTATTATTATAATTGTCAAAAAAAGAATCCATGTGTTGTGCACTTTCAAATTAAAGTCTTTTCTAAGACTTTTGGGCTTAAAATAGATAAAAACAAAAGCTCGCATGTTAGAGTTTCACAAACATCCTCATTATAAAGCTCACTTTGAGAGAAATGTGTTTGATTCTTTTTTGATGCTCAGGAAAACAGAGAGTGGTTTTCCACAAAAAAAAAAAAGGAAACAGGCAGCCTTGTCATCTCAGGACTACCCATCACCATAGCAACAGTATACCACAAAGAACCCAGTCCATCTTTAGCAAACACAACAGATTTCCCGTATTGTGTTTGGGGTTAACATTTGTTTATCATGACAAGATGGCATAATGGTGTGTTATTCTTTTAATTTGCCCTGAAATTCATTCAAACCCAGACAAAAACTCCTAAAACATTAAGTCCTTTTGATAACATTTTTATATTCTGGATCATCTTGTTGCAGCTCTTCTTTGAAGCTATACAATGTGTACACTGAGTAAAATATTTAAAAGCTGCAGCATTCTACCGAGTACTCTAAATACTTTGGACATAGTTGGGGCCCAAATTTTAATAGCTTGTGCTCAAATAATAATTACAGCTTATTGAGCTGACATGTAAAACAGTCATTCAGACTCTTGGCTGCAGTACTTTATACATTAAGAAGACAGCAATAAGAAAGACTTCAAGAAAATAAATCTGAAATTAAAAAGACACGTGGGCAGTTAGTGGGAATAACACTGTGAGGTTCTGTGAGGATTTGTGATATGTGTTTTTTTTTTTCTTTCATTTCAGTGAGACACATGTCTGGTTGGCTTCCAGGTTTAGTTAATCATTATAGCAGTCTGCATTTACCTACAGTCTCTGTTTGCTCTTTGCCAGCAGGGTTTGGCTCAAGTTCAGCTTTCAGAATGCTGTGGTGTGAAAATCACTGCGTTACCTCTGATATTATATTCTGAATGATGCTAACAAAGGCTCACACTTTTCACAAGAAATAAACACACAAAATATCTTTATATTTCAGCTGATGTAAATGATAAGTAATCAGTAGGGAGCCTATCATTTAAAGCAAAGTCAAAAGTGATGCCAGGAAGCCCAAAAAATGTACTTGTCTCCTTCTACTTGATGTAAGTTCACTGACAGTAGAGCCTCTTTTCATCTGACCCATTTCTCAGATTGAGACATGCTGAAGCTGCAGCTGGAAACATCTCTCAAGGCCACATGTGTACAACACATTTAACTACACGAGTGGTCTGTAAAACCAAGCTCCTCCAAATAAGCACAACCCCCAGAGGAGGCTGTCTTTGTTTATGTTGAAGGGATGGCTTTATTGTCTACAGAAACCAGGCCTTTGGTTAACTTTACACAGTAGTTGGAGAACACAAAAAAACAAAGGAAATAACAAAGCGTGTCATTTTTTACAGTTTTAGATTGACCAACTGACCAATTGCTGACATGATTTATTGATCTGACTTCTTAGTGCCTCATGGAAGCCCAATACCTCAATCAACCAAAAAAATGAGTGCTAAAGTTTTGTTTTAGGTACGAAATTTATTACTTTTATTGTGTGCCACCATGCTACATCCTATTATCTTGTTATACTGGCCATCATTACTCTTGCAGAAACAGTAATGTGGAAAAACTTTACGCACAAAGGATACAGCTGCTTTGCTTGAATATCCACCAACACCATTGTTCCAAAAGCTTGCCCTAATGGACGACATAATTGAATTCATTCTACTTTCTTTTTTAAAACCTGGAACCTCTGATGTAGAATTTCAGCTTTGATGTCCTCCATCATTCATTTTGAGACCTGGGTTTTACAAGAGTACTTGAATTCCTTTGGTTTCTAATTGTTGTTCTATGCTCCTTCAAACGGTAACATTTCATTTCATTATTCCATCACTGAACTACAGTATATAACTGGAACCAGAGTTTTAGTCATTTTTTAAATTAACAGTATAACATGGCAGAAAAATTCAAAAAATCCAAACCTCTCTTTGACCAACTTACCATTATCATCTATATTTTCTATTACAGAAAAACAGAAATTGAGCAAATCTTCACATCTGAGAACTTGGAACCGCCAAATGTTGCCAAATATTTCTCCAGTGATATTCCATTAGTTTTTTCAAATCTGCTTTGGAGTGCTTGTTGGGTGTTGTCTTGTGAAGTGAGACGGCACATGCACGATTGGGATCAACACAGCACGTAGAAGTTATACCTTCAGGGCTTTCTGGCCAACCTCTCTCTGTTCTTTGACATCATGCAAAGCTTGTAGTTACCTTAAAAATAGTAAACAAAATAAAAAAGGAAACAAACTTGGTTGGGAAAGATCAGGGTTTGGTTTCTTTCTAGAAGAACATGTTTAGCAGAATGACTTGCAGGGAAACTTCTCCTGTGTGCACGTCAAAAGGGCAAACCAATGTTTATCTAAAGACAGAAGGTTAATCCTACTGTAAAAACATATATATCACATGATATAATATCAATATATCTTCTTCTTTAGAGTTGCATTGAAGGAAAGTGCAGTCAGAAGTCAGAATTGCAGTCAGTGGTGAGATCAGACAGTACCTAACCAGTCAGATAAACTAAAAACCAAAAAAAAAGAAAAAATTGAAGAAACAAAGCACTAGGCAGTTATATTTTTCACACCTTTCATGCCTGAGCAGCATTTTAGTTGCAGTCTGCATTTTTTCACTCCCCACCACCTCCTTTAATTTCTCTTTCCTCCCTCTTTGGTCTTTGTTGGTGTCTCCCTCAGCTCTCCAATTATGTACTTAAAGCAGGAGCAGAGCTGTCTGCTGGTGCAAAACAAACTGCTGATTACAGAGCATCGTGTCTTTGTGCAGCTTCAGTCGCTACAGAAAATTAAAAGATAATAAGCTGACACTGTAAATGCTGTCAACAACAGCCTTCTTGACTTGTCTTTGTCTCCTGGCGGCACCATGAATACACACAGTAAACTTAATGTGGGCAATTTAACTAATGTTAAATATGATATAGATAATATTATAATTGTACTGTGATGGGAAAATCTTTTGACACAAAACTAATTTCAAATTTCCGAGTCCAGTTTGTAATTAAAGTCAGACTGTGAGGTTAAAAAGTACCCTTTTATCTTTTTGGTCAGACCCCACATCCATCTGAAATGTAAAACCAAAAACCTCTTGAAATGGAAATATTCAAGGAACAAAAGAAAGACCATAAGTGGTCTTGAACTAAGTGTGTAGACTTGGTTACTTCACCGCTCTGGTTTCACGAAACATGTCGAGACTTGGACGGTGTAGGAGCATTCGAACAGAAAGCTTCTGTCTCTGGTGGATCATCTCTTTCTAGCTCCTGCAGCTGTTGTTGTGTGCTCCGGGGACTGATAAGCTGTGCATTGTTCAGATGTCCTGGGCATATATAGGTCATGCTCTTTGTTGTTCTGCCCCCTCCCCATGCTATATGTAAAGCATGTGTGAGTACTGTTTTCACAACAATATACAACACAGAGGGAATGAAGCTGCTGTCACAAGGTACCAACCCCTACAGTCTCCAAACAAGACAAAGTGCACACACACAACCAAAAGAAAATTATTGTACCTAACTTACAGTGTAAGTACCTAAACAAAATTAATCTAAGCATTAATTCAGCCAAGCTCACAGTAATCCTGGCAGATCAGCTTATTACACTCATTGTTATTCTACCTACCGACAGTGTGAAACTCACGTATCCCTTCTGTCTAACAGTACGTGTTTTGAACACTACCCATGAACGGTTAGTGTTCAAAAAACTTGCCATTCACGGAAGCTTTGAAATTGGATGATTCAAATTTAGTATCCACTGAAAAAGCTGTCCTTGTATTGTCTGGTTCCAAGAAAAACAAGGAAACAGTCCACAACTAGCTAGCTAATTGGTTAAACTATGTACTATTGTAATATTGTTGTTTAGGTTTCATCATATTGCATTTGTTTCATTCAGACTTGCATCTTCTTGGTTCTCTGATAGATCAGGTATCATCATGAGGAATGTGAGCTGCTTGAAGAATAAGACTGATGAGCTCAGCAAGCTGATAAAGAACCAGAGGGAATAATGTGTGTGTAGTTTGATGTATTTCATGAGCAGTTGCCACACTCACATTTTCCAGACCACAGAGGCACTGTGCCAAGATTTTTTGAGAACAGACAGAGACATTGATCTGAACATCAAAAAGAAATGTGGAAGAATTATGTGGAATAATGTGGAAAAGTGTGGAAGAGTTTTTTAGTTACTAGTAGTAACCAAAAAAAACCAAGTAGTGTGATGCTGAAGGAATTTTTTTCAAGTAATGGTGTTGCTGTTCAAATTCAGTGAATCAATACGCTTGTTGGATGTTCCCATTGGTTGAGGCAAAGGTCATCAAATTAATATGGGAAATGGCTGCGTACAGTAAATATGTGCGGACTACCTCTGACCACTGGGTATATTTCAGATTTTGATTTCCTATAAGCTCACTTTTTTTCTGTTTCTTCTTCTTCTGTTTTGGTTTAGTTTTTTTTAATCTTTCTGAGCTATATTTATTTATTATGATGTTGTATTTATTTGGGCTAAATTAAGATGTGAATGTATGCAGTAGATGTGTGTTACGTTGTATTTGATCAATAATGTACCATTGCTGACATGTGAGATTAAAGGCAGTGAGACAATGAGTGAGATATGGGAGGTTTTCCACACATTGTGCTGTGCTGTGTGTTGCTTTTATTCCCTTGTTCCTGTGATGTGTTCAGCAGCAGACTGATGAATGTGTCGTCGTGCTGCTGCAGTTTAGTCTGAGAGCAGAAACATGCCTCTATAAGGAGACGAGGCCTTCAGGGACACAAAAGCTCCTCCAGCCGCTGACGCTACCAGTCCAGACCATTAATCTTGGCACCAAGACTCATCTTCCCCCAGTACCACACACACATACACACAAAGGGAAATGGTAATCTATTCTTTTTGCTTCCTGCCTAGTAAAGTGAAGATAAATTATGCATTTTATCCGATGACAAAAGAGGCCTGTCAGACTTTGCATAATCAAACAGCAACTCAGTGATGCTGCCAGTAATCTATCACCAGCAAGAAACATTACACATACATTGGTCAAGTTTTATGATCATGTTGAACTGTATGGATTTGTATGTGTATTTTTATATTTGGAGACTTCATTGAAACACTGCTGACGCTAAACTAAAAGAGACTTAAGGTACTCTTGCACACAGGAAAAGAATGCACCAACACCCAGACAACACATGCCACAGGTAACAGTCAGACTACATTTGAAAGGAGGGGTTCAGATATGCTGGGAGGAGCTCTTGATCAATACAGCAAGGCTGGACAATCAGTGGAAGACAATCGGGTGACCAAATGAATCATTCAGAGTATGCTGTAGAATGATGTAGACTGCATTTTCATTTTTACTACATTAGAATAGATTAAAAAGGAATTGGAGATAGAGATTTATAAACTGTTGAGCTACAATTTGAATGAAACCCAGTGTCAGCCTGATTTTTTTCCCTTTACGAGATCTTTAAATTGTGTCCAGTGACAAGTGCATTTGTAACTTTAAAAAAAAATTCTTTTGCAATTTATTAGCTTCATGTGAAAGACAAAAGTCAAATCATTTCTCCAGTTTGGTGGAAAAATGTTCACACAAGTTCAATCCACCAAAAAGGTACAGTAGCTACAAAAGCTAGTGCTGTAGGTTGTGAGCTGTGTCAGCTTACAGTTTGTCAAAAAAAAGAGTGCCACTGAATGTGTGTCATGATCAATTCCTTTTTGTTTTATAATGAATCTACTGACATGTCACTGCATTACTGTGATAGTGCATAAAAACGTACAGATGTGCAGATACTCTGAGCAGATGTATAGACATTTGTGTTAATTTGCTTTTCATCGTGACAACAAACTGTACATAGAATATACAGCAGCCAGCGTGACATCACCCATTCAATTTTGGACTCATCCAAAATGATCTGTTAATTATCAATAACTGTAACTGTTTCTTGGGCAGTGGCAATGCTTTTTAATGCTTTAAAGACCGGAGTGTGTCCCAGTTTCCCACCACTACCCTCGTACTGTTAATTCTCAATGAGGAAATTTTGATCCCAACAATGATCAGTACTTTTCCCAAGCCAGTGAAAAGTTCATCTGTTGACCTGTTGCTGCCCTTTTTTGTGCAGTTCCTTTGAAATTCTTTTGCTTGCGGAAATTTAGCCTTCCAGTGAAAAAGGTTGTGATATAATTGGCGAGTTGAGTGAAGGAGCCACATTAGATTGTTGGATAAAAAGCAGCGCTCATGTCTGCTTGTGTAATGATGCTGTTACACACTGTGGTTGGTTTGAATTTGAGGTAAATGTTTTCTATTTTTTCTGGTGAACAGAATTAGGTCATTCATCATACATAACAGATGCTCGACAATGATCTCAGACTTCTATAAAATGTCATCACAATTTTTAACATGCATACAGGGCCTGAAGAGTGCAAGATGAATGGAAGATTAGTTTTGTATAGGAATAAGTTGCTTTAGCTTTGAGGTGGTGACTTTGATGTTAGAGTGCGTGCAGGGGTGCTGGGGTTATCTGGAAGTCAGAGTGTGCATATATGGAGGGATCTTCTAGCTTCCCTGCTTAGGCAGCCCTCAGCAGACACCTTGAAAGGACATCCTTCTTCCACGGGAAACGTCTTTCAGATGGAAATGGAGCAGACTTTTTGTTGCCCCCGTTTTTGTTCACTCTCTAAGCCTCCTCCCACTCACCCTCTCTTTTTCTCCTGCTCTCATTTCTGTCATCCTGCAGCTTTCCAGAGACTCTCACATTATCTGTCATTTCTGTTTGTTCAATCTGTTTTTAAAAATGTGGCACTTAGCCAGCCTTGCTCTGAAAGAAAGAACGAAAGAAAGAAAGGCAACTGCTGGTTTCTACATCTTTAGACCCAAACTAATGGATATTTATTGAGGAATTGTGAAAACAAATGAAAGAAAACCATAGATCTGACCTGAGGGATCTTACTGGTAGGGCACAACATCTGTTGTGGCAGGGTGTGCCATGATAGATGGTTAAGAGGAGCTTCTCCTTAACTTATTTTCAACTCAACTAACATAATTGCTCTTTGGAAGGATTCTCTTCATGCATGCATTTTCTTCCATCTATTGGGTTATGCTGTAGCAGGCAAGCAAACAAGATATTCTAGATCACCATCAACATTTTCAGTTCCTTCTTGAAGATTCTGAGGCACTCCCAAACCAAATGACTTATATATATAAAATCTCTCCAGCACATTCTGGGGTTTGCTTCCCATGATGTGTTATCATCCATTAAAATCAGTGCTAAACTGACTTAAATGACCGTTTCCTAACCAAGTAGCTTTATTGCCTTAATCTAACTTTTACAGAGTAAAAGAGGAAGTGAAAAGATTCAAAAATAGTATCTCAAGTTATTGCTAAACCCCCTTTTCACCTTACTTAGGGTTTTGTTGCTACATTACGGAGAAAACACCCATATTTCTGTTAATCAAGGCTGCATGACCACCACAAAATAAGCTAATAACTGTTAAATTAATATCAACAAATAATGGTTAATCAGTGGCCTAGGGGAGATAACTGTGGCTGCAGAGCAATTTGCCGCCTCTAGCACCAAGAACTTAGGACACAGCACTTCTCTAAATGTGCTTTTATACCATCAGAAAGTCTTTAAACTGTATCTGAATCTGTTTTTGTACACTGACTGCTCTGTTTGGACGAAGTCCTGCAGGTTTGGGTGGAGACTGCCTAATGAGTTTATTGCTTGTTTTTGTGGTACAACTGGCTTTGTGCCCCAGTTATAAAAAAAAGACCTTTCCAGGTGTCCGCTTTACAACAGGAGGCGTGTCCTACTAATGGCTGGGAAGTCTGGGAAGGGTTGCTTTTAAAAGCTTCATAAACCCTGAATCTATCCTTTGAACCAATGCGCTGTTTGGCTGTGAGATATGATATTTAAAGTGCTGCTCCTATTGTGATGCTACAAGAGTTTTAACAAATTCTTTTTCAAGTGCATCTGCCCTTTTTTTCACTTGGAAATCTTCTTTCCTTACATTTTTATTTCTTTATTTACCACAGTGTTTCAAAACTGGATTGCTATTTATATTTTTACATTTCCACTACTTCATTCTCTGTTGCTTAATAGATGAGATGGCTCCTCTGTAAAGTGGCTTTGACAGCAGTATATGAAATTCTGTTACTGTCTGACATGTGCAAAATCACTTCACAGAGGAATCCTGGTCGCAATCCCACCGCTGCCTCAGCATTCCCATTGCCAAATTAAACACTTGTAAACCTTTGATAATTGGTGAAACCCAACAACCTTCTTTGAAGATCTTTTTTTTCAAGCAGGGAAAAACAACCAAAAGTTAATTGACTCACCTTGTGTCAGAATACAGGCTTCATATACTGAAAGAAAAACTCTATTTACCATTCTGGTGACCCATTAAGGTTCATGTTATCTTGAATCATGAGCCCTCATCCTCACTAGCTACCTATTTAATGATTTATTCATGCTATTTTGGTAATGTTTTATTTCACAGACCTGCTGTTTTCCTGGAAATTCCCCATATTTCCTACAGATCAGCTGGTATTTAGTATTTGCAACCTATCATCAAATATTCATGATATCCTGTTGCAGTTTGGTGTTTTAAAAATTCAGAAATTATGAAAATTCAGAGAAAAAAAAAACACCGACGGCAGAAGTTCATTGTGCTATTGAGAGTAGTTCCCAGAAACACTAAAGCCTGCTGGCCAAGTGGGGGATGGGTGAGGTCAAATGTCAATGCACACCAGGGCTCAGCCTTGCAGAGTAAACACGAGCTGACTTTTACTGCTAACTCACAGCCACTTGTGTTTCTGTTTGCAGCTCTGGAGAAGCGTTGAACATTAACCGTTAAATGTTTCAGCAGATTGCGAGCTCGCCATCAAGGAGTGAAGAGCAAACAAGCGCAAGGACAAAAACACTTCTGTACTGCTGTGGGCTGTTTGAAAATTAACTACAAACTGTTTGGACTAATTGATGATTCAGGCTAATAAGTTCCAGGACGATTTCCACGTGCCCTTCAAAAAGGCCTGCTGTCTTGTAGAATCCATAAAATGTCAGCAGCTGGTTATTGACTTAATGAAATGCAGCAAGAGGAGCTGGTTCGGTTACAGTATCGTCTAATCATGACCCTGTCATGTTCTTATGTAACAAGCAGAGCTGGAATCTATTAAAAGCTAAATGAGTGGGGCTGTTTTGAACTTAATTTCATTGACCAACATCAAAGCTAAAAACCAGAAGAAAGGCCTCGCAGCAGAGCAGCAGCTTCTCATCTTGATGATAAAACAAAAGAATTAGAAGATAAATTTGAACATCACATTTTATCCATGATGATGGCACCAAAAGAGTAATAATTATTCTGAAGTTTTTTTCTGCTCTGAATGGGTTGTTAAAGGTGGACTATTATTCTCAATGTTGCCTAATATATAGTTTTAGGACTCTACTACAGAACCTTTACAAAATTAACTTTATTTACCTCGTATTGGCCCTTGGTGCAACCGTTCACGTTACCCCCTGTCTGAAACAAACTGGCTTAGCTTTTTTGTGTGATTGGTTGCTCCTTGTAAACAGAAGATTTGATCAGTATGTGGGTGGAGCTTCTGTGCTCACAGCTAGAGCTGTTAGACTAACATGTAACACTTCTGACTCACAGAAATAAGATAGGTAAAATAATCCAGTGATCCCAGAGAGGGATTTTCAAATTTATCTAGCACTATCATCAGACTGCTTTTAAACATGCGTAATGTGTCATTTAAATAGATCAGGCTAAATGCAGTTTAAAATTTATTCTACTGAGTCATTCCCTACTTCTTTTTTGCCTCTGAGAGTCTAGACTGATTTCTATGTGAAGGCTGCTTGATGGATTTTTCATGAAAATTCAAATATTGTTATGTTCATGCCAGTTCCCAAGCACCTTGTCTCAATACCTCTCAACAATTGCGAACATTAGCCAAATGGGTACACTAATCACTTAGGTCAACAAGTGACCAGCTCCAAGCACAACACAGATTATAACAGAAACCCCACATAAGGACAAAAACTGATGAGGCTTTAGATAAGATTTTCCTACTGGTAACGTCAGTACAACAAGAAAAAACAAGCAAGATTAGCAAGCTAGCTGCTACCCTGGTAGCAAGTAAGCTAATGCTAATTAACCTTAGCCAGAAAAAAGACAATTTTATTGTGTTAAGCCCTTCTTGCAAAATATGACTGTGACCGAGGTCAGGGAAAAACTAGGGATAGCATCAGTAGACCTCTACCATATTCTATCTGGCAGCTAGTAGCTCCTTATATCACAGTGGAACTGAGCAGAAAAAAACCAAATAACTTTTCTTACCCTATGACCTTTGTAACGAAAGCTGACCTGTGTAAATGCCTTTAGTGCTTTCTTTATCTGTAACCTTTATGTTTCTTCCTTTGAGAAGAATTTCAAAAGTGGAAATGAAAGTAGATGAAAATCCCTCTGCTTTTATAGGCCTACCAGTGTGACAAACTGTGATATCCTTGATGACCTAATGTACTCATGAGTGGAGGCAAAGCTTTTACAAGAAATGTGTTTATGCTGTCTGAAGACTTGCTGGTCAGCAGCTGACACATGGAAACAACTGAGTCTTTGTTTGGTCTCACACTGACTGAGTTGCTGTGTGTATCTCTGGGTCAGTTTATCTGTGGAGAAGCTAAACTCAGCTGCTATCCAAACAAAGTGTGGTTATAGCAACAATGACTCTTTCAAATCAATGACTCATGTGAGTGTTCCAGTGTCTCACTAGCCCATGGTCTAGTCTGATTCATTTTAGGAAACTTAAACTACTTAGTTAAGGTTAGGTAAAATGCCTTTTTAACAATGATTCATCAAATGTCGTCTGCTCACAGTTATCTAACCTCCTCACTCATGCTTCGAGGGCAGTAAAACTAGAACAGTAAAACCACAGGCAGACGATCCACATGGATCAGGCAAAGCAAAACTAGCAAAAAACAAACAAACAAGGATTTAATTGTTCCAATTTGGCTTGGACAGAACCTTTAACCAATGCCCTAAATGATTATTTTTCCAGAATGTGAATTTCAAACGCCGAAAGACTCAACCTGGTCCCAAGTCATCACATATATCACAGTCCAGCTTCATATCATAGTGCACTGTGGACGTCTTTAGGGTCTTTTTTTAATGTGCAGCGCCGACTCACAGAGTTTGTTTGGACACTCTTCATCTGTAAAATTGGCATGGAGACATTGTGGTTAAAAGTGCTCTCCTAGTGTTGTTACTGTTGCGAGACATATAACCATGGTAACCAAGGACATGTATCCATGGTAACCAAGGAAATGTTGCAGAAGCTGGCTGTGGATGGGAAAACTTTGCATTATTTACATATGTTTTACATTTCAAACCTCCTCCTCTGAGGTCTAAGTCATCATTGTTGATGAACCCAAGCCTACCTCTGAAGCCTATTGCTAATTCTTGCTTTGGACAAAAAAATTCTATGCTTTGGGAAAAAAATGCAGATAATTCAGTTATAATGATTACTTTGTCCTCCAATTGCCAAGAATATGGAGAAAAATGAGAAGAAAAATTAAAATTTTATAGTCTGATAGCACAGTATATGATTGTGATCATCACAATTTGGCGCTGACCTGATTAACATGATTCACCCCCTAAATCTAATCTGGGTAGTTTTAATTGTGTAGTTTAATAAAACTACACAATTTCACTGTATATGTACATTGACAATATAGGGCTATTCTATTCTATTCTATTCTATTCTATTCTATTCTATTAGTACAAGCTAAACCTAATCAAACTGTGTCTTAGAAAGGTAAAACGAAATTGCAAATATTGGAGTGCATGCAGCATGCAAACCTGCAAACTATTGAATCACACCATGTGATTGTAAAACCTACTACCTCACTTATTTCTGCTCATCGGTTTTGTTTTTCCTTACACTGGTAAATGGACTGGTTCTTATATAATGCTTTTCTACTCTATCTGAGCGCTCAAAGTGCTTTACACTGGAACACAAGGTGTGTCAAAAAAGACAATAAGAGCGTATCTCTATCCTTAAAATGTGAGAGAGGAGGATTTTGAACAAGTGTCCTATGCATTTGATGACATCAGGCAACTTGGGCACATGAGATAACACATAATGTTTTTATTGACCATTATCCCAATGGTTGCAGAGCTGAAGAAAGAATATGAACTGCATTAAGGATAACATTAAAAAAAACCAATCCTGATTAGGCCTGTCCACACTCTGGGGACAAAATCTGGGCTTTGTAATTTGGAGGCAAAGAAAACACGCTGCAGTACCTTACTGGAACATTGACATAGCTATAGTCAACATGAGCACTAGATTTTTTCCATATGAGTAGGTTAGAGCTTCTCAGACATGGCAAACCTTGCGTGTTGTGTCTGCAAACCATGACTCTTTTGTATAGCAAAAGAAAGTTTGACAAAACTAGTGCCCTCTGGTTTAGAATCTTTCTTTGCTAGTGGTCAACTATTGATAAATAAAAAATAAATCCAAAAAACTATTTGCCTGTATTTGTCCTGCTAGCTCCAAACAAATCCACTGATCACTGTGATTCTGCTGAAGTTGTTTCAGTGCTAAATGCTAATGAATTAAAAACTTATTTGAACAAACCTTTATGGAAAAACAAGCAGTTTATGAGAGGAAGAGATTTGTGGTTATGAAAAAGTGCCATGCTGTGAGCAGCTGATGCTCACTGTAGATAGAAATTTCCACTCTTGCCCATCCCGCTGAGGTGAAAATGGGGGCAAAGATGCTCATCAGAAGTGTTTACACAAGTCTTTACTGAGATGGGAATGGTGAGTGCGTTCGCATTCAAGCAGCACACTGGCTTACAGTTTACACTTGGAAACGCAATGCTAAATACCCACATTTCATCCTCATGTGCTCACCGTCTTTTCTCTGGATCTGCACATCCCTAATCTCATTTAAGTCTTTGTCTGTATGCTGACAGTTTAGGCCATTACCATGGTAACGTTCTGCATGTAGAAGAAGAAACTGGCATGTGAAGGAGGAAAAGCACATTAAACCATTCCGACATGTGACTCCAAGCTTCACACCTCACCGATGATATCAAGTAGTCATTATCACCTCTCAGTAGGAAGGAGGAGAGTCCGTGGGGAGAAAGAGATTATTTCCTTCTGCATGCTCACAGAGGATTTCTGCTTCAAATATGTATATACAGTGATAATCATACACAGACTGTTAGCTGGATAAAAGGGTAAAGTCCAATGAATGGTCTTTTTTTTTTTTTTTTTTTGCTTTTTACATTTGTGACACTGTAGGATGAACTGCCTACAACGTCCACTGTTTCCTGGTCTCTGCACACCTTTTATGGCATCTTTGCATATTAAACAAAGCTGCTGTTTATTTTTGAGTTGGTTTTGTACCAGACTGTTGGATTATATGGCAAAAATCCAGTATGCACAGAAAGTTGTTTGTGAAATCGACAGGATTAACAGATAAAATGGTACTGTGAGGTAACTCTGTTAAAAGTGACCACAGATACTGGCAGTGTGGAAATCACATTAGTGGGTTATGCAACCAGAACAATGTTTGCTAGCTACCAGCTCTCAACTATAAATTGATGCAGACAGGGCCACAGTGTTTATGCCTTCAGAAATGATTTGTCTTAAGACATCTCACCTACAGCCATGGGCTGTTAGTAGTGCCTGAAAGAATAAGATTGTGACTGTTATCCCTCCACATTGAAAGGAAGTGTAAGAAGCCTTTCCAACTGGGAGGACACCCACAGGGCAGACCCAGGATTGGACTGGACCTTAATATAATATAGAAAATTAATGGTTGGATGGATCATTTTATGTTAATTTTCTCAAGTTTCTGTTCAACTCTAAATCAACATTTATCACCACAGTAACCACCAGTTTCTGTTATATTAGAGCTGTAGTGAAAGGAAATGAGTAGTTAATGAAAAATTCAAAAAGCCACTTCTTAATGTGTAAGTAAGAAATTCTCTCCAATGGCAGTAAAGAGTAGCTGACAGGGACTGTAGTGAAGTTTAGCAGACACCTTCAGCTCAAACAACAAGAACACAGACCTGAAGTCAGATTGCGACTTTGCTGATCAGCCAGAGCAGACGTGGATTAATGGGCCACTGACTCGGTCACCATCAGTTGTTTTAGGATGAAAGCAAAGAAAGGCGTTCACATAGCAACCGGTCAGGTGGTTCCTGTCCAGCTGTCTTTGGCTTTTCGTTGGATTGCTTCAGAAATACAGGAATGTCAACCCCCCTTCAAAACATCTTAGGGACTGCACTTGTTTGGCAGGCGGCCATCCCCCCAATCCATTCACACACCAGACAAAGATTGACTGCAAGAGGAGTAACTGAGGGCAAACTGTTTAGAGACTATATGTTCATTTGTGTCAGGGGAGGCTTGCTTTCTCTGCTTGTCTGGGTTCTGTCAAAATAATGTTAAATCATATCTAATGAAAGCATAAATTATGTTTGCACTCCATCATTTTAACAAATTATTCATTAGTGCGGAAGTCATTTTTTGCTATAAGCTTTGATGTAGATTTGTGTGGTCAACAGACTTCTTTGGGGTGAATGTAAAAACTGTCAGTTTGCTGGATTTCCTGGGGCATGTGCAGCAGACACTTAAGTATGTGTGCACTTGTGTGGTGGGTGTGTGTCCCTGCCACGTTAAAAGTCAGTGCAAACATTTTGGTAAGATAGCAGGGTCTTCCACACGCCATTGTTTCTGTTTAAAGAGTGTTTAGCTATTTGTTCTTCTTTGTAGTAGTTTTTAAAGAGTGTTTGAGATTAAGTAAAGTTGTGCCAGCTCACACTGGGTTTTGGCTTGAAATAAAAGTGCTATTGGTATTTACAAAGACAGCACAGTGTACCGTGACAAGATTGTGTGTAAGCGATGGGAGCTCAGAGATTTTTGCAACTGAGCCTGTTGCATATGTATTTCTGGGAGCTCCTGTCTCAAGGCACAAAATATAAGACAATATTTACTGATTTATTAATGTTTGCCATACACAGCTTACTGATAATTGCCCCAAACTGACTGCATCTGTGTTCAGAAAACAGCACAATTTTTATAAATTACACCTATGAGTGCCAGTTACGGATTTGTGCTCACACACTATGCCCCATTTAGTAAATTTGACCCTTTTGCTGTTGGGGAGTTTACACATAAAAAAATCCTTAATTCAGCTAGTAAACAATATAAGGCTTCCTAACAGGCTTCTGATTGGTTTCCTCATGCCTTTTATTGTTTTAAAAATAAAGACTGCTTATCTGCTCTTTCTGTTTCTTGAAACCATTAAATGATTTAAGATTGATCTTCAGTTTTACTGTTTCTCATGGGTCATGTCTTCAAACCAGACCTGACCATGAAATACCTAAAATCATCACAACATTCATAAAAAATATCACACAAATAGACACAAAAGCTCAAACTTGCCATGAATATGCAAGGTCATGACAGCACGCCACAAAACCTTGAGTGGGTTGATATCTGTGTGGTACTCGGTGTTGTTGAAGTGTCCTTGTGTGACATCAGGGCCTCTTGGGCAACTCATTAGGAATTTAATAACATGAGCAGCTGATCTCACTGAACTCACTGACATTGATATCACACACTAAGCCCTGTAAGCTAATTAACGGGACGAGGTTTTAAAAATAGAATACAAGCAGGGGTAGAAGGAAAACTGTATGGAAAACTCATTTGTACTTTAAGCAGTGACATGTTGAAAGAGGTCATGCAAAGGTGAGCTCCATCCAGAGACAGAAGTGGGTGAATTAGTGTTTTTATAACCTTTGGTTTTGTCCAGCTGAGTGACTCCATGTTTTCTGCATGTTTCCTACTGCTGAAACACCCCTGAACCCTTTGCCTTCAAGGTAAAATAGCTCTTTGCTTTCTTAGAATGCACTGTTCATTCTGGATATGGATTGAGTCCTTAAAGCACTGCTGATAAAATGATCTGAAAATTTAGGTTAGGCTTGCTAAGTTCTAAAAAAAGAAGAAGCTTGCAATATGAAAACATGTTACAAAAACTGTATGTGCTAGAGTTGGGTTTTCGCAGTGATTATTGTAAGGAAACTGTTATGGTTTCTGTTATCAGGGCCAAGCAGATTAAAGAAACCTGATTATCCAGGCCAGATTTCTCAAGGAGAGAGGTACTGACTTAAAAGACAAACTGGATTCTGTCTGAGTTTGGTTACATGACAGCTTTGAAGCTTGCCCTTGTTTTTAAATACTATTCTGTTTATGACATTTAACTGATAACAGAGAAATCTGGTTCTGCTGATCCATCCATCCATGTCCTGTAAGTTTTACATTTTTTTAGTCCTTTTTCTAACCAAGTACTTTTGCTTGTTTCATCACGCAAAGACTAAATTCTCTGAAAATCAAACAGTCACAGTCTCAAGTAAAAACACAATCTTTTCCTGATTGTTTTTGAAGGTTAGGATCTTGTGTAGTTGGTGCTTTTAAAACTGGATTTTCTCCCTCTGATTTAAGTGAGTGTTTTGCTTGTCTTTAACTATCATAAGTTACTCCAGTTCCACGTTGTAGTTCCCACTTTGGAACTTTAGGGTAACACACCTGCCAGTCTCACAGTTGTGTGCCCACGTTTCCAAGAACAGTGACACAACCACGAAACACTGCCAGCACTGTTTGTCTTTCTGTTGCATCACTTGGCTGAAGTCACATCTCAACACGCAGTGTTGGCTTTAATAAAAAACCAGCCTGGTAAAACAAACATGTTTTAAAATGTGCAACTTTTACTTTGAAGGGGTATTGACTCTGTTCTGGATTGCACTCTTCACAGTATCGCTGACAGTTAGCGAGTAGTACATGTTTGCAAACCAGTTTGTATCTTTCATAGTAACTATGGATGACAATGACAAGCTGCTAGCAACCAAAGCAATTACAATCAGGTTTTCTCTCTAGTACTGTATACCGCTTTGCAACCAATTTCAACTATACACTGCAATCTAGGTCGCTGCAACCTCTCGCAGCCACTTGCAAATTAGTTTGGAAATACTCGTCATTTTTCCCTATAGCAACCAGCGGTTCCCAGGAGGTCACCAGTTGGACCAGCTAAAATGAATAAATCTCTCCTGCTACTCCGGCTTCCTTCCCCAGTCCAAAGACATGCATTTAGGTTAATTGGTGGTTCTAAATTTATTGTCAGTGGGAATGGTTGTCAGTCTCTATGTATTGGTCCTGCAATAGACTGGTGACTTGTCCAGGGTGTACCCAGCTTCTTGCCCTATGACAGCTGGAGACGGCTCCAGTGGAAGAAATTGAATGGATTCAGGCAGTAAATGGTAAATGGACTGTTTCTTGTATAGTGCTTTTCTATTTTAACTGAGCACTCAAAGCACTTTACACAACTTGCCTAATTCACCCATTTACACAAGCCCTTTTTCTATGTTTTTTCCTAAGTTCCTTTTTTCCAAGCTCCTTAGACTTTCTAACATTCACACTCTGATAGATGCATCGGAGAGCAACTTGGGGTTAGGATCTTGCCTCAGGGGTCGAACCACCAACCTTCCGATTAGTAGATGACATCCTGAGCTGCAGCCAACCCCAGTAAAGCAAAAATATCATTACAGTTATTTTTAAACGAAAAGCAATGAACTTGAAATAATTAAAGTGAATCAAACAATTAAAGGAAAAGCCAAAAATGTCATTCTAAGAACATTCAACATACATTATTTGCTTTGGTGGTAATTATTAGTATTAAATAGGAATTTAAGTTTTTACTTAGAAAAAAAAGTCTTAATGTTTTAAGTAACCAGTAATTAAAGCTAATTAAAGCTGTCAGATATATTTTGTAAGGTAAAAATGATTTTTTTTCTGACATGTCGTTACATAGAAGTATAAAGTGAAAGAGTATAAAATTAATTTGTAATATTTAACCAGAAGTAATGTTACTGGGTGAAGTAATGCAGTGTTACGATAAAGGACTGTCAGTTACTCAGACATTGTTTAGGAATTACTGTATCACAATATCCCACTTAAGACAATCATAAATTTTACCGCTGTGAGCAGCTGATGCACTGAGTCATCTGTTTGAGGTCGCTTTGTCAGAACTCATCCGGAGCCAAAGCCTTTGCACAAAACGCCCATCAGGAGTGTTTGGATAAGACGTTTGGGAAATGGTTGCACAGTTCATTTTAAAACTGTAATCAAAACTTGTATTTGAAGTCGTGGCTTTGAGACAGTGACTCATTTCTGAAAATGATGCAGCGCAAAAACAGTTCAACTGAAGCTCGAGCTACAACCAGATTTAGAAAGCAGCAACAGTAAGGAGCTGCTATGGAGCTGCATTATATGGTGCGTGGTAAAAAAGTCACAGACCTTTGGCAGCGGAGCATGTGGTTTCGTTTAAATGATGATGTGATGTGCACGTTAGAAGCATGCTGGGTGAAGAAATGGGAATGCCAGCTGCTGTGTTCAGTATCTGCTTGGTTTTAATATCACTGCTGGTAATTCAAGTCCCGGAGAAGAATGCAATTACTTAAACACATTTTTCTACTGCTGATTTACATTATTACAGGAACAAGCTTTCAAGATACGTGACCTTTTAAATAACAATGCACTCTGCTGTGAAATGATCATCTTAAGTTTGATAACAAAAAGCTGGATGTAAAAATCCTCATCAAGTTTTTTTAAAATTTGTGTTCTGTCCCGAAATGTGAAACATTACAGGGTATGGCAGAACAGATGTGAAGCCAGCAGATCGCGTTTATCAGCACTTTACTCTGGGGTTTGATACTGTTAGCTGGTCCTGAACTTGTAACATTAGCTGCATTGCAGATCTATAGGAGGGGAATTTAAAACCTCCCACACCCTTTCAAGGTAAGCTTACAAAAGGAAGCTAAAAGGTGTGATGTCAGTAAGTCCATCACATGTGCTGGCTAAATATATGTGCAGCATATAACATGGACAGTGATCGATGTAGTCGCCATTATAACATGATCAACATTACAAGAAAATACAACATTAAAACAAAACCTCCCAAATATTTAATTTACAATCAAATAACAAAGTTGCCACTTTTGAAACAAAAAAAAAGTTGCAAATGATCACTTTTCCAGAGGTTATAAGTAAAGTTATGTGTTGAGGATAGTTTTTAAATTTCAACTCTTAAACAATAAACGTGCATTATATATTTCCATGTCTGCAAATATGTGAGGGTCCATTTTGGCCACAGTGACATCACAAATGTCATCATCTAAGGTGGGGATGCCAAATTTATTTTATGTCATGGGTAGAGTTGAATGTCTCAAGACCGGTCTTGGTCTTAGTCCGGTCTCGAGACCACTTTTACGTGGTCTTGGTCTTGTCTTGGTCTCGCTGTATCGGTCTTGCTGTCTCAGATCGACATAGTGGTCGGGAGATTTGGAGTCAACAGTATCCATGGCACACAACGTAATGTTCGATAATGTGTCATGTGCAAAAGCATCAGCTCTAGAGCCGTGCATAGAGAGTGCTTTGTAGTGAATCAGAAGAGTCGACTCCCACTGAGCGAGAGCCGGCTCCTCAATTAATTTCCTTTCGCTTCTCAGCTCTCACACAGTGGCTCAGCTATGCTCCAATCCCTCCACATTGTGGCCAATCACATGCGAGGATATACGATAATATCATTATGTGAAAAACAGAGAGGGTGAGAGACGCGATAGTCAAGTGGAGCGTGAGTCTGTCCTCTCAGTAAGTGAGTGAGACAGTAGACAGTGAGGAGAGCTGTGCGAGTGCATCGCAAAAACATATAAATAAATATGCCTGACACCCGTAAACGAAGCAGCATCTGGCTGCAGTTTAAAGACTTTTTTGTCTCGGTCTGGTCTCGACTTTGTCTTGGTCTTGACTCGGTCTGTCTTGGTCTTGGTCTTGGTCTTATCTTGGTCTCGATACCCTCTGGTCTTGGTATTGTCTTGGTCTTGTTTTAGGCAGTCTTGACTACAAGTCTAGTCATGGGTCACGTACAGCTCACTTTTATATTAAATGGGCTGAACTAGCAAATCTCTCTGTTGGTGTAAAAACATTTAATTACACATTTGTGATATCTTAACATAAGAAAAAGAGTGCAGCTTCAACAATATGTTCTTTTTACATGATAGATGCTGCTGTATTAATGAAAGAGGTCAGCATCAATAAATAAATGTATAAACTAGAAAAAGTGGCTGGTAGCTCATCGCAAAGACTGTGCTAAAACTAAAAGTTCTTCATAATTCACAGAAAATCTTATAACAAAAAAAAAAACAAAAAAACTGCTTGTCTGTGAGTCCACAAGCAAGTGTAACCTCAGCCTAAGCACAGTAGAAGAAAGATGTCTTGGTGCCTCTGGAGCCATGATATAATTCAATTAGAGATGAGGCTGCAACAGCTACCAAAGACATAGATATCACAGAGCACATATACTACTGAATCTTTGTCATTAGCCATGTTAGCAGACTTGCTTTTGACTCAAACATCCTTTCCACATCAGGAGCATTTCTCAGAGAACACAAACCTTATAAGGAGCCCATACCCTCTACCTGCTTTTTCTACCACAGGAACACATTTTCTAATTTAACTCCATTAAAACTGATTTATGCAAAAGTGGAACTTGCATTGTACTCTGAGTTGTCATGGTGGTGTGTACTGTGGTTAGTACTGTTGCCTAATAGTAAAAAGTTCCTGGGGTTGAATCTGCTAGCCAGCTGAGGCCCCCCTGTGTGGTGCATGCATGTGCCTGCATGAGTTCACTTTGATTATCCCAGCTTCCCTCCAAAGTCCAAATTAGCTGTAAATGTGAGCATGAATGGTTATCTTTCTTTCCATGTTAGCTTTGCAACAGACTGGCAACCTGTGAAGGGTGTATCCCATCTCCTATTGAATTTTTCTCTAGATAAACAATACAACCTGCGTATTCTGACATATGCACAGAAAGCCTTTCATTTTTTATTTTTTATTTTTTTTTTTAGCAATGCTTCTAAAAGGACAAAAACAAAAGATCAAATGCAAAAACCTTAATGTGGAAGAACATTGAGTTACTATTGAGATAGAAAAAGCATGAATTCAGTTCTCCTTGACCTTGTTGATAGGACTGTATGATTTTTGAACAGTTTGCCAGCACATATTACAAAGTGAGCTTATTATAATTTCAAATTGCACTTATATTGGAGATTGAGCAAAGCTTTAAAGTGCTCAAAATAAAGCTCTCCTCGTTTAACATGTAAACCCTCAACCTCTAAATTATAGAATGAGCTGTTTGCCATGAATCATTGAGACATTTCACAAGGATAGCCTTCAAGCCATGAATGTACTCTGTCGAAAACCCTGCTTACCATCCCAACTATGTGTGGCTATTAAAGTGTGTGTGCATGTAAGGAGGGCTGAGCCTGTAAAAAATGCAAACTGAGACTTGTCATGCTTGAAAGCCCCTTCGCTGATTCAGTGAGGGGAAATTACAAGTCTTCAGCTTCCTCTTCCTGCCTTTTGCTGCTTTAATCCCTAATCTGATTATTGAAACTGGTCTTCTTTACTCCGACTCTCAGATTTGTTTTATAGTCCTATTATTAAAAAATACTCCTACAGAAAAATTTTATTACCATAGTAGAGATAATTGTTAATAGTCATCCTACCATGCTGGTCATGGCAGGAGAAATCAAATGGAAATTCAAAAAGTTTAGTAAGGTTACTAGAAAGATGGTGTCTTGCAGAATAATAATTTATACTCTATATAAGCAAGCTCTGAGTCGACAGTTCTTTGTATACCATAACTGTCAGAATAATCATGAATAATCAGTAATGTGAGGTTTTACTTCTGCTCAAACAGGATATCAGATATGTGTCATGGTTCACTTCCTTTAAAAAGGGAATTCAAACTTCTTGGTGGCACTGTGCAGGAAATCTGACCTAAATTTATTATTGTGCTATCTACTGTACAATATAAAGCGCCTTGAGGCGACTTTTGTTGTGATTTGGCGCTATATAAATAAAACTGAATTGAATTGAAATTGAATTGAATTGAAATATTTGTAAGGGTGAAATTTTATTCCATTGCAGCCTTTATTGTCATATATATATATATATATATATATATACATATATATATATATTATTAGCAATCCCAGCATGCATTTCTGTGGATGGTAGTGTGCAAGAAGTAGGACCCAATGTTCGACACAAATTGAACTTTCACCAACAAAGTTTCAATTTTAACCTTGATCCAGTCTTATGCAGCACACCGTGAGCCAATCTTAAACATTTATTTCAAGTTGAAATTCATTTTTCCATTTGAACATTACAATAAAACCAGACATAGAAGGGCCATTTTCTATCTACCCTTCTTAGCTTTGAAAAAATGATGCCCTCCTTTAAAAAGAAGTGTTGGTGTCACGCTCGGTTGGAGACTGAGTGAAGTCCAGCAGCCATTAGATAAATGGAAGAGCAGTCTAAAGACCCTCTAAAATTCACATGATGCCTGTAGTCTGAGAGCAAAAAGCCTAGGCACAAGTGATCCAGCCTCAGAGACAGCCCTGACCCAAATGGGTAAAAAGTCTGCATGAGCTAAATATAACCTGAAGTGACAGAGGAGATGGGTAGCAATAAACATTAACATGGAGATGACCCTTTGATAACACACTCTCCTTGGAGTTTTGTGGGATTGCTTGTCACGTGAAAATCTTCCACTGTTCCACTTATTGTGGATGAAGGTTTAGTTTGACTTTCCAAGTGGTTTGTAGATGGGTTTAAAAACATAAAGTGTTCCCTGACTAAAGATTCATGTTTTTGGGTTCAATTCTTGTCGTTGTAGCTATAGATTAAAACAAATTAAAGTTAAAGGTTATGACTGGGCTTAAAATGCCGACTTGTAGTGCGAATTTGTTGGGTTGAAGACACACATTGGATTAACTGCTGAAGAATTAAAGCCATTTTTATATACAGTAAAAACCTGCGATATGTTGTGAGGATGTCACTGTTTATTCATTCATCTTCGCTCTACCGCTAAGCCTTTAACCAAAACATTGTTGTTAATGCTAAGATGTGATTATTGCTGTTATCTATTAATTATCAATTTAGTATTTTACAAAAAACTTAAAAAAAATACTAAATTACATTATTACGCTTTTGCTAAGAGGCCAAATTACAGTTATTTACTTGCATTCCTGAATAGGAAAAGTAGTTAGCCTGTTGGCTTTAGCAGATAAATTAGCATTCGACTCCCCCGTGTAGAACTAAGGTCACTCCTGGCTCTGTGAAACCAATATGACAATGGACAAAGCACTAAAGCTGAGACTGTAAAATACAGAGTCCAAAACGAGTGGATAACAATAGCAACTAGGGCCACCTTTTGTATGTACATGTTCTGCATGTACACAAAATATAGCTGATACAGACAGAGATTTTGCTAGTTTTGCAGGCCAAAACTATGAATGAACCAAAATGATCTGTGATCCATCTTGTAGAGGTATTTATCAGAAGTGGAAATAACAACTGGCACTAGAAATAGGCCAGAGGACCTCTAAAGCTACCATCCCTCTCACCATCCTCTTTGCGTCACAAATACTTGCACAAACAGTGATGGTTCAGAAATTTCCATCTGGGACACCAAAGTGAACACTGTACAAGAAAAGGGAGCCGGGCAAAACTGGAAAGAATTTACGTTTAACATTTTTTCCTGTCATATAGGATCCAGACTGACATTGTGCTAGTTTAAGAAGTGCTTTAGGTTAAAAGTCAAATCTGTGGTGAGTAAATCTAGTCTCTTCTATTTACTGAGGCTTTTTCACTGAGCTAAACCCGTGTTTCCAGGTCACGTTCTTCGTGTTCTAAATGTTCTACGTGATCTCAGTTTTTGGGGCAGCTAGTGTTACAGTAGAGCTGCTGAACAAACATGCTTTGCTATGAGGTTGCCTCTTTCAGCTATTGTATGAACTGGGACAGGTGGACCTGTCTTTGTTTCCCAAACAAGCATGGGGGTGGGTGGGGGGACTGCAGAGGCTGGTTCACTCTGGATTCAAATAACATTTATCAAGTATACAGTAGCACCATCAGTCTGCTGGATCGGTGGCCGCTACAGGTGGAAGATGGAAGAATTTTAAGAGAGCAGATAATGAGATGAGGGTGAGGAGGAGGGTGGTCAAGTAATGGCAGTAGTCCCTGTAGGCCTGACATTATGGGGGGTGGGGTTGGGGGTTAGTTGAAGGGCTGAACAGTGGAAGAGAAACAACACAAAAGATCTGTTGTCCTTTCCCACTGGAGTAGAGGTTTCCCAGGAAAGCACTGCTATTCAGACCCAGGCCCTAGATAAGAGAATCCCCTCCCTTTGTGGCGTGGCTGTCGAGAGGTCAAGAGAGCTCAGGGGGAGGGAGAAGGTGGGAGGAGGAGCTGTCTCCAGATGGAGGATATAAATTCACTGCCAGACTAAACCACCTATGAATGACTCCTGCTTTTTTACTTAAAGGGAAAGCCTTTGTCATCATTAAGGATGTTATTTAATGTTACCAATTACAAGCACATGAAAAGTTTATTACTGGCAAATCGGGACTATTTTTCTACTGAAAACAGCAAGTCTTCCAGCCTAATCATATAACTAGCTTGTTTGTGCCTTTAATACATAACCCATGGGAGAATGATAGACGTTAAAGAGAGGGCACCAAGAAAAAACAGCAGTTGAGTAGTCAGTGAGTTGAGCAGCACCAACACTTGCAGGCGGGGGTTTAGCTAATTTATTAACTGAAGGAGAAATTAGCTAAACACAAAAGACCTAAAGGATAATTTAAGTACCCTTTAATTCAGGATTAAAAGACACACTGTACGGGAGCTTCAGAGCTGCTTAGTCTAGGTTTTACACATGTTGCATGTTTTGTTGTGATCTTGGAAACACATCAATATCCACTTTGAATATCAGCTTAAAATATTAAGTTGCACGATCACGGGGGAATGAAGAAATGTAAAACAAGTTTAAGCACTGGCAAAAACCTGAATAAAAACAGTGTTTTATGTACTTTGGCTCATGTATGTACAACTTCCCGTCACTCACAGTGGGTTTTCTGCTTTGTGACAGCTTGTGGAAATCAGGTGAGGCAGTGTTTTTCGGAACTCAAAGCAAGCAGGCTTCTCTTTTACTCTTTTCTTTTCTCACATCTCTTCTGAGGATGATGCTGATGTTACAGGAAATTAGTAGTTGCGACACAGCTGAGTGCTGCGGGAAGGAAAAAAGTGATGACGCGGCGGTGAGCTATGAGGCTGCAGCCACGTCACGTGAGGGGTGTGCACGCATGTGCTGGAACACGCTCCTGTCCTGACTTGTTTGTCTGTCAAGACTCAAATCTTACCGAGTCCATAAAATGTGTTTTTCAGCAGAACGTTTGGGAAAGAGGGTGTGAGTTAAGATCTGGGGAGGGAGCTGTCAAAGCGATAAACAGTGCTTAAGAGAAGCTAGGCCTGTTCTTGAGAACTCACTCTTGCAGCCCACACATAACAGCTCACTGCTTCCTGCTTTACACATCGGCACTGCTTACTGGAAGGGGCAACCACAAAATGACAGTGAAGCACTGCTTTCAAACAAGAAAGCTATTCCCTGTTATTTTTCAGACAGCTGCAGTAAATTATTAGTTTTTAAAAATGGTTGTACTGATGGTTGTTAAAGCAGTTTGAGGCACCAAAGATACATCATCTTTATGACATTAGAAAGACAGAAAAATGAGTTGTGTTATGTAAATATCTGCTAAGATAATCTGCGGTTTCCATCTTTAATTTCCATATCTTCATATATCACATTAAGAAAAAATATTTTGAAGCCTTGTTTATGTTTTATTGATGATATATATTTTTTTTTAAATCCATTTTTAGTGGTTATTTTTGTGCTCCAGAAGAGTCCATTTTGATCATAATCACCTACTTGAAATATTACACGCCACTGGTATTTTATCATGCCTCTATTATTCAGGCATCTCTCTCCATCTTGTGAGTGGTATTGTCAAAGTGGAAGGTGTTTTTTCAGTGTTAAAGCTGGTTTCATGTTTTCACTGAATAAGATGTAATATGACTGTATGTAAAGTAACACTTCCATTGTTACACTGTACAGCCTCATGGGGCCACAAGCTAGTGTATTCCTAGCTGGAGTCCCAAATCCAGATTAATGGGAGAGCTTCATCAGGAAGGGCATCTGAAATAAAATCCAAATATGTGGATCCATCCCCTGTGATGACCCCTTGGGAATAACCGAGCAGCTGAAAGCTAATACTCTTTACATACATTACTACATAGATTGATTGGTAAAGCCTTCTGCATTTGTTTCTGGTGATATTCACAGGCTAAGGAAGGCATATCACTGCAAAGGTGTACAATCTGTGCTCTTAGCCTATAACTTAGCATCTTAAAACACGTGATGAAAACTGACAGTACTCATAAAAAGCAAAGCAAATTTGGTAAACTCACGTTCTAAGTCATCTTATGATATACATCATTATGTATATGTAGACTATTTACAGTGTTACTGCTAACTTTAAAATGCTTAATAGAAATCCTGCCCTGGACATTTGCACTCGTGCATTTGAGATATTAAGTTCAAACCGGAGCAGAGAGAGAACATCAGCTTCTGTGTCACTGTGTTCAGACTCATATGAGATTTGAGGATCATCATTGGCGATGACAGCTGGATCACAGCCTGCCATCTTCCGAGAAGTAATTCACAGTGTTTGTGCCTGAATGTGGTGCAGGTCAGGAACAGCAACATGCTCATTGCTTTCTATGACACTCATGATGTTTAGCAGCATGAACGTCTAAAGGCGAGAAGGCAATAATGAAAAGAGGACCCGAAACAGACTGTTTCACAGTTTAATAGATTTACTGATACAGGAAAAGGTTACAACAAGGTTAGCTGTGGGAGACAGATCTGGGCACTGGGACTGGAACTTCCTGATATTTATTAACTGCACTCTCTAATTCCATCTAGTACATATTGGCTTACCTCTCATGTATTGATGCATTGTAACTTAAATGTATCTGTTCTAAATAGAGTATATCATATTTGAATTCAGTTTCATTGTTGATTACCCCCATTGTTACAAGTATTTCACAAAAATAAACAAAACATTACTAAGTTGAAATTAAAATTTGAATTGTGCTCTTGCAGAGTAGCATACTATTCAGTTTTACTATATATCCACTATGGGATTAATCAGGATCTTTCATGACTCCCTCTGTTAGCAAACGTGATTAATCTGAGAGCTGCTCTTAAACATGAGTTCTATAGTTGCCTATAAGGAAGCGATTTGGAGATCTGGAGGGATAGAATTAATATTAGTCGACATGGCCAGCACATCCTGTGGAGCCTGAGGATAGGCTCTGCTGCACTGAAATGCTGTGGCTCATCATAGACAGGATAACAGAGATCCACTGGTCTAATTCCTAATCCAGGACTAGCCTGCTTCTGTATCCTGGGACTCGTGCCCTGAATCAGGGCCCATTGTGGACTCAAAGAGAAATGATGAAACAAAGTCAGGCAGACAGCAATACACGCTTTGACTTGTGGACTGAAGCAGTGTTGGGTTGTCTCACCCTTCCTACCCTTTGAAATCACCGACCATCACTGTCTGAAAGAAACACCCTCCTCCAGGGTGCAGCCTTGACAGACGCAGCAGCAGTGGTTGTTGCCAGCTGTCATGCGATGTTTTGATTTGGGATGGGAGAGGGGAGGTGGTCATGATGATGGACAAGCACATACTCAAGAGGCCAGACAAACTCACGATTCTTTACATGCCTGAAATATTCTTCTGATCCTATAGACAGACTGTTGTGGAGGTTTGGAGCAGAGATATAATGGTATTTAATGAGGAGGGAAATTGCAAGAATACTTTGGATGTTTAACCATAAAATATAAAGTCTGTTTCTACTCTCCAAGATACCCCACACTTAAAATAATATATTGTATATATCCAAAAGTTGAATCTGTTCATCTGGACGTAGCGTTTTGTGGGAGAAACGTTTCGTCACTCATCCAAGTGACTTCTTCAGTCTCAGCTGACTGCAGGTTTCCCCAAACCCCAAATATATTGTATATATGTACAACATACAGAATTTTCAGATCCACAAAACTGAGAAGAAAAGCCTTTCTCTTTTGAGTCAACAATTACTTAAACCCATTTAACCATGGATACAAGCTACATTTCATTTTATTTTAAGAAATACAATAACAAAATGAAGCAAATATTGATACAAAATCAAAAGGTGTCTATACTCAGTGATTACAATTTTTTTCTGTAAAATTTAGAAGGAGATTTTCTTCTCTTGTGTCCTTGGGGAAGTGAACTAGATACTGAAACATAAAACCAAACCTGCCCTGTTTATTGTTGCAGTGTTTGACGCTGACAACAAAGCACGCTTTATTAACATTCAAGGACTGACTTGAAGGCAGCTGCCCTGGTGATATTTGTGTTGGCTGCAAAGACATCCTTTGGGGCCAGCCCTCCTTCTACTACCAACATTACAGAAAGGAAGCGTTCAAGCTCAATTTGTCCAACAAGAACCCCAAGAGGAATTATCCTCTTGGAATCACAAATACCCACAACTTATTTCTGTACAGATTTTTAGCGATGCTTACAGATGACAGTATCAGACTGTTCATCACACTGATTTTAAATGAAAGATCACAATAAGGGATGGACTTGCTTTAAATGTTGTTTTAAATGAAATATTTTATCAGAATTTTGACTGATTGTCATGAAATTTTGTGCATGCTTTCTTATTCCCTTCCTTTAAAATTAAATTCTTTGTGCATCTTAGCATGCTAAATCAACATACTACGCACTGCAACCATTAAACCTCAGGTGTTAGAAGGCAAGTATGTGCAGCTAATGATGTGTGTGTGTGTGTGTGTGTGTGTGTGTGTGTGTGTGTGTGTGTGTGTGTGTGTGTGTGTTGTTTAATCTGTTTCATTTAAACTTTGCAGGTATGTTGCTGGGAACTGGAGAAAGAGCAGCGTGGAGTTTTAATTTCAAATAGCGGTCGTCCCAGTTTTTGGGCCTTTCTTCTATTCTGTTATATTTTTTGTGAGCCATTTAATTCAATCTCAGTTCAATTTAATTCAACTTTATTTTTTTAGCACCAAATCACAACAACAGCTATCTCAAGGTAGAGACCCTTAAGACCCTACAGACCCCCTATGAGCAAGAACATGGCAACAGTAGGAAGGAAAAACTCTCTTTCAACAGGAAGAAACCTTCAGCAGAACCAGGCTCAGGCAAGGATGGCCATCTGCTGTGACTGGTTCGGGGTGAGGAGATGAAAACAAGACAAAAGACTTGATGTGGAAGAAGGCCAGACATGAATAATAATAATGATGATTAAATACAGAATGTTGTATAAATACATAGTGAAAACATCTAAGTGAAAAACAGGTTAGGTAGTTATAGGTAGTTATAAAGTTATACATGATGTTGTAGTTTAGATAATACTGTGCAATCTCTTGCTTGACATGTGACTTCTCCAGTGATATCAGAGGTGAACCACTGACTGGGATCTACCTGTGCACTGCAGTGATACCCGTTTGACCAGCTGGAACTATCATGTTTTCATTAGCTGAGCTCAAGCCCCTCATAGCCCCACAGGGAACAGGTCTTGTTCAACTCTGCTGCTGCAGTGCAGTTCTGACACGTTTCTACAGTAACACCGAGAAGACAAACCAATCGCTGGCTCCAGAGATGACCTTTGGATTTTCATATTAAAGGCGATGGGTGAGGGGTAGTCCAGTGGAACCGCAACAGATGCTACTCATTTCTACACACGCTCTGTCTAATGCGATAAACTCATCAGCATGAATCATGCCCAGAGTAGACATGACATATGGATTTTGCTTTTCAAACACCAACAAAGCTTCCATAAGCACTGAGAGCTGACTGATTTTTACAGTATTCCCATCAGGGTAACTGTATTGAAGCCAGAATGTCACGTCCCAGCCCCATGTTTTTAGTTAGTGAAACTAAATTGGGCATCTAATAACCAGCACACTCCTTACGCACGATAATCATTAAATTATAATTTCTTTCTGTCATTACTTCCAACTGAAATGGTTATTACTTTATTCAAATCTGATTGTGATGCTTTGATGTGTAATATAATTTCCATTTCAAAACAGCACCGTTGCTTGTTGTGTTACTAGGATATAGTGACGTCATGCTCCCAGACAAATCAGCTCCAGCTGAGGAAAGCAAGAACAAAGGAAGAAGAGAAATGAAAACACATGTTACTTCGATAGCTTGGGCTGTCAGTACGCAGGCTTCACAGAAGATACAACATTGATTCAATTCTTGAAACACTTAAAGAAATATCTCAATGTATGAAGGTTTAGACAATGCCCTTCCTAATTTACAGACAACTGATGCAAAGTGAAGTTTCCTATGGGCTATAAAGATAACAATCAAAGGGCACTTTACAGCAGGGAGACATTTATTCTTAATAGTCGTAATAAGCCCACAATAAAGCCGAGGTCATCTAAAGCAATCTGTTAATTAACAATTTAAAGAAGAGCTAATTCTTTTTTATTTATTTATGTATATATTTATTGATTTTTGCTTTCTTCATTTTGGATTATGCTAGGATCATAGTATGTCTCATACACTGCATATAATAGATAAACCTATTATCCACTGGCTTATTTTGAAACCTTGACTTTATCTCTATGGCCATCTTCATGGTTTTTAGAGCTAGAAATGCCCATATTTAGACATGAGTGAGCAGTGATAAAATGTCAGGTAACGTTAGCGGTCTTGATTAGTGAGGTGTTCCTGTCGAGTGAATCAGGGGCGTGAATCAGATCCTCCAAATTAGTGCTGAGTAAGACATTAATCAAATACTAGAATTTCACTCATGGAAACTGGAGACTGGCCTTCTTGGATAGACTTGGTTAAGCTTTGTCAAATAAGTGCATAAAAATACTTAAAAACATACCAG
Organism: Oreochromis niloticus; assembly: GCF_001858045.2. NCBI lineage: Eukaryota > Metazoa > Chordata > Actinopteri > Cichliformes > Cichlidae > Oreochromis > Oreochromis niloticus. The sequence continues at coordinate 30,401,991 of NC_031987.2, read as the reverse complement.
TGTCACAGACAATGATTTATATAGGTGCAGGTGAAGCCTAACGGAGGGCCAGCACCCGCCAACCAAAACATCCATGCTTCTAATGAAGCAAATCTTAAGTGTAAAAAAAGAATGAAATCAACGAATGATCAAGTTCTTTTTACAAAGACCAAAAGTCAATACAGACATCAAAGGCATTATTTCTATTAACAGTATAGTTTTGACAACTTTATGGTATATTTGTTTACAGTTTTCAATAAAACATAATTCATTATTCATCCCCATATTTTTTTTTTGTGTGACCTGCTTACTTAATGACATTTCCTCTCCCTGTGTTGACTTTAATGACTGCACTGCGATTTTTCTGCCCGCACAGCAGACTTACTGCTGAGGACATCTGTTTAATAAGCACTGAGCAAAGCGAGGAACATAGCACCAAGATGAAAAAAGAGCTACTACTTTTGCTGCCAGCCCTCATTTTCTTCCACACCAAGCCTCCTGTCGCCACCAATCACACATCTGTTCTGCTGAGACCATATCTGCTGTCCCAGGATGCACTGCATGTCCAGACTCAAGGAAGGGTTAATAATCATGTCAGACACTGCTTTGATTTGATTGAACATTTCAGGCTGTGTGTATCAAACAACATGTCACATCCAACACAGGCTGTATATGAAATGAGATGTGACATGCAGTGAATAACTGTGTGGATGCATAAAAGATGTATAGTCTGCTAAGGTGAGTCAAAGCTCTGTCAGCCTTTGAATATCAGATACTAATTAGCTCAGTGTGCAGGCAGAGCTGCTAGCATCCAGAGGTTTCCCTTAACTGTCTAAGGCTACAGACATTATGAACATTAAATGTAATGTCTCCCAGTTAGCACTCAAGAGGCAGAAAAGAGAAAAAAAAATCCAGAAGTCCAATTGACTGCTGTACTGATTAAAAAGTGAAAAGCAGTGTACATTCACTTCTTTCCAATTTAGGAAGAATCAGCTCAGGATATTTTTTACAGCTGTGATTTAACACGTGCAGCACACATCAGGAAATAATCCACTTCAGCACGACTACAAATAAATGGAACTTACCATGATGGATGCTTACTAGTGTTGAATACATGGAATACTTCCTGTGCCATTCTTCCTTCATCTCAGTTGTTTAATGGCTCTTTATGCTTTTACACTGGTCCTATGCAGACCGTCATTTACATGTTGTAGCTGTTTAATAACATAAGTAACAGTGTAAAGTGTGTTGTGTTAGTCCCCGAAGGGAAATTACTCCTCTGCATTTAACCCATTCACCCAGTGAAGCAGTGGGCAACCACCAATGCAGCGCCCGGGGAGCAGTGTGTAGGAACGGTACCTTGCTCAGGGGTACCTCAGGGTAGCCGTTCAGTGGAGTCAAACCTCCGACCTTCCGATCATGGGGCAGACACTCTACCTACTGAGCTATCCCTGCCCTATCCCAACCTAGTGTAACATATAAGTGGCCTGTGGGCTTGTGTTGTTCTTGGTCCATTAGCTAGCGGTTTACATCTTTAATGTTTTTTCATCTCTGCTATTGTCCCTTTCCTATTCTGGCCCAACATGTCATCCATGTTGAGTTATGTGCTGTTGGTTTCTGGAGGACTGCATGCAAACACATTATAATAGGTTGTGTAGCTCTCTGCGCAGTCTCTGCATAGACAAATACCTACACAAAAACTCAAACACAGCACTGTATAACAAGCTTAACACTACAGCTATCATCAAACCCCTCAGTCTGAGTCACAAACATTCAAATCAAACTCATGTTTATCAAATGCAAAGATAATATCAAGTGCGTTAATTAAGACAATGAAAGTCAAATCTTAAGAGCAATCAAATCAATATTTTGAAACTTCAGCAGCAAATAAAACCATGCTTGTCTGCATTGGTGGGCAATTTAAAACAAAATTAAATGTGTAAATGTGTAATATGTGGTGTAAAATGTGCAACTAAAACCAATAAAAATTAGATGTGTGAAGAGTCTAAATATAATCAAGGCAAACAGAACAAGTAACATCAATGTAACTAAACTCTGTGGTAACCTAAAACCAGAATCCATTATTGCACTGGATTACAGTAAGAGAGGCCAAGGAAGGAGGGCAGGATGGAGACAGAGGTCAAGAGGTGGATGGCAGGGAAAGAGAGAGAAACTGCATGATAGTTGAGGATTTGGGGGAGGGTTGGTGTTAAATGAATCACTGGCAGTAATGTTTGATTTCCTTCCAAAACTCCCTACAGCCTCCTGGGGACACAGAGCAGCTGCAGGGCTGGAAATCCCACCACTTGGATAGTTGAACTGTGTCAAACATGAAGAGCTGAGCCGACTGCCAGCCTCCTCTGAATCCTTCACTTTGGTGTCAGTTCTCTTTCTCCTCCCTTGATCACAGATTTACATGTGTGGTTTATAACAAACTTGTGCAAGAACAAACAAGTTGTTTTTCTTTTGTTTAGAGCTTCAGTGAACACTAAGAAACAATTATAGTTTACACTGATCAGACAGTTACATTTTAACATCACAAAGAGTCTCATGAATATCAAATGGGGAACCATCACATCATGAACCACACAGATGAAACCCGCGCTGGGGTTGACACTGCTGGTAAATCTTCACACAGGAAAATGAAACTTATGATAAGGTGTAAACTAGGCATATGAAATTGCTGACCTCAAAAGAAAAAAACCCCTACAGCTGTCATGACAATGCAGTTTTGACATCAACCATTGTTGCGTTTTTCCCACTGGTACATGTATACTCGGAAATAGCTTCAGACTAAAAGTCAATGTTCCCGAACATGCTGTCTGCACAAATCTCTCCCCTATTGTATGTACTTTTTCACTGGGTGATCACATATGTTTCCAAGCTTTAAAAACTACTTATTTGCACCACTAAGAGGGTCTGTTTGGCCAAACTGAAAAATAAAATTTTTACTCTTTATTTGAAATTTTAAAAGAAGTAATATTCACAATGTCATTAGTCACGTATTTATGTTGGTGCTGTACTCAGACGTGTTGCAGTCTTACGTAATGTGTTGTTCACGAGACACAGTTTTTGTTTCCTGACGTTTGCCTGCGAGGCAGCACCTCCTCCCTGGCAAAACAAGTTCCCTGGAAAAACCGTCCCAGGTCTGAGGAGGACTCTTGCATAAAGGACTTGCACTGAACTAGCAGCTTACGCACATGCAAAAAACACCAGTGATTGTAGATCTTGCAGTGGGGTTGACTGCACTGACAGCAAGAGTGCTCCAATTTTGTTTAGAGTATTAATACTTTATTTTATTTTTGCTAACATTTTTATTTTTATGTTACTTAATACTGATTAACAACTATCTGTGTCTATGTATGCTACCATTAGCTGATAGCTTAGCACTAAATACTCTGTATGGACAAAAGTAATGAGGTTCTTAATCTCTGAATTCAGGTCTTTTTAGACCCATCAAGCATTTGTGAAACAATGGGTCATATGGGTCATAAAACTAATAAACCCAACAACAGCAATACTTAATAGAAACATTTTTCCTGAGGTGAGTCACAAAAAATGTCTGGTAAAGTTTGTGCGTCCGTCTTTTTTAATTAATAAAAAAATATTGTGTTTGAAGACTCGCTGTGTGTTCTCGTTGGGTTTGGTGAGAAGTGTAAAGTGGTTCAGTGAGAGTACAAACAGTGGGATTTCTTTGCATCCCTGCATGTTTCTGCATGTTTGTCTCTGAAACAGCAGGCTCTCCAGGTGTGTAAACACAGGGCCTATGTGTACCTGCCTGAAGGAACCAGCTGGATCCAGCTGTGTATGACAGTCTCTCAGGTATGAGGACTGGGTGGTGTTTTATTTTTTGTTTTCTTAGAATTTTATCAGATTAACTTGTGAATTTGAAAAAAGCAGCTGAATGCTGTCACGCAAGTAGAAACTATAAATATCCTAACTCAACCCCACTCAACCCCAACGTTTCTCAATAAAAAAAAAAAAAGTGTACCATTTCTGCCTTTCAAAGCAACCAAACCTGTCTGGAAACAAAAGGGAGTGAAACCAGTCTCAGGTTCAAGAAGTATGTTTGATACTGCTTAAATAACTGCCACAAAACTGGTGGTTATATCTGTGCGTATGTGTTTGTCTGATAAGCAGTCATGAAACTGGACAGGCTGTGAGTTTTTTAAACAATTATAACTTCTAGTATGGACTGGACTTGTGAGTGCTCATTGACAGCAGCTCTAAGCTTTGTACCTATAAATATTCCCAGATATTGCCATGCATAAAAACTGATATTTTCTAGCATAAGGCAGCCCTAGTGTAAAGTACGGACATTGAACTGATTGTGCATTGTGGACCACCTTTGATCTTGAATGGATAAGACCAGTGGAACAGCCCTTTCTGTCAGTGTAAAGAAATGGAACTGCAGACTTAAACCATCAGATATGTTAGTATTAGAAAAGAAGTGCCAATTTAACAGTACAGCTTAGTTTTTCTGTACAACAAAGAAATGCTGCTCTAGTAAAGCAAGAAATCTGTCACCATGAGTCTTTAGGCATAAATTGCAAGAAACAAATGTGTACCAACATTGACGTCTTGTATGCAATTTTAAAAAATCTAGTGTTTTTATTCCCGGAGAGAACCCACGCAAACTCCACACAGAAAGACCCCAGCCTGATGGTGGAATTGAACTTAGGACCTTCTTGCTGTGCGGCAACAGTGCTAACCCCCGTGCCACCGTCCTACCCTCTGGGTACTCTGGCTTCCTCCCACCGTCCAAAGACATGCAGCTTGTGGGGATAGGTTAATTGGATAATCCAAATTGTCACTAGGTGTGAATGTGTGAGTGAATGTGAGTGTGAATGGTTGTCTGTCCCTGTGTGTTGGCCCTGCAACAGACTGGCGACCTGTCCAGGGTGTACCCCGCCTCTCGCCCTATGACAGCTGGGATAGGCTCCAGATATTGCAACAGCTACTGCCAATAAACTTTAAACAGACAGTCATGATCCCAAGACTATTGCCTCAAGTGATTCCTAGACCTTTACTCAACCACCATTGTTACAGAATTACATTTCCAGCATAACTTCAACATCAGATAATTAAACTGTTTACCTTCTTTTAGAGTTGTGTTTGATAAAAAAAAACTTTTGAAAAGTTGAACACATGTGCTGTGTTTCCCTGTGCTAAGTCCTGCCAAGTTTTTGCAGATTCAGTGGGTGTTGTGAGTGCTCGGGTTTCCCACAGTGTCAATCTATTCAGCTCCACATCCAGCTCCCACCACCCTGCCAGCACCGAGGGTGGTAACTGCAGTTGGGGAGGGGTATATTTGGCTGCAGGGTGATGAACACGGTAGGAGTTCCCCTTTTTATCACTTACATAAGCCTGGGTAATTCTCTTCCACATCCCACATTGTTAGCACAACAATACCTCCACCTCCCTGTAGGCTGTCTCTGTTGTTCCCCATCCTTTTTTACCTTTGTCTTGTTTTGATTAGAGCAGGAGGTTTGCTGCCAATGAAGACCGAAGCTGTGCAGGGCACTAACTTCCTACCAATCCCAAACATGGATAATGTAGCTATAGCTATTGTAATAAATTGATCTTATGTGATCACTGATGTGAGGGGACTTCACACTCACTGTTATTTTGGTGTTTAATCATTAAGTCGTGATTGTTGAAAGCTAAGAAGTAAAAAGGCGGCACTCAAACTTACAGTTTTTCCTATTATGTTTTAAACACATTTCCAGAAACTTTGGAATCCCTCAAATTTAAAAGAGTTTTGTCCAAACCCCTTGCCACATGTCTTGCAAAATCAGACATCGCAAACAATTTTCTGTCTCTTCAAAACCTCCACCGAAACACTTATATCTCACAGAGCATCAGGTATATGTGATAAAATCAAAATGCTACAAACAAAACTGTGTACAGTCATCAGAAGTATGTGGGCATGAGTATTTTGGCTTTGCGAGGCTATGTTACATATTCAAATGCATACAAGTAAGTGGAAAGTTTAGTTTCGGTTTTCTGATTTTGGTGAAATGTAGTAGGGATTTCTGTTCTGAAGCATTTACAGAACTACGTGAGCTAATAAATAAAAGATGAATAAATAAGGAAATAAATAAATCAAATAGCAAATTGTCTTCTGCTGCCACCTAAGCCTCCTCTTACTCTTCCCCTTATGCTTCCTCTGTGTTCTTGCTGCTCCATTTTCTTGCCTAACTCCTGTATGAGTCACTCGAGGCCTCTTTTATACCCTGAATCTGGTCTACAGTCTACAATGTTAAGGTGAACAAAGTGTGCTAAATGATGCAATTTGTATTCATTTGCAAAACTGTGATTTAGAATGAGTGAGACCAATGGAACTGCGCTCAGACTTTAGCAGTTTGGAGTCATGCTGTTGATTTATGAATGTCATGTTTTTAGAATTGTGTGCATAGTTTGACTTTAGTGACTAGAAAATAGCCTTCCAGGAAGGATGATGAACACTAGATTAAAACACATTTGTTAACATGTGTACAGTGAATTTCTCAGTGTTTCCTGAGTTGCTACTTTTTTACTTTTGGTTATTCAGTAACAAAAACAAAACGCATCGTCTGGATCAAAGTTTTTTTTTGTGCTAATTTTAGAATCATCATATAAAAAATATCTTGTTTACAGAAAAAAAACCTGTTTTTCTTATTTTAGATGTAATCGTGTGACTGTGTTTCTAGAAGCTTCTACTTGACAAAGCTTGACAAATGTTTTCATAAGTCACCTTCATCTGTGGTGCAAAACAATTTTATCACAGTGATCTACAGACAGTTCCTTAGACTTCATGGCTTGGCCTTTGTTGGGACTTGCAGCACGTGTTGTGAGATCTTGTGTAAATAAGTGTGTGTCTTTTTTTAACTTTATCACTGGTGGACTGTAATCAAGGCAGTTGTTATGTCTCCTTTTAGCTATAAATATTAGTAGACGTTCATTTAGCACACTATGCATACTATGTATGTACAAGTGTAGTATGTAAATTTCAACAAGGTAGTTTAGTTTCAGGTTGAACTGTTTGCTTTTTAAAGTGATTAAAGATGCTGTATGCTGTACAACCATTCCACTCTGGAAAAAGACTGGTTCAAAGACATCATTAAAGAAACTAAACAAAACCAAACGCGCACTCACACATACAACACATAACCTAATTATCAACATTCTGTATTTATAAAGTTCTGGTTTCATTATTTTCCCCTCGAGCGCTTAATGACAAACACTCTGACTTGTTATCAGTAATGGGCCGATGGTTACATGCATGTTTGTTCTCCGCACATAGAAATCTGTTGTACTGCATACTGACTACATGTCAGCATATTAAGATGGTCTGTTTGTTTCATGCTTGTCAGTCCACTTAAACTTCTCAGCTTATGTGCTCCTATCTGAAGCCAGCATAAACTCAAAACAGGCTGGTCTTTCCTGACCGAATGCACCGTGATCCCATAACTCGCTGCCTCGCGTGCAAACTGCGTTGCCAGGCAACCACGTCTGTTCAACCAGCAGTCTGGTAATCCAACACAAGACGCAGATTTTACGGTCTGTATATACATGCACATGCAGAACCCATGCAGGTGGGAAGATTTAAAACCTCACTGAGAATTTGCATGTTAAGTATGAACAGAATTTCTATTTTGATTTATCTCTCAGTGCAGAGCAGGAGGTGTGCATGTTTGTATGCGATGTGTTTACCTGTATCTCAGCAGCAGACACTCATTTTGCATTCCAGGCAGAATTCCTAACGTGGAGGCCCAAGAGTCTATTTAGTGAAGCATAAATCTGAATGCATTTGTTGTTTACTTTTTTTTTACAGTGAGGGATTTCAAAGTGCTAGGAAGGTTTTTTGCACCCAGAAATGTACATCTCAGTAAACACCAGAAATTTGCCATTTTACACGGTTTGGTTCAGTTCCAGTTTTACCTGCCTTTTAAGTTTGTGTAAGGATTTTGTAAGACATACAGTAGTGTGTACACATTTGATTCAAAGAATGTCATGTGCCGTTCAACCTAGAAACCCTGTGTTGGTATATATATTTAAATATAAACTGAAAGTATCAACAGTCATCCACCACAAGATTAACTACAATTATAAGATTAAATAATATACTTGGTGCTGTGAAAAAGTATTTGCCCCTTTTCTGAATGTTTTTACATTTTTTTTGCATAATTGTGTTTCAGATCATCAAATAACACATAGATCAAAAAACAAACCAAAAAAAAGAAAAAAGAAAAAAGTTATTCAGACTTTTACCTTATAACTGATTGTAGTACCCTTGGCAAAAAGAAGTGGAATCAAGCGTTACACATTTTCACAACACTGATAATAATAACACTGAACTTGCTGCAGGTCCTTATGTGTGTTTTTTGCATTATTGCAGATATGCAATGAGGCCCAAGCCTCACTACCATCCCCATGAGGCTACAGTGGTAATTGCATCCATTTTTCACATCTGCAAGAAAAAGCAAAAAAGCAAAAAAACAAAGAACATTTAGACATTTAGTTTGTTTGAAAGTAGAGAGGCTGAGTGGTCCAGTCCAGTGCATTAGCAAAGGATGTAACCTAGCAGACAACTATCAACTACAGCTGCCTCTATCTATTAATCAAAGGAGCCAAATCCCTAACTTTAAGCCTTACAATATTCAAATGGAGAGTTATAAAAAAAATATAATATAATAATATAAAAATCCACCTACTGTGCAGCTTAAAATTTTCTATACAGCCCCATATCATTTTCTGTACCAGGCTGTCTGCATGTTCTCTGAAGCTGTTAAGTTGGCATTTTAGGCGTTTGTAGGACTTGAAATGAAGACAGACTCAAGTGGCCCTTAGAAGGAAGTGGACTTAGTTTTTCAGTCCTGAAGTTTGCTGCTTGTTTCTCACCAGCTACAGTCAATAAAAAAGCAGCTTTCAACTCAAATCCATGATAAGAAGAGTGTACAAATAAAAGTACAAACCTCAAACCTGTGCAGGACAAAGTGAAAATAGTTTGACAAAAAATGCCTCAGAAAAACTACAAAACCATATTTGGGAATACAAGAAATATTTTTCCTCAGCATCATTTACATAAACCAGAATATACTAATGATTTAAGCAGGATTTGATTCATATTCTCATAAAGTCAATCAACACCATGATAAAAGGGTCAAATGTGAAGCGGTGATGAATTTGCATATCACATCCTTTTGTTTTCTTAACAGCTCGTCTAGTTCAGGGTCACAGGTGGTGGCTGGAGACTATCACAGGCTGGTTTGATTGTTTAAGCAAAATATGACTAAAGAGCAAATGTTGAAAATGTAAACCACAGAGGTACAGCATGTCTCTAACCCAGACTGCAGGAAAGAGGGCAAATGCACCCATTTGTTGTGTACATTCTGTAAACCTGCAAGAATGCAGGGCTTCTGTTATTGCTTTATTTGAGAACATTTCTAAGAAATAAGAATCTTTTGTAAGAAATGCAGCTTTTCAACAGTGTTGTAGTATGTTAGGCTTGAGCTCTCATTCAGCAGATAATCCTGTGTTAACTAAGAACCAGTTAAGCAATTTCTTCTGGTTTTATGGGCTCTGTGTCTATGCATAATTACTTTGTTTCTATGGTAGTATTTACATTTCCATTACCAATGAGTTCCTGTTCCTGAAGGACCAGTCATAGAGATACCTGCCCTTGATGGGCAGATAATACTTCCAAAGAAATTGTTTTTTTAATCTATTGATGTCAATTGGAATGACTATCATCCACTCCCACAACAACTAACAAACCAGAAGAGTCTGTTTGCAAGCCCAACCTGACTACACAGAAGGGATACTGATGCTCATCTAACATTCTGTATATTAAAGGTGCCCATTGTTATTTTTGACATCTAGAGATGCTACGGAGCAATTTTTCAACTGATGTCTGAGTTAGACTTGTGCAATCTGTGAAATCTATGCCATAACTTGGGACATAATCTGAAACATCATTTAACCCTATGCTGTAACCTTCCACGTAACCTGACATGCAGATCCTGAGAAATGCAACAACACATTGGCTTGGAACAGCTTGCAGCGACTGAGTAGCTTGCAAGGTTACGGTGTAGGGTTAAAAGGGGTTTATGGTTACATCGTAGGTCAGGATGTAGATCTCCCACAGAAGTCTAAATCACACTTAGGTCCTTAATCAGTCTGTACCATACGCAGGCAAAAAAACACACGCATGAGCATGTGTTTCTGAAATCGGTCTCCTCTATTCTGTTTTTAGTATTTTCCAGCAGCTGTTGAATCTTCTGTAGTGATTTCTTCCCAGTCAAACACATGTGTAAGCACATGTGTGGAACCATAATTGTTATGTTATGAGAGACTTGATTTGTTACAAGCCACTATCCAGTAAATGATATAAAATGATCGGTTGTTGTGCCTTAAGTCCATTTCTGGTTCTTTTTAGTGGGCTGATATTGATTTTTTCATCCAACATCTGGGATAAAACTGATTTGAGCAATGTCAGATATTCATTGTGAGATCAATCACATTTCCAGATCACATGTCTGGTCCCTGGAGGAGGAACTGTTTACATTTTAATCACTCCCTGACTTTTGTGGCAACACTACTAAAAAGCTAAATCATCCCATCCCCAAGTCCAGAGTTTGGTGTACTACAATCCCTGTTTAGATTTTCAGTATATTTTAATTTCTGAATTGAATATTTAACAAAAAAGGGTTCAGATTAAAATTTGAGGACTTGATTCAATCTGTCTGTAATGAGCGTGTGTCGTGAAAGTGATCCTCCTGTTTGATGACTTCAAATGCTTCTTGTAACTAGAGACAACACCAGAGGACCATATGGCATTGATTATCAATAGAAATTTGCTGCATTATGGACAAGGTCTGAAATATGAGCAGCGTGATGTCATGTGTTTTTATGAAGCAGTTAAGCACATCAAATGGATCTTTTATATGAAGTCAACTTGTACGTTATTTCTTACTGGAAAGTCCAAATCATACTCAAAGAAAGAAAGATGAAGGCCATAATGTTGATCCTACAACTACATACTCTAATGACTGACAACTGCTGTGTCATGATTCTTTTTCTCTTTTTTTAATGGATCCTGTGGTTCCTTATTGTACAGCACTGTGGCTCTTTTCATATTTATGAAAACTCCAGTTGGTAATGGTAATAGCTGTCACTCTACTAGTCCTAGACTGCCAACAAGCAAAACATGTGTCTGTGGGTCTGCTGCTGAGCCTCTACACAACAGAATGCTGGTGTCTAATATCCAACTAGCATCATCTTGAAGCCTAAAATAAATGAAATCATTGGCATTATGATTGACAAGTGACATAAACAGTGTTTATGTGACCATCAGAACATCACATCCTCATCCCAGTGTTCATCTGCAGTGAAATAGCTACATCGTGTATTTAATCTTTGTAGTTTGTTGTGTCATGACCACACAGTAAGCTGTGCTGAAGTAGATTCTGATGCCACAGTTTCACACAAGTGAAACTCTCTACCTCGTTGATGCTGCCTTTGTTGCCAAACAAACAAACAAATAAACAAAAACATGCAAAAACCACAAAAAACACTCATTATCAGCCTGTAAAGCTTTGCATAAGTCCACTGTAATATTGTTCTCACAGACATGTACAGGCCCCTTGAAAAAAAAAATAATGTATATACTGTATATATATATATATACATAAAACAAGATCCGGGCTACAACAAACGACAACAAACATCCACGAATACATCAGGAAGATGGTTCCAACCATCCACGTCCAGCAGAAACCCAAGAAGGAGGAGCAAGAGGAGGAACCATCATGGAAGGATAGGGCCCTGCACAGTATGTACCACTGGCAGATAGAGGAGGTGGTAGAAGTACTACCATTGGCTGGACAAAGCTGAACTGAAAGATAGCACAGAGGCACTAATCATGGCAGCACAGGAACAAGCTCTGAGCACCTGATCCATAGAGGCTGGGGTCTATCACACCGGACAAGACTCCAGGTGCAGGCTGTGTAAAGATGCCCTGAGACAATCCAACACATAACAGCAGGGTGCAAGATGCTAGCAGGCGAGGCATACATGGAACGCCAAAACCAAGCATAGATCTGTGCCGAGTATGGCCTGGAAGTCCCGAGGTTAAAATGGGAGACACTCCCTAGGGTGGTCGAGAATGGCCGGACAAAATGGTGATGGCTAACCAATCAGACATAGTGGTGGTAGACAAGCAGAAGAATACGACTGTAGTGATAGATGTAGTGATGCTGAATGACAGCAACATCAGCAAGAAGGAACAGAAGAAACTTGAGAAATACCAAGGGCTCAGAGAAGAGCTCGAGAAGATGTGAAGGGTGAAGGTAACAGCGGTCCCAGTGGTAATCGGAGCGCTAGGTGCAGTGACTCCAAAGCTACAGAAGTGGCTCCAGCAGGAACAACATCCGAGATCTCTGTCCAGAAGAGCGCAGTCCTAGGAACAGCAAAGATACTGCGCAGGACCCTCAAGCTCCTCTGGCAGAGGACCCGAGCTTGAAGGACAGACCACTCGCAGGGGCAAGATGGGAATTATAATTCTTTTAGATATATAGGGAAGAAAGAATGTGCAGTAAGGATGAAGTGTCATGAGATGGGAGTGGAAATTAGGCTCGTGTGTGACTGCATAATTTCATGATGACTGACATTTATAAAAGAAGCCTGTGCGTGCATATGGATTTAGACGTCAGACAAAAAGAATGCACTATTTTTATCTTTATTTGAAGATTGAGTCATACATTCATGATTGCATCAGAATGCATCATAACAATTTATTGTCCAATGCTTTGATTTATGGTGAATTGCCTGTAAAAAGTCTGTAGAAAAGGAAAATTAATCTCGGCTGACTTGTGTGTTTAGTGATCTATTCATGAATTATGTCATGTTAAATGAGATATTAACCTTTGCTGACATTAAACCTAATAAAAAATAATAATACATAACAATAATGTGTTAGCTGTGATTGTTTTGCCTGGCTGTCATAGCTTTCGACCCTTAGATCTAAGATTTGCATTAATTGCATTGCAGTGCTGCTGTGCTGATGTAATCTGGTGAAAGACTTTCCCAGTCTCAGTGGGAGCAGTGTGATAAAATAAAACTATGAAGCAAATTATATTGTATGAAATTGTAAATAAATGAAAAAAAAATCAAACATACACAATTTTCTATACGTACATACAGTTTGTAGACTAATCTAAACAAAACACTGATGTTTCTAGCAGAGTTCAGGACCAGCAGAGTTTTGCTGAGTCAGTCTCACAGAATAAACATGAGGGTGTCGCTGAATGCCATTTTGTCATAACTGCTGGTGTGGCTCATTTACGCACAAGGTGTCTGTGCCCTGACGCACTGGGTAATGTCATTAGTGAGAGGAATGTATCACTCCCAACTAATTTGTCTATGAGCAGGATTAATGTTGTGAAGTGGAATGTTTTAATCCAACCAGCATTCATTCCTGAAACTAACCAACTAGTTCGTGGTGCCTAAAACTAACCAACTAGCTGAAGTTAAAGTGAAAATTGATGTCACTGTGGTTAGTGATGTCAGCTGCATCAAGGATGTAAAACATAAGGCCCGGAGCTCAGAATTGGCCCAACAAAGACTCCAATTCAGGCCACTGGATGCGCTTTAGAACAAGAAAAGGAAGGACAAGATTTTTGGACATTTAACTGAATTTTCAAAAGTTTTACAGCTTTTGCTACAGATAAAGACCTCCCACATGGCCATTAGTATTAGGCCAAAGCAGTTAAGTTATTGAAAAAGTTCCTGTTTTCACTACCTACTATGGATTTTTTTTTTTTTTTTTTTTTTTACAATGGGTCTAACGTAAGAGAAGAAAAATTGGTTTTCTGTCAATTAAAAAAATGTTCTGTTTTATAATTACAGGACTGTCCGGGCAATGAGTGACCAGAACTCTTCTGCCGACGCAATTCTTTCTTTACTCCACCAGCATTTCTTTATCATGTAGAAAAACTGAGATCTACTGTTGACATTGCACTTATTTTACTTATATCCCAGGTATTAAATGTTTGTTTAGACTTCTTTACACTGACAGAAAAAAGAATTTCACTGGTTGGTCCTATTTAAGATCAAAGTGGGCTGTATGTGGTCCACAATGTAAAATGAGTTTGACACCCCTGCTCTACAAGGGTCCCAACAGAACGTGAACCAGACTCTTCTGCTAAACCTCAGAACTAAATTATATGAAATTATAACCACATTACAGGTCTCAGAACTGGGATATCCATATTACCACTCTGACACCTTGCTCATAATTGCAAGATGCAGGAGATATCTAATAAAACAATATTATGCATTAATACTATGTGCCGGGATGAGAACACTAGAGTATTCATGTAGCAGGGTCTAGAGGCAGTAGACCTCTGCACAGGAAAATAAAGTGAAAATAAAGAAATACAAACCACTGATCATAATGTGTCATCTTAGCTGCTGCCATGTGACACATCTAAAAGCTCCTGAAGAAGACTAAGAAGTATAGCTGGCTGGTTTATAATTCCATCTCTCTACTGTTCACTCATGATATGCATAAACAACTAATAAAGCCTTTAGAATATGACTTTGTTCTTGTTTTAAGCCACAGTGTTAAATAAAGCCATGTTCTCTTGTGTTGTTATCTTTCTCTATTTCTAAGACACTGAGTGTTTAATCACAGGAAGCATTCATTAAGAGCCCCACTTTAAAGTCAAGCATGCTATAAAGCAAAGAGGAAATATTCCAGACAAGGTGAACCCATTTCATCAACTCACCTCCCACCGGTGCTCTCAGCTTTATGGGTTACAGATGCCGCATTTCATTTTTACAAGATCTGATATTCTTCCACTAACAAGGATTTTTTTTTTTTTATTGCAAAGCATGTTTTAAGAGAATACATAAAATGTACTTGTTTGTAAATTCATTAGACCATAATGTATTTAATTAAATATTGAGCATTCACTTTTAAAATTATCTGGACAGCTTTTCACCTTTTAATTCCAGCTACTATAAGCTACTTTGACATTTAATGGGTTTAATTTCTCGACACATTTGACTATTTTGATTTGTGGGCAACTTTAAATTTAAAAGAACTCTTTTTTTTACCTTTAACCTAACAAGATACTCGTGTGGGATTGTGTTTCTAAATGCAATCTGAAGTATTGGGCATTAGTAATGTGATGTATACTGTTCAATACATAGGATAGTAAAGCATTCTTGCTCAGTGGATTATGTTCAGCTGTCTTTCTTTTTACTGCAAAAAAGTCTGCAAGAGCAGGCTGGGTGGATGCCGTAAAGAAATCATCATGAAAAGACGTAACATTTTATCTTTTCATGATTGTGACTACTTGGTGCTCAGCAGTCAGTCATGCTTACTGGAAGGAGGAGTTAGGTAGGAAGTTCCCTGAAAAAAGTGAGCAAGACAATGACAGCTGCAGTGAGTGTGCAGAGCTGGCTACTCCCTTTTAATGCTTCACCTTGAAAAACTTTTTTGTTTTGCCATTTTTATTTTGTACACAGCATTTCATTATGAACCTAGATTAGAGCTGAGTTTGTGTAGTATGTTTATGTAGTCTGCACATTTCCAATAGCAGCATGCATCTTACTAAAATGTTCAGAATATAATTTTTGGACCAGTGTTGAGTTTCCATCTGAATGCATTTGTTGGTGCAAATGTGATTTCTGAGAAACAGGGTCGATAATGTTTGTCATGCAATTAGAGCTTGACCCCAGAGGATATTTGTGACAGACGAAATCTGAACATATGGTTCCGTAAACTGAATGACCTACTAACATCATATAAGAAAGACTGCCTCTTCTCAGCTGTGCCTGTCACTTATCTGTGAGGTGTTGATATGGCCCTGTGTTAGAAAATGGTCATAGGTCTGTGAATTTTTACTTCACTTTTCCTTCAGTTGTAAATTAAAGAATGATACAAGCAAAGTGGTAATGTAGTGGTGATATATCTTAACATGTTACATATTAGTAGCAGTCTCCAGCATGTCAATCTTAAAGTAATTATCGACAGTTTGAACCCAGAGCGAAACAACTGAAAACCCTGTTCACTGTAAAAATGATTGCCCTCCTTCCTCTGACCTCCGGCAGTGAAGGCCAAATGCTTCTATGGAGTTTGGGATCCCTGTGGCCTGTTTCAGAGTCATCCAGCTCCACCAATCACAATTAAGTATGTCAGCAGCTGCATTCTGGTTGCCATGCAGAACATTTTTTGCATCTACATTTCAGTCACCTCCTGGCATTTACAACAAGAATTGCTCTGTTTTCTTAAGTTCACGTTGTAGTTTAAAGTGAGTAGAAGAGTTCTGGCCAATATGAGAAAATCTAAAGTGTCAACCTCCTCTAAAAAGGATCCATGAAAAACCTACTCAAACTAGAGCTAATACGTCTGATCCAAGCAAGCTAGCCCCAATACAGCTGCAAAGATTGACTACACCCAATCCAATACTGGCCTAAAACAGACCTTAATGCAATTGAACCCAAACGTAAACAGCTTCATCGTGTGATTATAATTAATGATATCAATTATCAAGCAGACCACAAGTAAGCTAAAATAACACTGTAAGAAAGGGTCAAGTGATTTCCAGATGGTGGCTTTATGATTCGCTCCTTGTCCATCATTAGTGGCTGAAAACAGAACAACTGAATGTGAAAACTGTGATTTGCCTACAGATAATCAATATCAGGTGCCTGATTCTGGTTGGTCTGTTTTAGGACAGAAGCAGTCCTGCTGCCTCTGCAGCCGGGCCTTGGTAAGTGGAAGAACATGGATGGATGGCTTTAAAGAAACTTGCTTAACAGCTTTAACCTTTCTCCATAAGATTTATAAAAAATAACAAATTCTTCTCAGAGTGTTTTTTGCTTCCCAAAACATTTTCCAAAAATATTTTCCCAAAGATGTTGTTGTTAGGGGTGGGTTTAAAAAATGGATTTCCTGATTCAAATCGATTTTAGTTTAAATAATAACATATCAATTCATTAAATCCTGATTTGATTTTTAAATATAAATATATTTTGCTAGAAACACCAGAATCTCTGGTTAAAGCTCACAAACTATTTCAACAACCATCAAACTGCTAAAACAGAAAAAACATTAAAGAGCACATAAATGGATTCCAATAAAAAATGTAAACATAAAGCATGGATGGTTCACCCGAGGGCACGTACACAGACATGCCGTCAGGTGGTGAAAGCCGACATCTCACAGATTCAGGTTTTGTCACTCTCTGACCAAAATTTACTGAACCAGCAGCAGAAGAAGAACAAGACTACGCTTCACGTGTCATTTATTCCTTCTTACTTTGGCAGTTTTGCTTCCACCACAATAAAATCACACCTCCTGCACAGCTCTTTCTCTCTCTCAGTGTATTTTGAGACCAGTTTCCCATCTGAAGTCTCTGTTTTCTGCATTATTTGCTTGCTTATTACGCACCAGTCTACCGTTGTGTACAGTGATGTCGGCTGCTGTTTGTTTGTTTTTTTAAAATGACTTCTTTCTGCCTAATTTAAGCCTAATTTCTGCTGTTCAATACCAAAGAAACGTAAACATTTACAAATTACAAAACACTTAGCTGTGTCTCTAATTAAACCTCTGTAACTATGCTCTGCTTCACCTCAGCAGCATCAGGTTATGTTCATATGCTGATTCATGATTTTCATCCAGTTTCGATCTACTGCAGAATATTTTTAAGGTTATCTGTTATAAGAAGCTTGGAGAGGAAAATCTCCTTCATGTTTTTCTATGTTTTATCCTTAGTTACACCTCTGATGAAGTTTCACAAGTGTCAGCGTTGTTTTTATACATAGATAAAACTAAGCCATGGTAACATAAAGACAATCTGCTCAGCAGCTGACCAACAGCAGTGCATGATGAGGCCTTGATGCAGGTCATCTTTCAAAGGGGAAGCAGGATTGTCCAGATATTCATTTAATCACTTCGCACAGACATGGCATCATCTGAGCGCACCGTCAAACAGAAGTCAGATTCATCCAACTTGCTGAGATCTAAGTTTTTAATCAACTTTATGTTTGCTGTGTCACCGAAAATAAAACAATCTCAGTGCAAATCTGAGATACTAAACAAATCCCCAAATCCCAGCTGGCAAAAACTTATATTTTGTCTGTTTTGAAATTTTCATCCATTAAAAGGTTTAGACTTAAAAATAACAGTGCACCAGCATCAAGAGGATTAATATTTTTTAAGCTTTTTCCTCCTAAGTACAGAAAATATGTTTTTGCATATTACATGGAGATTATCTTTTCATTCCCTCGCCTGAATGATTTGATGTTTAAAACACTGTGAATCAGACCTTCTGATTCATCACTTCCATTAATTTTTATGCCAAATTTTAAAAAACTGACCTGAGATCAGTACATGTGCAGTCACTGAGCTTACTTCAAAGGAGCAGTTGAGACTTTCGTAACAAAAAGGGTGTTACTGTGACAGATTTGAGTTTTCTGCTGAAAATTGTGACAGCATCTGACCTAATCCATGATTTGTGCTAATTTTGGGTTGATATAATAACCAAGGGCATGTCCTCGGGGTGGGGCATGGGATTGCACATCAGTGAATGAGACCATGAATAGGTAGAATATAACTTATAACATTCTTTACAAGACTAGAGTACTTTCCCAGTGTACTTTAATGAAGTACATTTTTATTGTATCCTTAAAATATTTTTCCACAGTGCTACATTCTGATTTTACTCAGTTATATTTTGGATGAAATGTTGTACTTTGGTTACCTATCATTTATATTTATGACATAGAAACTATATTTTTATATTATAATACTATGTTATTATACATAAACCTACCTAACAGCAATGAGTTCTTAAAATTATCTACAGCTGTACCATTGAGGTGACATGCTCAATGAAGATTTAGGTAAAACTATGCCTTTTATTTAAGTCTATAATATACAGTTAATATAAATGTTTTGCTATGTTGTAACAGTTATTCAACACAAAACAGTGTTTAAACTAAGGCAGCATCATTTTTCATGCAACACCATATGTGCACAGGGCACAGGACATTACTGCAACATTACACAGTAATGTGTTACAGTTTTATGCATCTGTACAAAACATCATCCTCTTCTTCCTCGACTCAAGCGTGATCTCCTCAATTGAAGTTAGGGTTCTAATACTTCAACACATTACTATTTGTCTGCATATTAGACATCCAAACCTCCCATCTCCAGATTGCTGACAATGAGATGACTAAACAGTAAGAACAGCTGGTTAGAAGCTAACATTATTTCAGCTAATGTCAGGCTCAACCATTCTTAAAATCACATTTTCTATCTGATAAACAACTTGGTTACATTCTGACATGGTATGAAGGTTTATTTGTTAACCGCCCGACAGTTTTTGATCCACTTCAAAGAAAGCTTCACTAATGCTTTTTAACAGCACCTAACAGAGGCTAAGAGCAAAAACAACAGTGCTTACTACCACCTTACTAACAGAACTCAGGTAGTCTCAGCTCAATGTCATTATCATGGAACAAAAGTGAGGTTCAGTGACTAACTGACTTGGATTGGATTCCTTACCTCTGTGGGGTCAATAGCACACTGGCATCTGACACTCACTGCAGATGAATATATTTTAACATTCTCTTCAAAGTGTTTTGCTAAAACCACTGTAGTGAAAAATACTAGTGACTGTGCCCATTTGCAGACATTTCTTTATTTACTCCACTGGTGTCACTGCTAATTAAAAAAGTGATCAAATCAAACAAAGGTTGGCACAAGCTGACCATAAGAACTGGACTTCTTTTGTACATGTCTCATTTTACCCCAGGTTCCTCCAATAATCTAAAAATCTCGTTTGGCTGAAAGCTACTTTGCTTGATCTTTGATGTTGAGCCTGATAAACATGTAAGTATAAAGAGATTTTGAGGAGTGGGTGTCTCTTATTCAATGATCTGCATTAAGTATTACTTATTGTCTAAACCTGTGAGGGATTCGGCTTCACTTATTTAAAAAAGCTTTTGATCTCTGAGGCAGAGACAGTTCAGGCACGTCGACATCTATCAGGATCTCTTCTCACCATAAGCAGGAATTCTTCAAAGCTGATTCACATTGAGAATCAGCACAGCCAGTTCCATATGCTGTACAACCACTTGTACTGTATTATTAAGCAATTATACAGTAGAGTTTATTTTTTGTAGTACATTCATTGTAAAAATACTAATTGTTGAAAAGCCTACAGTCTCTGACATTTGCTGCAAGGATTTTCCTGGATTTTTCAAAGGTAAGAAAGTCTGCCAGCTGCACTTAAGATATCAAGAATGCAATAACGATTGAATAAAGAGTTTGACTTTGTTCGATTACTTGCACTTACTTACAAATAGTAAGGCAAGGCAAGGCAAGGCAAGTTTATTTATATAGCACAATTCAACAACAAGGTGATTCAAAGTGCTTTACAGAGACATTAAAAACAAAAACAAATAAAAAGCATGATTTAAATTTGATTAAAACAAGCAAACAAACAAACAAACAAACAAACAAAACTATATAAAATCAAATATCAAAACAGTAGATAAAATCAGAACAGTAGATAAAATCAGTAGTTAAAAAGTAGGTTTTGAAATTTAAACTTAAGTGTGGATTTGGTGCTTTATTCAAATGCAGCTGAGAATAGGTGAGTCTTCAACCTGGATTTAAATAAACTGAGTGTTTCAGCTGATCTGAGGCTTTCTGGGAGTTTGTTCCAGATATAAGGAGCATAAAAGCTGAATGCAGCTTCTCCGTGTCTGGTTCTGACTCTGGGGACTGATAACAGACCGGATCCAGATGACCTGAGGGATCTGGAAGGTTCATACTGGGTCAGGAGGTCACTGATGTATTTCGGTCCTAAACCATTCAGAGCTTTATAGACCAGCATCAGAACTTTAAAGTCTATCCTCTGACGGACAGGCAGCCAGTGTAAAGACCTCAGAGCTGGACTGATGTGGTCCACTTTTTTGGTCTTAGTGAGGACTCTAGCAGCAGAGTTCTGAATGAGCTGTAGTTGTCTGACTGATTTTTTAGGTAGACCTGTAAAGATGCTGTTACAGTAATCAAGCCTACTAAAGATGAATGCATGGACTAGTTTTTCCAGGTCCTGTTGAGACATCAGATCTTTTATCCTTGAAATATTCTTGAGGTGATAGTAAGCTGATTTTGTTATTGTCTTAATGTGTTTTTCTAAGTTTAGGTCTGCATCCATCACTACACCCAAATTTCTCGCCTGGTTTGTGATTTTTAGGTGTATAGATTGAAGTTCTCTGGTGACCTGTAATCGTTTTTCTTTTGCACCAAAGACTATTACCTCAGTTTTATTTTTGTTTAGCTGGAGAAAATTGTGGCACAACCAGTCATTAATTTCCTCAATGCATTTACCAAGAACCTGTACAGGGTCTCGGTCTCCTGGTGACATTGTTATATATATTTGTGTGTCATCTGCATAGCTGTGATAGTTTATTTTGTTGTTCTTTATAATCTGTGCCAGTGGGAGCATGTAAATGTTAAACAGAAGGGGTCCCAAGATGGAACCTTGGGGAACTCCACATGTGATACTTGTCTGCTCAGATGTGAAGTTACCTATTGATACAAAGTATTTCCTGTTTTCTAAGTATGTTTTGAACCAGTTTAGTACAGTTCCTGAAAGACCTGCCCAGTTCTCCAGTGGTTTGAGTAATATGTTGTGGTCAACTGTATCAAATGCTGCACTGAGATCCAGTAAAACTAAGACTGACATTGTTCCACTGTCTGTGTTCAGACATATGTCATTAAACACTTTGGTCAGAGCGGTTTCAGTGCTGTGGTTCTGTCTAAAACCTGAGTGGAAGGCATCATAGCAGTTATTCTGTTTTAAGAAGTAATTGAGCTGTTGAGAAACTGCTTTTTCAATAATCTTACTTAAAAATGGGAGATTTGAGATCGGCCTGTAGTTATTCATTTGTGTCTTGTCAAGATTGTCCTTTTTCAGTATAGGTTTAATTACAGCAGTTTTTAGTGATTCTGGAAACACACCTGATATTAAAGAAAAGTTGACGATCTGTAACAGGTCTGACTCCAAAGTCTTTGTGACCTTTTTGAAAAAACTTGTTGGCAGGACATCTCAACAGCAAGAGGAGGAGTTCAGTTGACCTAAGATGTCCTCCAGGTCTTTGCTGTTAATAGGGTGAAACTGTTTGATGGTGTTTAAACAGTTTTTCGGTGGACACAGTACATTTCCTGGATCTGCTGTTGATGTATTAATTGCTTGTCTAATCTTTTGGATTTTTTCTGTGAAGAATTTGGCAAAGTCATTGCAGGCCATGGTCGAATGAAGTTCAGCTGCCACTGACACAGGAGGGTTTGTTAGCCTGTCAACTGTAGAAAATAAGACCCGAGCGTCATGACTGTTTTTGGTGATGATGTCAGAGAAGTAGGACCTCCTTGCACTCCTCAGTTGTAAGTTATAATTGTGAAGTTTCTCTTTATAGATGTCATAATGAACCTGGAGGTTTGTTTTTCTCCATCTGCGCTCAGCTTTCCTACACTCTCTTTTTTCATTTTTCACCAGTGTGGAGTTTCTCCATGGAGACTTTTTCCTTCCAGAGATAACCTTCACCTTAATGGGAGCAATAGTGTCCATTACATTTAACATTTTAGCATTGAAGCTATTGACGAGCTCACTGACTGAACCTCTGGACAGGTCAGGTGTTAATGGGAAGACCTGGTTAAAGATCTCACTACTGTGTTCAGTTATACACCGTTTTGTGATCACTGCTGTTGATATATTTGTGTGGGCTGAGATTTTACTTTCAAAGAAAACACAGTAATGATCAGACAGGCCCACATCAGACACAGTAACGTTTGAAATGCTCAGGCCCTTGGAGATCAGTAGGTCAAGAGTGTGTCCTCTATTATGTGTGGCCTCTGTTACATGCTGAGTCAGCCCAAAGTTGCCCAGAGTGTTACTCAGGTCTTTAGTCCCTTTGTCCTGAGGGTTGTCCACATGGATGTTAAAATCCCCAACAATAATTACACAGGTCAAATCAACACAGATCACAGACAGCAGTTCACTGAGGTCATTAAAAAAGTCAGTGCAGTATTTGGGAGGCCTGTAAACATTAAGAAACATAACTTTGGATGGGGCCTTCAGCTGTAAAGCCACATATTCAAAAGTAGTAGTAGTAGATTCACGACATCCAAAAGTGCATGAATAACATAACATTAGCTGACCAAATATTAACTGTAAGCACAGGCCAGGAACAATGTTTTATATACTAGTATTAATAAGTTTTGTGGATAGTCACTGAGATCATTCAAATCCTTATGAAAAACAAAAAGCTCCATTTATAGTTCAGTCATTCTCTCATTTGTCATGTTCCAAACAGTAAATTAGTTTTGGTTATATGTTAATAACTTAGTAACGAATTAATTAACTAATTAAGTAATTAATTATCATTATTAAACAAACTACAGTCATTCTCTGACTTAACCAAGTTAACAAAAAAACTCAACTGGAAAAAACATGTCAGTTAACATATTACTGATATATTCATTAACAAGTGTGGTGACAGATTCACTCTCAAGTTTGCCAGACAGCTTCATCAGTTGTGATTTTTGTCCTGTTTGACAGGTTTTAACTTTTTTTCGCACTTGGTTGATTTGCTCAATTTGTTTCTTTGTTAAAGTCACTTTTACTTTACCTAAAACTATTGTGTTGAAACACTCTCCAACAATATGTTCTGCATACCTTGTGCATCCAAATGTGACACACAGGGATCCCTCACAAGCATTTGTACTATCATTCTCTTTACTAATGAATAAATCCAATTTAACATGCCATACTCTGTGAGTCAGTTGACAATAATGGCTGATTGTAGGCAGAGTCATGATGTTACCTATTTCAGCTGCACAAAGAAGTAAGACGTAGTTTGTGAGACATGTGGCACAAACCTTGTCAAACACAAAAAAATCATAACACAGAATATGACGATGAGTTTATGATGAGGCGACTTGAAGAGGAGGAGAGGGATGGGTGCTGCTAGGGTGAGACAAACATCGAGTCCTTTGGTGGTGAAGGTCGAACTACCCTGCCTCCTGTTTGTTTGGTGTTTTTTGTAATTGCTAATGAGCGTTTTGAGCATGTGCAGATGGTGAATAAATCTGACCCATTGTCTCTCTGGTATCTGTTGCATCAGATTCCTCTACTTATCACAATGTTTCAAGTTGCTTCATACTCCACATAAAAGAAATATATGGAGCATGGAGTAAATGAATGAGGATATGTGCAAGAGGAATCACCATTTAAGCACCCTGAGAGTGACAGAGTGCAGGAACTGAAGGTGACCTGGTTCCACTGTCTGCCTCAGTTGAAGTGATCAAAGATTCAACACTTTTTTCTTGCTAGACTGCTTGGAGCACCCAGCCATTTTGTATGGTTCATATCCAGGCGTCACAATTGCTGAAACTAATTGGATTATTTTGAAGGCTGAAAAGTTCAAAGAGGAAGGTGGGCGTTCAAAGACTTAAGCCTGAAGGTGGAAAAAAAAGAAAAAAATGAAAGAAATAAACAGCAAAGCATAAATCTGCAAGATACTTACTTCAAAGTTGGCCTATTTTAGAGTGAGGTCATAAGGTCAAGGAGGGGGGTGGGCCAGATATGAACCTCTGTCCTAATTATCCTGTTAACATGATAACTTGATCATAGCAGGAATCTCCTGCAAAGACAATGTGCAGGTGCAGAAGTTCACTTGAAGCTTTATAGAACTTGAACAGTTCTAGTTTGGGGGCTTGACTGTCATTGCATGCTATTGATTGTAGCTGGCCAGCCAATCAGACAAGTCACTCAGTGTGAAGTCACAGAGGCAACCATCCAGTCCCCTTTTGTTGCCGCTGCTTGTTGCCAGGGTTGTTTGCGCCCCGCGGGGACAGAGGTGGAAGTAGAGCAGAAAATGCTAACGGAGAGTCGAAGGGCTGTAGATCTGCCACCTGAGAGCAAACGTCACCCCGATGCCTGGTTGGTTGCAGAATAACCACGAGAGGCTGAGAGGTTAAAGGGATTCCACCAGAAATGGCAGGTAAAGTGAAAACTGGGCTATTCTGGCAAACATAAATGAGAGACAGACAAACTTAAAATCACTGCCTGCAACCACAACATGATACTTTATCTATTGTGTGTTGCCTTTTTGGACAAATCAAGACCAAATGAGAAGTGCGTGGAGGCACTAATACTTGAATTAAATGCAAAGAATGAGCTTCAGTAAAGATATCCATAGAAAGAATCCCTTACACACACCTTGAGCATCTAAGGAACATAGCAAGAAAGTATCCAACTTCAGGTATGATCCTTTACCTAAATGAAAGGCTTTATACCCTGTCCTCCTCCCTTTGATTGTTTTAATCCCATATATGCTTTATGTGTGTTGTCTTAAGCTGCACAAGCCTCTGTTAATGTGTCTCACCAAGCTTCAGCCTACCCACTATGATTAGATCACATCCAGAGGAAATTCTCCTTCTCACAGCAGCCTTTCGTTGGTCCTATCATAAATAAATCATCTTCTTAGTCAGTGATTAAGTAGGTCTGACTTGTTTGCCTACCCCGAAACTGAAGCAGAGGAGAAATACAGTATGGAGACAGATCTTAAAATGCAATGACCCTAAGATGAGAGGACAAGTACAGCTGTGTGAACTAAGTTAAAGCTCAGTCCAGGTGAAGTAGACCTGACAAAGATCCTGTAATTTTGAGTCATATCAAAAATATCTCTGATGTGGACACACACACAGGCAGCTCTCTCTGTTAGTGGCTGCTTTTAGTTTTTTAAAATTAAATGTAAATGTGCCAACAAGGCTCCAGGGTGCACTGTGACCTGTGGCCTCACAGCTGCAGAGAAAAGGTTTGTGTGACACAGGTCAGACTACATGAGAGAAACTTGAAGTTCCTGTAACTCAGCAGGAGGGGTTTATAATTGGAGTGTCCTGCTGATTTTAATGTGCTGGCTAATACTCATACTTCAAAGGTCGGTGTTTCAAAGTAAAGGGGAGAGAGAGGAAAATGTTTTCATTAAATACACAAGCACTTTACAGAGGAATAGGACGAAAGGCCTTTTTATGGTAGCACTAAAACAAAGCCTTGCCACGGTTAGTGCAACAATGAGGTTGCATTTACTATGTTGATGTGTGCTGCATTTACTTTTATGTTAGCTTTTAGCTGAAGGGAGCACATTTTTCAGCCCTCACTTCTGATTTGAGCAATACCCATCCTGAATTACATGTTTTCACTTGCATACACCAGTCATCTTTCAGATGTCACAACTTTAACAGCTATGTCCATCCTACAGCTATGGATGTATAAATGAATGAAATGAAACTGTTGCATAAGTTGCATTTTGCCTTAGTCTTAGTTCTTATATTGTATGGTCATTTCTTAAATTAATTAATTTAAGAAATTTATCATTTTGTTTATCTTTGTATCCCTGGCCACCCCACCTATTAGCAGATAGGTGGGGTACTTACTGACTGGACTAATGTGTGGGCAGACCACACTCATAAAGACAATTTGCTGACACAACCAGTCACACCCAGTAATACAACTATAAGTTTATGAAACAAATATTACATAAAACTGGGTTGGGTTTTTTTTGGCTTTTTATAGCATTTTATCAAAATTTACAGTAGGTTTTACTAAATCATGTTTACATGATCCATTTAAATACTTTCCTCCCTATCTCTGGGCTCTACACATACATACAAAGAAGCCTACCTCCAAACATAACTGTGTCCATTCCTGTAAACTGTCACTGCTGGAGCCTATCCAAACTACCATACAGCAAGAATCCATTCAGAATGTCCAAATTATTTTAAAAAGTGGTCTGCACATTTCTCATTACTGTGGCCACTAACGAAAAAAGAAGAGCATCATGTAGGTATACTGAGAGATAAATGTCAAGTGGATGAATGAAACATCACAGTAAAAACATGTTATAATCAGTGTCAGTGACAATATTTCATTTTAAAATGGACTTTGTCTTTGCTAAAGGAGACAAGGTCAAAGATGCCTTCGCCCACAGAAATGTCAGCTCTCATTAGAGGAAGAGGTGGTGATAGTGATGGTGTGTGTGTGTTTGGGTATGAATCCATTTGTAAAATTACATCCTAAGAATACTTACTTTAAAAATGAGAAAAATCCCAGTAAGTTAGGACTTAGTCTGAGCGAGTAGTGCTTATGATTATATAATGTACTGTGTCCTCTAAAATACTAGAAACAAGACAGAGTGTGTGTCTGTGTGTTTGCAGACACTCTTGCAATAAATAAAACATGGTGAAGCATCAATCTGACACACTGTCACCCCTCCCTACTCTTTCCCCATTTTGCCTTAAAAATGAAAATGAAGTCATGTCTGTTAGGAGTGATGAGGGCAGAGAGAGGCCGATGATCTCTAAGGTTATCTGCTGAAAGATGTGGATTCAGAAGTAATTTGAATTTCCTTGTGTCCGTTTTGAGGCCATGATTTTGTCCATATATTTGTTTGTTTAGAAGAGCATGATTGTAAAGAGAAATAATTAACCTTTATGCACCTGGAACCGAGGTCTCCTCTTGTCAAACCAGACAGTTTCCAATTAGTAGCAGAGAGCACTGTGCCACTATCCTGTGCCTGAAGACACAAAAGCAGGTCATACCACAGTGTTCTTGCTCTGCCATTCATTAGGCTGGGTCATGCAGCTGCTCTCAGAGAGTTTGAAATTACATTTGTTACCATCTCACATAACTGTACACAGTACTGTAATTCTCTTCATCTCTGAACCAACTGTGGTTATCCATAATGACTGGGCCACATGACAAGCTCTGCTTTATGCACTATAACTAATATATATCACACTCTGGGTTAAATTACCAAAATGGCCAGAGTGTGACCTTGCACACAGTAAATTGTGAAACATCCACCTGGAAGGAATGCGTCACAAACAGCTTTGTAATCCTTTGGGTATTTGCCTGGCAGCAGCACTAGTTCCAGAGGCAGTACCTGGTGAGGACATACAGTCAGTTACATCATTTCATTTCCTTCCAAAGAAAACTTAACTATGTAAAAATCTCTTTAGTTTCCTTGGCATCAAAATTTGCTGTAAGCACATATTTTGCAGGTGTCTTTACATTTTTAATAATATGTAAATATAGACAGAGTAATATAGAAAAAAAGAACTGACCTTATACATTCGAAAGATTTCTTGTTTGCAAGATAGTGAATACATTTGATGTATATATTTACAAAGATTCAAATAGATGTATTGACAGTGGAATACACTTTTTATAACAAAAAATAAATAAATAAAATACTGAAGCATAATCAACAAGCATTTGGAATTTAAACAAGAATATGAAAAATAGTAGGAGAAAAGAGTTTTGATGATTATAGATTGAATTTCCCACTATTCTTAGTGTATTTTTGGCCCTCTTTAGAAGGAACAGGGCATAATGTAGCACCGTGTTTGTGATTTAGCCTGAGGTGGACAAGTTTGTTTTGGTTTTCGTCCAACTACAGCAATGACATGTCAATAGTCTTACAACCTTACAATCCTGATAGGAAATGTCTTCTGTGCTTCACTGTGACTCTGATTTGCCAGCTGAACCTCCTGCGTGTTGAGAGTCATGCTGGCTGACAGGGGAATGTGCAGCAACAGCTCCAGACATGTCAAGCTAAAGACAACCACATAGGCTTGTCCAGTGAGTGAGTTAGCATTGCTCAAGTTTAACAAAAAAAAAAGAAAAAAAGACTGTGGTAAGCGTGCTGGAACCTTATGGTTGTTTCATATAACGTTTAGTACTTGACCAAGACCACTGTCTTTGTTTGATAGGTGAAATAGAAACATGTTGGTACCAATGGACAAAAACATATTTTCTGCATAATTTAATTCAAGTGGTAAACTAGAGTCCTGCACCTCCTCTGGGCTCTCTTTTCAGCCTTAGGAAAATCTTAATTTTGAATTTATGGAAGGTTTAAGTGTTTCTGGTATTGAATTTCTTTGTTTTAGTCTCCCATTCCAAAGTTCTTTTGGTCCATTCTATATTTTCGGTTTTGAGAAGGGAGCTCCTTAACTTTCTGTTAATGTATGTATTTATTGTCTCAGTCTCGCCTTATCCTTTGTTGTGTTCTTCCTCATACCTGTGTCCCCCCTCTTAGTGTTTTTTCCTAGAAGATTCCCAGTTGTTGGATTATGTGCACTGATCTGCTTTAAGTAAGAGATCAGCAATAAACCATCCTTTTGTGTTTATGTGTGGTTATCCGAGTCCTCCATTTTGGATCCATCTTCTGCCTGTCACACAGCTGTAGCTGACTTTAATCCATGCTAAAAGGCTTTGGTCAGTCACAGGTCTATTTAAGATTGTTAACAGGAAATAATACATGCCTAAAATGATATCTTTCACCAACATGTCAACGTGTCACTGAAAAATTTATAGTTGACTGTAGCACATTTCATACCAGGTCATATAGACATGTACAGTATACTGATGGGGTAATGACATATTTCTTTATTTTATGCCTTTTAGAGACCAACTTTAGCTTGTGAAGTTTTGGACTGTTTGCATTACAATTCTCATGCTATGATACTTTTTCAGGTTAAAATGGTCATTTTTATGTTGAGGCATTGCTGGTTTAAATTCAATAAAGTGGATGACTGCCTTGAGTATGAAAAAATGATAAACAATATGATTAGAAAGTAGTTATAGTTATATATCTCGCTGTTGCAAAACTTGTCACAACGCCTGGTAATGGCTACAATAACACCATGGTGATTTGACAGCCCCCCACCAGATGGTTGCTCCACAGCAAAACTTGCAATATAAAACCTGATCAGAGATTAAAGATCCCTTTTGCAGAATCCATAGGCCCCCATCTGTCCATTTATTAAGCCATAACCAAATCATGAAGGATCGGAAAAAATGAATAATCTTTGTGCAAATACAACATCCAGTGCTTGATCTCGAGGCTTACAGATTTCATGCTGTTTTCCACAAAATTGTTTCCAAATGCTGAATTCAATGAAGTTCCATAAATCTTAAATATAATCTGCATTTTTAAGAAACTTGTATAGCAAATGCAAATAGCAAGCCAACATTAAACTGCCTTTCATCAGAAAACACTACTTCATCAGCTTGTCAACTTAATACAAATACATCAAACTGGAATTTAAGTTGAACAAAGATCCAAAAATCTATCCTTGCTTCTTTATTTTTTCTTTTGGCTTCACTTAAGGTTTTCTTTGTTCAAGAATTCAGTTTATGAAATTATATTGAAATATTTTTCTGCATCTATGCACAAAGTTTTAGCAATTCTTTCCACCTAAAATCAACACAAATCAAAACACTTTGAAGCCCTAGCTCTCAAAGGCCAAGAACCATAGTATTTTATTTTATTTTATTTCTATCAACTTTCTATCAAGCCTTAATATTTCTCCTCCATACACATGACAAAATTTACTGTGTAGCCACATCACTAGTAGAAGAATTGCTGTTCTTTTCAGGTTTGTTCAAAAATGTGGTTAATATCTGACCAGGCAGTCTTTAAATATCGAGATGAAACACTGAAGCGAGTCAGAGGAGGGCTTCCAGTCAATAAAGGAGTGGGTTACAGTATGTTCAGTCTGGCGTGCATTGTGCAGAGGGAGATACACAGAGGCCTTTTGTGGCTTGAAAGGTTGTTGACTCCAATAAGCCAGTGGTTGAAACAACAACTGTGATCTAATCTACAGATATTCGTTTCATTTCTGGCATCGCAAAATTTAGTCAGGAGCGCCATCTTCTGGCAAGTTTGCAGAATGAACAAAGGTTGACTCATCAATATAAAATTTAGTGGTAACAACAAAAAAAGAGAGAGGGAAATATTGTATTGACCTTATGTTTTCTTCAAAGTACACTCATAAATAGCTGTATTAAAATCAGATTGAACAGATTGCATATGCAGATCCAGATGCAAAATGTCAATCTGATAAAAGGATGTTCCTTGCTTTTTCCAAATTTTGTATCTTTGCATTGTTTTGACAGGTACTTTTATTCTGCTGTTTACATTCAGCTCTTCTTCTGTTTTCACTTCTGTTTTTTTAACCAGAATGTTGTGCTGGATTCAAGTCAAAGGACATATGACCATATTTAAGATTTGACTTCTGTTGGCCAGGCTCGTTGAAACTGGAAATCATATTATTAAAGGCTACAAATTTCCATTCATAATGACATATATAGGTGTCATCCCTCAGTACCCTTTTCCCTCTTGTGGCCTATAAAGCCTCATTCCCACCTTGATGCCTTACAGTGTAAGTCCTATGTAGTCACAGTGATGGTCCAAACATGCTAGAACCCAAGCTATCTTAGCCATACAAGTAGAATTGTAATCTTAGGAGCATAAATAATAGAGAAATACATTAAATACCAAGTATAAAATTGACCCTTGATCTTTGAAAAGCCAAGAGCTGGTGGGAACAAAAAAAGTGTCTATCTAAGATGGTATTTATATAGTTAGTATTTTTAGGCTAGAAAATGCTTATAATTCTGGAAAAAAAAAAATAAAAAAAAAAAATATATATATATATATAATATAATATAATATAATGAAATTCCTGCGATATAAATTTACAGTTACATCTGTGATGTTGATGAGTCTGCCAATGGGAAACCGCGATGTGTCGAGGGAATAATTTATCTCTAAAATTAGAAACATCCTGTCTCAGAGTGATGCTTAAAAACTACTTCATGCATTTATTACTTCCAGGCTGGACTACTGTAATTCATTATTATCAGGTTGTCCTAAAAACTCTCTGAAAAGCCTTAAGTCAATCCAAAATGCTGAAGTGACAGGGACTAGAAAGAGAGAGCATATTTCTCCTTTATTGGCTTCCCTTCATTGGCTCCCTGTTAAATCCAGAACCGAATTTAAACTCCTTTGCCTCACACACAAGGTCTTGAATAACCAGGCCCTATCTTATCTTAAACACCACATCCAACCATATCACCCCAATAGAGCACTTCGGTCTCAGAGTACGTGGGTAGTTGAATTTTTTCTTAACATTTCATAATGCCACTGTGTTCTCAAACATCATGGTTTTCCATGTCCTAATATGCATGTATTTAAAGCTGCCAGAAGGGGGCACTAAACAGTCCATTTTTTCACTGCATGTTGTAGGTCTACACAAAATAATCTATTGCATGTTAGATTTTTATTATATTTACAGAGTGAGACAAAAGCTCACATAAGCTTGTTTCCTGTGTGCAACCAAACCATTAACAGAGAGGTAATAGCTGATGAAGCTTACTGTCTGAAAAAAAAGGCTGACTACTGCAGCTTCAGTATATGGCTGAAAATACAATTTTGAAAATGCAAGCAATTGAAAGTAGAGATATTTGTGTTCAAATTTAGGAAAAAAGTAAAAGCTGATTATTGCATATGCTGTGGTGTTGTTTATTGACTATACAACTGTCATTTTCATTTTAGAAAATGTTTTGTCTGTGGTCAGCAGTGTTGTTGCTTTTATATTATAGTTTTAGGCCCATTTTAACTCCAGTCTGTTTGGCTTTACCTGGCTTAATATTATAGCCTACAACTCAGTGCAGGGTACAGTGAGGTCTATATAATGGCACAAATGATAATCTTTTAAATGTTTACAATTTTCGTTACCTATTATTTCTATTTTTATCTTCTGTTGTACCTCTTTTATTTCTGTGGAAGAACCATGACCTAAAAATTCTTCTAATAAGACACCTTGATTAGAAGAAGCTGGTGACTTACAGGCAGAGCCCCTCCTGCTGCCACATTCTTATCCTTTCTCTGACTGAGAGTATTTTGGGCAATATGTGAGGAAAATAGTTCATTAAACAATTATATTATTTACAAAACACATGTCGCATTTAGCCTTTTTCTTAAAATACTAACCAGTTAAATAGAATATGAAAATGGAAACAATTCAACATTAAATGTACCTTGTTTGTCATTTGATATAAACAATAATGCACTCAATGCTCCTGTCTGCTCAAATTTCAATGTGCAAAAAAAAAAAAAATCCCGCAATTATGTCCCTTCATACTTCCTTTCTCTATCAGCATTAATTCTGGCCTCAACCAGGGCATCAATGTTCATGAGCAGATGTGACCAGGTGTATATTTCATGTATCTGATGCAGCACCGATCCGCTGAGGATGACTTTTATTGCATTACAAACTCAGAGAAAATAAACAAATACTTAAAAAAACAAACAAACAAAAAATCCTCTTTATACCAAAAAGAGCACGATGCAAACGTTCCTCAAAAAATCTGGATTGGAGGAGGTAAGAAGAGAAGCACACTCACAACAGTGAGTGTCTAGAACCATCTGTAAAACATTGTTTTGGACTGCATTTCAGCAAGTGATGCTTGTGCTTTCATACCCTCCATGTGTTACTTTTAAACTGTTTTAATTAGTATACCCTACAGCTTTAAAATTGTACAATTTTTGAAAAATAGGGCACTTTTGAATCATTTAAGAACATTGTTTTTGTCACGTTGGTTTCAAGTTTTAGGGCCAGCTATTTAGCCCACCAGCAGCCAATGATTTCAGAATATGACATGTTTATGCTCTGTCTCAGTTTCTGCTGCAGCTCTGTTTCATTTTACAGTTCAAATCCTCCTGATGCTTTCATACACTCGCTCATCTTTAAAATTTCTCAGTGTTGTATTCAACTAAACTCAGGCAAAACTGAGAGTATTTTTTATATAAAGTACTTTACACTAAGTATAAATAGAAACACTTTTGATGCTGTGGTCACAGATAAATGAATTTGTTGCATTCATGCTGTAGTTTGAGGCCCATTTTTAATTCATTGTAACCTTTGATTCTTAATAAAACTAGATTAATATTATACTGTACAACTCAAATGTAATGCAATTATATAACAATTAAAAATATTCATCTTTTAAAAATATTGCATTTTTATTTTGTCATAAATATGTCAACCATACAAATGTAGTTTTCGCCTACTATATCTTTCGAAGATAAGCATTTTGCAACTTGTCTAATAAAAGAATGTGAATTTTTCAGAAAGCTGTAGTACCTTGCCCTTTTATTTTATATACTGACTAATTAAGTATTAGTCATAGTCATAATAGTATATGAAATTGTAAAGAAAAAAATCCCTTCTTTAGCATCAATGATAGTGGCCTCAACAGAGCATGTGCAGATGGGACTGGGTGTATATTTCATGTATGTGTTCAGATGCACCACCTTCCCTTTGAGGAGGACTTTTATTTCATTGCAAAATCAGACAAATAATCGGATAACCATAAATGTCCTGCATATGTAATAATTTGCAATCTTTATCATTTCTCTTATAAATTATAAATTCTCCTAAAGAGACAGAAAAGATTTTAACTGCTGCTTGTTCAGTTTTGCTTTACATTAAGGAAAGATTTCTTTCTTCTACAGTATGCTGACCTCACAGGAGCCAGGCTGCAGTATCTGTAGTGTGACAGTTAGTTTCACAGCTTTTCTAAACCAGGGGTAGAACATAGCATAAATCAAAGGGTTTACACAGGAGTTAAAATAATACAGATAGATCACAATGGTTGCAGACGAGCTACTGAGCAACTTTCCTCCAAAAACAAAAATACAATAATGAGGACAGAAACATATTAGAAACACAAGAACAAGAACACCCAGAGTCCTGGCTGCTTTTAACTCTGATTTCTTTGTTGTTAGAGTCACTGAGAGCTGCATTGTGACAGCTGTAACATGAGAGCGCATGGCACGGGCCTGAGACACAGCCACCACAAATACTCTCATGTACAGAACTATGATGACAGTAACAGGAATAATAAAGGTTAAAACAATGTCAGTGGTTCCTGCAATGTAGTCTACGAGAATTTTACATTCTCCATAACAGGAAATATGTTGCCCTGGTTTAACCAGTTCATCCTTTATGAGCAAAATGTTGTAGATAACAGAGCAGAGCCAACACAGACAGACACAGAGTTTCACTCTTCCATGAGTTATTCTGGTGGGGTAATGCAGAGGGTCACAAATAGCCACATACCTGTCAACTGATATCAGCACCATGATGCCCACTGAGGCAGAGGTAATAATGAAGGATACATAAGTATAGACTAAACATGTGAGCTGACCAAGAAACCAACAAACTTTCTTTCGGATGATATTTGCAGGCATCAACAACAAACCAATGAGAAAGTCTGAGACAGCCAGAGAGAGGAGGAGGATGTTAGTGGGTGTGTGGAGCTGTCTGAAAGAAGAGAGAGAAACAAAATCATTTGAAAAATCTGAAAATAATTCAATTATAGGTTTAGCATGTTCAAGTGTAGACAGAAGATAAGTTGTAGGAGACTGAATGTAAAGATTACTGGTAGGAGAAGGAATATGGTATGAAGTACCTCATATAATGAATATCTAAACTCATAAAGTCTGTCATCTAATGTTATATTAACATCTAATATATACAGATCATTATGTAAAAATAGTCTACCAGTTAAAATGTAAGTCTAGTCCATATATGAGTAAAATCATGTATTTACTCAAACCGACTCTGACTTGTAAAACTACAGTAACGGTTAAAAAAGTGAAACTCTGCCTGAAGTGGGAGACTGCGATGATGACGAGCAGGTTGAGAGTCACAGTTAGCAGAGACATTGAGAACACAACAATATAAGGAAGCAAAACTTGAGACAGAGGAGTTGTAGGCTTCTTGCAGGAGATGTTGAAGAGTTGTGGAAAGCAGAGCTCTAATCCATCCTGTGTATCCATCTCCACAGACCTGCAGAGAGCTGCAGCTCTGGCAGAGTTGTGACCAGAATTAGCGATATAACTAATCCCCATGTCACATCCTTTCAACTCCTCCCCTCTTCTTTCTTTCAGTTTTTGTTGGACATTGATTTCCCCCTTCCCTTCGTCTTGGCCAATAGCTTCACTACTTTCTTCCTGTAGTCCTGCCTCTCTCTCTCTTTTCAACCTTCCTTTTGGATATGTTGTACTTGTGGTTTTTTTTTTTGTGTCCTAATCTCTCTCTCTGTGTTCATTTTAGGTCAGAAATGGAAGTCTCAGTTATTTAATTGACTCAACTTGTCAATCGGTAGGCCCACAAAACCCCTATACAGGATGTTGATTTCAGCTCGCTGATAAAAAAAAAAGTCCTAATCCCTGATCCTATGAGTCTCACCCAGTGGATAATGCAGGATTCTGACATTGATGTGGGTGAGGGGACTCGCCCAGTACTAAGTACCTCGAAATCAGCCAGGTGTTTTCCATACAAACCCTGATAAGACGTATCCTGAGTAGCCCATCAGTCTCACCTGTTAACCTGTTATTTAACATGGCACTTGTTATTTCTGGTATTATTTTAGTAGCTTGGAAGACAAGGTAACCTGTAAGAGCTATTTGCACTTATAAAAAATTATCCTCAGACTTCTACCTTTATTGTTTCACTAAAGGTGAAAAAGTGAATGTCCACAATTTAGGCTTTAATTGCAGGAAATTTTATTAAAGGAATTCAGCAAAACAAAGGCAAAATCAAATAATGAAGATCACAAAAAAATATTGAAATCAATTAAACTTTACTCATCTAACTAAGAAACTCCTAGTTTATTCTTATTTTTGGTGAGGAGAGGTTGAAGGAGGGATGAGCACAGCCAGGCCTAGAGAGCTCAGCTAGGCATTCAAGTTGTTGACATTTAATCATCCGATGTCCACTCACACCTCATCTCTGTCTGTCTACCTGAATTACATGATTTAAAACAAAGTTTAACCTTTTAAACTTTAAAATCAGTTCATTACACTACATTTGTTATTCTTAACAATAAGAATTCACATTTACATCGTATTTAAACATTCACTCACATAGAGATATAATTCATCTCAGTTTTATTCAGTTTATGTAATTATACATCAATTAGATTTGTCTGTAGCACATTTTTGCTTGAACATTTATTAATAATTCAAATTCATATTAATAGTTTCTGTTACTTTTTAAAACTCTGTCAACCATTTATTTATTTATTTTATGAAACTTCTTTTATTAAATCATACATTTTGTAAGTCAGACACTCTGAGATTAGGTGCTTCAGAGTGTTGCTTCACCAACACACACATACACCCACACACACACTCTGATAGATTTCAATCACATAAAGTTGGATATTAAGACTTTTTAGCCTCTATTAGCTGTTATGTAGAGGTATCCAGGGTGGCACTCCAGTCTCTTTCTACCCCAGGTGTCACGACACACTCCACACAGGAGTCATCAGTGACACAGGGCTATAGACGGGTTTGCAGCTACCTGGCAACAAGGCCAACTTGAAAAGCTGGAATCTTCCATCTGAGTAGCCACAGCAACAATTTGGTGATTAAAGCAATCATGTAGTGGTTTTTGGTGATGCTGTTTTCAACCAGTCTGACCCAGTGATAGCCAGCAACCACTCAGCAAACAGTGGGAGAATGCACATTTTGTTGCTAGTGACAGGAGGTTGCCAGTGGGTTGTCAACCCTTTTCTAGGCCTGTATAATTGAAACCATAGAGTACTAAGCACTATTTGACAACCAGTGCTGGGGTTATTACTCAAGAAATGTAATTTATTACACATTACTTGTTAAATGTCTTAAAATTAATGTAGTACATTATTGATAGAGAAAGTAATTTGGTAAACCACTTGGTACATTAAAGAGAGATTTCTTTCTTCTACAGTATGCTGACCTCACAGGAGTCAGGCTGCAGTATCTGTAGAGTCACAATTAGTTTCACAGCTTTTCTAAACCAGGGGTAGAACATAGCATAAATCAAAGGGTTTACACAGGAGTTAAAATAATACAGATAGATCACAATGGATGCAGATGAGCTGTTTAGAAACTCGTCTCCAAAAAGCGAAACAATGTAATATGGGCAGAAACATATTAGAAACACAAGAACAAGAACACCCAGAGTCCTGGCAGCTTTTAACTCTGATTTCTTTGCTGTTAGAGTCACTGAGAGCTGCAGTGTGACAGCTGTAACATGAGAGCGCATGGCACGGGCCTGAGACACAGCCACCACAAATACTCTCATATACAGAACTACGATGACAGTAAGTGGAATTATAAAGGATAAAACAAGGTCAACAAATCCTGCAATGAATTCAATGAAAATTATACATTTTCCATAACAAGAATTATGCTTGCCTGGTTGACTTAGATCATCTATTAAAATCACATAGCTGTAGAAAACAGAGCAGAGCCAACACAGACAGACGCAGAGTTTCACTCTTTTGTCAGTGATTCTGGAGGGGTAATGCAAAGGGTCACAAATAGCCACATAACGGTCGACTGATATCAGCACCATGTTGCCCACTGAGGCAGAGGCAACGATGTAGGATACATAATTATACAGAGAACATGTGAGCTGACCAAGAAACCAGCATGCTGTATTTCGCAGGATTTCTCCAGGCATAAACAGAAGACCAACGAGAAAGTCAGTGACAGCCAGAGAGAGGAGCAGGATGTTAGTGGGTGTGTGGAGCTGCCTAGAAAGACAGGAAAATATAATTTAAAAAAATCAACAGAAAGAAATTATTCACACAGGTGTAACAAATCAGGTATAGACTTGTAAAGCCACAGCAGCAGGTAAACAATATGAAACTCTGCCTGAAGTGGGAGACTGCGATGATGACGAGCAGGTTGAGAGTCACAGTTAGCAGAGACATTGAGGACAAAACAATATAAAGGAGCAAAACTTGAGACAGAGGAGTTGTAGGCTTCTTGCAGGAGATGTTGAAGAGTTGTGGAAAGCAGAGCTCTGCTCCTTCCTGTGTATCCATCTCCACAGACCTGCAGGGAGCTGCAGCTCTGGCAGAGTTGTGACCAGAATTAGTAATATAACTGATCCTCACACCACATCCTCTCAACTCCTCCCCTCTTCTTTCTTTCAGTTTTTGTTGGACATTGATTTCCCCCTTCCCTTCGTCTTGGCCAATAGCTTCACTATTTTCTTCCTGTAGTCCTGCCTCTCTCTTTTTTCTACCTTCCTTTTGGATATGTTGTACTTGTGTTTTTTTTTTTTTATTTTGTCCTAATTCTCTCTCTGTTAATTCTAGGACAGAAATGGAAGTCTCAGTTATTTAATTGACTCAACTTGTCAATTGGTAGGCCCACAAAACCCCTATACAGGATGTTGATTTCAGCTCACTGATAAAAAAAAGTCCTAATCCCTGATCCTATGAGTCTCACCCAGTGGATAATGCAGGATTCTGACGCTGATGTGGGTGAGGGGACTCGCTCAGAACTAAGTACCTCGAAATCAGCCAGGTGTTTTCCATACTAACCCTGATAAGACGTATCCTGAGTAGCATATCAGTCTCACCTGTTAACCTGTTTTTTAACATGGCACTTGTTATTTTCTGATATTATTTTAGTAGCTTGGAAAGCAGGGTAACCTGTGAGAGCTATTTGCACTAATAAAGAATAATCCTCATTATTACAGCAATAAAGGATGAATGTGGAAACATACTTACCACCCCAAATTATATTAATATTCAGTTCAGTCATTTTATTAAAATTTGTATACTTCTGAAGCCTGTAATGCAGCCTTAGTGGAAGATTTTTTTGTAATTTGGCTATGCACACTCCAGACTGAGACAGAGTCCAGCCCCTCTCTAGGAGACTGGTTCCAGAGCCCAAGCCATGCGTAGAGGTGAGCCCGACTATATCTAGCCGGTACCTCTCAACCTCACGCACTAACTCAGGCTCCTTCCCCACCAGAGAGGTGACATTCCATGTCCCTATTGCCAGTCTTGGCAGCCGGCGATCAGTCCGCCAGGGCCTCTGCTCCTGGCCGCCGCCCAGCACACAATGCACCCGACCCCTATGGCGCCTCCTGCGGGTGGTGGGCCTGCGGGAGGATGGGCCCATGTCTCCTCTTCGGGCTGTGCCCGGCCGGGCCCCATGGACTAAGGCCCGGCCACCAGACGCTCGCCCTCGGGCACCCTCCCCGGGCCTGGCTCCAGGGCGGGGCCCCGGTAACCCTATCCCGGGCAGGGTAAACTGTTCCCTCGATGTTTTCTTCATAAGGGTCTTCTGAATCGCTCTTTGTCTGGTCCCTCACCCAGGACCAATTTGCCATGGGAGACCCTACCAGGGGGCAAAAGCCCCCAGACAACATAGCCCCTGGGATCCCTGGGACACACAAACCCCTCCACCACGATAAGGTAGCGATTCACGGAGCCGAGTGTGAAGCAGCGGGAATGAGGATCAGCACCTCCAAATCTGAGGCCATGGTTCTCAGCCGGAAAAGGGTGGAGTGCCCACTCCGGGTCGGGGATGAGTTCCTGCCCCAAGTGGAGGAGTTCAAGTATCTCGGGGTCTTGTTCGCGAGTGATGGGAGAAGGGAGCCGGAGATCGACAGACGGATTGGTGCTGCGGCTGCAGTGATGCGGACGCTGCACTGGTCCATCGTGGTGAAGAGGGAGCTGAGTGTAAAAGCGAAGCTCTCAATTTACCGGTCGATCAACGTCCCTGCCCTCACCTATGGCCACGAGCTGTGGGTAGTGACCGAAAGAACGAGATCGCAGATACAAGCGGCAGAAATGAGCTTCCTCCGAAGGGTGGCTGGCCTCTCCCTTAGAGATAGGGTGAGAAGTTCGGCCATCCGGGAGGGGCTCAGAGTAGAGCCGCTGCTCCTCCACATCGAAAGGAGCCAGTTGAGGTGGTTCGGGCATCTGACAAGGATGCCTCCTGGGCGCCTCCTGGGTGAGGTGTTCCGGGCATGTCCCACCGGGAGGAGGCCCCGGGGCAGACCCAGGACATGCTGGAGAGATTATATCTCTCGGCTGGCCTGGGAATGCCTTGGTATTCCCCCGGATAAGCTGGAGGAGGTGGCTGGGGAGAGGGAGGTCTGGGCTTCTCTGCTTAGGCTGCTGCCCCCGCGACCCGGCCTCGGATAAAGCAGATGAAGATGGATGGATGGATGGATGGGCTATGCACACTCTCATTCGGATAAATCCAAATTGTGTAGTGAGGTATGGTCCGAGGTGCTGTGC
Source organism: Oreochromis niloticus (assembly GCF_001858045.2). Taxonomy (NCBI): domain Eukaryota; kingdom Metazoa; phylum Chordata; class Actinopteri; order Cichliformes; family Cichlidae; genus Oreochromis; species Oreochromis niloticus. Next base: position 30,360,994 of record NC_031987.2, on the reverse strand, counting down.
GGACGCACCTGCACAGCATCCGCTATCACGCCCGCCATGTTTAAAACCACAGAGAAGCAGGGGTTGAGAGAGTTGTGGTGTGACGTTATGTGCAGCTGGTGGCTTGTGAGCTGCAGTCGGAATGAATAAAGAGGACTCTGATTAACGATTTCTGGCCCTGCCATGTCTAGTTCACACCACAGTGGTGCCAAAACCCAGGACGCGGCACTGTGGGTCCACGCCAGAGCCAGGACAGGGGGGAGCTGGCCCAGATGGTGCCCGAAATGGCGGCAACCCAGCGGGAGCAGGCGATGGAGGCGCGACACCAGCAGGAAGAGCTGAGGGACCAGACCGAGCGTCACCTGGAGAGAATAGCGAACCTGGCGATGCTGCTCCAAGCCTGGTCAACACCGCCGCCGGCACCCCCGGCGTGTATCCTGACAGTGGGGAAGCAGTGGAGGAGCCGGGTGGGGCACCGTGGCAGGCAGACATGGTGGACAAGGTGCACGGGGACCGCGCCTGCCGGAGGAGGGGGAACAGCTGGGTGAAGGTCTGCTCCTGCTGGGAGCGTTGGAGGAGCTGCTCCAACCGGAGGTGGCGGTCGAGGCACGAGGGTCTGCGCCGGCCAGACGAAGAGGGGCAGCGGCATGAAGGGCTGCTCCAGTCGGGAGCGGTGGAGGAGCCGCTCCAGCCAGGGGTGGACGAAGTGCGAGAGGGTCCGTGCCCGCTGGAGGTGGGGGAGCTGCTCCAGCTGGAGATGGAGGAGACACACGAGGGTCTTCTCCAGCCGGGAGCGGTGGAGGAACTTTTTGGGGAGACGGAGGTCCCCGTTCCAGGGGAGCCTGTTCGACCTGGGTCCGAGGTCGAGGCGCGAGCTGCTCGACCTCGGTTCTCCTGCTTCTCCTCTGCTCTTCTCCCTGTACACCAACTGCTGCACCTCCACCCACCAGTCTGTCAAGCTAATCAAGTTTGCAGATGACACCACCGTTATCGGACTCATCTCGGATGGGGATGAGTCTGCCTACAGGAGGGAGGTTGAACATCTGGTGTCCTGGTGCAGCCACAACAACCTGGTGCTGAATGCCCAGAAGACAGTGGAGATTATTGTGGACTTCAGGAAGCACACAGCCCCACTCCTCCCCATCATCCTGACTGACACCCTCATCACCTCTGTGGACTCATTCCGCTTTCTGGGTACCACCATCACCCAGGACCTGAAGTGGGAGCCCACCATCACCTCCGTCATAAAGAAAGCCCAGCAGAGGATGTACTTCCTGAGGCAGCTGAAGAAATTCAACCTGTCAACATGGACGATGATGCAATTCTACACTGCAATCATCGAGTCCATCCTCACCTCCTCCATCACCGTGTGGTACGCTGGAGCCACTATCAGGGACAAACAGAGACTGCAGCGTGTTGTGCGCTCTGCTGAGAAGGTGATTGGCTGCAGACTCCCATCTCTGCAGGACCTGTACACCTCCAGGACACTGGGGCATGCAGCTCGGATCACAGCTGACCTTTCTCACCCTGGACACAGTCTGTTTGACCTGCTCCCCTCAGGCAGGAGGCTCCGGTCCATTTGCACCAGAACCTCTCGCCATAAGAACAGTTTCTTCCCCTCTGCTATTGGACTCATGAACAATAACCATATGACTGTTCCCACCACCAACACATGACCCTACACTGTGTTCACAGCATCATTCCATGTTTGCACTGATCACCACCTGCACTCATGTATATATCTATCTACTTAGCACTTTTAATTTTTATTTTACGTTTATTTAAGCGTTGTCTGACAGTATGTTTTGTACTAAGTACCGCAGCAATTTCCTAATGTTGTAAACCTGCTCAACATTTGGCAATAAAACCCATTCTGATTCTGCTCCAGAGTGATGGATGCCGGCCCAGCCGACAGTGCCTGCAGGGTCGTGCCGGCTCGTCAGGTGGCCAGCCTCCAGACCAGCGTCGCTGCCACCACTGGAGGCGTGGGCAGCCTCCGGAAGGGACACAGCCCTGTCGCTATCTTGGAAGCTGGTTGGGGGGAGTAGGTTTGGCCAGATGGCTCCCCGGCCTCAATCGGGCAATGGGGATGTGTGGTGAGGTGTGGTCAGCGGTGCCGTGCGGACACATCTGCATGGCATCCGCTATCACGCCCGCCATGTTTAAAACCACGGGGAAGCAGGGGTTGAGAGAGTTGTGGTGTGACAATATGTGCGGCTGGCAGCTTGTGAGCTGCAGCCGGAATGAATAAAGATGGCTCTGATTAACGATTTCTGGACCCGCCGTATCTCATTCACACCATGTTGCGTGCGTCCCGTCCCCCCCCCACCATGGTGGGGGCAAAGGTAGGAAGGAGACAGCAACACCGGACAACCACAATCAATGAAGGAGGAGGACAACAGGTCAGTTAAGAATCGGGCAGGATTTATTGGTTGCTTGCCTTGATAGTCAAACTTAACAACAGAAAAAGGTGGGGGGAGGAGGACTGGGCGGTTGAGCCAAATCAAAGAAAGTAATAAAACAAAAAGAGGTCGATAGCTTCCAGGGCCTAACTAAAACAAAAATGCAAAGCAAAAAGGCCTACCTAGCTGCTCGACAAAAGGTCAGTGAAAACATACAAAAGTGGCATCAACCGCATAACCTAGTGTGTCTAACAGTTTAAAACTACAACCAGTGTATAGGGTACCCCAGCTTACATGTCCAACCTCCCACCACACACAATACAAAGAAGCCTGTTCACAAATGTTTGTCATAAAGCAGAAGCCAGCAGCCCCCAGCTGGCCAGGGAGCTGCTCATTTGTAGTGATCCTCGGAGAGTGATTGGCCAACTGTGCCCAGACCAGCCAATAGACACATGCCAATCAACTTTGAACTGGCCAATAGGTGGAGGCTTGACACCTGAAAGATAAGAAAAAGAACACAAACGCAAAGCCACATCTCTTGGCATGTAACACCCCCACCCTTTAAGAACCAAACTCCGGGTTTGGTGACATCTCTAAACAGCACGGGAGAGTGCATCTGCTACAATGTTTTCTGAACCTTTTTTGTGATGGATATTGAGGGGATAATTCTGAATAATCAGTGACCAACGCATAAGCCGCTGGTTGTGATTATACATTCTAGAGAGGAAAACTAAAGGGTTGTGATCTGTGAATACTTGAACTGAACTCTGACCTGACTCTATATAAACTTCAAAATGTTGCAAGGCCCACAACAAAGCAAGTGTCTCCTTTTCAGTGGTAGAATACCTGAGCTGATGTTTATCAAACTTCCGAGAGAAGTAACTCACAGGATGGTCAATGCCCTGGGTATCCTCCTGGAGAAGCACCGCTCCTGCCCCAACTGCGCTGGCATCTATTTCCAGTTTGAATGGTAAAGAGAAGTTAGGAGCAGATAAAACAGGGGTGCAACAAAGTAAGCCCTTAAGGCTTTCGAAAGCCTGCTGGCAACTCTCAGACCAAATAAACGCCTTTGAGGGACTGGTTAAGTCAGTGAGAGGGGCAGCAACAGAAGAGAAATTCTTACAAAATCGTCGGTAATATCCTGTCATCCCAAGGAAACGCTGCAGTTCCCTCCTGGTGGCTGGTTGGGGGAACTCCCTAATCGCAGTGACTTTGGCATCTGCAGGGCGCACTTTTCCTAGACCAACTTGCTGGCCAAGGTAGAGGACACTGCCTCCAGCAAAATCACATTTGGCAAGGTTCAAAGTGAGAGATGCATTTTCCAGGCTAATGAAGACTTCTTTCAATGTAGCCATGTGGGTTGACCAGTCACTGCTATACACAACAATGTCATCCAAGGATGCTCTGCAGTTAGGGATGTTTCCCAACACTTTATTGACCAGTCTCTGAAATGTTGCAGGGGCATTGCACATGCCAAAAGGCATAACCGTATACTGCAGGAAGTGGTCAGGAGTGACAAAAGCTGAAATGTCAGATGATTGCTGTGTCAAAGGCACTTGCCAATACCCTTTTAACATATCAATGCAGTCATCGATAAGAGGTACGGGATGTGCATCTGGTACAGTGACAGAGTTCACCTTTCGGAAGTCAGTACAGAATCTTGGGCTTCCATCTGACTTCGTCTCTAGAAGACATGGTGAACTCCAAGAGCTGGAGCTTGGAACTGCGAATCCATTCTGAAGAAGATACTCAACTTCCTGTTTTATGATTTCCCTCTTTGTTGGACGAACCCGACAAGCGCGCTGTTTGATTGGTGTAGGGTTAGTCAGCACCACATCATGTTTTATGACAGTGGTTTGAGACGGGATGTCATTGAACAGAGATGGGAATCCCAATATGAGTGTTATGATATCATTGCTCTGTTCAGCAGGAAGGTGGGACAGGTATTGTGATAGTCTTGATGCATTCTCAATCATCCAGGAAGGTAAATCTCCAAAAGTTGAATCTGTTCATCTGGACGTAGCGTTTTGTGGGAGAAACGTTTCGTCACTCATCCAAGTGACTTCTTCAGTCTCAGCTGACTGCAGGTTTCCCCAAACCTTATAAACAGTACATTTGCATAATGACTGAAACCAGCCCACTGAAGGAACAATGGGCTGTGAGGTCAGTGCCAGGAGGATTGCCAGGATTTATACATCGGGGAAACCAAAACAACCTCTAGCGAAGCGGATGGCACAACACAGAAGAGCAACCTCATCAGGCCAGGACTCTGCAGTTTATTTATACCTACAGGCCAGTGGACACTCTTTCAACAATGAGGATGTACACATCCTGGACAGGGAAGAACGCTGGTTTGAGCGCGGAGTCAAGGAGGCCATTTACGTGAAAAGGGAAAGACCATCTCTGAATCGAGGAGGGGGCCTAAGGGTACATCTTTCGCCATCTTACAATGCTGTGATTGCAGCCATTCCCCAACTCTCTGTGAATGGTACTCATGGCCATTGATCAGTGTTCTTTGATCAGTGGGTTTTGGTCAGTGATTGTTGATCAATGGTCATGGGAATTTGCATAATTATGATTAAGGAACTGACCTCACAGCCCATTGTTCCTTCAGTGGGCTGGTTTCAGTCATTATGCAAATGTACTGTTTATAAGGTTTGGGGAAACCTGCAGTCAGCTGAGACTGAAGAAGTCACTTGGATGAGTGACGAAACGTTTCTCCCACAAAACGCTACGTCCAGATGAACAGATTCAACTTTTGGAGATATTGTGATAGTGTTGACAATATCGCAGAATTACCTAATCGAGCACTTTGAGGCTCAGCACCCCGTAACACCAACCCATCTTCATCTGGAGTAATCTCCACCTTGGACACGGAAGCCATCGGGGATGTAACCACTTGCTCTTGGACCACAGATGGCACAGTTGAAGGTTCATGAGAGTTGTACAGCTTCATCATGTTGACATGACACACCCGAGTAGGACGTCTGCTGTCTGGGGTCTGAATAATGTAGTTGGTCTTGCTGAGTTTTCTCTCTACAACATAAGGACCAGAGAATTTAACGGAAAGAACGTTCGACAGCCCGCTGGTCAAAGTGTCTCTTCATTTTCGCTTGTGAAGTGGCTAGTGCATTCCTTGTTAAGGAATAGGCCCTCTTTAACCTGTCGTTTAGTGTTTTGACATACTCAGGAAGGCTTTTGGTGTTGTCAACCGGATTAGCCAGCCTCTCTTTAAAAACCTTTAAAGGACCCCTCATCTCATGCCCAAACACCAGTTCACCGGGACTAAACCCCAGAGACTCTTGGGTTGCTTCACGACAGGCAAATAAAACAAGAGGAATACTTTCATCCCAGTCCCGCTGAGAACTATAACAGTGTTTCCTTAACATGGACTTCAAAGTCTGATGAAACCTCTCTAGCGCCCCCTGACTCTCAGGATGGTAAGAACTTGAGGTTATGTGTTCAATGCCTAATGTTTTCAGGGCTTGGGCAAATACTCTAGACTTAAAGTTAGTGCCTTGGTCTGTTTGCACAACCTTAGGCAGACCGAAGGTAGACAAGAATCTCAACAGCGCTTTGACAACAATCTGAGCTGTAATCCTCCATAGTGGGATTGCCTCAGGAAACCTAGTTGAAACACACATGACCGTCAACAGAAACTGGTTTCCAGTTTTAGATTTAGGTAAAGGCCCCACACAGTCAACAATCACTTTTTGAAATGGCTCCTCTACTACTGGGATAGGACAGAGAGGAGCTGGTGGGATTATTTGGTTGGGCTTGCCAGTCATTTGGCATACATGGCATGTACATGCCATGTATGCCAAATGACATGGCAGTATTGAACATCAGATTTCAGTCCTGGCCAGAAGAAATGTTTCAGAATTCTGCTGTATGTCTTGTTAACCCCCAAATGTCCTGACCATGGGTGGTCATGTGCTAAGGACAATACCTGGGTACGATAGGCAGTAGGTACAACCACCTGATAAACGGCAGACCAGTCCGCGTCTTCTGAGACCTCACTCGTCCATCTGCGCATCAGTAGACCTTCATCTGAGAAGTAAGCCAGCTTTTTCTTCTTGGCATCCTGTTGACTGAGGATAGAAGAATAACACTTGGACAGGGTTACATCATTTTTCTGTGCAGTAATGAACTCCTCTCGGGAGACCGGCAAATTCAGGATTGGTTGTGTTTTGTCAGCAGGTGGAATTTTGGCCTGACCCTTAGATCCAGAGGTAAATGTGATCACGTCACCAAAGGGATCTGACCTCATAAAGGAATCAGCCAAGTCAGGACCATACTTTTTTCATCTCAAGGGGGGATGAGTCGGACTACAGAGAGGAGGTCAACAGACTGACTGAGTGGTGTTCAGTTAATAACCTCCAACTGAACACCACGAAAACTAAAGAACTTATCTTGGAATTCAGGAAGGGCAGAGCAGACCCGGCCCCACTTTACATTCACGGGAACTGTGTGGAGAGAGGGTACACTCCATGAGGTTTCTGGGCGTGCAGATCTCTGATGATCTCTCCTGGACTGCAAATACCACGGCAGTGGTAAAAAAGGCCCAGCAGCGTCTCCACTTTCTGAGAGTGCTCAGGAGGAATAACCTGGAGGAGAGGCTGCTGGTGACATTCTACAGAGCCACCATAGAGAGCATCCTAACGTACGGCATAACAACATGGTATGCAGGGTGCTCAGCTGCAGACAGGAAAGTACTGCAGAGGGTCATCAACACAGCCCAGAAGATCACTGGCTGCTCTCTGCCCAGCCTGGAGGTCATTGCAAACTCTCGGTACCTCAGCAGAGCTGGCAATATCATCAAGGACCATTCTCACCCCAGCAATCAACTGTTTGAACTATTACCGTCAGGCCAACGGTACAGGTCACATAAAACCAGGACAGATTCAGGGATAGCTTCTTTCCCAGAGCTATCACCGTAGTAAATAAGCACAAAAACAATTGAACCTGCTTAGCTATATCATACTGTCACTGTCATTATATTATGCTGCTATTCATACTGTCATTATATTAATGCTGCTATCCTGTATATATATCGTACTTACTATTGTTTGAGTACTTACGATAGTTTTATTGTACCTTTTATATTTTACATTTATATTTATTATTGTATTTTGCACCAAGGGAGTGGCACTCCAATTTCGTTGTACCCTGTACAATGACAATAAAGGCTATTCTATTCTATTGTCTGGGCCCTTGTAACTACACAAGCTGGAAAAATGGCAGGCTGGTCTTGGGCTGAGTCAGCGTCTAGCCCTCTGATGCATAGTGGTCACTGGAGTGGACAGCTACTAAAACATACATATCTCTTTAATGCATTGGTTTCTATGGTGGAACTGCATATTAGCCTCTAGAGTGCTCTCTGCTGCCATGCTCCATTGAGGTCAATTCAGTGTTCAGTTAGTGCAACTGCAAGTAAATTTCCTCTGAATCAAAGATGGCAGACAAACTGTCACCCCTGCCGACCACTGCTGGCATATCCTGTCGATCCTTCTATGCTAAAAAGAGCCCAACAGGTAAAAAAAATATGATGATATGCAGTAACACCTAGGGAAGGATATTATCTGTTTGGAATAAGAAATTGTTATGTCAAATATGTAGAAAACTACGATTAGCCATGTGTCCAATGAAGTGGACATCATGCATTACCCACTATATTTTTTTAACATAAGTCATAAATTGCTTCACTGCTTCTTGGGACTATTTTGGTTATAAGTAAGCGTATAATTGTTAAATTTATAAGCTACTCATTTAAAATATATATTTTTGTGCAGATCAGCTGTAGTTTGAGTTACTATAATAATTATTTTAAATTATTTTATCATATTTTGTAGACTTAAAATGCAGCAAAGAATAAGGCAGCGTACAGAATAGTCCAGGAAATTCCATCCAGCTCCAGTGATGATGATTTCATTGATGAGTGCAGTGATGGTGAGTCCAGTGATAAGTCCAGTGATAAGTCCAGGGAGTGAAGGTATGGGTGAGAGCAGGAACCTCAGGCTATATGACAGGCTATATGGTTCGACAGTTCTGTCATCCACATGGTCTCGTCCTGTGCTGGCCAATCCCCTGAAGATGTTGCCAAGAGATGGGTCAAGAAGGAAAAAAAGATGATGATGATCCAAAAGCCCTTCTCTGTGGCCCTTTACAATCAACACATGGGTGGGGTTGATCTTGTTGACCAATGTCTGGCAATGTACCCCCACAGATGTCGAAACAAGAGGTGGTACAGCCGAGTGTTTTTCCATTTTTTGGATGTGACCGACAGAGGTCCTGTCGTTATAGAACTGTGTAGACTCAAAAATGTTTCTCTTGTTGGAGATAGTTTGCCATATTCAGGTGTAGGATTCACAGCTAGGACTGTTGACTGGTTTTGTTATTTACGCCCAAACATTGGGGCTATATGAGTTGAAAGTTCCAAAAAATTGCTGAGATGTTTTTCAAAGGATACAAGCAAACAAGTGTTTGTATATTTAGAATAGAACACAAGGTAATTCATTTTTACAGTAAATTCACAGTATTTCATGCTAAGTGCTCGGGCGCATGTAGTCCACTGGAGTGGACAAGTTTATAACTTTATAAAAAAACATATTTTTGGGAAAAAAAGAGTTGAACATTTTTTTTCATGTCCTGAGAAGAATAAAAGCACTTAAGAAAAAAATCTTGACCAAGGCTTTCATAATTCATGCATCAGAGGGCTAGACTCAGCTCGGGTCTGTCTAACACTTCAGGAACGGGCATGACCGTGCCTCCAGCAAGGTCATTACCTAGGATGAAGTCAATACCTGGGATAGGCAATGCAGAATGAATAGCCACTTTAACAATCCCACTGACTAAGGAAGACTAAATGTGAATAGTGTCCAAAGGGGCAGATACAAATCCGAGTTCTACTCCCTGGACAAGGACACTAGACTGGCAAAATGACTCCTCTGAAAACGGTAAGATGTTTTCTCTAATGATGGACTGAGAGGCCCCTGGATCTCTCAGTATTTTTACTAGCTGATGATCTTTTGGATTCCCAGTAAGTGAAACTACACCCTCGAGAATGAATGGTTTGAAACAGGGATCAGGGTGGTTATTGTTCAGTTGAAATGCCCTCCCATTCTCTGTAGCTTTAATCAATCCCACCCCTTTGTGTTGTGAGGATAGATGCTGTTTACGCTTTAATGCCTGACAATCTGCAATGAGATGACCCTTTTTGTGGCAATAAAAGCATTCACGCTCACCATGGGGAGGTGAAGGTAGTCTCACTGGCCTCGCAGCAGAGCGACTAGACTCAAGCCGTGCTGATCGCAAGGCTGTGGACCTATCTGGATGGGAAATAGGGGTAAAAGTGTTCTTATGTGTTAACACAAACTCATCGGCCAACACAGCTGCTTTTGACATTGACGTCAACTTCCGTTCATTTAAGAACATTATGACTCTCTCAGGTAATGAATTTTTAAAATCCTCCAGTAGCATTAACTCGCGCAGAGACTCATAATCATCCCCAACTTCATTAGCAGCACACCACTTATCAAAAAGAGCCCCTTTTTCATGTGCAAACTCAACATATGTTTGACTGCTGGACTTCTTGTGGTTCCTAAATTTCTGCCTGTAGGCCTCAGGTACCAGTTCATAGGCACGTATAATTGTTTCCTTCAACACTTCATATTTCATGCTCTGCTCTAGTGAAAGTGAAGCTACTACCTCCTGAGCTTTGCCCACTAATTTACACTGAAGTAAAATAGGCCACATGTCTCTTGGCCAGTTCAGTGCAGTAGCTACCTTTTCAAAAGCGTTGAAATATAAATCTACCTCAGTCTCACGAAAGGTAGGTACCAGAGCAATATTTTTGCTAACATCGAAACTTTTTGGGGAGACTTTTGGGATTTCTTTAGTGGCAGGTGTTTCCTGCCCTGATGACACCTTCAGTGCTTCCACTTCAAGCTGCTTTATCCTGATTTCTTTTTCAGCTTCTATCTCAAGCCTACGGATCTCCAGCCGGAGATCAAAATCTGCTTTACGCACCTTATCCTTCTCCTGTGCCTCCAACTGTAAGTGTAATAAACGAACCTTAAGCTTTGCATCACCGCTAGATGTCTGGGATTCTGGAGAGAAAGGCTTAAAGCGAGGCAGAGTTTGGGGAGCCGCATCTGACTTAACTTTGGCACCCGGAGGTGTAGCAAGTAGAGCTTGCTCTTCAGTTCTCTCTGGAGAAGCTGGATTAGCAGAGGCTCCAGGGGAAGCTAAGGGATCCTGAGAAGGTACCTCAGTTGTAGCAGGGCTAATTAAAATACCCAACCCGATTAACCCCTCCAACAAAGCCTGCTTAATATCCTTCTTCACTCCATATTTTGGTACGGAAAGTTTATACTGGGCAGCAATACTTAACAAGTCGTCTTTGCGACACAAGTCAATTTTTTCAACGCTAGGTTGATTAACAAAATCAAGCAGGTCAAAACTCATCTTTGACTGCAACCATGAAACGTAGACACCCTAAAACCACGACACCCTTTCATTAATTTAGGTTGTCCTCAGCATAATGAGAACCTGGACGAGCCCTCATTTGTGTTACGTTCCCCCCCCCCCCCCCCGCCTCCACCATGGTGGAGGCAAAGGTAGGAAGGAGACAGCAACACCGGACAACCACAATCAATGAAGGAGGAGGACAACAGGTCAGTTGAATCAGGCAGGATTTATTGGTTGCTTGCCTTGATAGTCAAACTTAACAACAGAAAAAGGTGGGGGGAGGAGGACTGGGCGGTTGAGCCAAATCAAAGAAAGTAATAACACAAAAAGAGGTCGATAGCTTCCAGGGCCTAACTAAAACAAAAATGCAAAGCAAAAAGGCCTACCTAGCTGCTCGACAAAAGGTCAGTGAAAACATACAAACGTGGCGTCAACCGCATAACCTAGTGTGTCTAACAGTTTAAAACTACAACCAGTGTACAGGGTACCCCAGCTTACATGTCCAGCCTCCCACCACACACAATACAAAGAAGCCTGTTCACAAATGTTTATCATAAAGCAGAAGCCAGCAGCCCCCAGCTGGCCAGGGAGCTGCTCATTTGTAGTGATCCTCGGAGAGTGATTGGCCAACTGTGCCCAGACTTTTTTTTTCTACTATAACAGGGTATTTTATTCTATTTTGTTGGTACTTTATTCAATGGTATATAGTATTTTATTCTTGTCTTATAGTATGTTATTCTTTTTTATCTTAACCTATTCTATTGTGTTTTTTTTAACCTTTACTGCTCTTAAACTCAGTAGCAGTTTTTGATACGGGCGACATGGGCGGTTGCCCGGGGCGGCATCGTGGTGGGGGGCGGCATCACGGGGATTGGCAAAAAAAAAAATTTACTCGTACTCATGCTGCCCCGACATCATGCCAGCGCAGTTTGGGGATGGCATGGGCACCAATCGCTTTTCTATCGCCCATTTGCTGGGAGTAAGGGCGCCCTCCGTTTGCGAGGTGCGCCTGCTGCTTGAGGCACAGGGAGGAGAGGGCGGGGCGGCGGGGGATTCTCTGGCTGGCTGGAGCAGCATCTAATAACCAATTCGCAAAATAAAACAAAATAAAAACAAACCAACAAACACGAAAACACCAGACATTATGATACAGACTTATAATTTGCACCGATGTTTTTTCGAAATTCTATATGCGAAAAGTGAGTGCGAGAGCCCTCGGTGCGCCTGCTCGCTGCTGAAGTCAAAGTAAACTTTATTGTCATCTCCGCTACATACAGTACAGTATAGTATAGAGTATAGAGAGACGAGAGGACAAGGCTTCAGTTACAGCAGTGCAAGTAAACAAACAATAAATATAAGAAGAGTAAGAAAATAAATATACACTTTAGGACGAGGGGTAAAGGGATCAATAACAATTTAAAATGTATAATTTACAGTTTGATGATTTAAAGTCTCACACACAACCTGTCGAAAGGGGAGGAGCCCCGGCTGCTTCCAAATAGAGCACATTTCATTCATAATGTTGTAAATTCAAGCCCATTGTGTATTCATGATTTGAATCCTGGGTTGTGCGAAATCCCAGAAATAAACCCTAGACAAAGTGAATCTGTGAACTAAGGTGTAGGTCTATTAGGTTATGTTGTGGTGATCCTCGGGCTGGGGGCTAGGTGTTCATACTGGAGTGCAAAATTAAAACCAATGGAAGATGGACAAGAAAAGTTCAAAGCCATCAGGTGCTCAGTTTAGAAAAAAGAGAAAAGAAGAGGAGGAGAAACGAGCAAAAGATACAGGTAAGCAGATGTGTCATTGGATAATGGCAGGACATCCTGAAACAATCAGAATCATAATCAGAATACTTTATTAATCCCTAAGGAAATTATGTGGGTTACAGTTGCTCCAAGAAGAAATTGTAAAAATAGTAACATTAACAGACTAAACTCCAAACAATACATTATGTTACAGATTTTACACATTTAAGAAATAGCACTAATATATACAGGTCACTCAATTATAAATATCAAGAATTAACAGAGGTGATTATAAATAACTATCAAGAAAATTGACAAGAATATTAGAGAGTAGAAAAGAGTGTGTGTAAAAAGGGTGTAACTATTGCAGTGTTCACAGTGTGTTAGATGGAGGAGTTGTACAGGGAGATGGCCACGGGCAGGAATGATTTCCTGTGTCGTTCAGTGGTGCATTATGGGTAATCTCAGTCTCTCACTGAACATCCTCCTGTGGCTAGCCAGCATATCATGGAGTGGGTGGGAGGTATTATCCAGCATTGTCTTTATCTTGGACAACATTCCCCTCTCAGACACCACCCTAACGGAGTCCAGCTCCATCCCCACAACATTACTGGCCTTGTGGATCAGTTAATTTAGTCTGTTGGCATCTGTGACCCTCAATCTGCTGCCCCAGCATGCAACAGCATAGAGGATAGCACTGACCACAACAGAGATACAACAGGATAACATTAATTAGTAGGGATAGTGAAAATGTCTGTTTACGTTTGTTAGCCACTTGGCTATGATAGTAGACAGTAGGCACTGATGTAGCTGACTGAATCTTTTGGACTGTGTTCAGCACAATATTAATTAGTCATTGTCAATTCTGGATTTGTCCTGTTCTCATTGTATGACGAATTATGATGGCTGTTTGGTAGCCATTTGCATGCTATGCATCGTCTCTCTCTCTTCATATATGTGTATGGTTCCAACAACAGTTTTATGTTTTACAATCCTTAATGTGTGTGTGTGTGTGTGTGTGTGTGTGTGTGTGTGTGTGTTTTTTGGGGGGGGAGGCGCCAGAGGGAGTGTTCGCCCAGGGCACCAAACAGGCTAGGACCGCCACTGCTTAAACTTGTACTCTCCCCCTTGTTTTTGAATCTTTTAAACCAATAAAAAGATGTGAATAACAATAAGAATAACCCCAGACCTTTACCTTTATTGTTTTTCCAAAAGTTAAAAAGTCCACAATGTAGGTTTTAAGTGCAGGAAATTTTATTAAAGGAATTTAGTAAAGCTAAACCAAAATCAAATAATGAAAATCACAAAAAATATTGAACTAAATGAAACTTTACTCATCTAAGAAACTCTGAGTTTTATCTTATTTTTGGTGAGGAGAAGTTGAAGGAAAGATAATATAGCCAGGCCTAGAGATGCGTTTATCCCTGTGTTCAAATCAGCTGGGTCTCACTGCTCTCACGACACACTCCACACAGGAATCATCAGTAACACATAACTAAAGACAGGTTTGTGCTGCCTGGCAACAAGGCCAACTTGAAAAGCTGGAATCTTCCATCTGAGTAGCCACAGCAACATTTTGGTGATTAAAGCAATCATGTAGTGGTTTTTGGTGACGCTGTTTTCAACCAGTCTGACCCAGTGATAGCCAGCAACCACTCGGCAAACAATGGGAGAATGCACATTTTGTTGCTAGTGAAATTAGGTTGCCAGTGGGTTGTCAACCCTTTTCTAGGCCTGTATAATTGAAACCATAGAGTACTAAGCACTATTTGACAACCAGTGCTGGGGTTATTACTAGTGGTGCAATGGATCACGGTTGATCCGTAATCCGAACCGATCCCACTCCCCGGTTCGGGACGCACGTGATCCGAAGATTCGAAAAAGAAGGAAAAAAAGTATGTGTATGAAGCGCGTGGTCAGTCTGTCAAGCGATAGTTATGGCCAGCGCTAGCGGTCCAAGGGGAGCAGCACAGGAGTTTGCGGCATTTAAGCAGCCCTTTGCTCCCCAATGCGATCGGGCTAAAGCTATTAAAAAAAGCTACTGGGGTGTTTAGCTGCAGATGGGAGGCCGTATTCCCTTGTACAAAACAAGGGGTTTAAACTATGATGAACGTGCTTGAGCCACGCTATGATATGCCGTTGCGCGTCCACTTCAGTGACAAGATCGTACCCAGGCATGTATGAGCAGGAAAAGTTTAAAGTTACGGCTAAACTGTCCCAGGCATCTTCTGTTGCCCAACAACAAATGGGTGGACCTCCAGGTCAACGGAAAGCTACGTGACCGTGACCGTTCATTACATCACAGCGGAGACAAAGCACTGTACTGCCCTATACTGCACCTTAATTTGTTTTTATATAATAATAATATACACACACACACACACACACACACACACACATACATACATACACACACACACACACATATATATATATATATATATATATAAAATAATGAGTCTTGAGTTGAATGTTTTTAATAGACAAAAATACTTAAATAAGTTAAAAAATTTTGTCTATGTGTATATATATATATATATATATATATATACACATACATACATATACATACATATACATACACATAGACAAAATTTTTTAACTTATTTAAGTATTTTTGTCTATTAAAAACATTCAACTCAAGACTCATTATTTTATATATATATATATATATATATATATATATATATATATATATATATATATATGTATATATATATATATGTATATATATATGTATGTATATATATATATGTATGTATATATGTGTATGTATATATATATGTATATATATGTATGTATGTATGTATATATATATATATATATATATATATATATATATATATATATATATATATATGTATGTATGTATATGTGTGTGTATATATATATATATATATATATATATATATATATATAAAATAATGAGTCTTGAGTTGAATGTTTTTAATAGACAAAAATACTTAAATAAGTTAAAAAATTTTGTCTTTCTTTTTTTGCTGATCCGAAAATTGATCCGATCCATGACTTAAAACCGTGATCCGATCTGAACCATGAGATTTTTGATCTGTTGCACCACTAGTTATTACTCAAGAAATGTAATTTATTATTATTTGTTAAATGTCTTAAAATTAATGTAGCACATTATTGATGGAGAAAGTAATTTGGTAAACCACTTGGTACATTAAAGAGAGATTTCTTTCTTCTATAGTATGTTGACCTCACAGGAGCCAGGCTGCAGTATTTGTAGAGTCACAATTAGCTTCACAGCTTTTCTAAACCAGGGGTAGAACATAGCATAAATCAAAGGATTTAGACAGGAGTTAAAATAATACAGATAGATCACAATGGATGCAGACGAGCTGTTGAGCAACTTGTATCCAAAAAGTGAAACAATGTAATATGGGCAGAAACATAATAGAAACACAAGAACAAGAACACCCAGAGTCCTGGCAGCTTTTAACTCTGATTTCTTTGCTGTTAGAGTCACTGAGAGCTGCAGTGTGACAGCTGTAACATGAGAGCGCATGGCACGGGCCTGAGACACAGCCACCACAAATACTCTCATATACAAAATTACAATGACAGTAACTGGAGCAATAAAAGTCACAACAATGTCAGTGGTTCCTACAATGTAGTCTATGACAAATACACATTCTCCATAACAGGAAGTATGTTGCTCTCGTTGAAGCAGGTCGTCCTTTATAAATAGTATGTTGTAAAAAACAGAGCAGAGCCAACACAGACAGACGCAAAGTTTCACTCTTTTTTCAGTGATTCTGGTGGGGTAATGCAGAGGGTCACAAATAGCCACATAGCGGTCGACTGATATCAGCACCATAATGCCCACTGAGGCAGAGGTAATAATGAAGCATATATAATTATATATTAAACATGTGAGCTGACCAAGAAACCAACAAGCTGTGTCTCGTAGGATTTTTGCCGGCATCATCAACAGACCAATGAGAAAGTCTGAGACAGCCAGAGAGAGGAGGAGGATGTTAGTGGGTGTGTGGAGCTGTCTGAAAGAAGAGAGAGAAATATCAACAAGTCATTATTTCTATACTGAAACAATCCAAACAAACTAAATATTTACAGCTGTCTAAAGTGTAGACAGTTGCAAAGGTACTGAAGTTGTAGAAGATACTATCTACAGGTTTGCCCATCATTGTTCAAAATTAGTTTAGCAATTAAAATGCAAGTATATTGTACACAAAAATCATAAATTAATAACTTGAACTTAGTCAGACTTGACTAAATTTAGTGAAACTACAGCTGCGGTTTTTCAAAAAGAGTGAATCTCTGCCTGAAATGGGAGACTGCGATGATGACGAGGAGGTTGAGAGCCGCAGTTAGCAGTGACACTGAGAACACAACAATATAATGGAACAAAACTTGTGATAGAGGAGTTGTAGGCTTTTTGCAGGAGGTGTTGAAGAGTTGTGGAAAGCAGAGCTCTGCTCCGCCCTGGTTATCCATCTCCACAGACCTGCAGAGAGCTGCAGCTCTGGTCGGTGTTGTGACCAGAATTAGTAATATAACTGATCCCCACACTTTCTCTCAACTCCTCCCCCCTTCCCTTCGTCTTGGCCAATAGCTTCACTATTTTCTTCCTGTAGTCCTGCCTCTCTCTTTTCTACCCTCCTTTCAGGTAAGTTGTACTTGTGTTTCTTTTATTGTGTCCTAACCTCTCTCTTTACCCATTCTAGGCCTCTATATTTGAGGCCATACAGTACTAAGCACTATTTGACAACCAGTGTTCGGGTCATTACAAGAAATGTAATTTATCACATATACTTTTAAATGTTTTAAAAGTAATGGCGTATGGTACTTAATTACTAGCTGGAGAAAGTAATTTGGTACAGCTACCACTTGTTACATTACATTCTCATTATTCTCATCATTAATGAACTGAAATGCGTCGTCAAATAATTACAAATAACAAAATAAATCTATATGCTAAAGACCCACACACCAACAAAAATCCTTTAAAATGATTTGCCCCTGTGATTCTACTTTTAAAAATGTGAACAGGCAGAAATGGCGGTTACAACCCTGATTGCTCATCACTGCTTTTGTTACATGATGAAGATCAATCCATTCAGCTTTAACATTACTCTGGGTTCTTGGCTAGCTTTGTGTTAGCATGCTGTCTGTCCAAAAACTTGCAAAGAGCCAGAGTGTCACGTCGGGTGTGGCAGACGTGTGGAGTAGTAGGGAGGACCCAAGATGCGGCAGCTCTGGTGCAGGTGAGTTTATTTAACAGAAGGAAATACAAACAGCGGTGGCGAGGGTGAACTAGAAACTAAGAAAACCTAAACTGAAAAAACTAACAGAAACTAACCGGAAACAGATATGCAGGGAGGCACAGGGAAATCCATAGGAAGACGGAGAGACGTAGGGAGACCGAGGGAAACAACACAGACGAAGCAGCAACTACAAAGACAGAAGACGTGACTTAAATACACACAGAGAAACACAGGGAGATTACACACAGGTGGTGGACACAGCTGGGAGTAATTAACAAGACGAGACAAGAGGTAAAACCGAACACATTCACATGAGACGCAGACCTTCACAATAAAACAGGAAACAAGAGATCACTACACAAGGATGCAGACAGGACACTGAAAGACAGACAGAATAAAACACATGGAACCTGAACTAAACATGAGGGCGAGATAACAAAACCTAAACCAGAAGTAATAATCATCATTATAATCATTAACAGCACTACAAGAGAATACGAGAACAAACCATAACATAATAAACCCAAAATACTGGGTCCAACGGACCCAGAACCATGACACAGAGTTCTGTTGGCAGTATAATCTGGTTTCTGCCTTGGATGCACTTTCCAATTTCCTATCACTCTCTCTTCCTTTTGTCCAATAAAATTGAAAGTAATGTCCATATCTCCACTTGTCAAAGGCTGAAGATCACTCCGCCATTTTCCTTCTTCAGCCACATAAAATGAAATCAGATAATGGTAGCAGAGGTAGAAAAAAAAATCATCTTTGTTTGTTTTTATCTTTCTATCCACCCGGCATGCAGATAACTGAAGAACCTTTATAACGCGACTAATGAAATAACTGTGACTGTAATGCAATTACTGAATTTAGTACAGCAACGTGTTAAATCACAGCACTAGTGAAAAATAAAATGTAATTACCATAACATGTTACTTTGTAACGTTTTACTCAACACTGTTCACAGCAACACTTACCCTTATAATGTTTTTATGTAAGGTAGAAAAACCATACCAGCAAAATCTTTAAAACAAAACTAAAAACAACAACAACAAACACTATAAAAGTTTGGTGACTTTGTTCCAAAGCATGGTGTTAGATTCGATTGTTTTTTTCTTGTTCTCCTACAGATTTCAATTTATGATTGACACTTAATAGGAACATTTATTAACATATATCCATATATTATAATAGCACATGTCTCTGAAATGAGACAGCTTAAAAATGGAAACACGTCTTTTGGGGGGATGAATCCAAACTTGAACATTTTTGGTTTGGAGTGTTGACAGAATAGCCCCTTTTTCCAGGTCAACTCGGCGCGGTTCGCCACGGTTTTCAGGGTTTTCCATTAGGTCATAGTACCTGCTCATTCGGGGTTCCAAGCGATCCAAGCAGGTACTAAAATGTGATGTCGTCAGACTGCATGCCACTGATTGGCTGGTAAGTAGCATCACTCAGTGAGTCATGAGTGTGTCTCATTCGCAAAAATTAAAAACGCCACTTTTGAAACCTGGCAACATGACTACAAAAATACAACACCGTGGTCCCTGAGTCTAATGAAACGCCACAGACTGAGCAGCAGGTATATTCTTGCCTTGACGTCCACCTTTTTTTGTAGCATTTGTGTTGCATATTAATTATGACACAGGGTGCTCGGATGCGCTGCTATTATAACAACCACGCAGGTTAGGTTGTACTGGATTGTAATGGAAAACCAGTCAATCCGAGGCGATCAGTGGTTAGTCAATCCGAGGTAAGTACTAATGGAAAAGGGGCTTATGTATGGAAGAGGTCAAGAGGGAGGTACAACAGTACAACTTTAGAAAGATCTTTACAACATGGTGGAGGTGCCATGGTGTCATGGTTTTGTACTGCATTGCAAAAAGTGGTGCTGGTGCTTTCATACCCTCCACAACATTTGAACCATTACAATGTTGCAATAGACAAAAACAGGCCAAACTATGAAAGCTATAGTGTTTACAGTTATTTTTTGTTGTTTTAACATAGGAAAAATACAATTATCCGTTACTCTTTTACTCTTTTTTTTTTAGTTAGAAATATGACCTAAAACACGATTAGCTAGCAGCTAATTCCTGCTGCCACAGTTGTATTCTGTTTCTGACAATATTTCAGGCAGTATGTGAAGAACACATTTCAACAGACAATGATATCATTTACAAAAAGAAAAAAAGACATAAGATAAGATAAGATAACTCTTTATTGTCATTGCACAGTCATACATAGTACAGTAGTACAATGAAATTGGAAAACTGTCCTACGTCGGCACTACATATAACACAACACGACACGATATGACACATCACAACAGTTGATTACAACATGAAAACAGTTTCTGAATATCGTGACCATTTAATGGTTATATTTGAATAAAAAACAAACAAACGAAAAAAACACTTCCCTTTTATTTCTATGGCATCAATAATAGTGGCCTCAACGGGAGCATACAGCCCCTTTCCGCTGTTTCCCTCGCTTAATTGCAGAATCAGACAAAAATACAGAATTACTTCAAAAAATGATTACAGAAACTGTCATTGAACTGGACAAACATAAATATCCTGGATATGTAATAATTTCCAATTTTTAGAATATGCCTAATAAGATGAACAATACATCTTATTCTCCTTGTTCTCTTAAAGAGACAGAAAGGGTTTTAACATCTGCTTGTTCAGTTTTTATCATAAACATCTTTTTGGAAAGATCTCTTTACAGTATGCTGACCTCACAGGAGCCAGGCTGCAGTATCTGTAGAGTGACAACTAATTTCACAGCTTTTCTAAACCAGGGGTAGAACATAGCATAAATCAAAGGATTTAGACAGGAGTTAAAATAATACAGGTAGATCACAATAGATGCAGATGAGCTGTTGAACAACTCGTTTCCTAAAAGTGAAACAATGTAATATGGGCAGAAACATAATAGAAACACAAGAACAAGAACACCCAGAGTCCTGGCAGCTTTTAACTCTGATTTCTTTGCTGTTAGAGTCACTGAGAGCTGCAGTGTGACAGCTGTAACATGAGAGCGCATGGCACGGGCCTGAGACACAGCCACCACAAATACTCTCATATACAAAATTACAATGACAGTAACTGGAGCAATAAAAGTCACAACAATGTCAGTGGTTCCTACAATGTAGTCTATGACAAATACACATTCTCCATAACAGGAAGTATGTTGCTCTCGTTGAAGCAGGTCGTCCTTTATAAATAGTATGTTGTAAAAAACAGAGCAGAGCCAACACAGACAGACGCAAAGTTTCACTCTTCTGTCAGTGATTCTGGTGGGGTAATGCAGAGGGTCACAAATAGCCACATAGCGGTCGACTGATATCAGCACCATAATGCCCACTGAGGCAGAGGTAATAATGAAGCATATATAATTATATATTAAACATGTGAGCTGACCAAGAAACCAACAAGCTGTGTCTCGTAGGATTTTTGCCGGCATCAACAACAGACCAATGAGAAAGTCTGAGACAGCCAGAGAGAGGAGGAGGATGTTAGTGGGTGTGTGGAGCTGTCTGAAAGAAGAGAGAGAAATATCAACAAGTCATTATTATGTGTCTATACTGAAACAATCTAAACAAAAAATTATATTACAGCTGTCCTATCCTAAAGTGTAGACAGTTGCAAGGGTAGTAGAGGATAGAATCTATAGATACATAATTATTATTATTATGTAATAGCAGTGGAGTACATTATTGTCTGATAATAGTCTACCCATAAGATATAAATTAACTTAAATTTTGTTGTAATTAGTAGTAGAGTTGTAGTTGTAGTAGCAGTAAAGCCACAGCAGAAGTTTAAAAAAGTGAATCTCTGCCTGAAGTGGGAGACTGAAACAATGACGAGCAGGTTTAGAGCCACAGTTAGCAGAGAGACTGAATACACCACAACGTAAGGGAGCAAAACTTGAGACAGGGATGTTTTAGGCTTCTTGCAGGAGATGTTGAAGAGTTGTGGAAAGCAGAGCTCTGCTTCGTCCTGGGTCTCCATCTTCAAACACCTGCAGAGAGCTGCAGCTCTGGCAGCAATGTGAGCAGAATATAACTGATCCTCACACCTTCTCTAAACTCCTCCCCTCATCATTCTCTCAGCGTCTGTTGAACATTAATGCCCCCTTCACTGCACACTGAATCCAGGCTGACCACCATACCTATTGTATTAATCTGACTAATACTTACTGACCACATCTAGCCCAATGTTCTTAGGGTTATGTTAGTTTCTGAAAATGGTACATCCCAGTAATATTAGCTAACTAAAAAAGCTGCCTTTTTTGTAAACTAATGTGCTTTTCAAAATAAAGCAGTACCAAGCCCTGTTTACACAGTCTTAGAGTAATGGCTGTAACCCTACCTGGTTGAATAAGATCATCTGTTACAAACACACTGCTGTAGAAAATACAACACGTCCATGAATCACAGACAAGGAGTTTTACTCTTTCTGAGACTCAAGTGGGATAATGCAGAGGTTCACAAATAGAAACACTCATATTTTAGCACCATGTCTGCTGCAGAAATTCCCCAGACTTGCCTGCTTAGGTCCCATTCGGAAGCCCTGTGGACAGGCTACTCAGGACCTACATGTGCACATTGGCACATTATTGCCAATAGGGTGTGGACTAGAATGTTGCACAAAAAAAGCCACTCTTAACCACTCCCTTAATCACAAGGGGTCACTGCATAGTTGATTTGGCTTTTAAGGCAGATGACCTTCCTGACATAACTGCAAATGGATTTATGTTGCCTCTCAAGCTTGAACCAGGGATCTTTTTCTTGACAGTCTTAAAATGTAAATCACTAAACTAGGGAGCAACTAGCCTTCAAAAAGTAAAAATAAAAGTTAGTCTCACTTGGACTGTAGCTTTACTGTGTAAGCCCACACAATGTGCTTACACATGGCCCACATACTGCAAAGAATGACGGCCCTTTGGTGGCCTAGATCAGGTTTGCCAGAGGTAATCCACACATGGGCCAGCACAGGACCACCAGTGTGTCTGAAACTGGCCTTGTGCTGGCCCATGTGTGGGCCACCTCTGGCAAACCAGGTCTGGGCCACCAAAGGGCCGTCATTCTTTGCAGTATGTGGGCCATGTGTAAGCACATTGTGTGGGCCTGATCCGGGCCATACCAATTTTGCTGTGTGGGTGTGTGTGTGTGGTCGTGTATTACTTATTGTTGTGGGGACACAACTTTCTTTACACACTCACATTGTGAGGTCTCGCCTACTTTATGGAGACAAATTGCAAGGTAAATCACCAATTTTAGGGTGAAGGCTTGAGTCAGGGTTAGGGTAAGGTTCAGGCAGGGACTTGTGATGGGTAGAGTCAGGATAAGTCTCCAGGAAATGAATGTAAGTTAATGTAATGTCCCCAAAAGTAATGGAAACACAACACGTGTGTGTGTGTGTGTGTGTGTGCATGCGCGCGCGTACATGGGGTTAGGGTCAAATGTTGGATGTATTTTGGTGTTTTATTGTTCTGTGAAATGTTTACATTGTTTATTTGTTGTTTATTTATTTGTTCATCCTTGTTGTACTAATACAACTTATTATAGAATAACTTGGCATTTTGCTACCCTTGTCGCACAGTGTTGCCTTGAGGCAACAAACCAATATCTTTTTTGGGGGGGGCAGGGTGTCAAATTTTATGATTGATATATTATTAGTGACCCTAAAGCTCCCCCGAAATAGGGAGAAATATTTTTTTCCCCCAAAATTACTGTGTTTTTTATTCGTTTGTTTTTTCCTCACCTTTCTCTCCTTTTAGATTACTTAAACGATATTTTCACAGATGGAAAAATATGGCACATGGTAAATGATATAGTAATTTATTTTAACAACACCACACTGGAAAAATGTGAAAAAGATATAATATTTTTTCTTTATTCATGCTGTAATTCATTTTGTTCTGCTGAATTCTGGTGTGTGTGGTGCCTTCTCCAGTAGAGGCCAGTAATGACGCATCAGAGATTTTGTTTTCCCAGGAAAAGACTGTCAATCTATTCTTAAAGCAACCAAATGTCTTGATACAGTATTCTCCCATTAAACTTCACCTGCATATTTTTTATGTGTGTGTAATTTTCAGATTGAAAATAGGATCTCAATCATGACCAGCATTTAAACCGGAGGCAGCAGAATGACTGGTTAATTACAAACTCAAATCCCTGAAAGTGTGTAAAAAAAAAACAAACAAACAAAAAAAACACCAAAAAAAACGCAGATGGAATTATTTGCACATCTCATGAACCAATATTGTATTTGTAATAGAACACAAAAAAAATACAGAATACATCAAATGTAAAATCTGAATTCTGCACTTTAAATACATCTTGTATATTTGATTCAGAATCCACTGCGGTGGTGTATAGAGGCAACATTACAAAAAAATAATGCATCATTGTCCAAAACCTTGGGGACCTAACTGTAGGTCATTTAACACATGAAAGAGTTGATTTATGCAACTGCAACTTTCCTGGATAAAATTTAGGTTAGACCATGCAATAATCTCTCTTACTGTTCAAATAATCCTTTAGTGCAGTAAAGTACAGTCCTCCTTGTCATCAATATTGAGATGGCTGTAGCTCAGGAGGTTGAGCAGATCATCTACTAATCAGAAGGTTAGTGGTTTTGTCCTCTGTCTGCTCCTGCTTAAATAGCCTTGGGCAATTTACTAAACTCAGTCGCTCGTGATGTGTTTGTTGGAGTTTGAAAGCACTTGAGACATGTGTAAATGTCCTTCGAGTGATCAGTCCATTTACCATTAATCATCAGATTAGTCTACATTACAAAAACAGGTTGCTAAAAAGGGTGCTAAAAGAATAAATGAAATAAATGAAACTGAGGATGGCCCAAGATATCACTGTATCACTGTAGATATCACATATTTTAAGATTTGGGAGTTTATAATGTTCTTGTACTCTATAAATTCAAAAAGTAACAAGAATTGTTTTAAGTGGTTTCTGCTCTTATTTTAGGTTATCCTCTTTACACAAGCAAAATATGTGATGTTGACTGTACCATCCAGAGACAACATTAAATACCATTTCATTTACTCAAATGCTTCTTATAGAACTTATATACTGAAGTAAAATCATAGACATAAAACTTATATTCACTTTCAGTCCATATTTAAAAGCCTGATGCAGTCACTGTATTTCCTTTTTAAGTAAAAGTTTAATTAAATGTTAAAGAATATAGATAAAGTAAAAACATATCAATACTTATGATACCATGTGTACACATTTTGATCAATTCAAAGGCACTCTTTTGGAGATAGCATTCCAAGTTTCTACTAGACGAGATCCACACAAGAGGAAAAATGTCTGTCATGAAGTGTTGATTTTGTGGGGTATAGACCCGATCAAAATGCACTAACTAGTCTCAATATATGAGATGTGATTAAAATAATTAAAAGCATAATACATGCCTGCACACACCAGGATGACTGGTCACCCTAAGTGCAGCATTAAACTTCTACTACGGATATTTTGTAGAGTCGGATCTTATTATTTCTGCATTTTGCTGACTTCGCAGTACAGCAAAATGCAGCAGTACATGTACCATAAATGTCAAAAATAAGCAATCAGTTTATTTGTTATAAGATGAAGTCAACAAAAAGGTTGTTTTATTGTTTTTGGTTAAGATTAAGATTTTTTATTAAAAGCTGAACCTGAAAACAATTGTTTAAATGCTTTGATCTGTTTACAGAATACTTACCTCACAGGAGCCAGGCTGCAGTATCTGTAGAGTGACAACTAGTTTCACAGCTTTTCTAAACCAGGGGTAGAACATAGCATAGATCAAAGGGTTTAGACATGAGTTTAAACCAAACAGATAGGCCACAAAAGAAGCAGATGAACTATTGATGAATTCTTCTCCTACAAGAGAAACACAGTAATAAGGGCAGAAACACATTAGAAACACAAGAACAAGAACACCCAGAGTCCTGGCTGCTTTTAGTTCAGACTTTTTTGTTAGAGTCACTGGAAGGTGACTTGTGACAGCTGTAACATGAGAGCGCATAGCACGGGCCTGAGACACAGCCACCACAAATACTCTCATATACAGAACTATGATGACACTAACTGGTACAATGAAGGTTAAAATGAGGTCAACAACTCCTGCAATGTATTGAACAACAACTACACATTTTCCATAGCAGGAATTTTGTTTTCTTGTTTGATGCAGGTCATCTCTTACAAGGAAACAGCTGAAGGCAATGGAGCAGAGCCAACACAGACAAACACAGAGTTGAACTCTTCTGTCAGTGATCCTGATGGGGTAATTCAAAGGGTCACAAATAGCCACATAGCGGTCAGCTGATATCAGCACCATAATGCCCACTGAGGCAGAGGTAACAGTCAAGGACACAAAAATATACATTAAACATGTGAGCTGACCAAGAAACCAACAGGCTGTACTTCGGAGGATTTCTGCAGGTGACAATAGGAGGCCAACAAGAAAGTCTGAGACAGCCAGAGAGAGGAGCAGGATGTTAGTGGGTGTGTGGAGCTGCCTGCAGGGAGACAGAAAAATAACAAGTCCTCAAACCTCTATAATGAAACAAGCCAAAGAGCTATTAAATGTCATACAGCAGCATATTATCAACGTTAAACTGATTCAGAACATAGTATTACTTATAAGACAATGAGTATAGTATGTTTTCTGGTATCAAAGTAAAATTGATGAAATGTAAATATTCTCAAGTATAAATCTGTACATGTGAAGAATCTTTTATTACTAGCTCAAATATTTGAAATACTAGAATAGTGTAGCTAGTAAAAAAAAAAAAAAGTTGTTTCTACCTGAAGTGGGAGACTGAGATGATGACAAGCAAGTTGAGAGCCACCGTCAGAAAAGAAACTGAGGACAATACAATATGAAGGAACACAGCTTTGGACCGAGCAATTGCAGGCTTTTTGCAGGACATGTTGAAGAGTTGTGGAAAGCAGAGCTCAGATTTTTCCTGTGTGCCCATTGTCACAGACTAGTGAAGAACTGCAGCTCTGGTCGCAGCATTATGAACAAAAAATAAATTTTATAAGTAGCTGATACTCCTTCTCTTAACTCCACCCTTTCTTTCCCCCATTGCTTGTTGAATATTTATGCCTCCTCCCTTCAGACATCACACCTATAATATTCTTTTTACCCACAGTCCTGCCCCGTCACTGTTTCTCTTTCTTTTTGTCCTACCTCTCTATACTTTTAGCTAAGATATATGAGTAACTAACTCTTCTCTTCATTATGAGTCGTGCATCTAGGAAGAGAATCCAAATGTAGGACTCACAAATCCCAAAAATGTTTTATTAGTTGGAATGCAAAATTACATAAACAAATAAAACAAAACCCAAAATGGTAAAACAAATTTAAATCATTCAATATAAACAATGAAGATGAGATGTTAGGTAATATCTGACAAGTTATGTCTAACGTGACAATAATCACACATTGTAATCAAGGAAAGTTGACGCAGGAGGATAACAAGACACAGCTGAAACTAATAAAGGTAATCAGACAAGCCAAGTAAAACTACATATAAGACACAGGAGATATACACAATAAACATCAGCAAGAACCCTAATCCTAACCCATGAGACACAGACTCAAAGTAAAACAGGAAACATAACACAGAGACGCAGACCTGACAAGGGGATACAGCTGACAGGAGAGACAGAGCAACTATGGAAGCCTGGATCAGAGACAGAAACCAGAAGACTAAGAACTCTTACACTGAATCCAAAAGATGAGAAATGATAAATACTGACAAAATCAAAGTTCAATAATAATGCAGCACTCAAAACACTGGGTCAATGACCCAGGTACCCTAACAGCTAAAGAAAGGAGGAAAATGTGGATTTCTGCATCAGCCTGAAAGAAGACATAAGTATGTAATAAAATATAATTAAAATAAAAATCGCTCAGATCTCTAGACTAACACAACCCCAACCCAAACAGCCATTACAAAAAGTGTAAACACACCACAGTGTAAACACTAGTCTTCAAATATTATATTGTGCAAAAGTCTAAAGTTTAATATGTATGCTATGAATGCTATCCACCACATGGAGTCCAAAGATACAGTTAGCTTCCACAACAACCACTCTCAACACAAATTAACAGGTCTTGCAATAGACTGATAACCACAAAGGTCCTGATGGTAATAGACCTGTTATTACTCACAGCTGCTTCATAAACGCACAGGAGGAAATGTCCAATGCATGGTAAGCCTCGGAATCTCCAGGTACATCGGCCACTGCGCTACTGTGGCTGGAATGTCAACAAGCCATGTGATGGTGATTAACTTTTTCGCCACAAGGTGTCACTGCTAGGCTTCCAGACAGTGCCTTTCGACCTGGAAAGTTTCTTGACTTTTACTATTGCTTTTCTAAAATTGCATTAACATTATTCAGCAATCTCCAAGTTTGGAAAAATGACTGGATATAGTTTACGTGTTGATCCGTGTGATTAGATGTATTGTCTTGTGATAAACACTAGTTATTTCAGTCAATATTACCTCATCTTGCTGGCAGTTATGTTTGCCTTTGAACAGAAATGCATCCACATACCAGCTGATTTCTTCTTTCTTCCTCCTTTTTTTTAGACTGATACGTGTCACCTCATATCAGATTCTCCTCTATGTTAAACAGGAAAAGACATCTAAAAAAAGGCAAATGACTAATAATGATTTTCATCATATTCTGTCAAAATCTGCTCATTTTGTCCTCTTATTGTCTGGGTTTGGTGTAATATCAGCATACATGGTGACAGGTGGGGGCTAGACTCTATGTGTGCACATTTTGATTGATCAAATGTTGAGCTTTTGGAGACGATATTCCTAGATTCTACATAGCCAACTAGATTAGATCCAGAGTTGAGAAAATGGCCATGTTATCTTAATTCTGAGGACTGTAGAGCTCATCAAAAAGCAGAACCCTGTGTAAGTTTGTCAGACATAACTGAAAAATAAATAAAATTACACTGCAAAATGTATTTTTGTAAAACAATTCAATTGAAAATAGAATCAAAACTCCATTAACAGCTATTACCCTAGGAGATAATTTTACTTCTGTTTGTTAATTTCAGAACTTTAACCTAATGTATTTTTGTTCATTTTGTTACATTATGTGCACCTCACAGAAGCAAGCCTGCACTATCCAGCATTTGTTGCTGGGACACAAGTCTCTCAATCCAGCATTTTTTCCTACTTTTCATTTTCTTGTAACATTAAGGGAAAAGTGGACATAATAAACTACAATTATAAAATGAATATTTATATTATAAAATGACAATCTAAATTAAATATAACATTAAAATATTTCGATAATAAAATTATTATTTTATAATCAATTTATTATTATTGAATTGTCATATTTTGCCCTAAATATTCTAAATACAAAATAAGTTTACTATTATGAAATTGATAGGACAGAAGAATTGTCACTTAGTTTTGATTATGATAATCTTTTTAGAACAGATTTCTTTCTTCTACAGTATGTTGGCCTCACAGGAGCCAGGCTGCAGTATCTGTAGGGTTACACTTCATTTCACAGCCTTTCTAAACCAGGAGTACAACACAGCATAGATCACAGCATTTAAACAGGAGTTAAAATAAAACAGATAAGACACAATGTATGTGAATAACTATTGATTAAGCTGTAACCTAAAACGGGAACATAGTAATACTGCAAAAACACAAAATGTCCTGGCTCTTATAATGCCGATTTTTGTTGTTTTTAGAGTCACTGAGATCTGCAGTGAGACAGCTGTAACATGAGTGCCCATGGCATGCGCCCTAGATAGCAACTCTTGCAATGAAGTCAACACAAAATATACATTCTCCTGCTAACTATTACCATTTTAGTACCTCCAAAACCTGATGATGGTGCTAAATGTTTAGTGCACTGAAAACAGAAGAATAATAAAGACACAGAATAGGACATACCAATTAAAAAAATTGAGCAGGTATGATAAACAGCAAGTATAAATAACAGAAATAGTAGAAGTTGCACAGAGAGCCAGGATGAATAATCTAAAGTAATGCGCATCACTGAAAAAGGCAAAACGGCTTGATAAAAAAGATTTAGATGGCCAAGCGGGGGAGGCAGCTAATGTTTAATGGACTGGGAGCCCAGAAATTTGAGCAGGATTTGATTATTTAGGATGCCTAAAAAAACCTCACACAAGGTTCACAAATTGATTATCCTGCCCATGTCATGCAATTCCACATACAGTATGATAAGGCCTTTATTCAAATGTGTGATAATCTTGGACCCTGCCAACCAGTACTGTCCATCATATCCAAAGAATGAAGAGGGATGATCATTTTAAAAGAAATGGTATGAGAATAATCCATGGCTAGAGTATTCTCCAAGTGCTGATGGTATGTTTTGTTTCAGCTGCCACAACTCACAAAACCTGGGAAACGGGTTAAATCGGTGGAGAAGGGCTTTAGAAAAGATTAAAGAGCACAGTGCCTCAGAGTCTCACATGTGTGGTATGGTGAGGTGTAACTCATTAAAAAAAAAAAAAAAAAAAAACCTTGAAGGCAGCTTTTAAAGTAGCTAACCAAGTGTCACAAGCTGCAAAAGACAAAGAGAGAGGGAGAGAGAGAGAAATGTTGTCTTGTGTCATAGCCATCATTCTTTACCTAGCAAGACAGGGTACGCCTTTCAGGGGAGATGAAAATTGATGCTTCTCAAAAGCATCAATTTTGAATTCATCCTGTGTCTGGAGATCACCTGTCCCAACTTCCAAATGAATGCTACTGCATCTGATGCATTGCAGAAGAAAGACATTGACCTGGCTGCAGTATACAAGATTGTTGACGGAGTTCTGAAGAGGCTGACCCACAGCAAAATTCACAGGAGTTAGAGGCCAGTTTTGTAAATAAACAAACATATTTTAACTTTGAACTGGATTCTCCTGTACAGGGATTTGAGTTTTAAAACAACTACAACAGTATCTACAATCATTCCAGAGCATTATTTCTGATGGCCAGGGGTGTTGGGTTTTTCCAAGAGAGAAGACAAAAAGTTGAGTTTCGTTCTAGTTTTTGTTCATCTATGTCTCCTGATTTATGAGTCTTTTCCTGTCCTCTATGTAGTCCATCTTGTCCTCAGTGTTTTACTTTCAGTATGCCTGTGCGTTAGTCTCTCCCCGTGTTCCATGTTCTAATTGTCAACTTTGTGTTGTCATGTTGAATCTCTCCATGTTTCCTGTTTCCATGTTTTATTTTTTTCCCTGTGGCATTATGATCATTTGTGGCAGCTGTGTCTCCCCAGGTGTTTCCACTTCCCTTGTTACCCTCCTGTGTATTTAAGTCCTCTGTCTCCTCTGTTCAGTGTCGGGTTGTCTGTTTGTCTTGCTTCACGTTTCTCCAGGTTTCTTGCTCCTGTCCAGATTCATGTTTCTTGTCACAGTTTTCATAGTTAACCTTAATTTATCCCAGGATAGGTTTTAGTTTAGCTTTTCCCTCATTTTCCCTTGTTTTCTGTTCATGATATTCAGCCAAAATAAAGGCTCGCTTTTTCTTATACTGTGTTTTCTTCCATGCCTGCGTTTTTGGTCCGCTTTTTAAACACACGGCGATACCTGCTGTCAAAATCTGTATCAGAATACAC
Source organism: Oreochromis niloticus (assembly GCF_001858045.2). Lineage (NCBI taxonomy): Eukaryota > Metazoa > Chordata > Actinopteri > Cichliformes > Cichlidae > Oreochromis > Oreochromis niloticus. Next base: position 30,329,508 of record NC_031987.2, on the reverse strand, counting down.
AATTCAAGTCATTTATTATTCAGGAACTAAAATTAACATCTTTAAAATAAAATCACAGATCTTTTGTTTCAAAAGGAAAGGGGGGAAAAAATGTAACAAAACAGACTGGATTTCTGCATACCTTAAGGCTACATTCAAACATACACAGGTATTTCTGAAAAAAAAAAAAAAAAAAAAATCCCATCCACACGTGCAGTTTAAAATTAAAAATATCTCTGTCCACATGAAATCGAAGTCAAACGCTGTCAAGAACATGCCAAATCCTAACCGTGTAGATATGTTGGACAATCACAAATCTAGAAGCCTGGGAGGAAAAGAGTAAACAGGGTTTTGTGTCACACAAAACCTAAAGTACTTCTGAAAAGTTTTTGTGTTTTTCTGGAAAGGCAGCTAATTTTGTGTTACTTTTCAAGTGCCTTCATCATTTTAAATGTAAATAACTAAAGACAGTATTTTGGATTTTGTCTCACTGGCTCGCTTGGCCAGATTCATAGCGCTCTGAGATATGGCTGGTGTAGACTCAACTTCGAAATGGACAAAATGCATACAGCATGAATTTAATGTTAAAAAAAATATTAAATTTATTCAAAACCGAAGATGAAGTTGCCGTTGGGATTTGGGTTGTGAGAGTGTCTGTGCTGAATGTAGAAGCCACATCTGAAGTTCACTCTGACGCCTCCGTCTTTCTAAACGGAGGGACAGTAACTGTGTAAGCATGCAAACACTGCAGAGAGTAAGATTAACAGCAACAGTATTTCGTCTCTATCCACCATTGTAGAAATTTATCTCATGTGAACAATACCATGGCACACACCTTTGACGTTGCGTGACTAGATCTCAGTTTTCCTCATCCACATGTAAACGCAAAAACTGGGTTTTAAAAAAATCTTTGTTTTCAGTGACCCGAAACAACGTTTACGTTAAAGCTGTATTTTAAGGAGTTTTTTTTCTAACAGATGTCCATACCAAACTAAGATAGAGAAAGCAAAGAGGATGGCAGTGGTCATACACTTTTGAAATAAAAAGTAAAAGCTTAACTTTAAGGGCTAAAACCTTAGGACTTCTCAAATGGGCTTCTATGACGTTTTATCTTCTAACTGCAACTTAATGAAATTAATGAATGAAAACTACAAAACAAAAAAAAAACCAGGCTGACATGCAGAACACACAGCACGGTAGACGGTAGATCGCGACACAGACAAAGGAAAACACAGGGCTTAAATACACAGAGGGAGGAATCAGGGAATGAGAGACAGAAGGAAAACAAGGCTGGGGCAAATCAGGGCTAACGAGACAGGGGAAGCAAAACCAGACACCTGAGACACAGACTTCAAAAGTAAAACAGGAAATAAAACACGGAGACCTAGACTTGACAAGGGGATACAGCAGACAGGGAGACAGAGCAACTAAGGAACACAGACAGAACCCAGAAAGCAGAACTCAAAGAAACCAAAAGATTAGAAAAGATAAATAATATCTAAAGCAAAGTTCAATAATAATGTAAACTCAAAACTCTGTGTCGACGACCCAGGTCTCCTGACAGTAACTTTAACTGGCGGACAGTACAAACCTGAGTCTTCAAGGTTCTGTAAAAAGTCTTGGAAGAAGGTGAATGTAGTATTTTCTTTTGCATGCGTTGGTGTGGCGGTGTGTGGCTTGGGCACAGCTGTGCAGGGGAGGCCGAGACACACCGGAGCTCCATCAGCTCATCACGCCTCCCTGCATAAAAGGTTGTTGTCGTCCGTGGGTTTATGGCTGAAAAGCTGCAAAAGAGTGTCATACACAAGCATCCGGTTCAGAGCGCCAGATGCAGCTTGATAGTAAGTCTGGCAGCTCGGGTCGGTTCCTGGCCAACACCGGCGTTCCTCGACCACGTGAGAGGGAGGCGACCACCACACCATTCCAGAGGTCAGTGCATGGGAAGCATCCGCTCAGTTCGAGCCAGAGGTCAGCTGTCTGGTCCTGCCTCATCTGGTCCTGCGCGCTGACCGCCTGCCAAGACAACTCCACAGTGAACACTGTTAAGTTGTCTGCCAGTTCCATTTATAATCATATAGCATAGCATAGCATCTTTATTTATAACGCACTTTACATCCAACAAAGTGCTACAAATATAAAACAAAGAGAAAACAGTTTAAATTACATTTAGAATATCTTAATATTAAAAATAATATAATTTATAAGAAACACATTAAAAGACATCAACAAGTCCTGCTGTGCTGAAAGCCAAGGTAAATATGTTTTAAGACATGATTTAAAAACAGATAAGGAAGGTGCCTGTCTAACATGTAAAGGCAACTCATTCCACAATTTTGGTGCTGCCACAGCAAACGCCCGATCCCCTCTGAGCTTATAATTTGTCCTGGGCACGCTCAGGAGGAGCTGGTCTGCCGACCTGAGGGACCGGGAAGGTATGTATGGATGAAGAAGCTCAGAGAGGTACAGAGGGGCAGCATTTGACAAACATTTAAAAACAAATAAAAGCAGCTTAAAATGGATCCTAAAATGCACGGGCAGCCAATGAAGTGAATATAAAACTGGGGTGATATGCTCGCATCTACGAGTGCCAGTTGAAAGACGTGCAGCAGCAATCTGAACTAGCTGCAGTCAAAAAAATATACACACAGGACAAAAATAATAAATTATTTGAAGTTTTTAAAAGTAGATAACTATACACGCACAAACACAATCCGCATTTTCACAACTCTGATGCTCTTCGGCTCGCCAAAGACGATGTAGAATATAGCCTTCTAATTGAAAAGGTGAATCCTGGAAAGTTTCTTTCATCAGGAAACTTTGCAAATACAGCTCATGGTGATGGACCTTCCTGTGCAAGGCTGACTGAAAACACTTCTGCTGCAGTTCTGTAAGACACAAAGAAATGTTTAACATGTGTCATACACTACATAATGCTGGGAAATTTATGAAAACAGACAAACTGTATATGAATTTGATTTGGCTGTATTCAGTATCTGAACTGTCAGTACAAACTACATAGCTTTACCAGTCAAAAATTCTTTGCTTAATGCACCAGTATTAAATCCTGCTTCTCCAATAAAGGCCAACTGATAGAAATCCAACCTGAATAAATCAGCCAACGTATTTGCTCTTTTTCTACTGACTCTGGGAGCAGTGTGACAAGTACTGACTTAGTTGTCCTGTGAGTGGAAGTGTCCTCAGATCTAAAAATTAAAAACAGTTCAAATTAATGTCTCAACATTTCACAGAACGGTAATGATAATACTCTTATCAGTACTAATATATGAAAAATTAGTACTGTCATTTGCATACCTTTGCATACCTATCACTATCATTTGAGATAGAAAATGTTTTTTTTTTTTTTATGTACATGCATTTCTCTAATATAAGTTAAATTAAATTAAAACTGTGAGACCATTGTGTGGCTCATATGATCAGTCAAGATGAGGGACCTCTTTCCCAGCCCTGCTTGGCTCAGCTACAGCTCCTCAGGAGTGTTGGTACAGCCCTTATTCACTACATCTATATACACACCAAATGGCTTGCTGGATTTAGGCTTCAGCAGACTACTTTGGAGTGGGGAAAAGCAATTTTCACCCCCTTTTGTGATTAAAAAAGTCCTGGGAATTACCTATATGTGAGAAGCAGTAAAAACTTTTCAAAATGCAGGAAACTGATATTTTTTTTTTTTTTTTTTACAAATCAAAATAATTAAAAGTATAATTTTCCCATTAAATTACTAACCTTCCATCTCCTCTTACACTGTCTGTTTTAGGGTCTGGGCCTGTCCATCCCAGCGCTCATGAGACTGCTCTGCATTTCGCTGCACTGCAGTATGAGGTTGCTGAATACTTTGTGCTAACCTGTTCATAAGATCTTGTTCCGCTGCTACAACATTGGCCTCTTACTCCCAAAAGACACTAAACTAAGCAAATATTAACTGCAGGTTAGCTTGCTACAATGACTAGGCTAATGTTAGCATTTTACCACAACTTGACCAGATATAGCTAATAAAAGCTAAACTTATGTCCAGTCCAGTGAAATAGCAAAGAAGGATGATGAAAAATGGTTACTTACCTGCGGTTTAGAGGGTCCACCTGAAATTGAAGTAGCCACTGCATATTTTTAGGCAGGGAAAGCGAAAACGATGGCAGTATGGTCTAGTGATGGGAATTCTGGCTCTTTTTAGAGAACCGACACTTTGGGCTCAGCTCACTAAAAAGAGCCGACTCTTTCGGCTCCCAAGCGGCTCTTCAGGTTGTTTTGTTGCTTTAATTAAATTATTATCAACAACAATATAAAATTATGTACAAACTGAATTACTAATGTAAAAAATGTGTCTTTTATTTATATATGTTTATTATATAAATATTCTTTTATTTATTCACACCACACAAAATGTAAAAAAATAAATTATAAAATACAAAAAACAAATATTTACAATTCAACTTTTAACTATTTAAATTTTCAGATTTTTCCTTTTGAACACATTTAAAAGGAAACAACACAAGGCACTGCAAACCACAACACAATAAAAAATTTATTAAAATATGCAAAACAAAAAGAAAAGAAAATGAACGCTCCTCTTTAATTAAGGGAAAGGTTGTGCCTCAGCTTTGAGGAGCTGATCCGGCTTTTTCTGTCAGTAATTATCTGTCCTGTTTTGGAGAAGATTCTCTCAGAGGGGACTGATGTTGCCACATGCACAGTCCCCATGTCATCACCTGGGTAAGACGTGGATAAATTGAAGCCTTGGTCTCCCACCAGCTCAGTGGGTAGACACACTGGCACCCTTCACTTATATCACACTCAACTGACTGTGTTTTATCTTCCCATTGCACTGATGGGTGGACAGTTCTCAGGTGCCTGTGTTTGTGGAGCCGGCTCTATATGATACTCTTCTTGCAGACTCTACACTCTGCCTTTGTATTGTCAATGAAATTTTTCCAGATTTTGCTTCTTTTCTGTGACAATGTTGTCTCTTGTTGTTGCTCCTGGCTCTCTTTCTTTCACTCTACCTTCTGCTCTTTTCGTGTGCTACTGCTGTTGCGAGAGCCTTGCGTTTGCGCCCCAGTTACACTAGAGGGCGCACACGCAAGGCTTTGTTTGTGCCCCTCCTGTCTCTGCTCAGCACAAACACAAGGCTGAAGCGTGAAGCGAAAAAAGTGAGAGAGAGAGAGAGAGAGGGCAAGAGAAAGAAAGAAAAAAAAAAAACAAAAAAAAAACCACGGCTCCCAATAAGAAGCTGGCTCGCATCGTTCACTTAAAAGAGCCAGCTCTAAGAGCCATTTCATTCGCGAACGACACATCACTATTACACGCGGGAGACAAAAACAAAGTCCACCATGTTGTTGTTCAGAGTCACGGACGTGACTGAAAGAAGTGACACAAAGTTTAATGTGCAGCCTCGGCACAATGAAATCTAATATTGAATTTATTAACTGTAGTCGTAGCGTGGTGCTGCTGCTGTCTGAGGTGGCTTTACCTTCCAGATGGGTTTGTCTTTATCTGAATAAATTCAGATCTGAGATCAGTGACTGATACAGCTGAACTCTCACATTCATGAGCGACGCAGTTATGCTCAGTGTAGGGACTAACGCGTTACAGTAACTATGTTGTTATTATTGTGGTAACGCGCACGGTAACTAGTTATTATGCCAAAATCAGGAAGGCGTTAATCGTTACTGTGATTTAGATAGGATCGTTATTCGTTACTTCGTGTGTTGTGTTCGACTTAAATCGGAACACGGACCTGGGAATGATGTCACACCCGAGTAAACGGCGTTCTGGTTAGCCTCGTCAGAGAAGTCGGGATTCCAATATGGCAACGCCCACGAAAACGGTTGATTTGGTGGATGGAAAGGTGGTGGATTGGCCAGATGCTGGCAGATGTGTAAAAGTAACTCTGTTTATCTCCCACTTTGCGCCAGAAAGAAGAAAGCAGCGGAAGTTGCATTAAACAACAGCAGCACGTTTAAACTTGATAAGCTGTTGTTAGAATTTATTTAATATTACCTTCTAGTATCAGCTCATGTTTGTTGGAGCCACAGCTGTAAAGCTGGTGGTCACAATATCGGTTTGGATATGTGGTGAGAGGGAAACATGAAGATGAAACCAGGAGATGTCCTTACTGAATCGTCAGAGCTGAACAGGTGATGGAGAAACAGGGTTACCTTTTAGGTGACATGAATGAGCTGAAGGGAAGTTATGAACTGTTTCTGAGAGACAAATAACACCAGGATCCTTTTCTACGTAGCTGACAGCTGGTAACTGTGCAGGGGTGGGTCTAGCAAAGTTTTGCTAGTGGGCCAGTTAGGGCATTAACAGGGAAAGGGGGGCACAAAGAAATACTTCCTTATTCTCATTTCATATGTCTCGCTTTTAATAAATAATTATCTGAATCTTACAACAAATGTTTTCATCTGATGTAAAATGTATAGAAATCCATTATTGTACATAGTAATTTTTTTTTCAGGATCCCATCATAATTTCTTCAGAAGTACTGTATATGATGCCAGTATTTTCCCACATTTTCTAGATTCTGTACCAGTACTGTGTGTAAAATGCCATCAAAAAGTCAATTAAGTTTTATTCTTTCTCACCTGTCTTTCCTTCTCCTTTCATTTTTTAAAGGTTGCCATATTAGAAAAAATATTTTACCCTGCCATGCTGTTTATTGATGTGGTAAATAAATAGTTTATGAAAATATCAATAAAGCTGTCATTTATTAATTTTAATATTCAGTAATGATCATGTCTGTCAAAAGAAAATTGTGTATATATGATCAGCTACATGAAATGTGCTCTTTTATTAATCAATAATGTTACGTTCTTTGTCTAGGCGTGTATTGAACGCAACAAGAAATTGGCCCACTCCCGCTCCACCAAAGCAAGAACCCAAACAATAGTATCTTCTAAAATGCTAAGCAGCCATTTATTTGCTTCAGCAGTGAGCAGTGTCAAAAATAACAAACAAAACTCCCTAATGGTCCCTACGCTTTCCTGCACAAAACGAAAACCAAACAAAAGACAATTCACTTACCTAACTTTCTACATGAAAAACAGGCGAAAACTTTATCAACAAAAATGGCTTCTCACGCCTACTAGGCTGCTGCAGTGAACAATATATACAAGGTGAACAAAATACACAATTGCTACTTTACAAATCTATTTACAAAATTAAGATACTAACACCAGACACACACACACACACAGGGTTATACTTGCAAATCACTGGGCACAGACACTCTATGAAACAACGACTCAAACACACATGCTCTTTGTTGGATGGTGGAGGCTAGTAGAGAGGGAGGGGGCCAGGTGGCTGTCATCTGGTGGTTAAATACTGGAGGTGATCAACCAATTATCCAATCCGAGGATAGGCAGAGACTCCACCCAGCTACTCAGCAGGCACGCCCAGATGTCCACCACCTGAGAGAGAAAAGGGGAAGAAACCCACAGCCATCCTCTGGTGGGAGGAGTCACGCATAAAACAAAACACTGACAACATTGGATCATAACATTTCCCCCCCACCCAAAAATCAAACATTTAATCCCAAATGAAATATTTGATTCATGACCTAGAGGGGACATCAGCCATGACGTTCTCTAAGCCCTTTTGTACCGGATTTCAATGTCGAAGTCCTGGAGGAGTAAGGACCAGCACATAAGGCACTGGTTGCTGTTCTGCAGGCAACGCTGATGGCTGGACGGGCTCCTCGAGCCCTCCAGCCAGAGCAGGCTGCTGAAGCGGTCCCTCGGACCCTCCAGCGAATACAAACAAAGGCCGGACGGGACCTCGGACCCTCCAGCTGAGATGGAAGCGGTCCCTTGCACCCTCCAGCGGAGACAGAAGGCTGAAGCGGTCCCTCGGACCCTCCAGCGAAGACAGACGAAGGCTGGACGGGCCCCTCGGACCCTCCAGCTGAAACGGAAGGCTGAAGCGGTCCCTCGGACCCTCCAGCAGAGACAGACGAAGGCCGGACAGGCCCCTAAGACCCTCCAGCTGAAACGGAAGGCTGAAGCGGTCCCTCGGACCCTCCAGCGGAGACGAAAGGCTGAAGCGGTCCCTTGGACCCTCCAGCGAAGACGGAAGGCTGAAGCGGTCCCTCGGACCCTCCAGCGAAGACGGAATGAATCCCGGACGAGCCCCCAATTTATGTTACGTTCTTTGTCTAGGCGTGTATTGAACGCAACAAGAAATTGGCCCACTCTCGCTCCACCAAAGCAAGAACCCAAACAATAGTATCTTCTAAAATGCTAAGCAGCCATTTATTTGCTTCAGCAGTGAGCAGTGCCAAAAATAACAAACAAAACTCCCTAATGGTCCCTACGCTTTCCTGCACAAAATGAAAACCAAACAAAAGACAATTCACTTACCTAACTTTCTACATGAAAAACAGGAGAAAACTTAATCAACAAAAATGGCTTCTCACGCCTACTAGGCTGCTGCAGTGAACAATATATACAAGGTGAACAAAATACACAATTGCTACTTTACAAATCTATTTACAGCTATTTACAAAATTAAGATACTAACACCAGACACTCTATGAAACAACGACTCAAACACACATGCTCTTTGTTGTGCAAAGAGGAAAGGGGAAGAAACCCACAGCCATCCTCTGGTGGGAGGAGTCACGCATAAAACAAAACACTGACAACATTAGATCATAACATTAAGCAAATGTCTACATGACTTCTGTCATAAACTCTTCTGTGATAAACAACTTACAGCTTCCTCTTCTTCTAAGAACACGCAGATTTAGAAAAAGGGGAACCTCAGCTCTGAGTTCTTAGAATAACTCTGTTTTATTTGTACACACACACACACAGAAAAGTATAAATAAAGCACGCAGACAGTGATGAGACGCAGGTGTTGCGTTCCATGACTGCCCCTCGCGAGTGAAAGACAGCTGCAGTGTTTGTGTTTTCTAACTCAGGTGTCTCAGCTGAAGAACTACGGGGTGATTTAAAGAAATCCCCTGTCAATGTTTCACCGCTAGTCTTCTCTGTCTTAATGTCAGGTTTCCACCATGTGTTGTAGATAGTTCAAGAGGTTAACTCGACCAAGCAGCCTTTGGGTTTTGGCTAAGACAGTGGTTCCCAAACTTTTTTTGCCAGGCCCCCCTTTGTTTTACAAGAAAAATGTTCGCGTCCCCCCACAACCTAAACACCCCCCCGCACAAACACATCCTCCAAACACACACCCATATTTTGCTCCATTGCGCTTTATTTTACACCTCAAACATTTAGTAAATGATTAAGCAAATACAAGTAATCTGCAATAAATTACAGGTAGTAAGAAAATATACTACTAACTCTTTTACGCTACGTCCACACCTACACGGGTATTTTTGAAAACGCAGCTGTTTCTATGCGTTTGGGCCTTTCGTCAACACGTAAACGGCGTTGCAATTCACCAAAAACGGAGATTATTTAAAACTCCTTTTTTGCGTTTACGTGTGGACGAGGATTACAGAGTTCGTCACGCAACGACAAAGGTATGTGCCTCTTTTCACGTCACGCTGTGCGCCACGTTATTGTTTACATGAGATGAATTGCAGAATGGCAGATAGAGACAAAATACTGTTACTGTTAATCTGACATTGCTGCCAATACATTTTTCAAAAAATGCCTCTCTGTGCAAAATGGGTTCAAAAACAAAAACAGCTGTGGGATACTGTTTGTCCGTGATTTGAACCGGGGGGAACAAATTACGGAAGGATCAGTCTAATATTATTTGTATCCCACTGTAACTTTACTGCATAAAGAGCTAACATGTCCAAAATGTCAGGAGTAGTCATTACAAGAAGTGTTTGAACTAAAAATCAAGAATGTGGGATCCTGTTTGTCCGTGATTTGGAGAGCCCAGCGCGTGCTCCCGACGCAGGGAAACTAATTTTGCAGGGGAGACCTACCTTGGCACTTGTGAAGGTGAAGCCAAAGGGAAGATATGCTTCACCATATTTTCTAGTCTTTGGCTTGGAAGGAAGTTGGGTTGGAAACATATTTGGCGATGCTTCATCTCCTGCTTTGCGTTTGTGTGGGGGCCCCGTCAAAAACCTGTCCATTATGCTAGCAGTGTCCAAGCTTTCTTTTAATTTTTTTTTATTTTCATACCGTGCCCCCCTGCAATGGCTCTGCGCCCCCCCTAGGGGGCGGGCCCCACACTTTGGGAACCTCCTCTGGGCTAAGTACTGTTTAGAATACCAGAATAGGGAGGATGGTGTAGGTTTAAGTTTATTAGATTGATGCATATATGCTGTTATGGAAATTTTAACAATAACCTGCAACACACCCAATGAGCTTGATTTGAAGTGAGTTTAATAAACACATTGAAATGTGGAGAGAGCATCCTAGTGAAACACCAGGACATACAGAGACACAGACAAAGAGCATTCCACAAACTCTTACATGTTGGCCCCTCTCACGGGGGGCTATACCTTCTCCCTCAAAGAGAGAATTATGAACTTGTTTTCTGCTTGGCCGTCACCTAAGGATTTACATCCCTGATAAGCAGAAGGAGTCCCACTATCTGTTTAACGTCTCCCATTACAATGGCCTCACTGTGTTAACATTCCACATGCATGTAAACTAGTGACAGGAGTGCTCTTACTATAGTAAAGTGAGAAAGTGATATTACTATAACTAATGTGATATAATTAAATATGTGATTAATATATGAGAAAAGAAATCTGCCACCACAATACCAATATGAAAGTTTACATCACTGTCACAGCAGCGTTGGTTTTCATTCAAAGGCTTTATGGTTTTTCCTACAATGGTGGGCTGGTATCTAGTCAAAATGCCCGGGACGATTTTTTTGTCCCAGTCCAGCCCTGTATGCAGCTCATCTGCAGTCTGGAGTTACCTACATCTTCCTACTCGGAAGGCCGAATTTCCGAGTTCCGAGTAAAATCGAAAGCACCACGACTGCAGTTTTCGTGTTGGATGTAAAAAGTGCACGTGACGCTGTGATGTAGGCTAGAATCACGGCGGCAGTCGACTACGGTCCAGGCGTGGGATTTCTCTTGTGGAAATATGCACATTATTTTTCCTTTCTGTTGGTAGGCGGCACAGTGCACTTGTGGCAGGATAGTGCTAATATGCAAGCAAGCTAGAAGACTGACATCCTTGCTGGGTATCCAGTTAGGGAAGCAACACATTAATAAGAGAATTCTGAGTAAAACCAAAGTTACTTTCCCTAGTAACTAGTTACTTTGAAAGTAACAAGTAACTTGAAGTAACTGAGTTACTTTTGATAGAAGTAACTAGTAATGTAACTAAGTTACTAATTTAAAGTAACTTACCCAACACTGGTTATGCTGTAAAGTCCTGTTAATGTTTCTGTGATTGTGATTTCTTTCTTCTGTTCCTCCAGACGTCCCACAGCAGCATGTCTGTGAGGAGGAGGAGGTTCTCCCTGAGCAGCAGCTCTGGAACCAGTAGAGGATCTCCAGTGTGGACCAGGAGGAACCAGAAGCTCCACAGATTAAAAAGGAACAGGAGGAACTGTGCAGCAGTGAGGAGGGAGAGCAGCTGGGATTGAAGGAGGAGCCTGATATGGTGACTGCTGCTAAGGAAGGACACAACAGTGAACCAGGAGGAGACGGGGAGCAGCTCCTCTCTGATGATTATCCTCAAAGTGAAAGCACAGATGAAGAATCCAGCAAGTGTGAAGAGTCAGGGTTAAGTGAAACTGTGGCCTCAGTGCCAAAGAAGAGACAGAAGAGAGACAGAAGTCACGATGGTGTGGAGAGCTCAACTGTGTCAGAGAGTCCCTGCAATGCGGCCACAGGTAGAGAGTCTGAAGTTTGCCAAAAATCCATCAGGAATCAGTCCTAAAGAAAGAAACCCCACACTGATGTGAAACTGTCTTCCTGTGATACATGTGGTAAAAGCTTCAGAAATAAAGATAACTGGAAATGCCACCTTAGAATTCACACAGGTGAGAGGCCATATCCCTGTGATACATGTGGGAAAAGTTCCAGTCGAAGCAGTAATTTGCATACTTACATGAGAATTCACACAGGTGAAAGGCCATATCCTTGTGATACATGTGGGAAAAATCTCAGTCAAAGCGGTACTTTGTATGATCACATGAGAACCTACACAGGTGAAAGGCCATATGCCTGTCAAACATGTGGGAAAAGCTTCAGAAATAAAGGTAACTGGTAACGCAACCTTAGAGTTCACACAGAAGAGAGGCCATATCCCTGTGATATATGTGGGAAAAGTTTCATTCAGAAAACGAATTTATCTGTCCACATGAGAACTCACACAGGTGAGAGGCCGTATCCCTGTGATACATGTGGTAAAAGCTTCAGTCAATGCACTAATTTGTATAATCACATGAGAACCCACACAGATCGTATTCTTGTGAAACTTGGGAAAAGTTTCCATCAAAAAAGTAGTTTGATGGTCACAAGAAAACTCACACAGGTGAGAAGCCAGAGGCTCGTAAAACGTTTCAGTATGAGTAGGAATTTGATAGACTGCATGAGTACTCTCACATGTTGTTGTTTTCCAGAAATATCTGTCTTTTACGCTGTATTCGTGTTTGTGGTCAGCATTTTATTTGAGACTTTGAAGTTCGTTTAGAGCACGTTTTTTCTTCTCATGCGTTCATGTATTTTGTGATTTCATCCACTTGTTATTGTTTCAGCCTTCAGAGGTGATCCTAAAAACCTGTAACCTTATCTTATGTATGTATAACACATAAGGGTGAACTGAAACTGTGGAGTCTGTTCCAAAGATGATTAAAACACTGTACAATTGTGCATATCCTGGCAGAATTCATGATTTCTTAACCATTTGTCAGACAATGGTTGGCTGAAGCCATTTAGTATCAAACAACTGTGTTTACTCTTTTTAAATCACAATCACTACACGAAATACCTAAATGACCCTGATCAAAGGTTTACATACCCTGGTGAGTTGGCCTGATAACATGCACACAACTTGACACAAAAGGGTTAGAATGGCTATTAAAGGTAACCGTAGAAAGGACCGTGACCTGACACACTGTTCCTGTGTTAGTGTTCTCCTGGTTTGGCACATACGTCCACCGGCTTTCCAGCAGGTCGATGCGCTCTGAGGTCATAGCAAATTAGAACAAACATCCTACTGAGTGATTTTGCAGAACTACCTTCTCTTTATAGAGTTTCTCATTATTTGGCATTATTGCAGCAAACCAGCCTATGAAATGGATGAAACACATCGTGACTGGGTTCCAGCGCTACATAAGGGACCTGCTTCAAACATACCACCATGCCAATCAGATTACTTCTTCCATGTGAGGGTGAAGAGGTGACCCTTCTGGATAAGATGGTGAAGGTTTGCTGCGTTTGGTGAGCAGTGTTATAGTAAAACCAGGGAAAATGAAACTTGCTCCTGTTAAATATTCTTAAGTCTTTTGCTGTATAAATAGTGGTATTTTTTTTTTCAAAAGATACAGTAAATAATGTTAGTAGTGGGTGATATCATGTAAACACTGTCATGATTTTATGTAAACATTTTGTCTTTTGTAAACTATAAATGACATGGATTCTACATTGTAACTGATGTGATGTTCTATAAAGTGGTTTTAATAATAAAAAAAGAGGCAAAAATTAGTTTGTTTCTTTATTCAATTTTTGAACAGTGGTACTCAGTCAGTACATATTCAGTAAATGCAAATTATTTACATGGCAGTGCACTTCAGGCATAAATCTAGACCCCTATATAAAACATTATGGCATTATAGCAGTGACAACTCCTCCACAGTAGCAGGTGGGATTTTTTTTTTGAGGACGGCTCCTTTTACCTTTCAATACGGATGGTCTGTTTATGTTTTGATCAAGAGCCTTTTTTTGGGCAGCTGAAGAGGAGAAGTCTATCTTATGGCCAACCACTGACTATATCTTGGTCACATAACCCAGCAAAACCCAGTATGCAGGTTCATCTGTAACAGGCCTTGTGCCACAGATCCACACTGTTGCTTCTACATTAAACAGAAGAGCAGCGACATGGGTGCAGGTCTCCACGACTCCGGCCATACAGGTGCAGTGGGCGGCTTCAACCTTCCCTGTGATGCTCACAGTGACCCATGGCTGCAATGCTGGTTCATTCAGTCTTTGAGAGTGCAGTACCTGAAACACACACAGACAAAGTTAATTTAAAGACAAGAACTATGAGCCAAGGCCGACATAAGTGTTTTATCTACTTTATCATAAATGTAACAGTGTTTAGAAAGTTAGCACATACGTGTAATTTTTCATTTCTTTATGTGTCCATCTATAGAACGCTGCATGTTCTATTCTAAATCTGCCTGTTCTCTCTGCAGAAAATGAACCTAAAGTATGTAATGCAAGGATGTAATCACTTTAGAGATGGAGAAAGCATAAAGTGACAATTATGAATCACTTAATATGATAAGGAGATTCTGCAGGTCATTAATCAATGTATAAAATTAAAATAAAGTGTATTTTTAGTGACACAAGATACAAATATTGAAGCAAGATCTATAATTAGAATTATTTATAATAAATATGAATAAATCATTGCAATTTCTTTGACCATAAAGAATAACTAAATCCTTCAGGACAATGTCACATCAATGCACTGAACTCACTATGTTATCCACCTAACAGCCTCCACATGTTCTCACTGTAATTTCCCCCTCATGAATGAATTTATGCTGCACTAATCTCAATGTTTGCAGGGAAATCAAACGCATTTCACACGCAGTACTTGAGCTGACTTACCTTTGTTTGAATGACGACTTGTACGCGCTGACTCCACAGATAAGGTACGAAAATATGTCAGGCTATAGCGGTTGGTCTTCAGGGTTTCTACTCCACGGCCGTGTTTCATACGGGTCCACATTTCCAATGCACGCTATTTTCTGCAAGTACCGCTGCTTCGCCTCTGGACGCAATCGGTCTCTATACCATCCGTTTTCTTTGGAGCTGCTTTTAAGCATGATTCTTGTCGTCGTCGTTCCAACACAGTGTCTGTTTTGATACGTAGACCCCGAACACAATGCATTGCGGCATGACGTCAACTCCAAAGCCGTGTACCTCCTCTGATGTTCTGTCAGCTTCCGACTGATTTACTGTATTTTCCGCACTATAAGGCACACTTAAAATCCTTTAATTTTCTCAAAAATTGCCTTATAAGCCACCTTACAGGGAGTGCAGAATTATTAGGCAAATGAGTATTTTGTCCACATCATCCTCTTCATGCATGTTGTCTTACTCCAAGCTGTATAGGCTCGAAAGCCTACTACCAATTAAGCATATTAGGTGATGTGCATCTCTGTAATGAGAAGGGGTGTGGTCTAATGACATCAACACACTATATCAGGTGTGCATAATTATTAGGCAACTTCCTTTCCTTTAGCAAAATGGGTCAAAAGAAGGACTTGACAGGCTCAGAAAAGTCAAAAATAGTGAGATATCTTGCAGAGGGATGCAGCAGTCTTAAAATTGCAAAGCTTCTGAAGCGTGATCATCGAACAATCAAGCGTTTCATTCAAAATAGTCAACAGGGTCGCAAGAAGCATGTGGAAAAACCAAGGCGCAAAATAACTGCCCATGAACTGAGAAAAGTCAAGCGTGCAGCTGCCAAGATGCCACTTGCCACCAGTTTGGCCATATTTCAGAGCTGCAACATCACTGGAGTGCCCAAAAGCACAAGGTGTGCAATACTCAGAGACATGGCCAAGGTAAGAAAGGCTGAAAGACGACCACCACTGAACAAGACACACAAGCTGAAACGTCAAGACTGGGCCAAGAAATATCTCAAGACTGATTTTTCTAAGGTTTTATGGACTGATGAAATGAGAGTGAGTCTTGATGGGCCAGATGGATGGGCCCGTGGCTGGATTGGTAAAGGGCAGAGAGCTCCAGTCCGACTCAGACGCCAGCAAGGTGGAGGTGGAGTACTGGTTTGGGCTGGTATCATCAAAGATGAGCTTGTGGGGCCTTTTCGGGTTGAGGATGGGGTCAAGCTCAACTCCCAGTCCTACTGCCAGTTTCTGGAAGACACCTTCTTCAAGCAGTGGTACAGGAAGAAGTCTGCATCCTTCAAGAAAAACATGATTTTCATGCAGGACAATGCTCCATCACACGCGTCCAAGTACTCCACAGCGTGGCTGGCAAGAAAGGGTATAAAAGAAGAAAAACTAATGACATGGCCTCCTTGTTCACCTGATCTGAACCCCATTGAGAACCTGTGGTCCATCATCAAATGTGAGATTTACAAGGAGGGAAAACAGTACACCTCTCTGAACAGTGTCTGGGAGGCTGTGGTTGCTGCTGCACGCAATGTTGATGGTGAACAGATCAAAACACTGACAGAATCCATGGATGGCAGGCTTTTGAGTGTCCTTGCAAAGAAAGGTGGCTATATTGGTCGCTGATTTGTTTTTGTTTTGTTTTTGAATGTCAGAAATGTATATTTGTGAATGTGGAGATGTTATATTGGTTTCACTGGTAAAAATAAATAATTGAAATGGGTATATATTAGTTTTTTGTTAAGTTGCCTAATAATTATGCACAGTAATAGTCACCTGCACACACAGATATCCCCCTAAAATAGCTAAAACTAAAAACAAACTAAAAACTACTTCCAAAAACATTCAGCTTTGATATTAATGAGTTTTTTGGGTTCATTGAGAACATGGTTGTTGTTCAATAATAAAATTATTCCTCAAAAATACAACTTGCCTAATAATTCTGCACTCCCTGTATTTCTGGACATGCTGACGTTGTTGAAGTCCTGCACTTTTTCCGGGAACATTATTTCGGTGACTTTAACGAGGCAGCGTTTTATGAGGTCTCCATCTGAAAAAGACTTGCCATGTCTTGCGATGAGTTGGGCGACCTCATAGCTGCTATTGTAGCCTTTTCCTGGACAATTTGAGCACGAACAAAATACTGTTGCTGACCCTGCAGGACAGCTAGCATTTGCTTTAATTTCTGCTCTCGCTCAGCACCAGTGTAGGATGCATAGGCCTGATGTTTGGTTTCATAATGACGTCGTACATTATACTCTTTCATAACTGCCACAGTTTCAGTGCAGATCAAACAGACACACTTTGTCTTGAATTCTTTGAAGAAATATTCACTCTCCCACCGTGTCTGAAATTTTCTGCACTCACTTTCTACCTTTCGCTTCTTTGGTTCTGCCATGTTTAGTAACTTGGAGGTAAATTTCTTCTGTGATTGTCCTTTTTGGTAGAGCAACTGCCTTGATCATCAGTAGCTCCCCCTCGTGTTAAAACTAAGAAGTGCATTACACTCAAGCAAAAGTTGAAGTGCGGGCCATTTTCTATTTATAAAATTACTTGAGGGCCAAATAAAAATGGACGGCCCGCGGGCCGGACTTTGGACACCCCTGCAGTACACTGAATGTATTTACCTACAGTATGTTGACCTCACTGGAGCCAGACCGCAGTATCTGTAGAGTCACAATGTGTTTCACTGCTTTTCTAAACCAGGAGTAGAACATAGCATAGATTACAGAGTTTATGCATGAGTTAAAGTAGAACACATATATCACAATAGCTGCTGATGAGCCACTGAGAAAGTCGTCCCCTATGAGAGAGACACAATAATATGGACAGAAACATAATAGAAACACAACTATGAGAACACCCAGAGTTCTGGCTGCTTTCATCTCTGATTTCTTTGCTGTTAGAGTCACTGATTGCTGAAGTGTGACAGCTGTAATGGAGCAGAGCCAGCACAGACAAACACAGAGTTTCACTCTTCTGTGAGTGATTCTAGTGGGATAATGCAGAAGGTCACAAATAGCTACATAGCGCTCAACTGATATCAGCACCATAATTCCCACTGAGGCAGAGGTAAGAATCAAGGACACAAAAATATACAGTAAACATGTGAGCTGACCAACAGTCCAGCAGGCTGTGTTTCTGAGGATTTCTCCTGGTATCACCAAGACACCAACAAGAAAGTCTGAGACAGCCAGAGAGAAGAGGAGGATATTAGTGGAGGTGTGGAGCTGCCTGAAAGAAGACAGAAAAATATTATTAACCCTTTAACTACCACGGGCCCGCCGGCGGGCCCAGTTTACAGGCACTGTTTAAATGATGCTAACTCCGCCATCGTTTATGCTAGAGCGAAAATGCAAACGGTTTTGAAAAGAAGAGAAGCAGGGCTTTACGGGGATATGCGGTGCTTTACGCTAGCATGAAGCATACACAAGCTAATCCTGTTTGAACACGGAAGGAAAACTCAGCCTCCAATTTTACCAAGTGCGCATTACGCACCGTAACTCTTCAAGCTTTTGAACGAGTGAAAGCTGAGAAGACGAGCTTTACGAGACTTTACGAGACTTTAGGGGACTTTACGAGACTTTACATTGCAAAAGACTGTCCAATCTCAGACAAGTATTGGTGACGCACAGAGCAGAGAGACCATTGGCCACCTGAAGGATCCAAGGAAAGCATGGCAACCTAGGGAAGGTGAAAGTGCACTCTGTGCAAAAGAAAAACTCCCTGGCAGTGTGAGCAGTGCAGTGTGGGTCTCTGTCTCCAGGTGGATAGGAACTGCTTCAGAGTCTTTCACACAGGCCCAAAAACGCCTGGACATTTGTAATATAAAAAGGCCAAAAAATGAAAAACTGAAAGAGCAGGGCTAAACAACTTTTTTGTATATATTTATTATAGTTCATATTGCAAGTTGATGTTGTGTTATATTTTGTTCATGTTGACTATCAGTTTCCACTTAATTATAAATCTCAAAAAACAAAGTTCATTTTTGGGTTTTTTTCCCTTTAAACTGTTGTTCCATTGTCATAACAATAAAATAATGTAAAATGTCTGCCAGGTATTGAAAGCTGAGGTTATTCTGAAAAAAGGGGCAAAAGCATTCACTTATAGTATGATTTCTGGCCCTTTTACAGCCAAAAATTCCAAATAAGTCCCTTATTATCACTAGAATGAAAAAAATTTTTTTAGAAAATAGCTATAGGTACTATCTCATCAAGTAACACTTAAAACCTAGTGAGGTCACACTGAATTGGATCTTCAGATTAATAACAGGTAGAGGATTGTGGCCAGTGGTTTCTAGTTTTAAACTCATATTTGACTAGCACTGTGCAAAAATAGTCTACAAGTTAAAGTATACATGCAGTGTGCCCACTTGAGAAATCATTCATCACCAGTTCAAATTTGTATTTCTACAGTATCTTTGAAAAAAAAAATACAAAAGGTAATCTCTGCCTGTAGTGGGAGACTGAAATGATGACTAGTAGGTTTAGAGCCACAGTTAAGAAAGAGATTGACGACAGCACAATGTAAGAGAACATATGGACCGAGGAATCGCAGGCTTCTTGCAGGAGGTGTTAAAGAGTTGTGGAAAGCAGAGCTCTGCTACGTCCTGTGTGTCCATCTTCATTGACCTGCAGAGAGCTGCAGGTGTAGCAGCATTGTGAACAAAACCTACTTACGTAATTAACTCCTCCCTTCATCTTTCTCTCAGTATCTGTTGGATACTGATGCTTCCCTTCCTGCCTTTCTATAGACATGAGAATAATCTCAAGATAATTTTTTCCTGAAATTTTGTCCCTCTCCATATCTCCATCGCCTATTTCTATCAGAGTGGAGTACAGAAATGGAAGACACAAATGCCAGGCAAAATACTAAACAAAGGTCAATCATTTGTGACTAATCAGAAAACAAAATGCTATGTATAAATACGGCTGTAATTTCTTAACAATTAATTTAGTACTTTCTGTAAACCTTTGAATTAAACTGGAATGTGTGCACTACAATGGCATATTGATTGTTTAACTTAAATTCCCCTGTACTGATACAAAAATATGGTACTTTTCCAAAAATTTGTTAATCAAATTTGCCCCTTGTTGGCACTGTCAGCAGTGGACAGGGGTCAGCATGGACACCTTGAATGGTCTACAACTATGCAGCTCCATATGCAACTTCAGTGCACTGTGTCACTGTACCAAATGCTGTTTGTTCCCTTGAAATGTCCTGTTACACCTTTACTGCAGCCACCCTTAGTTGCTACTTATTTGTGAGTCTCTCTGCCTTATCGAGATATTTATAACTGTATATACAACTACTACATACAGAACAGAAATGCAAATAAAGCAAAACACACACACTTGCTATTTATATCTCAGTGAAGACATCTAATTGGCATAATTAATTGTAACCCTGACACTAAAACCACATTCTGAGCTTCAAAAATGCCTTCAAACTTGTGGGGCCTGGAATTTGGGCCATATAAGAGACTGCTGGTTCCTACAAGTATAGTAACAGTCAAATTTTTGGTCCTCACAAAGATGTATGAGTGTGAACACACACATACCCGTTTTTACTACCTGGTGGGACCACCTGACTGGGAGGGTTTTGGCGGGATCAACCTTTTCTACATGGTTTACAAAATTGATTTTAATTGCTAAATTCATGTAATTTTTTTGTAAAGAGGAAAATCACTTTAAATATTAAAAACACTCACATGAAAAAGAAAAAATCCTAAATTTTGCTATTCCCGTGGGGACCCTCCTATTTAAAATGAGCAACTTCGTTTTTCACCAGAAATTCCTACCATGTTAAACTGAACAGCTATAATACTACAGCAGCTATGCTGACAGTGTAACACAACCACACTTAAACTTCTCAATCCAAACAACAATTCTTGTGTTTAAATTCTTTATTTAAACACATTACCTCAGGAAAAAAAGCAAAAAAAAAAAAAAAGCAAATGGCAGTTTTATTTCAAAATAATCAAAGGCCAAGTGTTCACTTAATCCAAAATTTTAACAATTTTGGATTGCAGTGTAAAAATGTTAAAATTTTTACACTGCGCAACATTACAAACAGTAAAATACAGAAAACCAGAAAAGTACAGGAAAATAGGGCAGGTTAAAATGTAACACTGCTGTTATGTTTGTAGATTTAAAGCAAATTTAAACCGATGAGTCTTGAGTGAGGATTTGAAAAGAGAAAGTGGAGTAATATTTCTGATGTTAGTGATTTCCAGCTTAGTAGTGAGACCGGTGTGAGGGACAGACAAGTAAATAGGAAATACAATACAATACATCAAGACTGACAAACGTCCCAGGGGTGGCAGGGGTGTCAAACTCCAGACCTCGAGGGCCAGTATTCTGCTTGTTTTTGAAATATCCCTGTCATACCTGCTGATTACCTGGATCAGGTGTGCTTTGCCATTAAGAAGCTACAAGGGCAGGTTAGTTGGAAAACGAGCAGGACAGCGACCCTTGAGGCCTGGAATTCGACACCTGTGCTGTATGGTGTTATGCAAATGCTGTAATCATTCAAACATACATCCAGAGCTAAATGAAAACCTGTACAGTACCATGAGAATCTTTGGACTGTGTTCAACAAACTTATCAACTGAAGATAAAATCGTTTTAGGCAACAAGGAACAATGAAATCATTGAACTGATTTACAGTCCCCTGCAAAAGAATTTGGACAGTTAGGCCAAGTTCGTTGTTTTTGAGTCAGTTGAAGAGGTTTGATTTTCTTTGCTGTGGACTTTAGGTTTCACTTCAAAAGATGAATATCAGACAGCAGATTTACCTGCCAGCTTTGGATTTCAGGTTTTTACATCGAGATCTGATGAACAATTTAAAAGATCACGGTTTGTTTAAACCCACCCATTTTTCATATAAGCAAACATATTGAACAGAAAGATTTAACATTGAATGAAGTAAATAACACTTAATATTTCATTGCATAATAATTGATATCGGCCCCGAAAAAAACATATTGGTGGATCTCTAGTTTAAACAAACGATATCATCTAAGTTGATTGTCTGATTCAGATGTAAATAACTGGAAATAAAAGCTGGCAGGTAAAACTCTTGTCTGATTTTCATCTTTGAAGTCCAACCTACACTAAAGGTTTTTGTCCACAAAAAAAAGAAAAAAAATATCACCATGGCTCTTGAGGTGTATATGTATTGTAAAAATACCTTTCACAAGAGTATCACTGTCTGACTCAGTCCGCCATGTTGTGAGCGAAGGGCCTGTTTAAAAAAAACCCAAACAAAACATTAAATTAGAAACTTCTCTCCAGACAGCTTAGACATTATTGACTATGTCTGCACTACTAATATCTCAAGTTACATAAAGGTAAACAAAATGAAACCGAAATCTATAAAAGTTAATTTTACAAAGAAATCTTTACATTTTAACACTGACTGCTAGACTGATCTAGCACACTTGACAACTTTTTGTTTTTGTAGTGGCGATGAACTTCCCCCTGTAGTCATTAAATATGGGTGGCTGTCCAATTAATTCTAATGTGTGAAGTGGGAGCAGTTTGAGTGAATGGATGAAAGAGCAAACAATTCAAATGTTAATTAGGTTTTGCAGAATGTGTGTGTGAGCCTCTAAATGCTGGATTCTGCTTGAAGATGCAGGTTCTCTCTGATGTCTAAAGATTCTGTGAGCTGAAAGGCTATCACATATTTCTGGATAAAATTGTTTACATTATTCACTTATAAAAATTGTTTTAAAAACTATATTATTAGCACACAATAGCAGCCATTTTTGAGAAGCACTTAAAGTGTAGTATAAAGTTTGGGAAATACAAGTTCTGGAGGGACACTTTTCAGGCTCCATTGTATTCTTTTTTTTTTCTTCACTCTGGTGGTTCCTGGTAATAAAATTAAGAGTATTTTACAAGATGTCAGAGAGAAAGATAAAAGCACTTCTTTTCCTTTTGGCTACTCTCCTCAGGGGTCTCCACAGCGAATCACCTGTCTCCATCTAATCCTATCGTCTGCATCCGCCTCACTCACACCAACCACCCTCATGTCGTCCTTCACTAAATCCATGAACCTCCTCTTTGGTCTTCCTCTAGGCATCCTTACTGGCAACATGAACCTCAACATCCTTTTACCAACATAATCACTGTCCCTCCTCTGAACGTGCCCAAACCATCTCAATCTGGCTTCCCTGGCTTGATCTCCAAAACATCTAACCTGAGCTCTCCCTCTGTGTATGTCATGTCCCTCATCACTCCTAAAGAGAACCTCAACATCTTCAGCTCTGCTACCTCCAGCTCTGTCTCAGCATTTCTGTACTGCTCAAACTAAAAATAGCACAAGAGAGAAATTCACTTTAAATATTTCTTTTCTCACTGTTGCTAATATTAGATGGTATTGTTGGAAAGCATGCTTATTATTTCTGTGTGTCAGCAATAAAGCTGCATTTTGAGTTATTCCTGTGTGTTGTGAGTTCTGCATTTTGGGTCCTCTCGCTGCCTGCACACAGCCGAATCATGACAGAAGGACGCGACCACGAAAGGGACTCAGCAGACTCACGTTTTGCCCCGGAGGAGGAATGGTTAGAGCAGCTAGGGGATTACTACCGGAGGATAATCCACGCTGCAGATCCCTACAAGAGGCAACTGGAGGTAGTGTTTGTTGATCACTTCTTGTCGTCCACTATGTGTTCTGTCACTTTCTTGGACATTAAAGGATTAAAACAAATTATCACAGACTTGAGAGCAAGCCTCTGTTTTAAACTGTTTGGCATGGGTGGCCCAGGCAAGGAGGACTCAGCCACCCTTCTAAAAACCCTCGCAGCTTGGTTTGCTCAATCGTTAGCTTTGCCATTAGCCACCTGGCCTGTAACCCAGTTAGATGCCTGGCCTCCTGTTCAATCGCCCTTAGCAGCCCAGTCGTTAGCTCTGCTACCAGCAGCTCAGTCTCTAGCGCAGTCATTTACTCAACCACCAACTCCACTTTCACCAGAACCGTCACTACAATCACTAGCTCAGGCTCCTGCTCAGTTGTCAGTTCAGTCAGCTGCCCAGCTAACCTCAGTTCAGTCACCTGCGTCTCCCGCAGCTCAGCTGCCCCTAGCTCAGTCTCCAGTGTCTCCTACTCAGCAATCAACTCCGCCACTAGCTCCATTTTCACCTCAACCATCACTTCAGCCACTAACCTAACCTGCTATTCAGCCTCCTGTGTTGCCATTAGCCCAGTCTGCTAATCAGTATGCAGCTCAACCTTTAGTTCGGCCGCCTGTGCAATCCCTCGCTCATTTGCCTATTCAGTCCATCGCTCACCTACCTGTTGAGTTCCTAGCTCAGTTTCCCGCGCCGCCGATAGCTCATTCAGTAGTTCAGTCCCCAGTAGCTCTGTCGCCCATCCAGTCTGCCACTTGGCTACATATTCAGCCAGGGGTCTCAATACCTTCTGGTCCTGCATCAGCTCCTGCTGGAAGCTCGACTGAGACAATCCAGTGTTCCGCAGCTCCCATGCCACTGTCTGTCGCCGCTTGCAGTTCAGGAGAACCGTTCCAGCAGCTTGCCCCCGCTGGAGGGTCCGAGGGGCCCGTCCAGCCGTCTCCTGCCTCCGCTAGAGGGTCCAAGGGACCCGCATCTTTTTTACATCTTCTGCGAAAGGAAGAAGCTGTGGTGTGTTCCAATTCCCTTCACTCAGAGTTTGGAGCGCATGTGATGAAATGCACACATCCCACTTCTTTTCCAGTAGACTTCTCGACCTCTTTATGTTTTCAAAAAACTGGTCATCAACATGCTCTGACATCTGTGTCTCAAACTCCAGAATCTTTTCAAGCTATGACCTAGTTTGAGAGCCAAAGATGGAGTTTTGTAAGTGTTGGTGTCATTATCAAAACCAGACACCTTTTTTACCATTTCCACAACCACATTGAAGTTGGAGTGTTTAAAAAAAAACAAAAAACTCCTCCATTCTTTGAATTTTACCCCCTTTTCTTGTGCGAAGGCACAGACTGAATTCGACTTCTGCCTGGCTTCTGTTTACTGCACTTTTGTGAGAGTCTGCATCGTAACATGTGTCTCCATAATGCTTTTCTTTTGAGCAATGCCTCACAGTTAATACAGTGCATGTATTCAGATGCATTCTCTGGTTTGGAAGCCTGCTCACTTGGGATCAGGGTATCACTTCCTTATTTAAAGACCTCATTATGAGCATGATGTCCTTTATTTCTGATGAGGTCAAAATGTAGTTTTCTTTGTTTTGATTTCAAAGGGTAACTTATTGCTTTTGCAACCGCTGTTTCAGAACTGTGCTTCCACAACAAGTGCCTTGCCATTTTATGGCAACTAATCGGACAATAAAGACGATAATGCTTCTTACTGTAAATTCTTCCACCATCCTCCTTTTCCTGAGGCTTCATGACAGACACCTTGCCTGTGTTAGTTTCCTCCTCATTCTCCGTGCTCCTGGAATCTTTGTCTGAGCAAGTAATCATCTGTTTGGCTCTTTTGGAAGTCCTTAGAGTTTTTTCTTTCTTTTCATTGGGGCCTAAGCAGGAACATCAACAGATCCTTCAGAACTGCTTTCCTCCATCAGCTCCTGTGGTCGGAGAAATTCATCCTGAGTCAATTCGATGCAGCTTGAAAGGAACTCAGATTTATCCGACACCTTGGATAGCTGGTCAAGGTAGTCTTGTAGCAGCTGGAAAATGTACAATAAAAAACCCCCACATTGTTCCAATTTTTTGCAGTAGTTTAGGTACAAACAATTAACAGGACCAATGCTCATGTTTGTGCAACAGTGGTAATTTAAAAAAAAAAATTCTTTGAAAATCAAATTAAACATGTTTTTTCACAACTTAAAATTAAACAGTAGCGTTTGTAGAAGTCCACAGAGATGACTCAAATGTAAGACATGTTCAAACTAAGTTACTTTTCAACTCAAACCAAGGCCAACAATTATTTGACCTTGTATTCTAAATGCTAAACTTTAAAGCATAACAAAAACAAGGATGTTCAAGTACCAATTTAGCATTAACAGTATTTCATGGACTAGGCATTATATCTAAGAAAAGTAAAGATAATCCTGGTGTTGTATAGATGTCATAACGCAAACTTACATAGATGCTGTCTGTTCTCATCAGCGGGGGAACCTCAGGATCTTCCAGCACAGGAGGCGTGCTTCTCTGGTTACTGCCATTACATTGCTGTCAGAATCTGAGTTGTGTTCCTGTAGTAAGAAAAAACAAAACAGGTTACTTCAAGCTCAGAAAAAAATAAGCCTTTAATAACTTCACATTAGTTTAAAAATGTACTTTCATTTATCTGGCATACAAATTAATTTTTGAATCAAATGTGATTTTAAAAATGACTCCAAAGCAAAATTTGTTTTTTATTTGTAAGACATTTACTTTACCCAGTGTTGCCCAACCCTGGTTCTTGAAAGCTACTGCCTTGCTTGTTTTCCAGCTAACCATTAGTTAAAAACAGTGATGGTAAATGCCATTGAAGGTGGAGCGATGTCAAATATTTTGAAGTCTGTGATCACAAAACTAGCATGCAGTGTATTTTGCCTGAAACAAAAAATTGTGGCAAACGGCTTATTCCTTGTAATCTATCAAGGTCTTCCTCTCTGGAGGATTTATTCTTTATCTTGTAAAGAAATATGTTTTTTTTAAAAAGTACAACATGTCCTTCTACCTGAGCAAAAACATGCTACTGCTCTGGTGACCTGCACTGGGCAGCAGATTAGCAGTCGTGTATGGAAATATGGGAAAGAGGTGAGGCCCATTCAAAACTGTATGCATTGTACGCAGCTTTAAATAAAAACAAAACAAGCACTTTATTCACACATGAGCACATGTTAGAGCCTCAAAGAATGCAGGCCTCTGGATGAAGATCAGCTTTAAATCAAGCAAGCACCGCTTCAAACAGAACAAAACTTCTGCAAAATAAGCTTGCATCACTTTCTCAGGAAACATGAAGCTAAACCTACCTACAACTGATCAAGTGTTCTGTTGATTCAGAACACTAAAGCATGCAGTGGTATATTTCAAAAGTGACAAATATATTTAACGTATCTTATCAAATGAGGTCTTGTGGTCCAAAGCACGTACAAATTCCAAAGCATGTGTAACCTCCAAAATATGTACAAACTCCAAAACACAACAGAAGTGCTCCAGGATGCTAGGGGCAGTGTTGAGCTTTTGTTACCTAGTGGCTACACAAGCCAGGAACTACCAAGGACCGGATTTGTTGTGTGGTAGTAACAGGTAAATGACTTTTTTTTTAAAATTATTTGAATATATATATATATATATATATATATATACATATACATATATATGTGTGAGTGTTTGTGTATAAATACACAAACAATAGACATATGCTTTCCACTGTGTAGTTTAAGTGATCTAGATAGCTCTGTTTTGGAAGTTCAGTTAATGCTAGTGATGTGTTTTGGAGTTTGTACGGGCTTTGGAATTTGTACATGCTTTGGAGTTTGTACGTGCCTTGGAGTTTGTACGTGCTTTGTCTCTAGGGGCCCCTGTATATATTTATATATAAACCTATATAAATAAAACCATGTTGTTGTTTTTTTTTACATTAGTAAAAAAAACTGGTGTTGGCCAGAGGGGCCGATGGCGCGATATGGCAGCCTCGCCTCTGTCAGTCTGCCCCAGGGCAGCTGTGGCTACAACTGTAGCTTGCCTCCACCAGTGTGTGAATGTGAGCGTGAATGAATAATGGCATTGTAAAGCGCTTTGGGTGGCTTGAAAAGCGATATATAAATCCAATCCATTATTATTATTATTAGTAGTAGTAATTCCTTTTGTGCATAATTTTATATTGTTTTTGATATTAAATTAATTAAAGCAACAAAACAACCTGAAGAGCTGGTTGGGTGCCGAAAGAGCCGGCTCTTTTTTGTGAGCTGAGCCGAAAGAGTCAGTTCTCTAAAAAGAGCCGTAAATCCCATCACTATTAGTTGGAGCACGGTGCTTGTGGATCCATGTCTTTCCTGCCTCTGGCTGCTGGGTGGTGTTATTGCGGCTTCCCACCCTCATTTTTAAGTACATACTCATACTCGACACTCTTTCTCTTCCTCTTTCACTCAGACACACACCCCACAAGAACATTGTTGATTTGTGTACATGTGCAACTGAAATAACATAATTGGAAATTAAGAAATAAACAGCTAAAAGAAACACCTGAAGAAGAGGAGCCTATAAAGAATTTTTAGAGCTGGTCTTGGAAAAGCAAAATGTGTTTGGCACAACAGTGTATTCAGATCCTAATTCTGAATACAAAAGCTGCCAGACAAAATAGGATTAAAAAAAGATTTAAAAGTTCAAAAATTTCACCCCTTTTTAACATGTTCTAAAGCCATCAAGTAGGCTGGACTGGCAGCTTTTGCCAAGCCAGTTCTGGTCCCTGGGCCTTATGTTTGACACCCCTGCTCTAGACATTTGAGTGAATTGTGATTTTGGATAATGTGGTTTTGGGGTGGCTGTAGCTCAGGAGGTAGAGATACTAACCCCAAGTTGCTCTTCGATGCATCCATTGGAGTGTGAATGTGGCATGTTTAATAGAACGCTTTGAGTACTCCGGGAGAGTAGAAAAGCGCTATATAAGACCATTTACCATAACATTATTTATGTCATTACATTTCTTGAAGACTAGAACTGTAATTTAACTTCACAAACAGAGCTCATTTCACTGCATGTTGTACTCTGTATGATTATGTATATGAAGCTTGTTTGTTGTTATCCCACTCAGTTCAGTTCTGTGTAGTTATGTAGCACCATTTCACAGCACAACAGTTGCTTCAAGGCAGTTTTTTATCTCTTATAAAACAAGACAGAAAATATAGAGTCATGTAAACATCACTCCCACTGTTTAGCCAAGGTTTTATCATATGCAAGCATTTCCATGCTAATATGTTTACTGTGTCAAGACTAATAAAATGTTTTCCAACACTTGGACAGGCCACCAAAGCATGTTAACAGTCACCTATGTATATTTTGTGACTTATTTTGGATTTTTTTTTTTCAATCCATGGACAATCTTATTTTCAGAGTTCAATTCAATTCAGTTGAAATCAATTTTATTTATATATCGCCAAATCACAACAACAGTGCTTCAAAACAGTGCAGAGTTCATCTCTGCTAACAACCCTTCTTGTCATCAGCTGTTAAAGCCTCTTGTCTCTCTGGTCCACAGAGAGACAAGAGACAATTACTGTGTAGCAGTGGGCAATATAGCTTGAAAAGTATATCGCAATACTTACGCAAATTTGCAATATTGATAATTCTGATGATATACAAACAAAATGCTAATTAACAATGGGTGAGTTCAGATTACAGGTAGCAGCATTTAATAGTGCAAACATGAAAAACATTTTCCATCCTTATTTTCCAACAAGTTACTGTCATTGATGACACAGTGATACTGACACAGCATCATTTCCGGTGCCACAGAATAACCCAAATGGAAGCCCAAAAGTAGCCAACCAGTAGGGCAACAAAATAACTCAACAATTGTTCAGTGTACCTTTTATTTATTTATTTTTTTACAAAATGCTAATCTCACAGGAGCCAGGCTGCAGTATGTGTAAAGAGATTATGAGTTTCACAGCTTTTCTAAACCAGGGGTAGAACAGTGCATAGATCAAAGGGTTTAGACAGGAGTTAAAATAGAACAGATAGAGCACAAAGGATACAGATGAGCTATTGAGTGGGTCATCCCTGGCAAGAGTAACACAATAATAATATGGACAGAAACACAGTAGAAACACAACTACAAGAACACCCAGAGTCCTGGCTGCTTTTAACTCTGATTTCTTTGTTGTTAGAGTCACTGAAAGCTGCAGAGCAGTAGCTGTAACATGAGAGCGCATGGCACGAGCCTGAGACACAGCCACCACAAATACTCTCAGATACAGAACTACAATGACAGTAACTGGAACAAAAAAGGTTAAAAGAAGGTCAATAATTCCTGTAATTAAGTCAACAACAATTGTACATTCTCCATAGCAGGAATTATGCTTCCCTGGTTGAGTTAGATCATCCTTTACAAACAGGCTGCTATAGAAGACAGAAGAGAGCCAACACAGACAGATAGAGAGTTTCACTCTTCTGTCTGTGATTCTGGTGGGGTAATGCAGAGGGTCACAAATAGCCAAATAGCGGTCAATTGATATTAGCACCATGTCTCCCACTGAGGTAGAGGTAACAATGAAAGACATATAATTGTACATAGAACAGGTGAGGTCACCGAGAAACCAGCAGGCTGTATTTCTGAGGATTTCTCCAGGCATCAACAGGAGACCAACAAGAAAGTCTGAGACAGCCAGAGAGAGGAGGAGGATGTTAGTGGGTGTGTGAAGCTGCCTGCAAGAAGACAGAAAAATTATTAAATTAACAGTCCTCAAATCGCCAAATTAACCCTCTCGAGGCAGGCGTTGCCGATTTGCAACAGTTAAAAACTAACAACCTGATTACCCCACATACATATTTTATGAGGGGTTTTTTTTGATAATTTTGCCCAAATATCAGATTTTTCCTGTAACTAAAACTTAATTTGAGCCTGAGAGGGTTAAAGCAACCCAACAAACAATAAAACATTAGCTCTTGATAAGAGAAAAACAGTTTTGATCATTTCTAATCGACCACTTCTATATCAGATGGTTTAATTGTAAACACCACTGAGGTCACAGAAAAATAAAAAGTTAATTAGCTTACAGAATGTATAAGCTACACACAGCTATTAAAAAAATAACAACAACTCTGCCTGTAGTGGGAGACTGAGATGATGACGAGCAGGTTGAGAGTCACAGTTAGCAGCGAGATGGAGGACAACACAACATGAAGGAACACAAATTCTGACAGAGGAGTTATAGGTTTCTTGCAGGAGGTGTTGAAGAGTTGTGGAAAACAGAGCTCTGCCACATCCTGTGTATCCATTTTCTCAGACCTGCAGAGGTCTGTAGCTCTCTGTAGCATTACAAACAGAATTAGTTATATAACTCACCCCTTCTCACTCCGCCCCTCGTCTTTTTCTCAATGTCAGTTGGATATCTGTGCTCCATCCCTCACTGTGGATTTCAATTTCTTTTCTGCAACACCCTTAGCAGTGTGTCTCTCTCCTATCTTTCTAACTGGTATACTCAGCCTTCTTCACCATTTACAACTTCTTTTTCTTCTAATAAGAATGTCCTGTCTGATGCCAATATTTTCAGACTGACTTCTTACATTTGTGTGTCTGTGATGCCTGCTGAGGAGCCCTACCACTTACATTACAAATTTATGTTTGCCAAGACCAGGGTGCAATTTGTGCCAGAGTTAAATCCTACTTCAAGTTGGCACTGTTTGCCAGCTGTGCCATTTGACTTACAATGAAATAATGTTGAATTTCAAAAGCAAAATTGTCTTCAGTAAAGAAAACCCATATCAAACTTGGAAAACAGGCTACTTTAATGGTGGACTATTTCTGCTTTTTATGGCATATCATGTGTAGTATCTATACTCCTCTTTTACCCATCTCTAAATCTCTGTACAGGAAGTGAGTAAAGTCTATTTACTGAGATCAGCAGCAGCAGCACTTTCAGAGTTTGAGAGCTACTAAAATTCAAAAACAATCCAGAACCTCATAAGTCAAGACTGATGTGGCCAAATAATGTCCTCTGTTTGAAAGTACGGCTCTTACATTATCTGATTTTTTTTCATTGGGCTGGGCAGAATAAATGTTCGCAATATTATTACAGCATCTAGAGAAAATGTAAAAGATAAAAATTAATTTCACCCATAGCATTTTTTTTAAACTTTGTTTATTGCAATGTTGGATGGATCAAGAGGTTTTGCCTGGGGCTATCTGAGCTGGTTAAACACATATTATCAATTGAAAATAAACAACTTAACAGAATGTGTTGTGTTCTGTTTGAAGGTAAAAAGATAAATTCTATGACGACCACCAAAATATTCAAAAATATGTTGAAATTCTCTACAGTCCTTTGTTTCTGCTTTTTCCAAAAATATCTTGTGTGCCCCGAAATCAGTTGTGATTAAAAAAAGAAAAAACAAACAAACAATGAACTGTAGTGGCTATATTCAGTGTTGGGGAATAACGGAATACATGTACCGGCGTTACGTATTTAAAATACAAAATATGAGTAACTGTATTCCATTACAGTTAAAAGGTGGTATTCAGAATACAGTTACTTTGTTGAAATAAATGGAGTACACGGGGGTCTTTTCCTGTTTCATATGTTAGTTTGTCCCCTCTCTATTTTTGGTAATTCCACGCCGGTGGAAACCCAAACAAAACACGCATTAAGAGGCTCTAATGCCTGTGACCATGTCACCTCTACTTGCGACCCGCATAATGCTGTGAAGAAATATTTTTTAAAATTATTGTTCAAAAGATTTTTTAATATGAAGGCAATAGGCAGAGTGTTACAGGCATAGCACTAAAGAATGTACCCTCATGGGCAGTGTAGCCCAGTTATAAGTAAGCTATTAAGACTCAACTGTACACTGTGTTCGTGTTTTCCTCCAAAACAATAAGTTCCATTGGAGCAGCCTTTCAATGCCTCTCTCTGTCTCTCGCTAGCAAAGTTGACCCAGACAACAAAGTAAAGCTAGTTTTCGATTACGAGCCCGACATGGAACCCGAGGTATTAGCTAGAGGTCCCTTTACTACGGTTCGGAGCTGCGGACCTGTTTTATATACAAGCAGAATAGTTTTCTATAGGAGATCGCTGCAAAAAGTGCAACCTTACCTAATGTCCACCCTACTGTTACTCATTTTATATTAAGATTTAAAAATCTAGTTGGTACTGTATGGCGAGTAACCTTCAGTGATAGTAATAAATCACACAGCAATAGTACATTCATGTACTTGTAAAAAGAATGATAATATATTAAGTAATCCAAAGTATTCAGAATATGCTACTCTCAATGAGTAACGGAATACGTTACAAAATACATTTTGGGGCATGTATTCTGTAATCTGTAGTGGAATACATTTTAGAAGTAACCTTCCCAACACTTGCTATATTATCCTTGCTGAGTTTTCACTTTATTGTACATTTATAATAATCACATTCAGGACAGACAAGCAACTATTTTTATGCCTCGGTTTGTTAGCAACAATGACGGTGAAACCATTGTGTAGGCGACTTGTTTATTTTCCAGATAAACCTTTCACAATAAAGCTCAACATCCTGTTGAGACTTTTCAAAATAAACTAAAATAATAACAAAAATATAACATATTCTCAAACATCAAATTTCAGAATATGCATCAAACAAGTTACCTCAAGTACGAACATGAAATATAAATTTAAATGGCCCTTATACAATCAACCCAAGCAAACAAAACTGAAAAACATTTTCTCAGGCAGGCAGAAGCATAGAGTAAATTCATATGTCAGTTTGTGACTCGTTTCAAAGACAGTGACATGTACAAGCAAGCTAGCAGCTTTACCCTCTAATAGTAAGACTCATGTCAGTGGGAGTTTAGAATATGAGATCACATAGACTTCGGATAGTTTCCAGTTCTCCTTAGCAAGCAATTGGAATGTGTTTCAGAACTTGTTTCTTGGGTAATTAGTAGTTATTAAATACATTAGACGTACAAACCATTAAACAACTCAGGAGGGGAAAGCAGTACTCTACCTGCACTGTGTATAGTGCACGTGTCGCGCTGCTGACTTCGACTGTGAACATTGTCAGGTGGTGAAAAGAATACCACTGGCACGTCTTCTGTGGAGGAAGCAGAGTCTAGGGACAAGGGCGATGACTCGTCTATCTCCGGGGGTGAGGTCACTAAGGCAGTTAAACAACAACTCCTTGGTGGCAGGGCCCTTGGGGTTGATGAGATTTGTCCTGAGTTCCTGAAGGGTCTGGATATTGTAGAATTGTCTTGGTTTTTTGCACCTCTACAATGTTTTGTGGAGATAAGGGGCAGTACCTATTGATTGCCAGACTAGGGTGTTAGCAGGAACACGGGAGGCTGAGCTAGTGGCTGCTGAGCTGCAGAAAACACTGGAGACTGAGCTGAGGGCAGCCGAGCAGCTGACTGAACTGGGGGCAGCTGAGCAGGTGACTGAACTGGGGGCAGCCAAGCAGGTGACTGAACTGAGGGTAGCTGAGCAGGTGATTGAAGTGGAGACTGAGCTAGAGACTGAGCCGGTGTTTGAGGTGAAACAGGGGCTGGAACACTGACAGGCAAAGGAGTAGGCTTAACAAAAAAATTTGTGTAAAACTGGTTCCAGTGCGGTGCATTGAAGCAGCAGATGAGAAACAAGTCTCTGAATCCTCGGTCTTCAAATTAGCAGTCCTAGTTAGTATGTCTCCGGGCTCGAAGAGAGCAGAGCGAAAACAGTCATCAGAATTTAATGTAGCCCTGGAAAAGGCAGTCTCAGTAATTTCAGTGGCAGGGAAAACAGGAAATCCACTGTTATTATTACCACCTGCCACACAAAACACAGCCCCAGAATAAATTGTCCCAACATTGGAAGAGGTGGAAAAAGTGTCTCTTTCACTCACCACCACAGGAGTTTGCTCCGCAGCTGTGGAGTGACGGCGGCGTGAGCGCCACTTTCGCCGGGATGGAGGAGAACCGATCCACGAACCTTCCAGCGGACCGGGCTGGAAATCTTCTGCTGGACAGGATAGTTTAGAGGTAGTGGCTGGGTGCAGATGTAAAGTGTTAAGGATGAAATCCTGTGCAATCTGGGGAAGCGAACCCAGAAACCACAGAAGCCCGGAAATAAGCCGCTGTAACCGGGCCTCCACAGCCCGACAAAACGCCTCCCCTGAATGATCCAGCCAGAGTTGGAGAAGATTCTCCACATTGTAGATAATGTCGTCTTTAAGCTCCTCAGAAGGATTGAAAGCTGCTGGGTCCATGGTGGCTGGTTCGTACTGTCACAGCTAGCAGGGCAAGCTGTGTGGAATTTAATGAAGGACCCAAGATGCAGGCAGCTTTCAGATGTGAGTGAGTTTTATTAGGGAGGTGAAACCACCCAGGAAAATGCAGGGAAATACACAGACGAACCAGCAACACACCGGGCTTAAATACACACAGGGCAATCAGGGAATGGAAGACAGGAGAGAGACACGGCTGGGATTAATTGATAATTGATAATACCGAGATAATAACATAACATAACATGATAATAACATAACGAGACAAGGGAAAGCGAAACTAGAAACAGACAAGAGAAATGTACCTTCATAATAAAACAGGAAACACACCGAAAAAACTCTAAACATGCAAACTTAACACAGACTGGGGAAACAGAACATAGGAACTTGAAACGTGGATCAGGAGAGCACAGAGGACACAAAACACTAGGGATAGTCTCAAACAACCCAAAATAAACAAAACCACAGAATATTAATAAACTTAAACATAAACACGGAGTCCACAGACTCCAGACCATGACAGTAACAGGCTTCACGCTGGTTGACACATGCACACAAAATCTATATCTGGATGCTCAATCATCCAGATAAGTAAATCCCAAATGGTTGATGCGGTTCATCTGGACGTAATGTTTTCATTGGGAGAAACATTTTGTTACTCATCCAACTTCAGTCTCAGCTGACTGCAGGTTTCCCCAACCTTCCCAAAGTTTCTCCCATTGAAAACGTTACTTCCAAATGAACAGAATCAGCCTTTAGTTGGAACACACCCTCTGCTAGCTCAGCCACGCATTCGGCCATCATTCTCACCAATTCATTCCTTGCAGGGAGAAAATTTCATGTTAACCTGTGGTGTTTCCCATCAACTGGCAATTTAGAGATAGGAACTCCCTCCAGGGCCTCCCCAGAGGCTGGGTATCAGCCCTTAGCTGACTCTGGATGCCTGAAGGCCAAGAAGCCCCCTGAGAACTGCACTGTGTTAGCGCTGCCTGGGCAGAGTCAGTGCCCTGCACAGCTCCAGTTACCTTCGTGTCTGCCACAGGACCTCGTGCCTGCTGGTTTTGTGCCTGTCTCCACTGGAGGATCCGAGGGGCCCGTCCAGCCTTCGTTTGTCTCCACTGGAGGGTCTGAGGGCCCGTGCAGCCTGCAGCGCTCCCACCTGCGGGTTCCACGCCATCGCCTGCAGCACCACCACCTGCGGCTTCCACACCGTTGCCTGCAGTGCCACCACCTGCAGCTGCCTCGTCTGGTCCTGCTGCCACCACGCCGCCGTCTGGTCCACAACCTGCTCGGACGCCACATACAGGTCCAGGACACCCAGCTCTTCTAAGGCCGCCTCCTCAACGTTGTGATCCACTTTCTGGACCTCCTTCGCCTGCGTGGCCGCCGCTGCCTTCCGCGCAGCTGGCCTAAGGACTTACTTTGCCTGTGTCGCCGCCGCTGCTTTTAGCACGGTTGGCCTCCTGAATTGAACTGTGTGTTGGCTCTGTTTTCTTGTGTTCCTGTGTTTTTGATTTTGTGGCCTGTTTTGGTTTGTTTCCGGACTCGGACTGGATTGCTGGTTCGTCTGTGTATTTCCCTGCGTTTTCCTGTCTGGTTTCCCCGAGTTTCCCTGCATCTCCGTTTCAGGTCTGTTGTTGTTAGTTTTCTCCAGTTTAGGTTATCCTTAGGTTCTGTTTCAAGCCCACTGCGTTTCTGTTCACATCTGAAAGCTGCCTGCATCTTGGGTCCTTTATTAAATTCCACACGGCTTGCCCTGCTAGCCATGACAGTTACAATTGCTCCTGCTTTTTCTCTTTAGTTTAGCTTTTTTCTTACTTATTCTTTTTTCTTTACTTGGACTTTGGTCTGTTTGAATATCTTTCCTTCAATCATGTGGATCGAGAGAATTTTTGTTCTGCCTGTGGCCGTGGAACTGTTACTTTTACTGAGCAATGAGAACGCAACACAACTGCTTTTTACTCGAGAGATCAGCTGATCGCCCTGATGCTGGCTGGCTCATCAGTCAGACCCACAGTGTACCAGCTGAAATCTGCAGGAAAACACACTGAGGATGCAGAGGTGGAGGACAGAAGAGGAGCAGGAAGGAGACTGTGAGACAGTGGAGGCTCGAAGTGAGGAGGAGGTACAAACCGTGTCTGCCATCTATTATAATGGGAAATGTTGAGTCGTTAGCAAATAAAATCGATGAGCTAACAGTGCTAGCATGGAGTCTTGGAGGGAATGTAGCTTGATGTGTTTCACCGAATCATGGATGCACCAGAATATTCCCAACGACAACACATCCGTGGAAGACTTCCACATAACAATCAAAGAAAGGATTTGCTGCCCAGTTATTGAACTGTGCACGGTTGGACTCAGGCCGTATTATTTGCCCAGGGAATTTACCCATGTAATCTTGGTGGCTGTTTACGTTCCTCCCTCTGCTAACCCCACAGCTGCATGTGACATTATCCACTTTGCTATAGCCTGATTACAGACTCAGCACCAGAGTGCCTTCATTGCGATCTCGAGGGACTTCAACCATGTCACCTTGGACAATACACAACCAAAATTCACACAATATGTGGTCTGTCCCACCAGGGGGGAGAGAATATTTAGATCTCATGTTCAATATGGGACTTTAATAGGAAAAAGACAGTCCATAGACACAATTAATAATATTATCCTGTTAAATTAACACCTTCCACTATAAAGTCACAGGACTGATAACATTTGTTACCCAGCTCCTATATTACCATCTTTGTTAGCCACTAGCCACTAACTTATGATAATAAAACCACAAATACTTTTATATGGGGAATAATAACAGTAGTAGAAAGGTTGAATTCAGTTGGTTAATTCAGCAAAGTGTAGTAGAGTAGTAGTTTTCTGAGAAAAATTAGATATTTTGTATATAGTGTTGTAAATACAGGGAGTGCAGAATTATTAGGCAAGTTGTATTTTTGAGGAATAATTTTACTATTGAACAACAACCATGTTCTCAGTGAACCCAAAAAACTCATTAATATCAAAGCTGAATGTTTTTAGAAGTAGTTTTTAGTTTGTTTTTAGTTTTAGCTATTTTAGGGGGATATCTGTGTGTGCAGGTGACTATTACTGTGCATAATTATTAGGCAACTTAACAAAAAACTAATATATACCCATTTCAATTATTTATTTTTACCAGTGAAACCAATATAACATCTCCACATTCACAAATATACATTTCTGACATTCAAAAACAAAACAAAAACAAATCAGCGACCAATATAGCCACCTTTCTTTGCAAGGACACTCAAAAGCCTGCCATCCATGGATTCTGTCAGTGTTTTGATCTGTTCACCATCAACATTGCGTGCAGCAGCAACCACAGCCTCCCAGACACTGTTCAGAGAGGTGTACTGTTTTCCCTCCTTGTAAATCTCATATTTGATGATGGACCACAGGTTCTCAATGGGGTTCAGATCAGGTGAACAAGGAGGCCATGTCATTAGTTTTTCTTCTTTTATACCCTTTCTTGCCAGCCACGCTGTGGAGTACTTGGACGCGTGTGATGGAGCATTGTCCTGCATGAAAATCATGTTTTTCTTGAAGGATGCAGACTTCTTCCTGTACCACTGCTTGAAGAAGGTGTCTTCCAGAAACTGGCAGTAGGACTGGGAGTTGAGCTTGACTCCATCCTCAACCCGAAAAGGCCCCACAAGCTCATCTTTGATGATACCAGCCCAAACCAGTACTCCACCTCCACCTTGCTGGCGTCTGAGTCGGACTGGAGCTCTCTGCCCTTTACCAATCCAGCCACGGGCCCATCCATCTGGCCCATCAAGACTCACTCTCATTTCATCAGTCCATAAAACCTTAGAAAAATCAGTCTTGAGATATTTCTTGGCCCAGTCTTGACGTTTCAGCTTGTGTGTCTTGTTCAGTGGTGGTCGTCTTTCAGCCTTTCTTACCTTGGCCATGTCTCTGAGTATTGCACACCTTGTGCTTTTGGGCACTCCAGTGATGTTGCAGCTCTGAAATATGGCCAAACTGGTGGCAAGTGGCATCTTGGCAGCTGCACGCTTGACTTTTCTCAGTTCATGGGCAGTTATTTTGCGCCTTGGTTTTTCCACACGCTTCTTGCGACCCTGTTGACTATTTTGAATGAAACGCTTGATTGTTCGATGATCACGCTTCAGAAGCTTTGCAATTTTAAGACTGCTGCATCCCTCTGCAAGATATCTCACTATTTTTGACTTTTCTGAGCCTGTCAAGTCCTTCTTTTGACCCATTTTGCTAAAGGAAAGGAAGTTGCCTAATAATTATGCACACCTGATATAGTGTGTTGATGTCATTAGACCACACCCCTTCTCATTACAGAGATGCACATCACCTAATATGCTTAATTGGTAGTAGGCTTTCGAGCCTATACAGCTTGGAGTAAGACAGAGGTTCCCAAAGTGTGGGGCCCGCCCCTAGGGGGGCGCGGTATGAAAAGAAAAAAAAAAAAAAGAGCGCTTGGACACTGTGGACAGGTTTTTGACGGGGCTCCCACATAAACGCAAAGCAGGAGATGAAGCATCGCCAAATATGTTTCCAAACCAACTTCCTTCCAAGCCAAAGACAGGAAAATATGGTGAAGCATATCTTCCCTTTGGCTTCACCTGCACAAGTGCCAAGGTAGGTCTCCCCTGCAAAATTAGTTTCCCTGCGTCGGGAGCAGCGCTGGGCTCTCCAAATCACGGACAAACAGTATCCCACATTCTTGATTTTTAGTTGACAAACACTTCTTGTAATGACTAACTACTCCTGACATTTTGGACATGTTAGCTCTTTATGCAGTAAAGTTACAGCGGGATACAAATAATATCAGGTTGATCCTGCCGTAATTTGTTCCCCCGGTTCAAATCACGGACAAACAGTATCCCACAGCTGTTTATGTGTTTAAACCCATTTTGCACAGAGAGGCATTTTTTGAAAAATGTATTGATAACAATGTTGAATATTATTACACAGGAAAAAAAACAACTACACGTAAAATAATCACACCGTGACGCCTCTGCCTTTCTAAATGCAGGGACAGTAACTGCATGTGTATATGTAAGCGTGTAAAACCTGCAGATAGTCAGATTAACAGTATTTTCTCTCTATCTGCCATTCTGCAATTCATCTCATGTAAACAATAACGTGGCGCACAGCGTGACGTGAAAAGAGGCACATACCTTTGATATTGCGTGACGAACTCTGTAATCCTCGTCCACATGTAAACGCAAAAAAGGAGTTTTAAATAATCTCCGTTTTCGGTGAATCGCAACGCCGTTTACGTGTTGACGAAAAGCCCAAACGCATAGAAACAGCTGCGTTTTCAAAAATACCCGTGTAGGTGTGGACGTAGTGTAAAAGAGTTAGTAGTATATTTTATTACTACCTGTAATTTATTGCCGTTTACTTGTATTTGCTTAATTGTTTACTAAATGTTTGAGGTGTGAAATAAACCGCAGTGGAGTTTGTAAACAAAATATGGGTGTGTGTGTTTGGAGGATGTGTTTGTGCAGGGGGGGGCGCGAACATTTTTCTTGTGAAAAAGGGGGGCCTGGCAAAAAAAGTTTGGGAACCACTGGAGTAAGACAACATGCATGAAGAGGATGATGTGGACAAAATCTCATTTGCCTAATAATTCTGCACTCCCTGTAGTCCATTTGTAAATAAGCACTGAAGCAGAAGGGGTGAACTACCTATTTGTTTTTGTATGTTTTATTTTGCTTGTTAAATTAGGGAGTTAACATTAGTGCTTGTCTTTTGTCTGGTTTTGTTTCATGCAGGGTTTAGGTAGCACTTCTTTGGAATAGCTTCTTTTGTTTATTATTTTGAACCTTGGTAACCCTCGAGTTAATGCTTTCAGTTTTGGTAGCAATAAACCTCACCTTTAACAGTATATTTGCTATTTGGGTCTGGATTTGGGGACCCTTTTTAACCTTTATGTTGCATTCCTGTGCCCCTAGACCGTGACGTAACTTTGAATGAGGAAACTGTTGTATAAAAGCGAGCAAAAAGTGCCAGCAGTGCAATGTAGGCTTTTGCCTACAGCTTGAGAGGAGCTTCATTCGGGGCCAAAAACAAAGTGACTTATTTAAAAAAAAAAAAAAAGAGATTCCCCAAAACAAACCATAGACACATACTTGATATTGTTCAGTATTTTATAGCTTAGAGTTCAAATTGAAAATGATAAATTTTTTTACACATTTATTTACATTCTGAGTGCTTTATGCAGGAAAAACTGTAAAAATTTCAATTTTGGTTTTTGTGTTTTTAATCATTGATAACACACTGGTAGTGTACACTAAAGCCAAACAACGACATACCAGGTGTTGAAAAGGGACCAAAGAACATACTCACAGCTGATTTTACAACAGTTTTAGAGCTAAAACAACAAAATAATGCCAGGCAGCTTGCTTAACATAATACGGGTTAAGGGTTAAAATATATGTTCCGCAGATATCATTCATTCACTCATTTAGGTCCTCTCTATAGTATGTTGGCCTCACGGGAGCCAGTGTGAAATATCTGAAGCATGACAATGTGTTTAATAGCTTTTCTAAACCAGGGGTAAAATAGTGCATAGATCACAGGGTTCAAACAGGAGTTAAAATAGAAGAGATAACGGACAAGGGATGTGGATGACTCACTGAGTGAGTCTTCCACTGCAAAAGAAGCGCAATAGTATGGACAGAAACACATTAGAAACACAACTATTAGAACACCAAGAGTCCTTCCTGCTTTCAACTCTGATTTCTTTGTTGTGAGATTCACTGAAAGCTGCAGTGTGACAGCTGTAACATGAGAGCGCATGGCACGGGCCTGAGACACAGCCACTACAAATACTCTCATATACAGAACTACGATAACAGAAATAGGAACAATAAAGGTTAACAAAAGATCAACAGTTCCTGCAATAAAGTTGATGACAAAAACACATTCTCCATAGCAGGAATTATGCCCTCCTGGTTGAATCAGCTCATCTTTTAAAAGGGCACTACTGTACAAAACACAACAGAGCCAACACAAACAAACAGAGCGTTTAACTCTGGTCACAGTAATTCTGGTAGAGTAATGCAGAGGATAACAAATCGCCACATAGCGGTCAACTGATATGAGAACCATGTTTCCCACTGAAGCCGAGGTAATGATGAAAGACACATAATTAAAGAGAGAACACAAAAGGTTACCGAAAGCCCAGCAGGCTATTCCTAGGAAGATTTCTCCAGGCAGCAACAGGAACCCCACAAGAAAGTCTGACACAGCCAAAGAGAGGAGGAGGATGTTAGTGGGTGTGTGGAGCTGCCTGGAATAAGTCAAAAAAGCACCATTACCAAAAAAATCTTC
Organism: Oreochromis niloticus; assembly: GCF_001858045.2. Lineage (NCBI taxonomy): Eukaryota > Metazoa > Chordata > Actinopteri > Cichliformes > Cichlidae > Oreochromis > Oreochromis niloticus. Next base: position 30,287,505 of record NC_031987.2, on the reverse strand, counting down.
CCTTAAAATTTATGTTAGTCCCACATAACTTGCCATAACATTATGTTAAATTAAACTTTGTAAAACAATTAAAATAACTTGTTTTGGAGAAAGGTGTAGCGGTGGTTTTCTGTACATCAGGTTTTGCACGATCATATTTCAAAACTTAACAAATTAAATCTAATAGAAAATGGAATCTGCCTGAAGTAGGAGACTGAGATGATGACAAGGAGGTTCAGAGCTATAGTGATCGCAGAGATGGAGCACAGCAGGATATTTAGGGGCACAGTTTCAGACCAGTGAAGTGCTCGTCTCCTGCAGGAAGAGTTGAAGAGTTCTGGAAAGCATATACTGTCCTTGTTCTCCATCATCTAGATGAGGACAAGAGTAGCAGCAGACACAGTCTGTTTAAGCTTTCAAATCTGATGAAATTGTCTGTTTCTGGACCTTCATTTCTCCCCTCCCCCTTTCTTATGTGTTCTCAATGGACACTGATGTAACACAGCAGCGTGACTTCAATTATTTTCTGTTCAGTGAACTCTCTTCTCCATCTTACACTGGCTGTTGTTCTCCAGCATTAGTGCCCATGGAATTGGCAGTTTGCACATGTGGAAACACACCATTAGTGCTGACATGTATGTAAAGGTTTTAGAGCAACATATGCTCTCTTCCAAATGACATGTTTTTCAGGACAGGACTTGTATATTTCATTGAGACATTACTAAACCATATACTGCATGTATTACAGCAGCATAGCTTGGTAGTTGAACAGTCCAAGTGCTGAAGTGACTTGACTACAGTACAAACCGTTCACGAATTTAAATCATTTGGAGCATGATGAAATGAAAAATACAATAGTCATGTTCTAGGACTTTGATGGAATGCTATCGGACAAGGATAGGATAAATCCTTCTCCCAAGATCCAGCAACCGGTTCCCAGATGTTTATCTATTTTTTTTAAGAAAAGGGGATGCAACACTGTGAGATTTGTAATTGATTCATTCCAATTTTATGTACCTTCATACAGTGTACTCAAACATAAACAGGGGCTCAAGGGCTGAAAAAAAAAGTTCAAGTGGAAAGCTTATAGGTAGCGCAGGATTTGGGAACAGTTCAGCCTATTAAGAAGAGGAGATGTCTCTGGAGGTTGATCTGGGGGCAAGGCAAAGCAGAGGGACAGGATACTCTATAGTCTAGATACTTGGGATCAGATGACTCAGGCACAGTACAAACACACTCAAGGTTGGCTAGCTCAGCAAGAGGAAACACATATTTAGTCTCTTGAGCAGCTTGCACAGGTTCAAGAAACAAAACCACAAAGCTGACATCCAGAGTTGGCTTTGGGACTCTAACTTATGGTTTGTGACCTCAGACTCTAGGATAATCACCTCTGAGGTGTCTGGCAGAGCCACAGTTACAGAGGAAGCAGATTATAGCATCACTGTTATCCTGGATGGCTCAGAGTCCGTAGGCACTAATAATACCAAGAGTATCAACATTAAACCAGTTTATCATATGTTACTACTGAGATCCATGTTTCTTTTTTGTGGTTTGTGGCTGACGGGAAGAACATGAAGACAGCTGCAAATGGTTGCAGCTATGGAGAGGAGCTGGATAGCCTCAGCAGCAGTTAGTAGATGGCAGGTGAATCATAGAGGCGGGGAGTGTAATCCAGTAATCCAGGGCTGGTAAGAGAGCACAGAGGGTTAAATTAAGTAGGTCTTTTAGCTACTGACACACAAAGGATTTCTCTCAAGTTTTTTATTTTTAATTATTTATTTATTTATTTATTTATTTTTGTCAAAACAGCTTCAGTAAGGATGTATGTCCTTTGAAATTTGAGGAAAGAGCTTGAACATTGGGCCATTATTGTATTTAAAGAAATTGTAGACTGCTGGATCTATAGTTTTATTCATGTTCCACATCATTTCTTATAGAAAAACAAACAGACTTTATGGTATAATTATTTTACATGTAGTTGGGGTTTTTTTTACTGTGTAAGAATATTCAAGAGTGCTATAAAAAACATTTTTCAAAAAATGCCTCTCTGTGCGAAATGGGTTTAAAAACATAAAGAACTGTGGGATACTGTTTGTCAGTTATTTGGACAGGAGGAACAAAATTTGCCAGGATCAACCTGATATTATTTGTATCCCACTGTAACTTTAGTGTATAAAGAGCTAACATGTCCAAAATTTCAGGAGTAGTTAGTCATTATAAGAAGTGTTTGTGAACTAAAGATCAAGACTGCTGGATACTGTTTGTCTGTGATTTGAACAGTCCAGCGTGTGCTCCCAACACAGGAGAATCAAATTCTACTGGGGAAACCTACCTTGGCACCACCGTTGTGCAGGTGAAGCCAAAGGCAAGATATGCTTCATCATATTTTCTATTATTTCGTTTGGAGACATATTTAGCGATGCTTCATTTTTTGTTTTGCATCCATTATGCTAGCAGTGTCCAAGCGTTCTTTTTTCTTTATTCATACCACGCCCCCCCCCCTGCAATCGCTCTGCACCCCCTCCAGTGGCGGCGCCGCCCACATTAACATATTTTATTGTGAAAACTGTTGTCGGAACCATACTGAATTTAACCAGATAAATATTTCATATAGTGAGAGAGAGATTATGCAAATGGCTAACAAAGAGCCATTATAATTCATCATACATTGAAATAGCAGACAAATCAACAATACAGCTCTTCCAATTAATGGCTAATTAATACTGTGCTGAACACAGTCCAAAAGATTCATAAGCCACATCAGTGTCTACTGACTGTCTACTGTTTGCTATCATAGCCAAGCTGCTAACAAAGGTAAACAGAAGTTTTCCTACTAATGAATGCTATCCTGTTACAGGATACAAGCTCATCTGTAACCGAAAGGTTGCCGGTTCAATCCCCCTGCTCTCTCTGTCCTCGTCGTTGTGTCCTTGGGCAAGACACTTCACTTACTGCCTACTGGTGTTGGCCAGAGGGGCTGATGGTGTGATATGGCAGCCTCGCTTCTGTCAGTTTGCCCCAGGGCAGCTGTGGCTACGACTGTAGCTTGCCTCCACCAGTGTGTGAATGTGAGCGTGAACGAATAGTGGAATTGTAAAGCGCTTTGCGCTATATAAATGCAATCCATTATTATTATAATTATACCTGCCATTATCTAAAGACACATCTGCTTACCTGTATCTTTTGCTCGTTTCTCCTCTTCTTTTTTCTTTTTTTCTAAACTGAGGACCTGATGGCTGTGACCTTTCTTGTCCATCTTCCATCAGTATTTTTGGACTCCAGTATCAACATCCTACACCATTATGAATGAAATGAACAACCATTATGAATGAAATGTGTACTATTTGGAAGCAGCATGCCCCCCTACCCTTTTGACCGGTTGTGTGTGAGCAGCAGCAGCAAGCAGGCGCACCGAGGGCCCTCACGCTCACTTTTCACATGTAAGTGTGTGATGGAATTTAGAAAACACATCTATGCAAGTCTATATCATATTGTCTTCTGTTTTTGTGTTTGTTGTGGGGCTGTCAATGTTAACGTGTTAATGCCTTCATCACAATTAACGCGATTAAAATTTTTAATGCAATAACCCATCTGGAGCTCAGAATGGACAAACTTTGGACAAACTGACGAAATTGGTTGATAGAGACCAAAATGGGTTGATAGAGAAATTTCAGGGATTTTGAGTCATTTTGCGCCACATGGATTAATTGCATTAAAAATTTTAATCTGGTTAACGGGTTAACACTGACAGCCCTAGTTTGTTGGTTTGTTTTTATTTAGTTTTATTTTGCAAGCTGGTTATTAGCTCCAGCCAGCCACCGAATACCCCACCGTCACGCCCCTCTCTTCCCTGTGCAGCAAGCAGTGGGCGCACCTTGTAGATGGAGGGCATCCTTACTTCTCGCAAATAGGCAATAGAAAATCGTTCGATGCCCATGCAATCCCCAAAATGCGCTGGCATGTTGTCAGGCCAGCATGGGTTAGAGCAACTTTTTTTTGCCGATGCCATGATGCCGCCCCCACCACGATGCCGCCATGGGGAATGGCCAGTGTTTCCCATACCAAAAACCGCCACTGGGGGGAGGGCTAACAGGGGTAAACTACCTTCACCCGCAGTGAAAACAGGGGTCTGGCCAGCTACAGGATTTTCAAGGATGCAGACTGGGGTCTCCAGTTCAGTGAGCCTGGCCTCCAGATGTATAAACAGGTTCCATTACAGGTATCATTATTACTAAAGGAAGCTGAGGAGTAGTTTGAAATTTTACACACTGAACAGGAAAGGAGGGACAGGCGAAGAGGCCTTGCTATTAGGAAGTTGGCTACAAGCTCAGCTAAGCTAGTGAATCCCTAAAGAAACCATGAATGAATACTGTAAATAAAAACTGTAAAAACAGATTATGCTTCAGATAAAGTATATGAGTATGAAATAAGTTCTTATCTAAAAGTTTTTAATTAAATGGGCTACACAATTAAACAATGCAAAACATCGTTCTGCATTGTAACAGGAACTGAAAGTCGTACTATATGACAGAGAGATCCAACATCAAGTTAGAGCACCTGTGTTGCATGTCTGTTAGTATAATTTGAATGTGTTAATGTTCTTTTGTTTTGTATGGTTTGGCGCCCCCTTGTAGTCACAGTTGGGAAACTTGTTATGCCCAGCTATTTCCGAACAAGTGTGCAGTTAGAGGTGAAACCTTGGCCCACGTATGCCTGTAAGTTTCCATGGTGTAATATAACCTTTCGATCTGATTTGTGATCCATGTATAATGTAAGTATATTAGATACTACTTCAATGGTGTGGCTATTACTCATATGTATATCATAGTGTCTGTGTGGGACTATTTGGTCGCTACCACTGCTGGGTGTGATGCTTTACAGTTTTTCGGTAACGCAGTACCGTAACTTTTTACTATACTAAATTCAGTTTACATTACAGTTAAAATTATACTGCTACCTGCCTTTCAAAGCTAACATTCTTTAACTCTTTCCCCATAAAAATAATATTTGATGACATACCCTTAACCCTTACTAACAGTTTTTGACATGTTTATATCACTAAAGATTATTTGTGATTAGAAAACATTATGAGTTTTTCCAAGGGTAGTCACAATTAGTTTTCTAGGTAGATGGCACTGTAACATTTTTTTTCTGTAACAAAGCCTGAAATATGATTAAAAAAGCTCAGTTCTGAAAAGAGAAACAAGGTTTACACCTAGAAGGCATTCAAGAAGGAAAGAATTAAATACTTTGAGTGAAAAGCTGAATTCAGTCTTACCTGGTGAATCTTACTCATTTGTTTTTCAATTACCACATAGAATATCTTCAGTTTCCTAGTTTTTATTAAAAAGCTATGAAATTATCAAACTACTTCAGTAAATATGTCTGTGAAGGTTCTCAGTCATCCAGGTCATCGTAGTCAAAGGAGTTTGCAAAGAAAAGCGTCTGGACTTCTTTAAGTTGCTTGAAGACGTTTCACCTCTCATCCGAGAAGCTTCTTCAGTTCTAAGGTCAAATGGCCGAGAGTCCCAGATTTAAACCCAGTGGGAGAATCCCCCCAAGGAGGGACAAAGGACCCCCTGGTGATCCTCTAATCACATGCGCCAAGGTGTGAAAGCGGGTGTGGGACCTAATCAGCCAGGGTTTCAGGTGAGCTCATTGTGAAACCTGGCCCCACCTTGTCATGTGAATTCCTGAGGTCAGATGGCCCAGGATGTGAGTGGGTGTTAAGGCGTCTGGGGAGGGAACTCAAAACTGGATTATAGATGGCAGACAGTTGGTGTCGTAAACCACCGCCTCTGTTCAAAGATGGTCGTTCACAGTGGACATAGATGGCCTCTTTCACTCCTCTTTCAAACCATCTGTCCTCTCTGTCCAATATGTGAACATTGGCATCCTTGAAAGAGTGACCTTTATCCTTAAGATGCAGATGGACTGCTGAGTCTTGTCCTGTGGAGGTGGCTCTTCTATGTTGTGCCATGCGCTTGTGAAGTGGCTGTCTGGTCTCTCCAATGTAGAGGTCTGGGCATTCCTCGCTGCACTGTACCGCATACACCACGTTGTTCAGTCTGTGTTTCGGAGTTTTGTCTTTCGGGTGAACCAGTTTGTGTCTGAGTGTGTTGCTGGGTCTGAACTCCACCGACTTCACCGACAAGGTCCAGAAACTTACCCTGGATCCAGATGAAACCATGGTGTCCTTTGATGTAGTCTCTCTCTTCACTTGCATACCCACCACGGAAGCAGTGGAGACTGTCAGAAAACGACTACAAGAAGACAGCTCCTTGGAAGACAGGACCAACTTCACACCCGATCAGATTTGCACACTGTTAGACCTCTGCCTCACCACAACATACTTCAAATACAACGAAGGCTTCTACAGACAAAAACATGGCTGTGCCATGGGCTCCCCCGTGTCACCTATTGTAGCCAACCTTTACATGGAGGAAGTGGAAAGAAAGGCTCTTGGCTCTTTTAAAGGGAGAGTACCCAGCCACTGGTACAGATATGTAGACGACACCTGGGTCAAAATCAAGACACAAGAAGTGGAATCCTTCACTGCGCACATTAACGCCGTGGATAAAAACATCAAGTTCACCAGGGAAGACACAAAGGATAACTGCTTGCCTTTCCTGGACTGCGCTGTGCACATTGAAGAGAATGGCAACCTCAACATTGAAGTTTACCGGAAGCCCACACACACGGACCAGTACCTCCTCTTTGACTCCCATCACCCTCTGGAACACAAACTTGGAGTAATTAGGACCCTACACCACCGGGCAGAACTTGTTCCCTCTAAGCCTGAAGGAAAAAGAAGGAACACACACATGTAAAGGAAGCACTGAAAACATGCGGTTATCCTAACTGGGCGTTCATAAAGTCAGCAAAAAGGCACAGAAAAGGAGATCAGACACCAGCGAGGGAGGATAAGAAAGACAGACGCAACAACGTTGTCATCCCCTATGTGGCCGGTGTATCAGAGAAACTCAGGAGAGTTTTCTCCAAGCATGACATCCCAGTGTACTTCAGACCCAGCAACACACTCAGACACAAACTGGTTCACCCGAAAGACAAAACTCCGAAACACAGACTGAACAACGTGGTGTATGCGGTACAGTGCAGCGAGGAATGCCCAGACCTCTACATTGGAGAGACCAAGCGCATGGCACAACATAGAAGAGCCACCTCCACAGGACAAGACTCAGCAGTCCATCTGCATCTTAAGGATAAAGGTCACTCTTTCGAGGATGCCAATGTTCACATTTTGGACAGAGAGGACAGATGGTTTGAAAGAGGAGTGAAAGAGGCCATCTATGTCCACTGTGAGCGACCATCTTTGAACAGAGGCGGTGGTTTACGACACCAACTGTCTGCCATCTATAATCCAGTTTTGAGTTCCCTCCCCAGACGCCTTAACGCCCACTCACATCCTGGGTCATCTGACCTCAGGAAATCGCATGATAAGGTGGGGCCATGTTTCACAATGAGCTCACCTGAAACCCTGGCTGATTAGGTCCCACACCCGCTTTCACACCTTGGCGCATGTGATTAGAGGATCACCAGGGGGTCCTTTGTCCCTCCTTGGGGGGATTCTCCCACTGGGTTTAAATCTGGGACTCTCGGCCATTTGACCTTAGAACTGAAGAAGCTTCTCGGATGAGAGGTGAAACGTCTTCAAGCAACTTAAAGAAGTCCAGATGCTTTTCTTTGCAAACTCCTTTGACTACTTCAGTAAATTTTACATATTTTTAAAATTTTATTTTTTTCCTCAGTCTATACTGCAATCATAATTAATAATCTATTACTAATCTAAATGATTATAATCATTATATTCAATAAAACTGTGTTGTGAAATAAATAGGATCGAATTTATAATTAATCTAATACATTTAGAGTCGTCAGTCTAATCATATTAATCTCTCTGTGCACTTTACATAGCAGGCCACATTCAACATATGCATTAAGTGTTACTAGTTAAATAATGCCACTCAATTACGTCATAATGACACTTTTCTCAAAGTTTAAGAGATTCTAGGAAGGAAGGAAAGATTTTTAAGGAATGGAAAAGAGGTTTGATCTGCTGCTGTTTCTAAAGACAGCCATAATTCAAAGTCAGTTTCAGCAACATAGTGGAAGTGAATATAATTATTTCTTTAAACTGAAATTTGCACTCTTGATGTTTAGATTTATTTAACTGTCATAATTCAATAATACAATTTTTATTTAAACAAAGTGATAAAAATGTGTATTTCCAGACTATTGGATGTATCAGTTGACTGGTTTAACATCTTACTGGAACAGGTTTCACCATATTTCTATAGTATGTTGACCTCACTGCTGTCATGCTTGAATATCTGAAAAGTGATGATGACTTTAACAGCATTTCTAAACCAAGGGTAAAACAGGGCATAGATTAGTGGGTTTAGACAAGAGTTAAAATAATAGACAATGACCACAATAGAGGCAGATGAATCACTGACTATGTCTTCTACAACAAGAAAGTAACAATAAAATGGACAGAAACTGGCCAGAAACACAACTACAAGAACCCCCAGAGTCCTGGCTGCTTTCAACTCAGATTTGTTTGTTTGATTCAATGAACTCTGAAGTGTGGCAGCTGTAACATGAGAGCGCATGGCACGAGCCTGAGACACAGCCACCACAAATACTCTAATATAAAGAACTATGATGATGGAAACTGGTACGATAAAAGATAAAACAAGGTCAAGTATGCCAGCAATATCACTGGTGATAAACACACACTCTCCATAACAGGAATTATACCTGCCTGGTTTAATCAGGATATTCTTTGTACAAAGAGTGCTATAGAAAGCCGAATAAAACCAACACAGACAAACACTAAGTTTGATTCTTGCCACAGTAATTCTGCTGGGATAATGCAGAGGATCACAAATAGCCACATAGCGATCAACTGATATGAGAACTATGTTACTTATTGAAGATGTTACAACAATGTAGCCTAGATATGTATAAAGTGAACACATGGATTCACCAAATACCCAGCAGACTGTGATTCTAAAAATCTCAGCTGGAATTAACAGGAGACCAACAAGAAAGTCTGACACAGCCAGAGAGAGGAGGAGGATGTTACTGGGCGTGTGGAGCTGCCTGCAGGGATACAGAAGAGAAAATAATAGACATTATTCTTTTCAAAGTGTCTTAAGTAAGAAAATGATTCATTAATAATGAATGACACAATACAGTTTGGTTAAAATACATGAAGAATGTGTCAGATTCACTTCATTCGTCCATCAACAAATCAAATGACATAGATCATACTCTTAAAGTTTATAAAATTTAAACTGTAGTTTAAGTCAATCTCTGCCTGAAGTGGGAGACTGAGATGATGACAAGAAGATTGAGACCAGCAGTGATCAGAGAGATGCAGGACAGCACAATGTTCAGGAGCACAGCTTTGGACCAGTGAAGTGTTGGCTTCCTGCAGGAACTGTTGAGGAGTTGTGGAAAGCAGAGCTCAGCTCCTTTCTCCATCACCAGGCAGCTACGCCTCCCACTGCTCTTTGACCAAGGCTTCTCATAGAACTAATTTATCTCTTTCTGCCTTCCCTCCACATCATTACCTCTTTTCTTTTCTATTAAATGACGAAAGAGGGCTTTCTCTCTCTGTTGCACTTCAGCTGTTTCACACTTGCTGTGTCATAGACAGTCGATTCATATTTTTGCAGTTGTTTGGCACTCATGATATGTATTATGTTTTACACTTGAAACTATCTTTGTTAAACCTTTGTGTAACATGGACACCCTCAAGGGTTTCCATAGCCAAGAAGCTTTAGTAGGCATAATGTGTAGGTGGTCCAATACTTTTGACCATGTAGAATACCACGAGAAGCTTGACCAGACATGCCCAGACACACCCCTTCCCTTTGAAGCTGCAACCATGATAGCCAAATGTGCTCAATCAGCATTCAGTAAACCTGAGCTTTAGAAGTAGGAAATTAGAGGTCACCCAGGTCTTTGTGTCTTAAAGGCATATGACCAGGATATATCCTTCAATGCGCATATTAAACTAATATGTAGGACTGCTTTCTTCCATTTGTGCAGTCTCCCTAGAAATATCCCTTTCTCAGAGGCTGAAAAACCTGAAAAATCAATTTATGCATTTTTTACTTCTAAGCTAGACTGCTATAATTCATTTTCATCGGGATATCCTTAAAACTGCCTACTACAGTACTGACAGGGACTAGAAAGAGATAGCATGTTTCTTGATTCCCTTCACTGGCTCCCTGTTAAATCCACCATCAAATTTAAAATCCTCCTCACATACAAGGTCTTGAATAATTAGGCCCCATTTATCTTAATGGCCTTATACTAATGTATCACCCCATCAGAGCACTTTGGTCTCAGAAGTGCTCTAATGGGGTGATATAGTAGTATCACCCCATTAATGGGGTGATACTACTATATCACCCCGTGGGGTGAGTGTTTAAAAACTAGAACAGGAAGCAGAACCTTCAGCTTTCAGTCCCCCTTCTGTGGAAGGGGCTCAAAGCTTGGATTCGAAAGACAGATACCTCGTCTACTTTTAAGATTAGGCTTAAAACTTTCATTTGATGTGCCTATGTCTTGTCTTCCTCCCCATTACCCCCAGCTGGTCGCAGCAGATGGCAGCCCCTACTTGAGTCTGTTTCTGCTGGAGATTTCTTAAAAGGGAGTTTTTCCTTCCCACTGTCACCAAACGGCTTGCTCAGAGGGGTCATATGATTGTTGGGGTTTTTTCAGGTTCTTTGTATTATTGTATGATCTTCACCTTACAATATAAAGCATCTCTGAGCAAATGTTGTTGTACCTAAATGTCTTCTTTTTTTGTAGTTTTTATTTATTACAGCAGCAAAATGGGGACAAAAAACATAGACAAAATTCCCCCCACACAATATTACACATAAAACTGAGGCATGTTGAGCAACCATGTGGCCATTCCTCATACTGTAATTGCCTCATTAAAAACCATTAACAGAGGAATACTCTTATCCAGCAAACCACCTGATTGGCAGCAATTTGATTAGAGAGTAAAGCAGCTGAAAATAGACATCCATGTAAGGTGATGGAAAGCTGCAGTTGTAGATGTGCTGATTCATTCAGGGGTTAGACTGCACCTAAGACAAAATCCATGCAGCTTAGAGGATAACCACAATTTCACCTGTTTGCAGATATTGATGCTGAATAGAGATAGCAAATTTCGCGCTAAGCAATAGAGTCAGAACATTGTCATGAAAGAGAAATTAGTTAGACTAACTGTTCAAAATTCATGACTTGGGTTTGGTTTTAAATCACAGATGGTAAGAGTGTGTCTAGGATCACAAAATGCTGCTCTCCCATGACTGTGTGGCCTCACACAGCTCCAACACCATCGTTAAATTTGCAAACAACACCACCAGCATTGGTTGTATTTTAGATGCTTACAGAGCAGAGGTGAAAGCCCTGACATCATGGTGTCCGGATAACAACCTGCTGCTCAACGTCAGCAAGACAAAGGAGCTCATTGTGAACTACTCTGGTAGCAGTGTTGGGGAGTATATGTACCGATATTATGTATTTACAAAATATGAGTAACTGTATTCTGTTACAGTTACCGTTTAAAAAGGTGATAATTAGAATACAGTTACTTTATTGAAATAAATGGATTACACAGCGGTCTTTGTTTCATATGTTAGGCTATCCCCTCTCAAATTTTGGTAATTCCACACATTGCTTGAAACCCAAACAAAACACAAAATAAGAGGCTCTAATGTAAGTGTCCTGTTACTGTCGGTGGCATCAGTTACACAATGGACCTGGAGCCAGCACAACAGAGCCAGCAGTGCACGGGCAGAAATGCATTTCTTACTTGGAAATTCCCACAGCATTTCACATATAAAGAAGAAAGGCATGGGTGAAATCTGACCGTTCAGTGCAAAGTGTGTTTGCCAGCAACCAAGCTGCTCTCAGCGTCAAAAGGCTCCAACCTAAAGAAACATCTGGAAGTAAATTAAAAACAACAACAACAACAACAACAAAAAAACTAACATTAGCCTACTGCAACTACCTTGTTTTAGTGTGTTCATTACCTGGGTTATGTGCCACTTCAGGATCTTCAATGTACTATTGCTGTGTGATTTATTACTATTAGTGAAGGCTACTCGCCACCGCGCAAACATTGTTAGCTGGCATTAGCTGAGGTTAGTTCATAGACTGCAGACTGTTAGAGTTGATGGATAGCATTGACAACCTGCTATCTGCAAATAATCATGCAGTTCTGAAAGCAGTCTGTGGACTAACCTCAGCTCCTATCTTCCACTCCTATCTTATGGCAGGAGGTACAGGAGCATTCACCTTCACAACAGCAGATTCAGGGACAGTTTTTACCCTCAAGCCATCAGGCTACTCAAGTGCTAAAATATTGGACAGTTTATTTTGCACTGTACACACTATACATGTATATATCACTACCTCTGCAGTACAGCTGCTACAGTATCTTTAGTAATGTATTTATTCTACTCTTTTTTTAATAAATCTTTATCAATAGAGTTTGTTATTTTTTTAAGTTAAGTTTTAAGTTTTACCTGTGTGCGATAAATAAATTCAATACGTGTTAGAAATAAAACTAGAAGGCCATTAATAGAACTGTTTTGAAAACAAAATGAAAAACAGCTTAACCCTGATTTTGATACCATCTTGTACAGTAAAATATTGAGAGCCGGTCTTTGGTTGTTGTCTGGGCATAGGCCATTTTAAGACCACTAAGATCAACAACAAATTGTTGGAATATTTAATAATTTTTCTGTAATTAGAGGCAAAGAACAGCAGTTCTCTCTGAATGTGTCATTTGATAGAATTATTTTTCTTTAAATGAAAATAGCTAGCAGAATAAATGTATTCCAAACATATGACCAAATTAAATGTCACATGAAAATGTCTATCACGGTACTTAAGCAAACCAAACAATCATCATGACTGACATTGCATTGCCTCCTAGCTATTGTCACATGCAGCCATCCTCTGTTTACTGCTTTATGTGTTATCCTCTTAAAAGCAAGCAACAGGACTTGGGTAACTCTTACTGAGCATTTTTAACAACTGGATTTCAACTGGCAAACCACTTACATTAGTGTTTCAGTTGGTGTAAAACTGACTGAAACAGCAAAAGACTCTGACAAGTCTGCAAAGTCATTATAAAAGAAATGCCATTGCATTTCACCTACACTGTTTTCAGGAGCTTGAATGACATATGTTCTGCATGTACAATGAAATTGTGGGTCCACAATGAAATTGTGGTTCAGTGGACTGTGATTTCTATGAGAATGTACGTTGGGTTTTCAATAAGCCCATTTTTATTGTTTTTAACACATGGACTTTTGTACAGACATAAGGACTGAAACATTTTCTTAGGATCAGGGATTGCTTGAATTTGTGACAAAAATGTTGATGCTCAAATGTTTAACAAGTGAGTTCGTAACTTTATTAAATTGTCACACATGTTCATATTAATAATTTTGAAACATGCCTCACATAATCAACAAATTCATGCAAAATAAGGGGTGTCTAAATAGAGCCGTAATTTAAAGTATGTTTCAGTAACACGGTGAAAATCAATTTGATTATATTGTTAACCAGAAAATTGCACAAGTAAATCACACTGGATGTTTGCATTAGTTTAAGTATCATAATTTGCACAGCATTTGAAAAGTATGTCTTTTTTAAAAAAAAAAAAATACATTCTTGATACAGTCAAAAGCATTTTTCCCATTTTCAGACTTCTGGATCAATTTGTGCCTTCAAAATCTTACTGCAGCAGGTTAGTCTTTTTTACAGTATATTGGCCTCACTACTGTCATGCTTGAATATCTGAAAAGTGATGATGAGTTTAACAGCATTTCTAAACCAGGGGTAAAACAGGGCATGGCTCAAAGGGTTTAGACAAGAGTTAAAGTAAAAGACAATGATCACAGTAGATGCAGATGGATCATTGACCACATTTTCTTCAACAAGAGTGTAGCAATAAAATGGACAGTAGCTTGCCAGGAACACTACTACAAGAACCCCCAGAGTCCTGGCCGCTTTCAGCTCAGAATTGTTTGTTTGATTCAGTGAACGCTCAAGTGTGACAGCTGTAACATTAGAGCGCATGGCACGAGCCTGAGACACAGCCACCCCAAATACTCTCATTTATAGAACTATGATGACAGAAACTGGAACCAAAAAAGTCAAAACAAGGTCAATCATACCTGCAATATTATTAATAAGGAATACACACTCTCCATAACAGGAATGATACTTTCCTGGTTCAATCAGGACATCCTTTGCATAAAGACTGCTGTAGAAAATTGAAAAAAGCCAAGACAGACAAACACTCAGTTTAACTCTTTCCAATGTAATTTTTGTGGGATAATGTAAAGGGTCACAAATAGCCACATAGCGGTCAATTGATATTAGAACTATATTCCCTACTGAAGCACAGATTAGAATGCCAGTTAAATGGATATAAACAGAACACATAAGATCACCAAGTACCCAACATGCCGTGTTTCTAGCAATTTCTAATGGCATCAACAGGAGACCCACAAGAAAGACTGAGACAGCCAGAGAGAGGAGGAGGATGTTACTGGGTGCGTGAAGCTGCCTGCAGAGAGATAGAAACAGCAAATATTACACATCTAGAAAAATAAACTTTACAGCAATGTTTAAAGTGCACCAAGAATGTGGCAGATTCACTTCTTTCTTTCATCACTAAGTCATTAGATGTAAATTGAAGTTTTCATATATCTAAAACTTAAACTATAGTTTCAGTTCATAAGTTAATCTCTGCCTGAAATGAGAGACTGAGATGAAGACTGAGAACAGCAGTAATCAGAGAGATGCATGACAGCACAATGTTCAGGAGCACAGCTTTGGACCAGTGAAGTGTCGGCTTGATGCAGGAATTGTTGAGATGTTGTGGAAAACATAGCTCGGCTCCTTTCTGTATCTCCATCACTAGGCAGCTACAGCTCCTGCAGCTCTCTGAGGAGAGCTTTGCTCACAGAGCTGTTATATCTGTCCCCCACCCCACTAATCTCTTAAACTCAGAAAAATAATAACCCACCTCTTTCTCTCAACTCAACCACACGATCACTCCCTCTCTCAAGTGGTTAATAGTTTGTCATTTATCTAGGAGATGTTGCTGATTTTTTTTATTTGATTATTTGTCATCATCCTTAGTCTTAGACCCAGAGTTTTGGGCTGTTAAATGCTTCTTTGTTTATCATTGTCTGTTTGGCAGTTCATTTGTTTTTCGCTTATCCTGTCACCTTCAAGTATTTTCAGTGTTAGTATAAGGTGGATGAGAGGGGTTTTTTCCCCTGTGCCATCAGGTTGTGGAACAGGTGGTGACTGTTGTTTATGCTTACATGCCAAATGACAGTACCCAGCCTTCCGTGTGTTGCTAATGCAGTGTTTAAAGGTGCTCCACCTGGTGACCCTATTGTCATGCTGGGAGAATTTGATACTTCATTGTGAGACATGAATGGTAAACAGAGTGATTCTTATATAGCACTTTTCTACTTTCCCGGAGTACTCAAAGCACTCTATGCAACATGCCACATTCACTTTCTTCTAAATTTCGGGTGTGTCCTAACTACATTCATACACATTCATACTCCAACGTATGCATCAGAGAGCAACTTGGGCTTAGTATCTTGCCCAAGGATACTTGCCATGCAGACTGGAGGAGCCAGGAATCAAACCACTCACCTTCCAATTAGTAGATGACCTGTTCTACCTGAGCTACAGCCACCCCACCTGATGGGCACATTATTGGACTAATATACAAATCACAGTTTTTCCATAACAAACACTGTGTTCAAACATAAGGGTGTTCCTAAGTGCATATGGCACCAGGATAGCTCAGTCAGTTTTGTAATCATTTTAGCAGATTTGTGGTCATGTTCTCAACACTTGAAGAGAGTAGCTGAGCTACCACCTGATCACTACCTGCTGGTGAATTCTGATGCCAGACAAGTGTGATGTACCCAAATTATAGTGTGGGATTGCTGGCAGAGAACTTTCAGTTGTGGTTTGATGAAAGGGTGACATGGACTATACATATTCGGAAAATAATAGACAAATGCAAGAAAGTGTTAAATATAATGAGGTGCTTAGTGGGAATTGACTGGGGGGCTAAGAGGAAATCTTTAAAAGCTATATATACTGTGTTAATTAGATCAGTATTGGACTATGGGTGAATAGTATATAATTCTGCTGCCCGAACAAGTCTTCGTAAGTTAGATAGTATCCAATATCAAGCGCTAAGACTTTGCTCAGGTGCATTCAAAACAACATCTGCAGCAGCAGTACAGGTAGAAATGGGGGAAATACCATTACAAATAAGAAGAGAGCAACTGACATTGAATTACTGGGCAAGTTTACAAGGACATGGTCAAGATCATCCAACAAAAACTGTTTTCCAACCATGCTGGGAAAAAGAGAAAAGTGAATTGAAGAGCTTTGGGTGGACAGTGGGACAGAAGGCAGCTGAACTTAATCTGCACAAGATCAACGTAAGTCAAACAGTACCGTTGCCTACAATACCACCATGGATGCTCCCTGATGCAGTAGTAGATTTCACGTTGTTAAACAAAAAGAACAAGGAGAGGTGTTTTATCTTAAATTGAGATACAGCACAGGAATATATTAATCAGTATTATAGTTATGTCAAAATCTATACAGATGCATCAAAGAATACAGCCAGCCAAAGCGGGATAGCATTTATTGTTTCTGAATTTAATATCAAGGTAGGAAAAAGGATCAGTGACGATTTATCAGTATACACAGGAAAAATGGTTTCAATATTGTTAGCAGTCAGGTGGATTGAAGACACAAGACCACTAAGATCTGTGATATGCTCGGACGCAAGCTTATCACTGGCCAGTTTGCAAGATAGTCACTCGGAATGCAGACCTGACATTCTGATCGAGATCCAGCAAACATTATTCAGAGTTATTATGACGGGGCTTCTGGTCACATTCTTTTGGGTACCAGTGCATCATGGAGTTAAAGGGGATGAAATGGCAGATAGGACAGCAAAAGAAGCAACAAGGAGACCAATGGTAGATATGGATATTAGTGTTAGTAGGACGGAGATGAAGAGTAGAATACCATACAAAATTAAGGAAAGGTGGCAAAAGCAATGGGAGAAAGAGAGGAAAGGGCGATGGTTTTACAAAATCCAAAGGAAAGTAGGAGAAATGAGAAGTACATAAGAAACAGGAGAGAGGAGATGGTTATATCTCGACTTAGATTCGGACACACTGGTTTGAATAGCACATTACGTTTAATAGGAAAACACTGTACAGGGGAGTGTGACTGCAGTAGGGAACAGGAAACAATAGAACATATTTTATTGCATTGTCAGAAGTATGATGTTGAAAGAAGAAAACTTATCAAAAAGCTGACGATATGAGACTGAAACTGGACTTGATTGATTTATTTTGCAAGAACTCTATAAGTGAAAGTTGGCGGTAATGCCCCATTTTGCTGTTTGCCAACCACCAATAAACCCTGTAAAGAAGAAGAAGAAAACTTCCAGCTCAACTTCAACAACATTCTGGGGGAGGCTGGGGATATTCAGGCTGAATGGACCATCTTCTGTACCTATATTGTTTAGACGACTGCTCAGAACTGTAGCTGCAAGGTGATTCGAGCCTATTGAGATGGTAATTCTCAAACCAGATGGTGGATACTGAAACTGAAGGGAGCCATAATAGTTGTATGAACTAATAATGAGTAGTATGAACTACAGAACCAGGAGGAACAGCCAGGTGTTGATAATTAGATGCTCTTAATTAAGTGATCATCAGGAAGTGTGACCTCCTCTAAAAGAATAGAGGTTCTGGCAGTTTGCTGGTCAGCAATCAGCTATCTATTAATACAGTGCCTAGAAGGAAAGACCAGATCAGGATTTTAACCTCTATCATTCTACAAAGACTATTTACAAGTGGAAAACAGCAGCCAACCTAGTCAGGAATTGCCAGTTTACCACAAGTTCAGACCATGCAGTCCTCGGGGAAACTGAAAAATGCCTGTAGGTCTAAGTTAACATGTTCAATATTATAGTTGATGACAAATAAAATTAGAAAAAGGCTGAACGAATATGTCCTGTTTTTAAGGGTTGCCAGAAGAAAGTCTCTTCTCTCTAAAAACAGCATGACAGCACAGCTTGTTTAGTTGCATAGCTTCACCTGTACAAACCACAACATTGACTTGGCTGATTGTTAAATTGTATGAGCGTATTTTCATCTAAAAGAAAAAAGGGTATAATTAGCCTCTACCTTTGTGTCAAAGCTCAGCTTGCAAGTCTTGGTGTGAGTCCGTAAAGTCTATTTTTAATCAAATGATATGTGTGTGACATTATATGTGATTATATTGTGTTTATGAAAGATACAATATAACTAAACTAAACAAAAACTTCCCTTAATTGAGGAACAGTGCTTCTTACACTGACAAAGTGTCCTACCCTTTCTCTGGAAGCAAATGGAAAACCACCCATGGGCTCGCTCCAGTGTTCTCCTAGGACATCATCTGTCCTATGAGGGAAAAAGGGTGGTTGGGTCTTGTAAACATCAGGGCTTCTGGGGCCTGGGCATTAGTTTTCACTCTAACACACAGTTTGCCCCAAAACAAATTCTGCAGTCACCTGGGGCCAATGAATGCAGCCTGTAGTTTCACATTAACCTAAAACAGATTTTGTTTCTTTTCATTACATGATGTAATAAAATAAATATTATATAAAGCTTATCCAAGTTTTAGCCAATGCAGGTTTTTTGTGTAGTTTTAGTGTAGTTTGGGGATTCTTTGTAGTGTTTTGTCTGTTGTCTGTATGTTATTTTATTTGTATTTATTCCTCTTTAATTTTACATGCATAACATCATAAACACTGTGGTGTTACAGGAATATATTGTATATTGGTCTAAGGACAACAGCCACCTGGCAAAATTATGACATGTAAATAAAGTTTTTTTCAAGTGCACTAAGCACTGCTTGAACTCTGATAGTCCATATTATAAAAATGCATAACAGTAACAGCAGAAACACACAAAGAACTCAATATGGCCTTTCCCCCCTCACTTCCACATCGCTGACACAGTCAAAAGCAATTTTACATTTAAAATTTTACAGACATTAGGCGTGGATTTTTTTTTTCTTTTTTAAGTTTGCCTTACCTGGACAAACTTAACCTACAGGGAAGTCCTGGCCTCCTGAAACTGAACTGATGTTAATTTTACCCATATCTAATATGGTGTTGTAGATCAAACCTCTCATATCTACGGTGGCCCTGTGAGGCCAAACGGACTGCAACTTAAGAAAACACCAGCAATAAGAAAAACGCTGCAAAAGCACACAAAACACAATGGAAATAGGAAAAACGACAACAGAAATAGGAAAAAACAAAACACAAATAGGAAAAAACAAAACAGAAATAGGAAAACAGAAATAGGAAAAAACTGATTTCCAAAAGTACAAGGGAAGTGTTTCTGGGGAGACAAAAACCTGACAGACCAGTTGCAGGAACCAAAATATGCTAAGACCCCATGTGACTACCAGTTGTCAGGTGGCCATTTTGGCAGCAACATGAACAGTAGTGGTGGGCGGATCGATCCAAATATCGATAGTATCGATCCCAAGTCGGGATCGGTATCGGATCAATACTAGCCTGGTTAGATCGATTCTTTACTTTGAGTTCTGCTTATTTGCTATGCTGTGCTTTTGGCAAAAACGAAACAGCCAGGTCGCTGGACTAGCCGCTCCTGTGTCAGCGGAGAGCAGGCACACTTTGCTCCCCCCGCCCCCCCTCTCTTATGTTTCGGTGTTGCGCTGACACGTCACGTGACTTAGACACTTTGGGGGTTATTAAGTTGTTTACATATTAGGGTCATTCTTACTATTCGGTGCCATTTGAGTCCTAATGACATAATATGGTATATTTAGTGTAAAACTTGTCTAATGCTTATTTCTAAACCATTTTCTTGTATGTTTAACCCCCCTCTACCATAGAACACATTGATATATACACAGGATAAATACATTAAAAGTAAATTACTTTTATTTTAGCACAAGTCACTAAAGTACTATGTCCCCAGTCATGCTTGCTCGACTTCAGTTACAAATATAACTTAAAAAAAAAAAAAAAATCTAGATTTTTCATCATTTCTGGATTGGCTTATTTCTAATGTTCCTCATCAAATGTTCTTTTTTATTATTAATGCATGTTTAATACTTAAAATCTTTAAAAAATGTTGTGTCCCTGAATCAACTGTCACCCCTGTTACTCTGATAAGAATTCCATAGAACACATCACCTGATTATTCTTTTAGTCACATGACACTCCCGGATGTAACATATTTTGGAGGGAAAACTTTCAAGAAGAAGACGAGTAAGTACCACTCTTTAATCAACCCTTTTTTCAATGTTTTAGCAAGATTTTGTAATGTGGCAAAGCATAACACGTCCAACCTGTTACGCTTATTAATAGTGGAAACAATTTTTTTTTTGTAATTTTAATAATATGGCTAATAAACATGTTAAAAATGGTTCTTAGTGGTCACCATGTACTAGCTTGTTGTTCATCATACTAGTAGTAATGGCTAAGTTTAGCATAAAATCTCCCCCCTGTTACCGTCACCCCTGTTATTGCCAGTGTTGGGGAGTAACGGAATACATGTACCGCCGTTACGTATTCAGAATACAAAATATGAGTAACTGTATTCCGTTACAGTTACCGTTTAAAAAGGTGGTATTCAGAATACAGTTACTTTGGTGAAATAAATGGAATACACGGCGGTACTTCCTTGTTTCATATTGTCGCGGGTCAGGATTGTTTGGGTTTGTTTGACAGCTATGCTCTGTTGTTCCAGGCGGCAGCATTATGGTTGCCATGGTTACAGGGTGACGCTCTCTCTCTGCGTGTTTCCTGGGTGAGAGAGCGCTTTTTTGTTGTTGTTGTTGTGCTAAGCTAAAAGGCAGAATGCTACAGGCATAGCTCTAAAGCATGTAGCCTGATGGGCAGTGTAGTCCGTGCTGCAGGGAGAATGGACTGCCATACACGTTATGTGTCTGTGAGCAAGGGAGGGAGAGAAAGGAAAAGTCCGAGCTGTCACGGAGCAAAAACGGGAGCTGGAAGCATGTAAATATAATAATAACCACTGCAGCCAAGAAGAGTGCCTGAGGAGCCCATTTGTAAGTAAGCTATTAAGACTCAACTGTACACTGTGTTCGTGTTTTCCTCCGGAAACAATAAGTTCCGTTGGAGCAGCCTTTCAACGCCTCTCTCTGTCTCCCGCAAGCAAAGTTGACCCAGACAACAAAGTAAAGCTAGTTTTCGGCTACCAGCCCGACACTAACCCGACGTATTAGCCAGAGGTCCCTTTACTACGTTTCGGACCTTCAGTAACAGTAATAAATCACAGCAATAGTACATTCACGTAGTTGTAAACAGCATGATAATATATTAAGTATTCCATAGTATTCAGAATACGTTACTCTCGTTGAGTAACGTAACGGAATACGTTACAGAATATATTTTGGGGCATGTATTCAGTATTCTGTAGTGGAATACATTTTAAAAGTAACCTTCCCAACACTGGTTATTGCTATGCACTGTAACAGGGGGGACACATGGTAACAGGGGGGACGTAAGATGATAGAAGTTTAGTGTTTAGGGTTATTTATACAAGTGTGTATTGGTAATTATTATTAACCTGTATATATATACTTTTAGAAGATTTTGAATAGTATACATTTTTCAGGGAATGGCACCAATGTCTGCTGCGGAGAAGCAGCGGCGCTACCGAGCACGTCGTGATGCTGACCCTGAGAGAAGACAGATATATCTCAATAAAGAGAAAGAGAAGTGGAGAAAGGACAGAGAGGAAGGGAAAAAAAAGAAAGTGGCAGATCTCAGTGAACGACAGAAGAGAGCACAGAGAAAGCAGTGGCGAGAAAGGAAAAGAAAGCAGAGGGCTAGTGCCAAAGGCAGGACAGAATTTGAGGCTATGAATACTCCTCCCCTAAGTCCAGAATATTCCCTAGAGCCAGAAAATGCCCCGCAACCAGGACCCTCAAGGTTAGAAGAAGAGTTGACAGTTCAATGCTTTGCTGATTAGGTAGATTTTGTATTTGAATGATAAAACACCTTCCAGGCGGCATGATCCCCCTGCGATATGGGCCCATCTTGACCCTGTGTTAGACATGATCAGAGAAAGATACCCTCTTATCAAACACCTCCATGTCTTCAGCGATGGTCCAGCTACACAATACAAACAAAAGGGCAACTTTTACCTGCTCTCAAAAGAACCATTCAAAAAAGGGTTCAAAAACATCAGCTGGAACTTTTTTGAGGCCAGCCATGGAAAGGGGGCTCCAGATGGTATTGGAGCCACCCTTAAAAGGTCAGCTGACACAATTGTCCGCCATGGAGGAGATATCCCCAACGCAGAAGCTATGTTTCACAAGCTGAGAGACATGGGCACTTCAGTGGAACTTTTTTTTGTGGGAGAAGATGATGTTGAGAGGAAAGTAAAAGAAATTATTGATGGACCGACACTTGTGCCTGTCAAAGGAACCATGAAAATCCACCAAGTACTCAGTTTCTCTCCAGGAACAATAAAATACAGGGACATAACCTGCCTTTGCCAGGCAGACAAAGGTGTACTGGACTGTGAATGCTATGGCCTGAAGGAGATAAGCCTTAGTCAAGAGGCAAGTCCACATTGCACTGAGGGACCAACCCGGCCTGAGAACATCACAAAAGATCATATTGGTCAGTGGTGCATTATCAACTACGATGGTGAACCCTACCCAGGAATCATTCTGGAGGTTGAAGAGGATGTTAAAGTGAAATGCATGCACAAGAACGGGACCAACAAGTTCCACTGGCCAAGTCCACGTGAGGACATAACCTGGTATAGGGATGACCAGGTTGTGTGTCTGATGAAAGAACCAACACCTCTGAATAAGAGGTCAGTTCAGCTGGAGAGGAAAGTGTGGGATTTCCTTGAAAAAAACTGGAGTTGCTGGTCTGTTGCATAGGTAAAAGGTGTGAGAAAAATGTTCATTATGTTGGGTGTACAGTGAAAATTTGCTTGTTTAATGTGGACATGTATCTACCTGTGTTGGTTGGACGGGCATGGTGAAGGTGTTCAAAGTTTCTTTAAGGTGGTATTTTTTGTCACTGATGTTATGTCCACCCTGTTACCTCCTGTCCACCCTGTTACCTGTGTGTTTCTTTTGTTAATTAAATCAAATCAACAAACATAATGCATGTCTCTTTGGTTATTGGGAGGGAATGAATCAGCAAAATTAAGTTACTTAAAAATGGAGCCAATTTTTTTTTTATATTCCCTTTGAATCTAAAAACACTCTTTTGAAATTACACTGTGTCTTAAAACTGAACCTGTCTTCTTTCAATATAATGCTTGTTTAAAATACTTCCTTGAAATTTCCTTGCAGATTTTAAAAAGGGACATTGTAGCTTTTAGAAAATGTAAATATTACTATAACTGTGTATTCAAAACAGTTATTAATAGAAAATTGAATGTCCTGTAACAGGGTGGACACTTGGCACGTCATGGGTAAAGACTTTGATTTTAAAAAATATTATAATATAATATCCTTAGCTGGACCAATACATTTTTCTTATAGGTTGAAAATCCCTCTTTTAGATGAAATGTTAAAATAATTCAAAATTTTGTATTTTTTGATGAAGAGTGATCACACTGAAATGGCACCGAATAGTAGGAATGACCCATTAATTATATTTTTACCAATTGTTTTTGTTGTTGAAAATTTTAATTGTAATTTTCGTATTATAGTTTATCAACACTATTTGTTTTAATTTGTTTACTGGTTTGCGTGCACTTAAGATTAAAAAAAAAGAAAAAAAAAAAAAGATCGCCACCACGGCAGACCCGATGGCATTTTCATGCTTCGCCGCATCATTTATTCTTACAATAATCACATGGTTGCTGTAACAGTACATTCAACGGCTGCAGCCGTACACATCACCACCACCAAACCTGCAGCGGCATCGCAGACCACGGCCCGCCACAATAATAAAGCATTTTTTATTTAATTATAAATAAATTATTTCTCCTAATTATGTCCTGGGTTTTAAGTAATTAATAATACAAAAGGAAAAATCACAAAAAACACTTAAGGTCATGAAAATTAATTGCGATTTAGCAATTCAATGAGGCATCCACCTGATTTATTGAAAAGTATCCGTATCGGTATTGGTATCGGCGATACTGGCCTGTATTTACTTGGTATCGGATCGATACCAAAATATGCAGTATCGCACACCACTAATGAACAGCGCCACTGTAAGCGGTAGTGATGGGATTTCCGTCTCTTTTTAGAGAACCGGCTCTTTTGGCTCGGCTCACTAAAAGAGGCGGCACTTTCGGCTCCGAACCGGCTCTTCAGTTTGTTTTGTTGCTTTAATTAATTTATTATTAACAATAATATAAAATTATGCACAAAAGGAATTACTAATGTAAAAAAAAAGGGGGTTTTATTTATATATGTTTATATATAAATATATGCGGTGGCCCCTAGAGACAAAGCATGTACAAACTCCAAAGCACGTACAAACTCCAAAACACATTTCTAGGGTTAACTGACCTTCCAAAACAGAGCTACCTAGATCACTTAAATTACACAATTGAAAGCATATGTGTATAGTTTGTATATTTATACACAAGCACTCATATATATTCAAATAATTAAAATACACACACCAAATCCGGTTGTTGGTACTTGCTGGCTTGTGTAGCCACTAGGTAACAAAAGCTCAACACTGCACCTAGCATCCTGGAGCACTTCTGTTGTGTTTTGTACGTGTTTTGTAGTTTTTACGCGCTTCTGAGTTTTTACGTGTTTTGGAGTTTGTACGTGCTTCAGGGTTTGTACGTGTTTTGAAGTTTGTACATACTTTCTCTCTAGGGGCCACTGTAAATATACTTTTATTTATTCACTCCGCATAAAATGTAATAAATAAATCATATAATACAAAAACCAACTATTCACATTTCAACTTTTAACTATTTAAATTTTCAGCTTTTTCCTTTTAAACAAATTTAAAGTGAAACAACACAAAACACTGCAAACCACAACACAATTAAATATAAATTAAAATATGAAAACAAAAAGAAGATGCACATTTATTAGGAGTTGGTGGTATGTGTGTTGGTGTTTCTGGGGTTTGTTTTCCTTTTTCGGCACAGGTAGGCGGGGGGCGGTGTTTGACGGCATGCCGGCACACCTGCGGCGCATCGGACGTCATCAGTGGGAGCATTTAGGGAGCTGAGTGATGGACGTCTGATGTCGGATTATTGTCGTTCCCATAAGTGGTAACAGTGCTGTTGCAAGTTTAGCCTGTTGGTTCCGAGCACCTGAGCTACATGTTTTAAGATTCATCTCCTGTCTGCTTTTTTCCCTACACCAGCCTGTCTCGCCGCCTGCTCGCCTGCCTGTTTCTTTGTGCGCTGGCCCATTTTTTGGATCTGTGACAGAGACTTACCTGGCGCTGGCCTGCGATCGTTGTTACTCCTGTATCCTGGTGTTTCAAGTAAGCTCTCCAACTCTCTCCGTGTGTCTTAGTTTCATTCTCGATTCTCGCCGGGTATTCGTTAATTCTGTTTTTGTCCCTCATTCTCAGGTAGCTCTGGTTTGCGCATCTATCTGTCTGCGTACCTTGGCTCCGTTCCGTTCCCCCTCGGCTCTGTTTATTTGCACATTTATTTGGTTATTGTATATAGCCCTGTCCCCTTGTAAATATTTCCTGATTACGGTTAATAAATCTGCTTCACCGCTGTTCTGCGCCTGTGTGTGTTTCTGCCACTGAATCCATCTGTTTAAATGAACCTAACAGAATAATCCGACCATTAATATGGATTCGGCAGAACGCACAGCTCCCGCTTCCGGCGACTTACTCCAGGAACACGAGCAGTCTTTGTCAAGCTTAACTCGGCAGTTTAGGGAATCCGAGCAATGGGCTGGTCGGGTTAATGAGACCCTGACAGCCATACAAGAGACTTTAGCCCGGTTAGTTCCTCCGACCGTTCCTAGTGCGCCGCCACCCCCCCGCCCGTTCCGCAGGGTTTGGGCTCTGTTCGTGACCCCGCTCCCCCAGCTCTGGTGCCTTTTACGGGAGAATTGGGCCGTTGTGGGGGGTTTTTGATTCAGGTTTCTCTGCTTTTTCAGCGGTTTCCTCATGCGTTTTCTGATGATGCCTCTAAGATTTCGCATTTTATTGGTGCTCTCCGTGATCGTGCGTTGAACTGGGCTGAATCTTATCTCGCTCTTCATCCCCTAGAGACTGTCACGTATGAACAGTTTGTTCGGGATTTTAAGGCTGTTTTTCATCATCCTTTGCGCTCTGATGAGGCCGCGCGACAGCTGCACGGGCTCCGACAAGGAAGCCGCTCGGTGGCGGAGTTCTCTATTGATTTCCGGGTTAAAGCCGCGGAGACGGGGTGGGGTGATGATGCGCTGCGCGGGGCTTTTGTCATCGGCTTGTCCGATCGTTTGAAGGATGAGCTCGCTACTCGCGACGAACCCGAGAGTTTTGAGGCTCTCGTTAATCTGGCCATTCGCATTGACAATCGCCTTCGCGAGCGTGTGGAGGAGAGGGGCGGTCGTTCCCGTGCTGGGTTGGGGGAATATGCTGCGGTGCGCGTGGTTTCCCGTCCTCCTCCTCCCGGTCCGGCTCGCGCATGGTCTCCTCCAGCTGACACTGCTGTGGAGCCGATGCAGCTGGGTCGTACACGGCTTACTCCTGAGGAGCGTCAGAGGAGGTTTGAGGGGCGGTTGTGTTTGTATTGTGGCCAGTCGGGCCACTTTGTGTCCGCCTGTCCGTTGCGCGCAAAAGGTGGTGCCCGCCAGTAACTGTGGGGGTACTGGTGGGCGATATTTCCTCTCTTTCCCGAGTCCCCCGCATGCAGCTTTCTGCTATCGTGAATACAGCGTCTGGTACTTTTTCCACTACTGCACTTTTGGATTCTGGCGCCGAGCAGAACCTTATTGACTGCGGTCTCACGCATCGTCTCGGCATTAAGACGCGGCCTTTGCCGGTCCCCATCTCCGTTGCGGCTCTTAATGGACAATCACTGCCCTCTGTCACGCATGAGACCGAACCTGTTTCGTTGCTTCTTTCCGGTAATCATCGCGAGTTTCTTCGGTTTTTTGTTTTTTCCTCCCCTGAGTCTCCTGTCGTTTTGGGTTTCCCGTGGTTCGAGCGTCATAATCCTCACGTTAATTGGTCTACCCGGCGCATTGAGAGTTGGAGTAGCTATTGCTTGTCTCACTGTTTACAGTCTGCTCTTCCGCCTTCGCCTGTCTGCTTGTCTCAGCTGGCACCTGAGGAGTTGGATCTCTCGTCGGTACCTGAGCAGTATCATGATCTGGGGGCAGTTTTCAGTAAACGCTGTGCGCTCTCGCTTCCCCCCCATCGTCCTTACGATTGTTGCATTGAACTGTTGCCTGGAGCTCCGTTACCCACTAGCCGGCTGTACAACCTCTCTGGTCCTGAGAAGGCGGCCATGGAGAAGTATATCACGGAGTCACTGGAGGCGGGTCTGATCCGTCCGTCATCTTCGCCGGTGGCGGCCGGCTTTTTCTTTGTAGACAAGAAGGATGGATCTCTCCGGCCCTGCATTGATTTTCGGGGACTTAATGACATAACTGTAAAAAATAAGTACCCCCTTCCTCTGATCTCTTCTGCTTTTGACTCCCTGCGGGATGCGGTCATTTTCACGAAGCTGGACCTTCGCAATGCGTACCATCTGGTGCGCATACGGCAGGGAGACGAATGGAAGACTGCCTTCAACACGCCGCGTGGACATTATGAATATCTGGTGATGCCTTTTGGCCTGACTAATGCACCAGCGGTGTTTCAAGCATTGATTAATGATGTGCTGCGGGACTTTTTGAATCGTTGTGTGTTCGTCTACCTGGACGATATTCTCATCTTTTCCCGCTCTTTTGAGGAACATGTTCAGCAGGTGCGCGATGTTTTGCAGCGGCTTCTGGAAAACAAGCTTTTTGTGAAAGCGGAAAAGTGTGTGTTTCATGCTAGTTCGGTGTCATTTCTGGGTTATGTGCTTGCTCGGGGGCAGGTTAGGCCCGATCCTGGTAAAATCAAAGCAATCGTGGACTGGCCAACTCCCCCCACGCGCAAACACTTGCAGAGGTTTCTGGGGTTTGCTAATTTTTATCGCCGGTTTATTAAAAACTACAGTCGAGTTGCTCTTCCGCTTACTCGCTTGACGTCTCTGGCTCGAGTTTTCTGTTGGTCGCCTGAAGCTGAGCAGGCGTTTACCCGATTGAAAGAGTTGTTTTGCTCCGCGCCCGTTCTCGCCCACCCTGATACTTCCAGGCAATTTGTTGTGGAGGTGGATGCGTCTGATGCGGGTGCAGGAGCAGTGTTGTCGCAGCGCTCACCCGACGATGGCCGCCTTCATCCCTGCGCGTTTTTTTCGCGGCGGTTTTCTTCTGCTGAGCGGAACTATGACGTGGGAAACCGAGAGCTGCTGGCGGTTAAGCTGGCTTTGGAGGAATGGCGTCATTGGTTGGAGGGGACGGGTCAGCCGTTCGTGGTTTGGACTGATCATAAAAATCTTTCCTACATTCGGAGTGCAAAGCGGCTTAATTCCAGGCAGGCCCGGTGGCAGCTGTTTTTTAGCCGGTTTAATTTTACTATCTCTTTTCGACCGGGTTCCCGCAACACTAAGCCTGACGCTTTGTCTCGTCAATTTTCTCCCGACTTTGAGTCTACTGGGGCGGCTACTATCGTCCCCTCGTCCTGTGTGGTGGGGGCCCTGACGTGGGGTATTGAGGGCCTGGTGCGCCGTGCGCAGCTGCGGGAACCGGACCCTGGTTCGGGTCCGCCGGGTAAGCTGTTTGTTCCATCGGCCGTGCGTGCGCGCGTTCTGCATTGGGTGCACGCTTCTCGACTCGCCTGTCACCCTGGTGTGCGTCGTACGGTTTCTCTGTTGCGGCGCTCTTTTTGGTGGCCCACTTTGGCGAGTGATGCCCGTGAATATGTGCTGGCCTGTGACACCTGTGCGCGCAATAAGAGCCGCCACCTGGCCCCTCCCGGGCTGCTGCATCCCCTGCCTGTTCCGGGTCGGCCCTGGTCGCATATTGCGGTGGACTTTGTTACTGGGCTGCCGCGTTCCTCTAACCACTCGGTCATCCTCACCATTGTCGACAGGTTCTCCAAGGCGGCGCATTTTGTCCCTCTTTCTAAGCTCCCTTCGGCCCTCGAGACTGCTCGTTTGCTGGTGGACCATGTCTTTCGGTTGCATGGGATACCTTTGGACATTGTATCTGACAGGGGGCCTCAGTTTGTTTCTCGGGTGTGGAGGGCTTTTTGTGCTGTTTTGGGGGTGGGGGTGAGCCTTTCCTCGGGCTATCACCCGCAATCTAACGGACAGACTGAGAGGGCTAATCAGCAGCTGGAGTCGGCTCTGCGCTGTGTGGCCTCCTCTGACCCCGCTTCCTGGAGTAGTCATCTTGCCTGGATTGAGTACGCTTACAACTCCCTCACCTCAGCGGCTACTGGTTTCTCTCCGTTTGAGATCTGTCTTGGATATCAGCCACCGCTGTTTCCTTCTCAGGAGGCGGAGATTGCTGTCCCGGCGGTGCAGGACCATTTACGTCGTTGTCGGCGGATCTGGCGCCGGGCTAAGGCGGCGCTGCTCCAGACTGTGACTCGGACCCGCCGTGCTGCTGATCGGAGGAGGACGCCTGCACCTCGATACACTGTGGGCCAACAGGTTTGGTTGTCCTCTGCGACGATTCCTCTGAAGTGCGTGTCCAGGAAGCTCGCTCCTCGCTTCCTGGGTCCTTTCACCATCCAACGCATCATCAACCCTGTTTCTGTGAGGCTGCGGCTGCCGGCCTCCATGAGGGTTCATCCCACATTTCATGTGTCTCAACTCAAGCCTGTTTCTCGCAGCCCGCTGTGCCCGCCCTCGGAACCTCCTCCGCCCGCCCGGGTTGTGGACGGCGGCCCGGTCTATTCGGTCCGGCGGCTGCTGGACGTGCGCCGTCGTGGCCGTGGTTTCCAGTTTTTGGTGGACTGGGAGGGTTATGGCCCGGAGGAGCGCTCCTGGCTCCCTCGGGCCTTTATTGTGGACCCGGGTCTCATTACTGATTTTTACAGGAGGCATCCTGAGAAGCCTGGTGGGCCGCCAGGAGGCGTCCCTTGAGGGGGGGGTACTATTAGGAGTTGGTGGTATGTGTGTTGGTGTTTCTGGGGTTTGTTTTCCTTTTTCGGCACAGGTAGGCGGGGGGCGGTGTTTGACGGCATGCCGGCACACCTGCGGCGCATCGGACGTCATCAGTGGGAGCATTTAGGGAGCTGAGTGATGGACGTCTGATGTCGGATTATTGTCGTTCCCATAAGTGGTAACAGTGCTGTTGCAAGTTTAGCCTGTTGGTTCCGAGCACCTGAGCTACATGTTTTAAGATTCATCTCCTGTCTGCTTTTTTCCCTACACCAGCCTGTCTCGCCGCCTGCTCGCCTGCCTGTTTCTTTGTGCGCTGGCCCATTTTTTGGATCTGTGACAGAGACTTACCTGGCGCTGGCCTGCGATCGTTGTTACTCCTGTATCCTGGTGTTTCAAGTAAGCTCTCCAACTCTCTCCGTGTGTCTTAGTTTCATTCTCGATTCTCGCCGGGTATTCGTTAATTCTGTTTTTGTCCCTCATTCTCAGGTAGCTCTGGTTTGCGCATCTATCTGTCTGCGTACCTTGGCTCCGTTCCGTTCCCCCTCGGCTCTGTTTATTTGCACATTTATTTGGTTATTGTATATAGCCCTGTCCCCTTGTAAATATTTCCTGATTACGGTTAATAAATCTGCTTCACCGCTGTTCTGCGCCTGTGTGTGTTTCTGCCACTGAATCCATCTGTTTAAATGAACCTAACAACATTCTCTGTCATATGGGCCTGCATGAATCAACTTTCTGAATCCTTTATCATCCGCAACTGAAAATAGTTGTGGACCATTACTATACCTTTCTAATGTGACGTTTTTGTCCCTGGCTCTCTTTCTCTCTCTTTCCCTCCGTCTCTGTTTCTGTGCTACTGCGAGTGTAACTACCCCCCCTTTCCCCTCTGCCCAGCGCAAAGCACAAGGCTCGCGTGCGGACTGAAGCGGAAAAAAAGTGCGAGAGAGAGGGTGAGAGAAGGAAAAAAAAAACCCCCACGGCTCGCGATAAGGAGCCGGCTCGCGTCATTCACGTCAAAGATCCGGCTCTAAGAGCCATTTCGTTCGCGACCGACACATCACTAGTAAGCGGAGTATCATCTCACTTTAATTCGCATGACATCGAGCTGTATATCAAAAAACTAAATAGGGTTAAATATTACTGACCCGTATAATGCTCCCGGCGTGCTTTTCAAAAGTATTTCAGCGGAAAAAGACGTCCCAGGTCTATGCTATCCAGACATATATAACTACCGTATAACCTTCCTATCGTCCTACCTGGGGGACTCTTTAAAAGCTTATAAAAGCCTGGAGGATTACAAATGGACTCAATCTGGCTTTGTAACAAACATTCAGCTGTGGAATCTTCAAGCAAAAAAAATTCTGCATCATCACTGGAAAGGTAAGTGTCATGTTATCCCAGGCGGTGTAACGTTAGCATTGTTAGCGTGGTCCGCGTTGTCGTTTGTTTAAATTAGCTTGGCTAAAACGCGTCTGGTTGTCAGTACCTATTTTGTGTTTCTGATGTACTTAACCAAGATTGTTAACATTGGACCAACTGTATCACAACCTCTCCCAATGCCGCACACAAGAGGGGAAGATCATCAAACCCTAAATTAAAATTCTAAATTAATGCTATTTTGTTATTAATATAATTCAGTGTTTTATATTGCACCTTACCACTGAATCAAGTGGCTAGTTTGTAGATTTTTGTTCACTGAAAAAGGCAAAAAAAAAAATTTTTCTTAATTTAATTCTGATCTGTATCTCTCAATCAGGAATATGAAACATGGTTAGTGGAAATCATTTGAGATAGATATGAAGATCAAAAAATAGTGAGCCCAGGTGACATCTGCCATACTCTTATTCTGATATTTGTAGGACAAGTAAGAAAGCTTTCCCTTCAAAAGTCAAGTCACAATAAGCGAACAAAAAGTGAGAGTTAATAATGTGTATTTGTTGGTTGAGCACATCAGTCACATAATTTTCATCTACACTGAAAGGGCACCACAGATTCAGATACATTTGTAAGCGCACAACATACACCCACAATTTTGTCAAGATAGGTCACATAATTTTCTCTGTCTATCTCTGTGAAAGTTATGGGGACAGTGATTTTGACGGAGAACACCTATTACTCTTTTATATGTATCCTGAGAGAACCAAGACATCTGGTTTTCTCCAAATCAACAGGTTCAAACTGTTTCTTTCCATGAGTAAATGCTGGAATCTTTAACTCTGCTTGGCATGTCTGAATGGACTCTTTAACCAGGAAACCCGTCTGCTAAAACTACATCACCTGGGAGCAAATGAGATAAAAAATTACTTTGTTCTGTAATAAACTTAAAACTTGTGCGACCTCCACATCCAGAGGAGATGAAACAAGTAGAACCTTGAGGTCAAATTGCAATTAAATATTTTAGTCTGTGTTGTGACTTTTACAAGGAGTAACACTGAGCACTGACTAGCAATCTACTCGGTTTCTCTAGAAATATTTCAAAACATTCTGTGATGCAGTCTTCTCAAAGCTGTTGTTCCGAAATGCATATGGCAGAGATTGTCTTAAGGATTCTCTGTCAGGACACAACACTAGACCTGGCACCAGTCTACAATGCATCACACTGATACAGTGTTTGAAAAGCTTTGGAACAGTGGTTGAGTTAATTTTGAATTAAAAAGTCAAAGGACAAGTTCATTCTAAGCTTCATTAACATTAACATGTACTGCTGAAAACATGTTAAACAAGATTTAAGTTTGAGAAAAGGAACCACAAAATGAAAAACTGTCATGAGAATTGTATATGTTGGCAAACCAGTAAGAATATTAACCCTTTTATCATCATTATGCAAGCTCATTTCATTCAGTGTAGTGTTTCCATGCATGCTGAATCATCCAGGTAAGTAAATCTCCAAAGGTCGATTCTGTTCATCTGGACGTAGCGTTTTGTGGGAGAAACGTTTCGTCACTCATCCAAGTGACTTCTTCAGTCTAAGCTGACTGCAGGTTTCCCCAGTCTTATAAACAATACATTTGCATAATGACTGAAACCAGCCCACTGAAGGAACAATGCACTGGGAGGTCAGTTCCTTAAATCATAATTATGCTAATTCTCATGACCATTTCAAAGCCCATTGATCAAAGGTCACTGATCAATGGCCATGAGTACCATTCACAGAGAGTTGGGGAATGGCTGCAATCACAGCATTGTAAGATGGTGAAAGATGTATCCTTAGGCCCCCTCCTCGATTCAGAAATGGTCTTTCCCTTTTCACGTAAATGGCCTCCTTGACTCCACGCTCAAACCAGCGTTCACATTTACTCAGGGCCTTCTTGATGTGATGTTCTTCTGCTTTCTGAGTTAATGTGATCGGGGACCAACGCATCAAAATCACCAGGGAAGATATGAAAAGTGGCAGGTTAGCCTTCTTAGACTGTGAGATTTCCATCAGTAATGGGGGATATCTAAAAGCTGATCTGTACCGTAAACCTACACATACGGATCAGTATTTAAGGTTTGACTCTCACCATCCACTGGAACATAAACTGGGTGTCATCAGGACGCTACAACACAGAGCAAACACCATCCCCACAGACACAGCGGCCAGGGAAGCAGAAGAACATCACATCAAGAAGGCCCTGAGTAAATGTGGTTATCCCAGCTGGACGTTTGTCAAAGCTGGGAAGGCGCCAAAAGAAAGCTCCAGCTGATCCAGGAGAGAAGGACACCGCTGTCTAAGCGAAAACCTGTAGTGATCCCGTATGTGTCAGCAGTATCGGAACAGTTGAGACACATTTTTTCTGAACACCGTGTCTCTGTGGCTTTTAAACCCCAAAACACGCTGCACCAAAAATTGGTCCACCCCAAAGATCGGGTCCCCCGACACAGAGTAACATAGTGTATGCTGTTAAGTGCCAGGAGGATTGCCAGGATTTATACATCGGGGAAACCAAACGACCTCTGGCGAAGCGGATGGCACAACACAGAAGAGCTACCTCTTCAGGCCAGGACTCCGCAGTCTATTTACACCTACAGGCCAGTGGACACTCTTTCAATGATGAGGATGTACACATCCTGGACAGGGAGGAATGCTGGTTTGAGCACAGAGTCAAGGAGGCCATTTACGTGAAAAGGGAAAGACCATCTCATCGTTTTATTGCACAAAAGGCCAAGACCATGATGGTAAAGTGGAAATGGAAAGGACAGAGACAACCACATTATACGGCTAACACAACTTCAGTTCTTTTCATTAGCATGTTGTCTGTGGGTTTACATGCAAATGTCCTGGATATTGACTCTTACCTGCAGTGTAACTTTCTGACCAACAAATGGCCCTCTTACAAATACCAAATCTGATTTAACTGCAGTTATATCAGATGAGCCCTTCTGTCCAGTAACAACCTTTAGTGAGGGCCACACCAGATGTGAGGAGCAATACGTGATTCGTAAAAATAAGTTGCCGTTTGGTCTGCGTAACAGAAAATGGCAGCATTTCTGGATTATGTTCACATATGACTTCTTCTGGGCATAATCAAGCTTTAATGTGTGGCAAGCACAATGATCTGTGTTTTGTTGCAGTGATTTTCATGACAGAATCTTGACTGTTTTTAATGCTGTACCACTTGAGAGCCCAGAGATCATGGGCATCCAGTATTGATTTTTAACCTCTTCCCTTGACTCTGAGTCCTTTGGTAATATGATTTTCTATAGATTTCTATAAAGTGGTGCTTTGTTGTGTCTCCAATTCAAAATCTTCACAGTTTTACATTGATGACCATTATTTTTAAATTGTAGACAACTGTAAACAATTTTTAGATATGGTTTTTGTGGACTGGTGAATCTTTTATCTGCTCATTTAAATTCACTCATGTTACTGAGCTGCTATCAATGAATCTTTTAGTTGCAAACTAGTGATGTTCGATTCGTGAACGGTTCAATACTCGAGAATCACTTTACTGACTCGTGAATCATGATTCACAAGTGCAACTGACTCACTGACTCATCCCTGTTGCTGTTAGCAAGCTAATTCCATTAGTAGAAATATATCTAGCTTATAATTAAAATTGTGGGGAAAAAACAACAGCCAGTTTCTTAACAAAAACATTTCTGCTCTGAACTGGAAGAAAAAACCCTGAGTAGAAGCTCACATCAAGACAATAGCTCCTCGGTTCACAGTAGCATCGCTCAGCTAGCATGCTAACAGCACATTTGAGTTACTCACCCCCTCCCTTGCTGTGCTGAATCATAGCATAAGCGAATCAATCAGGACTCACTAACCCCCTCCCTCCTGGCTCACAGCTCAAACGAGTTGAACGAATCACTGACTCACTCACCCCCTCCCTTGCTGTGCTGAATCATAGCGTAAAGCGAATCAATCAGGACTCACTAACCCCCTCCCTCCTGGCTCACAGCTCAAACGAGTTGAACGAATCACTGACTCACTCACCCGCTCCCTTCCTGTTACGAATCACTCACTCACTCACTCACCCCCTCCCTCCTGGCTCACAGCTTCTTCTTCTTCTTCTTGGTTGGCAACCAATGTTAAGGCGCTTTACCGCCCCCTGGCTCACAGCTCAGTGGACATTTAGATGAGATATATTTGACACATTTAAGGAAAATACCAATAAAATAAAATAAAAATAAATAAATGTTCCCTTTAGAATTTTTTTTGCTCTTTTTTGCTCTAAAAAATAGTTGTTTTCTTTTACAATCATTCATCTTAGCAGTAGGATTTACATTAAAAGAGAAACAAATTAAGTTTGAGTGAAAATATACATTTTTGCACTCTCTGGTCAACAGACTCAGTGACTCAAATGACTCAAGAAACCTGATTCACTTTGGTGAGTGACTCATTAAAACTCGATTCAGTAAAAAGAATCGAATTTACCATCACTACTGCAAACTGTTCCTCCAGCTGTCTCTTAAGTATCACCTGACCTTGTCTCATAGGAAGTGGCATGTACTTCACTGTGCTTTTAATAAATTCTTTTCTCTTGTTTGTGCTGCACAAGAAAAATTTCCCACTTTCTAAAGAAGTTTGGAAGCTCACAAGCATTACGTACATTCACTCTAACATTATTAATTATTTTTGTATATAAATTATATAAAATGAAAATGAATTAATCTGATCTGTAGTTTTGTCTCATTATCATTTTTTTTCTTTTAATCTTCAAAATTGTTAAAAAATGTCACTTTCCTGCTAATGTTTATATACTTTTGGAAGACACTTAGAGGACCATAACATAGCAGCTGCTGTGTTATGTAAGGACTATTGTTGTGGCCCTGTAAGATTTCTTTGTATTATTATTAGTGCTGTCAGTGTTAATCTCGTTAAAATGATGTTAACGCCACAACCGCATTTACACAGCAAATCTCCGTTAGCAAGTTACCGTGGTTCGCCCTGTGCGTGGGGCTGCGTTAGCGCGGTTAACTTGTTAACGCGTTAGCGCCGTGTTGGGTCTAAACTCAGACCCCGCTGTATCCAGGACTTATTCCCGTGAAAGAAAAACAAGGCAACAGCGATCGATCGTTTACTTGCAAGGGAGGCCTCGTCGGTACCTCAGCTCATTACGAATGACCCCGACGATGGCCTCCTCTCGCTGCCTTTTATTGAAAACATTCAAACAATAGTTTACAAACACCTCCCCTCGTAACCCCCATTGGTTACAAAGACAAGGCACTATGTATATGTGTGTGTGTGTGTGTTCTCCTGCTGATCAAAGGGTCATAAAACATAAAAGCAGGAGGAACATCCTTGGTCATAAAGAGGGTAATCTCCCCCACACCCAATGTATGGTTTACCATAGATAACACAGTGAAACCATACAAAGGGCAGGAAGTTTTACCAAACATCAAACAGACCTTTACAAGGATGTGTCTGTGATAAAAACACTACAGCCCCCCCACCCAGAACCTCGAGAATCTGGGGGGAGGACAGAAAGAATTCCTTTCATCACAGAGTTAAACAATGTACAGATGGTAAGCTTAAAAATGACAAACATTCAACAATTCACTCTAACACGCCGTACAAGCATAACAAGCATCATAATACAGTTCTTATGAAACAAATATAACAGCGGAATATAATAACATAAAGCACTTAATTGAAGAGTCTTTCATTTCTGAGGAAACTGGAGGAAAGCAAACCATCAGTTTTGATATTATTCAATCAAATGATGTTAATATCAGTGGCATTAAATTTTTACTTAATCCCAAAAATTCTATAACCCCTTTCAATGTTCAAATTCTATTAACTGTCATATTTTAAAGAAGGTAAAACATCTGACTAGGTCAAGAATGTATCAAGGAAAAATAAACTTTTCAAATGCAATTTTACATTTCCAGATTACTGGATGTGCCAATTTGCTGATTTAAAACCTTGACGGAGCAGGTTTCAGGTTTCTTCATAGTAAGCTGGCTTTATTGGTGTCGTTTTTGACGATCTGCAGATTGATGATATGTTTAACACCATTTCTAAATCAGGGGTAAAACAGGGCATAGATCAACAGGTTTAGAAAAGAGTAAAAATAAAAGAGCAGGACCACAAAATATGTAGATGGATTATTGAACATATCTTCTGTAACAAAACTGTAGCAGTTCTATGAAAAGCTCAATAAGCTCTACTTACCGAGACCAAAAGAATGGTTCCATTTACTTGTATATCTTTTAAGTTTCAAACCCTTTTAGAACAGTATTTCTACAGTATGTTGACCTCACAGGAGCCAGTCCGGAGGATCTGTAGAGTGACAGTTAGTTTCACAGCTTTTCTAAACCAAGGGTAGAACATAGCATAGATCAAAGGGTTTAAACAGGAGTTTAAAAAAAACACACTTATAACTGTGGAGGCAATTGAGCTATTTTCATCTCTTACAAGAGAGACACAGTAATACGGGCAGAAACAAAGTAGAAACACAACTACAAGAATTCCAAGAGTCCTGGCTGCTTTCAGCTCAGATTTGTTTGTTTGGTTTAGTGAACGCTGAAGTGTGACAGTTGTTACATGAGAGCGCATGGCACGAGCCTGAGACACAGCCACCACAAATACTCTCATATACAGAACTATGATAACAGTAACTGAAACAAAAAAAGATACAACAAGGTCAAAAATGCCTGCAATGGCACTGATGACAAACACACACTCTCCATAGCAAGAATTATACCTGCCTGGGTCAATTAGGAAGTCTGTTGTATAGAGACTGCTGTAGAAAATAGCAAAAAACCAACACAGACAAACACAGACTCTGACTCTTGCCACAGTCATTCTGGTGGGGTAATGCAAAGGGTCACAAATAGCCACATAGCGGTCAATTGATATAAGAACTATGTTCCCTATTGAAGCACAGATAATGTTGCCGGTCAGACACCAATAAACAGAACACATAAGATCACCAAGTACCCAGCAGGCTGTGCTCCTAAAGATTTCTAATGGCATCAACAGAAGACCCACAAGAAAGTCTGAGACAGCCAGAGAGAGGAGCAGGATGTTAGTGGGTGTGTGAAGCTGCCTGCAGAGAGAAAGAAAAAGAATATAAGACACATTAATAATGCCACAGTTGTTCACTAATTGCATTAGTAAGGGATGATTCAATCTAGGCAAGTAAAACATTACATCATGGTTAAAATACATCAAGAATCTGCCAGATTCACTTCATTCATCACGTAATTATAGTGTTGAAGACTTGAAAACTTAAACTATAATTTCAGCTGAGAAGTTGATCTGTGCCTGAAGTGGGAGACTGAGATGATGACAAGAAGGTTTAGAGCAGAAGTGATCAAAGAGATGCAGGACAGCACAATGTTCAACAGCACAGCTTTGGACCAGTGAAGTGTTGGCTTCCTGCAGGAAGTGTTGAGGAAATCTGGAAAACAAAGCTCGGTTCCTTTCTGCATTTCCATTTTCAGTTGGCTGCAGATCCTGCAGCCTTCTGATCAGAGCTTTTCCTCACAGAGCTGTTATATATGTTTTGCCCCCCACCTCTGGCTCTCATGTTTCTTTCGACATAGTCTTGAGTTTTCACTTTCACTCACTATCTCACATGTAGTCACTTAAATCTTTTATTTGTGACACCAGTTATTGGTCGATCATGCATTCCGAAAGTTAAACATTTCCTTAAAAACATGCAGGTCATAATTATTAACAAACTTCAAACCACCTACTCTTCTGAATCATAGTAAATTGACTTGTGTCTCAGTTATTTTCAACATAGCAGTTAAATATTTCTGGATATGCACCTTAGTTGCCCCAGGTTATATTTTAAGGGGCCGCAATAGCCCCAAAGTGCACATCCAGGAGATAGAGTGGGCTGCAAATGAGCTCATGGTGTTAATTTTGCTGACACCTGACCTGGTGTGTCAGATCCAACAACTGCTATCCCACTAGTGTGTAGGTGGGCATGGGAGCGCTGTCTGATGTAGGTGAAGTTTGCCAAACTCCCCAAGCTATAGCACAACAAAGAGGGGGGGGGGGGTATTCAAATATAGGCACTTTCTCAGTTTTTATTAAAATGTTTTAGTCTGAGTAGAACTTGCATATCCCACGTTTTTTGGACGTTTTTGCACAATAAATTAAGTTACATTTACATAAAGATGATAAATGGTACTTTATAATCGCACACAGCAATTATTACCGTTTATGTTTACATTTGGGAATTAAGGCTCTTGATGTTGTAGGGCTGTCTTGGTTGACACGCCTCTACAATGTAGCGTGGAGATCAGGGGCAGTACCCCTGGACTGGCAGACCGGGGTGGTGGTTGCCATCTTTAAGAAAAGGGACCAGAGGGTGTGTTCCAACTACAGGGGAATCACACTCCTCCATCAGCTCTTTATCCTCTCAAGGATATTCGAGGGTGCATGTGTAACACAGTAAAGGGAATTGTTGAAACGAATATATAAATGGGCCAATAGGTTCGACTATAGGAGCACAGGGGTGTGTTTAAATGAGACACAGAGACATGAATGTAACTCAAAAGAACCAGCCGACTTTAGTGAAATAAACCATAATGCACTTTAGAACAACACGCAGCAACACTACACATGAGCGGGAGGAGGGAGGTATGGGGTCTTCACACACCCCCGTTCTCTACTAGCCATCGGGGCGGCGGACTGGGAGGAGGTGTTGGCTGTCCGATTGGCCTCCCTTCTGCTGCGGAGCCTGGGGCGGTCTGCTTTCCTCCACCCCGGGGGAAAGGGTCACATCTCTTGGGTCTGGGTGCCGTTTCCCCCTCTGGGGGCAAGGGAACCTGGACCCGGGGCATAGAGTATGTTTGGGGAGTATGAGTGTGTGTACATGTCCATGTATGTCTATCCCTACGTTGGGTGAGTGCTGAGTGTTTGTATATGTGTGCATGAGGGTGGGAAAGCATGTTTGTGTCTGTGTGTGCCTGTTTGTCTGTGTCTATATGTCAGGTCGGGTCTTAGACTCCACCTCCCTGGGAACTCCCAGGCCCTCCAAAGTGTGGAGGCCTATCTCCCCTCACCACACTCCCTGCCGGTAACTGATGCCCTCAGGGGTTGGTGCATTGGTGGTTCTTGGTGTCCGGGGCTGGGCGCTCAGGTATGCACCAGCCCACTCCCGGTGGCTACTTGGCGGGGCCTGGTGCCTGTCGCTCGGTCAGGCCTCTTCCAGGGCAAAGGAGGCCCTCGGGCCTCCGGCCTCGGGGCCTGGAACTCGGTTCACTCTGGCACAGCTGGCTGCCGGCAGGGCCGGCGGGCACGCCGGTGCAGCCCCCTCTGGCTTCTGCTCCATGGCTACTGGGTGACCCCTCGTCTGGGGATCTCCTCAGCCCTTCCCAGGAGGGTGGCACGGATGCCCCTCCGGTGGTACTCCTTGGGCTCTCGCACTCTGGGGCCTCTGGATGTCTGGAGCCTGGATCTCCTCCATGCCTGCTTCATGCCCTGGGGGACGGGGCTATGGCCCTCCACACCCTCTAGCAGACCGTTACATGGGGAAACCTTTTGTATACAAGCGCGCTGATCAACACAGGTGTGCACACGGGTGTTCACTGTTCGTAGACATAAACTACACCTTTCTTAGCTGCTACTTCAAAGCACATTGTGCGTTGTCTGTCCTGCGTGCTGCACAACAACATTCAATATTTAGTATTTACTGCTGTTCACACTTAGCTAGATTAACGTGATGGTGTTGTGTTTAGTATGTTGCTTTGTTTTTTTGTTTTTTTTGCTTGTTTTCTCTTCTTTTTCTCTCAACAGGTGATCAAGGAGATTTTTTTTTTCTCTTTGTCTTTGTAAGTGCCCTTTCTCACTGTCCCTTTTCCCTTCTGTTTTTCTTTTCCTTCCTCTCTTTCTTTCTCCCTTTCCTATCCCTCAGTCATGTCTGTCCCATCTGTAACAACTGAAAATAAAGTAAATAATAACAACAAAGTTTGATCAAATGGACCAATACGGCAATGCCATGATGATCCATTTGGCAAAATAAATCCATTTGGTATCCTTGTTGGTCTTCAGACAACAATTCTGACGGCTAAAGAACCAAATGGGACAGGCAAAAAAAAAAAAAGAAAAAGAAATAAACCATAAGGTTGACAAGCACAGGTTAAAGGCACTTTACAATTGCAGAAAGGAAACTTACAAAAATGAAAGAAAAGCAAAACACATAAACTGCTAAGACAATGACTTGGCCAAGTGTTACTTTTGGTTTTCAATGTTGGGTTTCAATGCTCGGGTTTCAATGCTCAGGCGCACCCTAGTAATCTGACTCCTTAACTCTTATAGAAACAAATTACACAAATCTAATGTACATTCAAATGAAGATCTCACACTCTTTTCACATGTGGAGAATGTTCTACACAACAGCTTATTATTCAAAGTCCCAAATAAAAAATGTCCAAGGGGTATAGTCCAAAAAATTCCCAGGGTGTGAAAGAAAATAGGGGTGAGAGAATGTCAGTCAGTGGTCTTATGTATAACCAGCTGTGTGTGAAAGTGTGAGTGATACAGTCCTACCACACCGCAAGGTGCAGCAGATCATCTAGTGGAAAAGAAGCGAATCTCAGTCTCTCCAAGTCCAGGTGGGAAGGCTCGCCATCTATTTCACCGGAGGAATCCACCTCAGGAACAATTCAGCATACAAAAAAAACCCTGACCTGTCAACAGACAGGGTCAGAAGAGCAATTCAAATATTAATTATGCTGTTCTAGCTATAATTCACAACTTAGAATTTGGTTGACATCATATTCGACATCAATTTGCAATTAAAATACTCAAATTTGCAAAAATAAAACATCTCTCTTACACAAACTATGCATTACTGCAATATATTGTCAATATTCTTATTTGTACATTGCAAAACACTTCTTCAAATATAATATGAAAACATTGCAACTTATAACCAAACTAAGTAAAGGGTATTGCATATGCAACAATTTTTAATCAAACAATTCAGATAAATTCAGTTACTGAACAATAAAGTGCAAAACAGACTTAAACTGAGGCATACAATATGTGCTCACCAATCTCAGTGCATCACGGCCGAAGACAATGGTATGGTGTCTCTCGGTCGGAACATGCGGGGCTCTAAATAACATAACGGTATGGTTTTTTTCTTTAATGACAGTAATACGATGTGAAGGAAAATAAACATAAGTTACACTTCAAGTGTTACCTTACTTCTGGAAGCAGATTGAGATGAACTTTCAGGCAGTTGATAACAACTAGAGCTAATGAAGGCTAACAGTTTAGCTCCACGAGGTACTTTCTAAGGTCGCCAGAAAACTGCAGCATTCGCCTGTTTACTCACTTTGGCTACTTTTAACATGGAAGGTAGCTGATAACCAGCAAACTTATGTGCAGCACAGTTGGTTGCAACTTATATCTAATACTTTTTCCAGGTCAAAAACTTCAGCTTCTCAGGGATCAAAGTTTTGCTACGGGCCATTCAGTCCTTATACAACTGTTGCAAGAGCTTGGTCCGGATAGCCGACAATAAGTCAGACTTGTTCCTGGTGGGCGATGGGCTCCGCCAGGGGTGCCCTTTGTCACCGATTCTGTTCATAATTTTTATGGACAGAATTTCGAGGCGTAGCCAACTGGCAGAAGGCTTTCACTTGGCTGGTCTCTCTCTGCTTTTTGCCTATGATGTGGTTCTGTTGGCTTCATCGGGTGATGGCCTTCAGCTCACCTTGGAACGCTTCGCAGCCGAGTGTGAAGCAGTGGGAATGAGAATCAGCACCAATCTGAGGCCATGGTCCTCAGCCGGAAAAGGGCGGAGTGCCCACTCCGGGTCAGGGACGAGTTCCTGCCCCAAGTGGAGGAGTTTAAGTATCTCGGGGTCTTGTTCACGAGTGACGGGAGAAGGAAGCAGGAGATTGACAGACTGATTGGTGCGGCAGCCGCAGTGATGTGGACGCTGTACCGGTGTTCTGGAATCCATACTACCTGACAAACCATCCTACCTGTTGTTTCTGCGCATGCGCACAACACAAAGTTAAGTGGCAAACCGTCCTACCTTTGTGAATATGAGTATGTATCTTTCTTGTTTAAATGTGAATTTGTCTGTGTTATTGTGTAAATACTAACACTATTGTGTACTTCATACACATGGAGAAATGCCAAACTGCCTTTCATTGTTCTTATAACAGTGACAATAAAAAGCTCTTCTCTTCTCTTCTCTTCTTCTAGAAACATACTCTAACGGGTAAAATTAAGTGCCCGGTATGCACGGTACAGAAAGTGCACTATACAAACAATCTGGAAACATATATATGGACACGAGTATTCAAAAATATTGGTGTATGTATACACACACACACACACCTATCTATCTATCTATATATATATATATATGATATAGATGTGTCTGTGTGTATAACTAGACTTTATGCATATTATATAAGGTGTGGCTATATAAATATATGTACAACTCTGTGTATATATGTTTATGGCCAGGCATCCATTGTAGTGACAAGGATTGACAAGAACTAATATTGCATATGAGAAATATTGCACATAGAAACTACCATGGTGTATAGTACGCTGCAGGTAAGGAAGGAAAGTAGCCTTGCAGGGAAGGAAAGACCTGAATCTCTCATGGTTAGGGGTTGGGGGAGGGTGTGTTTGCACAACAAAAGCAGGAGAACAATGGAGCTGAAGACCTGTGAAAATCTCAGCGGGGTGCCAAGAGGTGTTAAGGTCGGGGGGAATTTACGCAAATCTGCGCAGGCTAGTAAATC
The DNA here is from genome assembly GCF_001858045.2 of Oreochromis niloticus. Lineage (NCBI taxonomy): Eukaryota > Metazoa > Chordata > Actinopteri > Cichliformes > Cichlidae > Oreochromis > Oreochromis niloticus. Next base: position 30,243,082 of record NC_031987.2, on the reverse strand, counting down.
TAGTAGTAGGGACTTGCACCAGGGAAAAAAGGCTCAGTAATTCTAGTGATAAACTACTTACGGTAGGACGTTTTGCCAAAGTAGGATGGTTTGTCAGAACACTGGTCTGTTGTGGTGAAGAGAGAGCTGAGGGTAAAAGTGATGCTCTCAATTTACCGGTTGATCTACGTCCCTACCCTCACACGAGCGGTCACTACCCACAAGCTCTGGGTAGTGACCGAAAGAACAAGATCGCGGATACAAGCGGTGGAAATGGGCTTCCTCCGAAGGGTGAGAAGTTCGGCCATTCGGGAGGTGCTCAGAGTAGAGTCGCTGCTCATCCACATCGAAAGGAGCCAGTTGAGGTGGTTCAGGCATCTGACAAGGATGCCTCCTGGGCGCCTCCTGGGTGAGGTGTTCCGGGCATGTCCCATCGGGAGGAGGCCCCGGGGCAGACCCAGGACACGCTGGAGAGATTATCTCTCAGCTGGCCTGGGAACGCCTGGGTGTTCCCCTGGACAAGGTGGAGGAGGTGGCTGGGGAGAGGGAGGTCTGGGCTTCTCTGCTTGGGCTGCTGCCCCCGTGACTCGGCCCTGGATAAGCAGAAAAAAATGGATGGATGGATGTTGTGCAACATTGTCTATCGAGGTAAGTAAAGGAAAAAGGAAACCTGAATGTTGCTCTGTGCCTATGTTTTGAACATACCACAAGTTTGATCATCCTACTGATGTCACATTTTTTTGTTCAAAGACTACTGCCTGAGTGCTGCCAATAATCACTTTATTTACTTTACGTGAGCTAGAGATCTCCGTGAACACCGGTGCTAGCTGGGCAGCGCCGCTCTCAGGATCCGACCAGAGATTGGTCCTGCTGCCTTCCTGATGTTCAGCACAACAGAGCTTTCCTCACAGCATGCTCTGTGATGATGAAAGCGTTGTCTTCATTGTACATTAACATATCTTATTGTGTAAACTCATGAACCATACTCAGTATAACCAGATAAATATTTTATATAGTGAGAGAGAGAGTATGCAATTGGCTAACAAAAAGTCATTATAATTCATCATACATTGAGAATAGCAGACAAATCAACAATACAGCTCTTCCAGTTAATGGCTAATTAATACTGTGCTGAACACGGTCCAAAAGATTCATAAGCCTCATAAGTGTCTACTGTCTGTCTACTGTTTGCTATCATAGCCAAGTGGCTAACAAAGGTAAACAGAAGTTTTCCAAGTCCCTACTAATGAATGATATCTTGTTTTAGGATACATGTCATATATAACACCTGCCATTATCCAAAGACACATCTGCTTACCTGTATCTTGTGCTTATTTCTCCTCTTCTTTTCTCTGTTTTTTCTTAACCGAGGACCTGATGGCTTTGACCTTTTCTTGTACATCTTCCATCAGTAACTTTGGACTCCAGTATCAATACCCAACCCCACAACATAAACTAATAGACCAACACCTTAGTGCACAGATTTGGTTTGTATAGGTTTTTTTTTTTGAGGGGGGGGGATTTCACACAACCCAGGAAAAATAATTAATACATAATGGGCTTGGATTGACAACATTATGAATAAAATGTACACTATTTGGAAGCAGCATGCCCCCCCTCCCCTTTCGACAGGTTGTGTGTGAGCAGCAGCAGCAAGCAGGCGCACCAAGGGCCCTCGTGCTCACTTTTTGCATACATATACATATATATATATATATATATATATATATATGTATCTATGTGTGATAGAATTTAGAAAACACTTTGGTGCAAATTATAAGTCTATCATAATGTCTTCTGTTTTTGTGTTTGTTGTAGGGCTGTCAACGTTAACGCATTAATGCCATCATCACGATTAGGGGTGATCGTGGCTCAAGAGTTGACAGTTCATCTTGTAATCGGAAGGTTGCCGGTTCGAGCCCTGGCTCCGACAGTCTCGGTCGTTGTGTCCTTGGGCAAGACACTTCACCCGTTGCCTACTGGTGGTGGTCAGAGGGCCCGGTGACGTCAGTGTCCGGCAGCCTCGTCTCTGTCAGTGCGCCCCAGGGCAGCTGTGGCTACAATGTAGCTTGCCACACCAGTGTGTGAATGGGTGGATGACTGAATGTAGTGTAAAGCGCTTTGGGGTCCATAGGGACTAAGTAAAGCGCTATACAAATACAGGCCATTTACCATTAACGTGATTAAAAGTTTTAACGCAATCAACCCATCTGGAGTGCAGAATGGACAAACTTTGGACAAACTGCCCGAAATGGGTTGGTAGTGACGTTTCAGGGATTTTGAGTCATTCTCCGCTCCAGATGGATTAATTGCGTTAAAAATTTTAATTGCGTTAATCATGATGACGGCATTAATGTTGACAGCCCTAGTTTGTTGGTTTGTTTTTATTTAGTTTTATTTTGCGAACTGCATGGTTATTAGCTCTCGCTCTAGCCAGCCAGCGAATCCACCAGCGTCCTGCCCCTCTCTTCCCTGTGCATCAAGCAGCAGGCGCACTTCGTAAATGAAGGGCGCCTGCACTCCTTGCAAATGGGCAATAGAAAACCATGCCCCCACCACGATGCCGCCGTGGGCAATGGCCCATGTCGCCCATATCAACAACTGCCACTGCCTGACACTAAAACCACATTTTGAGTGCAAATAATACCTTCAACCTCGTGGGGTTGCTGGATCCCACAAGTATAGTAAATTTCAGATTTTGATCCCCACCAAGATAGTTAGAAACTGCACACACACACACACACACACGCGCAGGCCTGTATAGGTATATTTCACGGATTCATTCCTGAAATCTAAAAGTAGACATCACTAAAACCAACGTAAACAGTTTGTTGCATCTTAGTGTTCTGTTCCATAACATTCTTCTCTTGTTCCCATTAGAAGCGTCTTTTAAATTACAAACATCTTTGTGGCTATAGTTTGTTAATGTCTATGAAAGAAGGCTTTATTGCACCGTGCGTTGTATATAATGTGTGGTCTTTGACAATAAACTGATGGGAGGCTAATGTGCTAAACTGCCATTGGCTCTGTTTTTATTGCTATGAAATCCATTATGATCTGTGCTTTTGTGGAATGTGAGCTTACACTTAAAGCTAAGCAAGCTTTCTGTAATTTATTATCTTAACAGATAAGTTTCTTCCTATTAACCACCCTAACATGTGTGATGATAGAAGACCTTTAATGACTACCACTGGCTATGTTTCTTTAGCCAGCAAAACCTTGATGATGGAGACTCCTTCGCTTCCCTGGTTTAATAAAACAAGAAACATGCAAGTTGATGTTCCATTTATAACCTGGATTACAAACCACCTGACAGATCAACCACTGAATGTCAGGCTGAAGAGCTGCTGCTCAGACAGCATACAAAGCTGGGAGCAACACATGGGACTGTCTTATCACCCTTCCTCTTCACCCTCTATACTTCAAACTTGGGGAATAGATCAGAATTGTACCACCTACAGAGGCTTTCAGATAACTGCTATTATTAGCTATATTATTGATGAGGAGGAGGATGAACACAGAATGGTGGTGGATAGTTTTATGGAGTGGTGTGGTCTAAACCATCTACAGCTGAACATCAGTAAGATTAAGAATAACCTGTATCAACTCCAAAAGACAAAATAATTTCCCTCACAATTAATAAAGTTCTTATTTAACTTATATAACTTCATTTTAAAATGCTGACAGAAATTGCTCAAGTCTTTTAATTTAGCTGAGAGGTTTGTATTTAAAAATTATCAAAAGTACTTCTGTAAATTTTACCAGTAATTTTCATCCTCAAATATATACTACAGTGACAGTTCATATCCATAAATTAAAGTCAGTGTTATTAATACAGTGAAAGTCTTCCTATCCATTTTCTTCCACTTATTCAGTTATGGGTTGAAAAGAGCAGAAGCAGAATACACCCTGGACACGTGTCCAGCCTTTTAAAGGCCAACAAATAGAGACAGACAACCATTACACCAACAGTCAACTTGGAATCACTTAACCTAACCTCATCCGAGTCTTTAGACTGTGAGAGGAAGCCAGAGTAGCCACAGAGAGAACAGGAAAACATGCAAACTCTGCACAAAGAAAGGTTGCAGGCTGGAGTCAAACTCAGAGCCTTCTTGTTGTGAGGCAACAGCAAGATCCAATGGACCACTGATTTTATATCTTAACAGAGCAAGTTTAAAGTCTTTTTATAATATGTTGACTTCATTTATGTCATACTTGAAGATCTGAAATGTGACAAGAAGCTTGACAACGTTTCTAAACCAGGGGTAAAACAAGGCATATATCAAAGGGTTTAGACAAGAGTTAAAATAAAAGATAATGACCACAGTAGATACAGATGGATTATTTACAATGTTTTCTTCCACAAGAGTGTAACAGTAAAATGGACAGTAACATGCAAGAAACACAACTACAAGAACTCCAAGAGTCCTGGCTGCTTTCAACTCAGATTTGTTTGCTTGAGTCAGTGACCTCTGAAGTGTGACAGCTGTGACATGAGAGCGCATGGCGCGAGCCTGAGACACAGCCACCACAAATACTCTCATATACAGAACTATGATGACAGAAACTGGAACAATGAAGCATAAAACAAGGTCAACAAACCCTACAATATCACTGCTCACAAACATACACTCTCCGTAACAGGAATTATACCTGCCTGGTTCAATTAGGATATCCTTTGTATAAAGAGTGATGTAAAAAATTGAAAAAAACCAACACAGACAAACACTCAGTTTGACTCTTGCCACAGTCATCCTAGTGGGGTAATGCAGAGGGTCACAAATAGCCACATAACGGTCAACTGATATTAGAATTATGTTCCCTATTGAAGCGCAGGTAATGTTGCCAGTCAGATACCAATAAACCGAACACATTAGATCACCAAGTACCCAGCAGGCTGTGTTTCTAAAGATTTCTAAAGGCATCAACAGGAGACCCACAAGAAAGTCTGAGACAGCCAGAGAGAGGAGGAGGATGTTACTGGGTGTGTGAAGTTGCCTGCAGAGGAACAGAAAAGAATATAATTCACATTAATAATTTTAAAATGTCTTAAGTGAATATGCTGTGTTGGGAAAGTATGATTAAGTCTAAGTAAATAAAACATTACAGTCATGGTTAAAATAAACTGAGCAAAATTCATTTAACTCTTTCATCACTAATTCATAAGATGTAAATCTAAGTTTTCACATGTCTAAAAGTTAAACTGTATTATAATTAAAAAATTTATTGCTGCCTGAAGTAAGAGACTGAGACGATGACGAGAAGGTTTAGAGCAGCAGTGATCACAGAGATACATGAGAGCACAATGTTCAGGAGCACAGCTTTGGACCAGAGAAGTGTCGGCTTCCTGCAGGAACTGTTGAGGAGTTGTGGAAAGCAGAGCTCGGCTCCTTTCTGTATCTCCATCATCAGGCAGCTGCAGCTCTGCGATCAGAACCTTTTCTCATAAAGCTGATTTATCTCTCCCCTCCCACTATTCTCTTTCAGTGAAAAACATAATGACCCTCCTCTCTTTTTCTTACAACACAGTTTCCTCTGGGAAAAACAAAGTATTCTGGTTCTGATTCCAAATTCATCATCATACCTTATCTTTTTCACACTCACTATCTCACACACTGTCATGGTGCCGGGTCGTTGACGCAGCGTTTTGTGTTTCATGATTATTTTCCTCTGTTCTAGTTTCCTGGCCAGTTCTGAGACTGTGATGCACTCCAGGGCCTCCCCAGAGGCTGAGTTTCAGCCCTCAGCCCACTCTGGACCCCTGGAGGCTAAGAACCCAGCTGAGGACTGCACCCGGCTGTCGCTGACTGAGCAGAGTCAGTGCTCCGTGCAGCTGCAGTCTGCTCTGTGTTTGCCAGAGGCCCGTGTGCCTGCTGGTTCTGTTTTGTCCCTGCCAGAGGCCCGTGTGCCCGCTGGTTCTGTTTTGTCCCTGCCAGAGGCCCGTGTGCCTGTTGGTTCTGTTTTGTCCCTGCCAGAGGCCCACGAGCCTGCTGGTTCAGCCCTATGTGTGCCAGGGGCCCCTGTGCCCGCTGGTTCTGTGACTATTTCCGCTGGGGGTTCTGGAGAGCCCAGCCAGCCCATTCTCGTCTCCGCTGGAGGGTCCGAGGGACTGCTCCAGCCTCCTGTCTCCGCTGGAGGGTCCGAGGGGCCCGTCCAGCCTCCTGCCTCGTCAGCTGGAGGGCCCGAGGAGCCTGTCCAGCCTCTTGCCTCATCAGCTGGGGGTCCTGGAGGACCCAGCCAGCACATCCTAATGTCTGCTGACGGTTCTGGTGAGACCGTTCAGCCACCACCTGCTCCACCACCTGCAATCTCCACACCGCCGCCTGCCGCAGCGGCTTCATCCACGCCGCGTGCCGCAACAGCAGCTTCATCCTCGCTGTCGCCTGCCGCAGCAGCAGCTTCGCCGTCGCCATCGCCTGGTCCAGCTTCAGCTTCGCCGTCGCCTGGTCCAGCTTCTGCTTCGTCTGGTCCAGCTCCAGTGTCTTCATCCACCTTGTCTGGTCCAGCTACAGAGCCTTCAGCCTCGCCTGGTCCAGCTTCAGAGCCTTCATCCTCGCCTGCAGCAGCCTCCGAGTCTTCATCCTCCCCTGCAGCAGCCTCCGAGTCTTCATCCTCGCCTGCAGCAGCCTCATCATCCACTTCGCCTGCAGCAGCCTCATCATCCGCTTCGCCTGGTCCAGCTTCAGCTTCAGCTTCGGCGTTGCCTGGTCTGGCTTCGCCTGGTCCTGCGGGGGCCATGCAGCCTCAACATCATCAGTTATCTGCCAGGCCGCTTGTTGATTCTCGTCGCCACTGTGGACAACCTCCTGAATGCCGCCACTGCCTTCCGCGTGGCCGGCCTCCGGACTCGCTCTGTCGCCGCCGTTGCCGTCCGCACGGTCGGCCCCTGAACTGTTTCCAATTCGTCACCACTGCCTTCCGCGCGGTCGGCTTTTGGATTTGTGTCGCCAACATGGCCGGCCTCCGGACTTCTGTCGCTGCCATTGCCTTCCGCATGGCCGGCCTCCGAAGGTGAACTGTTCCGGACTACTGAGTTGTCAGCCTCCGGGACGGAGGACTCCAGTATGTGTGTTTGTGTTTTGGACAATTCATTTGGATCACTGGAGCTTGTTTTTGTTTGATTTTGAATTTGAAATAAAATCACTTAAAACTTGCATTTATGTCGCATTGACTGCTTTTCAGTCTTTTCCTGTATTTTTTACTTAATGTCTGAAATTGAACACACACACACACACAGATACAGGCCTGTATATGTATATTTCACAGATTCATTCCATCAGGGCAACCACTGCTTATCCAGTGAAATCTAAAAGTAGACATCACTAAGACAAACATAAACAGTTTGCTGCAACTCAGTGTTCTGTTCCATAACATTCTCGTCTCTTCTCTTGTTACCGTTAGAAGCGTCCTTTAAATGAATAACATCTTTGTGGCTGTAGTTTGTTTTTGTCTATGGAAGAAGGGTTTAATCTGCTTGCCTTTGATTACACTGGAATCTGTAGCTTGTTTTAATTTAATGTGCATGTTGATGTCCCATTACTAATGGTTTGAACTGTCAAGAGGTCAGGTTTGCACTGTGCGTTGTAATTAATATGTGGTCTTTGACAAAACATAATGGTCTTTTTCACACTTGGTCTTTTTCACACTCACTATCTCACACACAGTCGTGTGTGTGTGAGTGTGTGTGTGTGTGTGTGTGGGGGGGGGGTTAAATTATTACCTGTATGTATTTTCTGTCATATTTTTAATCTATAACTGAGTGTGCTGTCTCTCTTTTTGCTCTGTGACAGTCTTGTGACCTGTCCAGGGTGTACACTGCCACTCACCATATCAACTGGGATAGGCTTAGGCCCTCTCCCCTGAAACTGAATTGGATAAGTGGAAGAAATTTAATGGAGTTGTTAGCTCTATTTTTTGTTAATGATAATTTATTTTGTTTGATTGTTTTCATTTTGTTATATTTCATTGTTTTGTTATATTTTATTGTTTTATTTATGTAATATTTCTGTTTTATTTTGATAAATGTATCTTCTGCTTGCTTCTATTTCTTGTTTTGATTAGTTTCAACTCCAGCTGTGTCTCATTGCCACATCAGGCCTCATTGCGTCTCTGAGTAGCCCTGCCCTTGTCTTTATTCTTTGTCTGAGCATCTGTTTTCCTAACATGTGCATTTCTGCTTCCTTGTCTGAAGCCTTCTTTTTGATTTTCTCACCCTCTTCTTTTGACCTTAATCCAAGGTTAGTTTTTTTGTATGTTGCAGGCTTAACAATTCTTTCACAGGCCGCAGTGCCTATGTTTGCTTTGTATTTGTTTAAACATTATGAAATTCCCAAGCAAACATGCAATATCACATTTTCTCTCTCACACACTATTACACCTTTCAGAATTAATCAGTGATATTAATACCATAATTCCAGCATTTCTTCAGCAAAGTGATGAACTCACACATGTTCTTTATCTAGGCTACCACAAGCCCAAAACAGATTTAGTGTTGCTAAAGTAACATAAAGACAAATGCAATACATATAAACACTGAACAAATGAAATAAGCCCATTAGCCACACACCATCACAAAGTGAATAGACTCTACCAAACAAGCACACTCCTTTATGAAATTTTATTCAACAAAAAATTCCAAAAGATGAGATTCTACATATATCTCACACACATTATATTATTTTCAACATATAAGTGGTAACAATTTTTCAATTCACAATTATGGCTCTGTTGTTCTCTATTGCGACTCCACTGAGTCTTTGTCAATAAACGTGTAGAAAATGAATGCTCTGCACTTGCACTTCTACATTCTACTGAATGTAAAAGACATTCAGCCTATGTTGACAATGAGCATATTGCCAAGATCCTTCACAGGTAATTCTTTTGCTATCTATGACCTGAAACAGTTCATGAAATGTAAAAGCTTTTTTGAAAAACTTGGTGATAAATCTTTGTGGTATTGGTCCACCAGGTGTAGCATTTTTTGGTAAAGAACATCAGAGTGTAAAACACATGTATGACATTCACTGTCATGTCCGGTGTGGCAGACGTGTGGAGTGTAGATAAGGACCCAAGATGCAGACTGCTTAAGTGGTGAGCGAGCTTTATTAACCAAAGGGTGACACAAACGGAGATGAGGTGGACAAAAACCAAAACCTAAGAGTAAACTAAACTGGGAAAAGCTAAGCAAAAACAAACCTGAAACCTTGAGACATGAAACGGAGATGCAGGGAGAGTAATGCGGCCAGAATACACAGTAAAATGTAGTGATGGGTCCAGCAACACTGACGCACCGGCGCATGTATCAAGCTCACAGAGCGAAGCTTGTATCGGTGCGTGCGTCGCTTTAAGAAAAAGTCACGTGATCGATACAGCTGCTGTATCGCTCATTGCCAACGCACCAAACTGTCTTTAAAAGGTACCGCGTCCGCATCTGCCAACAGAATGAGTCGCCACCAAAAAAAACACAAAATTACTCTCGCAAAGACAAAAAAAAAAATACACATCTCTCCATAACAAAATGGAGCCCGAAAGAAAAAGAAATGTTTCTGCTGTGTTAAAAGATCATTTTGATCTTTTAACTGCAAATAAGGTCACTGTTTGTCTGTCTTTGTTTCAGTGTAATCTATCAGAATAGGAAAAACAGCAATGTGACTTGCAGTGTAAATTATTTATTTCATTTAATGCAGGTTAAATGTCGCATCTGTTCTGCAGAGCTTTCTTACACAAACAAAAGCACCTCCTCAATGTTTAGGCATTACAGAGCCAAACATGAACATGAGGAGACAAACACACTGAGAATGAACACAGGTAGGCCTATATTGACACTGAACAGCTTTATCATCATTTTTTTTAAATTAATTTGTGTTTTATTATTTTGAAATCAAGCATCTAGGAAGACTGTTCTGGACCAGGCAGTCCTGAATTCTATTATAAAGGACTGCCAACCCCTTAGTATTGTGTAGAGTGTCGGAGAGAAACATTCCAAGATCAGAGGATCCTTTAACGTACTGGGGGAATAGGAAGACATCTTATCAGAACCTTTTCCACCTGGCTTTACAGTTTTTGTGTACCCCAGCTTCATCTGTGCCCTGTGAGCGTGTTTTCCAAAGCTGGGGAAATGGTGTCAAAAAACCGCAATAGACTGAATGCAAAAACATTGGATAAACTTATTTTTTTGAATAGAAATTTATAATAAACTCTGAGTCAATTATATTTAAATGGGTAATAATAATACATTCACAATACTTTTAATTTTCACTTAATATCATTCACAATGTATTTTAAAGACGTCTACAATATTTGCAATGTAAAAGATATAAAATGATTCCATGGAAAGTACCTTACAGTCAATGTTCTCTCTAAGCTGCGCACGTGCGCAACTGCGCACTGCTGGCACGGTCTCTGCGCACAGAAAATCTGCGTTGCGCACAAAAAAAAATCTAACCTGAATTGAAATTAGAATTAACTTTAACAATTCTGTTTTGCAGTGTTAGTCAGTAAGTGACTGGCTGCTCCCGTATGGGATTAGAACGATGCCACCTTATCCTTTAGTCCAGCCAATAATGCGATTCACATTCATATATACGCAGCCAATCAATACGGAAACGTAGAGCTGCCACCCAGGCAAAAGAAAAAAAGAAGTATATCACGTTATAACGTGAAAAGTTTATTGTTCTAACAAGATACTTTTCACGTTTGTACAATATACTTTTCACGTTTGAACAATATAATATCACGTTATTACAATATGCATAAATATCACGTTCGTACAATATATTTATATTGTACGAACGTGATATTTATATTGTAATAACGTGATATTTATGCATATTGTAATAACGTGATATTATATTGTTCAAACGTGAAAAGTATATTGTACAAACATGATAGTATATTGTACAAACGTGAAAAGTATCTTGTTAGAACAATAAACTTTTCACGTTATAACGTGATATACTTCTTTTTTTCTTTTGCCTGGGTGGCAGCTCTGCGCTTCCGTAAATCAACGTCGTTGACAGGCTATGACAGCGTCCTTATGTGCCGACACCGGTGTTTTAACTAGCAAAGCGGCGTGGCTGATGTGGAGTGAAGCCACGTTAATGACAACGTGTACAACCATTGGAGATGTGAGCAGGACAGACGGAACAATTGTCGGAAAAAGTGTGGACTTGATACCAGTTTTTAAATTGTGTTGATAGGCCACGTAAAACCAGAGTTATGATAAAAATATATGCAATGTTTGGTTTTCTTCCTGAATACTATCGTTGTTTATATTTACTGTGGGACGAAATGGTAAAAACTGCGTTTTATAAGAAAAAAGTCTCGAAAGCACTCTCCGCCTGTGAGCAAAAACAACCCGCTCCCCCTTTCCTATTCGTCCAAAAAAGTACCATGTCGACCAATCAAAAAATTATATGGTAACGTGGCATCTAGTTGTTAAGGAACGGGGGAATTTTTAGGAATGACGGCGGTGTTCTGAGATGCGAGAGATTTGAGACGTTTAGCGCAAATCTTGTGTAGTTAGTGTGTAGTGTAGTTTTGCTGTGTGTGTCAGAACAATGAGGCGACTGCTGAATGTTACAGGTGTTACAGGAGTGATACATCTCCTGTTGTCAGGCCTGCAGGTATCAGGCTGTTGTTCTCCTTTATCTCATAGTGGACAGAAATTATTTTTTCGAGTGGCACAAATAATTTGTGTGGCATCAGATTTGATGCAGAACAGCTGATTGTTCTGTAAATAGTTTGAAATGTTTATTTAAAAATGCATTGGCTGCATTAAAAAAAGTTGCAAAAAACTTGGTTGTTTGCCAAACTGAGTTACTTTTTTGAAGAAGTAACTATATAATTAATTGCCCAACATTGGTCATTATATACTGTATTTTGCAGACAGAGTTACAGGACTCTCTCCCAGACCACAGACTCATACTCATAATACAAGTCAGAGCTTTATAAAAAAAAAAAAAAATGAAAGTTGTGTTTTCGAAATTGGAGTTCAAGTTATTTTTACTTCCAATAGTGTTAACATACTACACAGGTCAATGACTAGATTTTTTTTTACATTTTCATTATAAATGGGCTAAAGCAGTTAATTAAAAGTAGTCTAACATAAATGTAAATGCTGTAATTTGATTTGATTTTAATAAACCATGTAACTTGGATGGATTAGATGTGGCGTGACCACAGTGCACACGTCTGATGTCGCTGACAGTGGTCCAAGGGATCGCTCAGGGAGTTTGTGTGTTCGCTCAGACAAGTATGACTTGGTCATTGAATCAGTGTCTGTTGTGAGTCTCAAGTAAGTTGCCTGCAATGATATTCAAGGTCCAGCAGGTGTCAGTACAGAGCAAAACAGCAACACAGTGTCGACACAGTATCGATACAGTTTGGGGAATGTGCTGAAACGCTTCACGAGGCCTCATCTACCCATCACTAGTAAAATGGAGGGGAATAACACAGACGAACCAGCAACGAGGACGGGTGAACACACACCAGTAATCAGGGGATGGGAAACAGGAGGGAAACACACCTGGGAGACATAACAGCTGACGAGGTAGGGGAAACGTAAACAGAACACGCTGACATAAGACAGAGACCTTCAAAGTAAAACAGGAAACACATATGCAAGGACACAGACTAGGAAACGCGGACTTAACACAGGAATAGATGGGCAGAACAGAATAAACACTAAACAGGAGGAACAGAACCAAAATCACAATAATAGAAAACACAAAACGCTGGGTCAAAAGGACGCAGGATCATGACATTCACATCTGAGTGTATAATATAGATCAGATTAATTTCACACTTTAAAATGAACCTTTGTGAGACCTGAGTGATGATGATGATGTTTAGGCTGGCACTGTAGGCTTGATCTGGAAATAGCTATCCCCATGGCTCAGCCTTTTATCCTCAAAAAATTTAATCAAAGTGGCATTTCATGTGTCTTTTGATTATTTCAATGAATTTGCACTGCGCTTCCCATCTGTCTGCAAGAATTGTATACTTGACTTGTTCTAGTCATTTCAGATTGGAGACAGGGCCTTGATTGTGCTTTGCAGGAGACATCTGGTTTTTGGAATGTCTACATCCTTTTCCTACAGCACCTTCGACATTTCATTAATGTGTTCCAGTACTTTGGTCTGCTATCTATTAGAACAAAGCTGAAATTTTCCATTTGATTTTTTTTCCTTTTAGGATTGCAGCTTTGACACATTCTTCCTTCTCAGATGGGACTGGGGTCAGACTAAAATAAAAAGTTCTTTTTAGATAAATTTTTCTCAAAGATGCTGTAAACCTAATTTCACGACTCATGAGGCACAGCATGCTTGTGAAAAGTTTTATTTACAGTTAACAGTTTTGCTTTGTTGTTTCTGACTCCGGCCAGACAGTTTTTCAGTTGTCATCATAGTGGTGGTAGACAAGCAGGTGAAAACGGCTGTAGTGATAGATGTAGCGATATCGAATGACACCAACATCAGAAAGAAGAAACACAAGAAGCTTGAGAAGTACCAAGGGCTCAGAGAAGAGCTTGACCCGAGCTTGAAGGATAGACTGCCCGCAGGGGCGAGAGGGGGATTTTTTAAAATATACATATATATATATATATATATATATGTATATATATATATATATATATATATGTATATATATATATAAAAAACACCCATCTCGCCCCTGCGGGCGGTTTATCCTTCAAGCTCGGGCCCTCTATCAGAGGCCTGGGAGCTTGAGGGTCCTGCGCAGTATCTTAGCTGTTCCCAGGACTGCGCTCTTCTGGACAGAGATCTCCGATGTTGTTCCACTCACCTAGCTTGGGAGTTCCAGCCTCTATGGATCTTGTACTCAGATCCAGCTTGTTCTTGTGCTGCCATGATTAGTGCCTCTGTGCTGTCTTTCAGTCCAGCTTTGTCCAGCCACTGGTAGGATTTCTGGATATCAGCCACCTCCTCTATCTGCCGGTGGTACATACCGTGCAGGGGCCTGTCCTTCCATGATGGTTCCTCATGATGGATCTTGCCCTCTAGCCTTGTGGCTGTTCAACTTGTAGCCAAGCATCACTGCTGCCGTAGTGTAGATCAGCTCGGTAACTAACGACGTGGTTGTAGGTATCATCCGTAGTGCTGCATTAACATCATCTAGCAGACCTTCTGAGGGTACTTCACGTAATCTTGGTAACCGGCTACGGGGATTCAGGTTTCAAGCTTGGTCAGTTCCTCTCGCACTCAACGATCCTTCTCCTATCGCACTTGGGGCTATGTACCCAATCTCGGGTGGGGGTGATGATATCTCCCCCCTGACCTGGCGTCCTGACTCCTCCTTGCCATAGCATTTATGTTGTACCTCGTCAATCTCTAGCTGTGAGAGCAGTCCCTTGTTTCGAATGTTGGAACACTGAGCTACTAGTTGTTTCGCCGTCATTGTGGATGTTGGGTATCGAAGAATCCATAGGTCCCTTATTATTATTATTAATCAAGGTACAGGGCTGCTTTTTCTAAGCTCACAAAAATGTTTTCTTTAAGCTACGTGATTCTAACAATGTTTCCTTTACTGTGTGATCATCACATGACCTAGGGTCACACAGTTCCAGGTGGTAAAAAACATTAGTCATGTTTATATAATATTATGATGCGTAAAAAATACAAAGATAACAGTATGTAACAACCAGGGGAAAAAATGAACCACTGAAGTCAATGTTAGTTCATTACTTTGAACCAAAAGCTGAACACACTGAAAAAAAAAAAAAGATTTACTAGGTAACAATTTCCACATAGGAATTTGTCATAGTTTGTATTTAAGAAATAATCAAAAGTACCTTTGAAAATTTTACCAGTAATTTTCATCCTCTAATATATAAGCTACAATGACAACTCGTATATTTTATCTATCATTATATACATCCATAATCCAAAGTCAGTGTTATTAATACAGTGAAAGTATCCTTGACTTGACTGCAGAGGCAGGATACACCCTGGACAGGTGGGCAGTCTGTTAAAGGCCAACAGATAGAGACAGACAACCATTTACACCAACAGTCGACTTGGAATCACTTAACCTAACCTCATCCTAGACTTTAGACTGTGAGAGGAAGCCAGAGTAACCACAGAGAGAATAGGAAAACATGCAAACTCTGCACAAAGAAAGGTTGCAGGCTGGAGTCAAACTCAGAGCCTTCTTGCCTCACAGCAAAAACTGATTTTACATTTTAACAGAGCAAGTTTAAAGCCTTTTTATAATATCTTGACTTCAGTTGTGTCATACTTGAAGATCTGAAATGTCACAAGAAGCTTGACAGCGTTTCTAAACCAGGGGTAAAACAAGGCATATATCAAAGGGTTTAGACAAGAGTTAAAATAAAAGATAATGACCACAGTAGATACAGATGGATTATTTACAATGTTTTCTTCCACAAGGGAGTAACAGTAAAATGGACAGTAGCATGCAAGAAACACAACTACAAGAACTCCAAGAGTCCTGGCTGCTTTCAACTCAGATTTGTTTGTTTGAGTCAGTGACCTCTGAAGTGTGACAGCTGTGACATGAGAGCGCATGGCGCGAGCCTGAGACACAGCCACCACAAATACTCTCATATACAGAACTATGATGACAGAAACTGGAACAATAAAAAGTAAAACAATGTCAACAAACCCTGCAATATCAGTGATGACAAACACACACTCTCCGTAACAGGAATTATACCTGCCTGGTTTAGTTAGGATATCCTTTGTATAGAGACTGACGTAGAAAATTGAAAAAAACCAACAAAGACAAACACTCAGTTTGACTCTTGCCACAGTCATCCTAGTGGGGTAATGCAAAGGGTCACAAATAGCCACATAACGGTCAACTGATATTAAAACTATGTTCACTATTGAAGCACAGGTAATGTTGCCAGTCAGATACCAATAAACAAAACACATAAGATCACCAAGTACCCAGCAGGTCGTGTTTCTAAAGATTTCTAAAGGCATCAACAGGAGACCCACAAGAAAGTCTGAGACAGCCAGAGAGAGGAGGAGGATGTTACTGGGTGTGTGAAGTTGCCTGCAGAGGAACAGAAAAGAATATAATTCACATTAATAATGTTAAAATGCCATCAGTGAATATCCTGTGTTGGGAAAGTATGATTAAGTCTAAGTAAACATAACGTTACAGTCATGGTTAAAATAAACTGAGCAAAATTCATTTAACTCTTTCATCACTAATTCATAAGATGTAAATCTAAGTTTTCACATGTCTAAAAGTTAAACTGTATTTATAATTTAAAAATTTATTGCTGCCTGAAGTAAGAGACTGAGACGATGACGAGAAGGTTTAGAGCAGCAGTGATCACAGAGATACATGAGAGCACAATGTTCAGGAGCACAGCTTTGGACCAGAGAAGTGTCGGCTTCCTGCAGGAACTGTTGAGGAGTTGTGGAAAGCAGAGCTCGGCTCCTTTCTGTATCTCCATCATCAGGCAGCTGCAGCTCTGCGATCAGAACTTTTTCTCATAAAGCTGATTTATGTCTCCCCTCCCACTATTCTCTTTCAGTGAAAAACATAATGACCCTCCTCTCTTTTTCTTACAACACAGTTTCCTCTGAGAAAAACAAAGTATCCTTATTCTGATTCCAAATTCATCATCACACTTGGTCTTTTTCACACTCACTATCTCACACATTTGGTTATTAGTTTGCTATTAATCTGGGTTTCATGATGCTAGTTATTGCTAGATTATTATCACAGTATTTGATCTTGGAACCAGAGTTTTGAGCATTGGAAACACTTAGTTTGTTTTTTTTAGCTCTAGTTTTTGTTAATAATAATAATTTATTTTATTTCATTGGATTGTTATTAGCGCTGTCAGTGAAACTACCCGTGTTAACGCCTTTAACCATGTTAACGCCTTTAACCGCACTGACCAAAAAAACGAGTCCGGGCCACATGCTGAATGTCTGTCATAAACTCAGAAATGGCCGTCAAGTGGCACTGCTGACGCATGCTCCAAGGGTCTGAGACCTTAGACATTGCAAATGTCAAGGGCTTGTGATCGACCTACACAGCAAAGCTACAACCCTCGAGGGAAAAACTAAAATGTTGCATCGCCAGGTTTAGGGCGAGCAACCCCCTGTCAAAAACACTGTATTTGCGCTCGCAGTCCCTAAGCGTACAACTGAAAAAGGCAAGCAGTTGCCAGACACCGGAGGCCTGCTGTTCCAACACGGCACCCACTGCCACGTCTGATGTGTCAGTGGTCAATGCGATCTTCACTGATGGAAACGGGTGGGCCAGCAGGATGGCATTAGCCAACGCAGAGTCAGCCGTGGAAAATGTCTGGATGCATTCTGGGAACCAGTTGACAGGGTCTTTATCGGTTTTACCCCTGAGGAAAAAAAGAACCCTGTCCGGGAACAGAACCACACTGTCAGCAGAAATGCGGTGCCCTAGGCAATCCAGAACCGGCAACCTGAACTGACACTTGGAAGGGTTGATAATCAGGCCATGTGCCGCCAAGCGCTGAAAACCCTAACGCAGATAGGACGCGTGCTGACTCTCAGAGCAGCTGGCTGCCAATATATCGTCTAGGTACACCATGTGTTCCCAAACTTTTTTTGCTAAGCCCCCCTTTAATTTACAAGAAAATCTTCGTCAAGGCTGGGAAGGTGCCAAAAGAAAGCTCCAGCCAATCCAGGAGAGAAGGACAACCGCTGCCTAAGCGAAAACCTGTAGTGATCCCATATGTGTCAGGAGTATTGGAACAGCTGAAACGCATTTTTTCTAAACACCGTGTCTCTGTGGCTTTCAAAACCCAAAACACGCTGCGCCAAAAAATTGGTCCACACCACGGATTGGGTCCCCCCGACACAAACAGAGTAACATAGTGTACGCTGTTAAGTGCCAGGAGGATTGCCAGGATTTATACATCGGGGAAACCAAACAACCTCTGGCGAAGCGGATGGCACAACACAGAAGAGCAACCTCATCAGGCCAGGACTCTGCAGTCTATTTACACCTACAGGCCAGTGGACACTCTCTCAATGATGAGGATGTACACATCCTGGACAGGGAGGAATGCTGGTTTGAGCGCGGAGTCAAGGAGGCCATTTATGTGAAAAGACCATTGATCAGTGGTCTTTGATCAGTGGGCCTTGATCAGTGGTTGTTGATCAATGGTCATGAGAATTTGCATAATTAGTATGAAGGAACTGACCTCCCAGTGCATTGTTCCTTCAGTGGGCTGGTTTCAGTCATTATGCAAATGTACTGTTTGCATAATGGCAGACTGGGGAAACCTGCAGTCAGCTTAGACTGAAGAAGTCACTTGGATGAGTGACGAAACGTTTCTCCCACTGAAAACGCTACGTCCAGATGAACAGAATCAACTTTTGGAGATTTACTTACCTGGATGACTGAGAATGCATCAAGAAACTGCTGTGCAGTTTATTTCACACCTCAAACATTTAGTAAGCAATTACACAAATAAAAGTAAACTGCAATAAATTACAAGTAGCAAAAAAATAAACTACTAACTCTTTGACGTTACGTGCACACCTACACGGGTATATTTGAAAACGCAGCTTTTGCTATGCAGAAAATGCGCCCTACGGCGCGCAGGCCGGTCCTCTTCCCTGGGCTGTGAAAGTGCAATGTGGCAGGAAGCGATGTGCTCTGGCTCCAAAACGCTGATAGTAGAAACAAAGACTTTTTCTGTGGTGTCACCGCGCAGCTATCCCAGGAGGATGCAGTCTGCTTCCTCAGCCAGGGAGTGATAATCCTTTGCGGCCAGAAGAGGAGAGTTGGCAAGGCCGGCTCTCACAGCAGCCGGCAGCTGTCGGAGGAAGAGGTGGGTGAAGAGGAATCCCAGGAGTCATAGATAGGCAATTCTTTTGCTATCTATGACCCGAAACAGTTCCTGAAATTTAAAAGCTGTTTTGAAAAACTTGATGATAAATCTGTGGTAGTGATCCACCAGGTGTACTATGCTTTGGTAAAGAACAACACAACACAAACAAACAGAGAATAAAAAAAAAAAGCCAAATTTGACAGCATTTCACACAAAACTCAAAAACTGGGCTGGACAAAGTTATTGGCACCCTCAACTTAATATTTGGTTGCATGCTGTATGCTGTATTGAATAACTGTATTCAATTCAATTATTCATTCTCTGCTTTCAATAACCATTAACAAGCTTGTTACACCTCTCAAGTGGAATTTTTGACCACTCTTCTTGCAAACTGCTCAAGGTCTTTCAGATTTGAAGGATGCCAAATTAAGATCTGGACTCATTACTGGCCTCTTCAGAACTCTCCAGCACTTTGGCTTCATTCATTTCTGGGTGCTGTTAGAGGTAATGTTTGAGGTCATTGTCCTGTGGGAACACCCATGACCTCTGATGCAGCCCCAGCTTTCTGACATTGGGCCCTACATTGCACCTACATAGTCTTCAGATTTTATGATGCCTTGCACACAGACAAGGCATCTAGTGCCAGAGGCAGCAATACACCTCAAAACCATCATAGACCCTCCATGTTTGACTGTAGGTACTGTGTTCTTTTCTGCATAGGCCTCATTTCATTAAACCGTAAAATGATGAGCTTTACAAAAAATCTCTACCTTGGTCTCATCTGTTCACAACATGTTCTTCCAGGATTTTGGCTTCCTCAAGTATATTTTGGCAAGAGCACCCCACTGCTTCTGTGTCAGCAGTGGGGTGCTCCTCACTCTCCTGCCATAGCATTTTATTTGGTTCAGATGTCAATCGATAATTCGAACTGACATTGTTGCACCCTGAGTCTGGAGAACAGCTTATATTTGTTTGGAAGTTGAATGAGACTGTTTATCCACTATGTGGATTATCCTTCATTGCAGGCAGTCATTTATCAATTTTTCTTGATAAAAGGAGATCGGCAACAGTGCCATGTGTTGTGAACTTGTTGTGAACATGAAGAAATCATGAATGAACAAATCTTGTACTCAAGTCCTCAGACAATTCTCCGCTCTTCTTTCTGTTCTCCATGCTAAGTGTGGCAGACTCAGACACACTACAAAAAGGCTGAGTGAGCTTTTCTCCATTTTCACTGGCTTCAGGTGTGATTGCTATATTGCCAGCACCTGTTTCTT
The DNA here is from genome assembly GCF_001858045.2 of Oreochromis niloticus. Classification (NCBI taxonomy): domain Eukaryota; kingdom Metazoa; phylum Chordata; class Actinopteri; order Cichliformes; family Cichlidae; genus Oreochromis; species Oreochromis niloticus. The sequence continues at coordinate 30,223,003 of NC_031987.2, read as the reverse complement.
GCAACAGTGAGTTCAAACGAGCATCATATGCTTGACATAAAACAATTTACCAACAATTTTGAAAAGGTGACAATAATTTTGTCCAGCCACTTTTGGAGTTCTGTGTGAAATGCTGTCAGATTTGGCTTTTTTCCCTCAGTTTTATGTGTTGATCCACTGCACATGAAAGAAATAAACATGTGTATACTAAAACATTTGTAATTCTAACAATATTCTGTGAGAAATTGTGCATTTTCCTCACATAAAAGGTCTTGAATACTGACACCCCCATCTTATCTTAAAGACATCATAGTCATCTTAATAGAGCACTTTGCTTTATTGAAATGTAGGATGTGAGCCAGAGCCTTCAGCTTTCAGACCCATCTTCTGTGGAGCCAACTTCCAGTTCAGTTTCAGTTCAGAAACAGACACCATGTTTGCCATGAAAACTTCCTTTTTGATAAGGCAAATAGTTACGACTCTATCAGGTGATCCTGAACCCTCACCTAGTTAAACAGTAATTGGCATAGGCTGCCAGGGGCTTCCCAGGAGGCACTGTTTCTTCTTCACTCACCTTTGTTTTTCACTCACTATGTGTTTATCCCTGACTCTGCCTTTAATAATTGGTAATTAATAATCTCTGGCTCTCTTCCACAATGGGTCCTGTCTCTCTTGCCTCAGTTTATGCTGGTTATGGCATTTACCTGCTGCTATCTCTTTGTATAGGCTGCTAAAATAACATGTTTGCTAACATGTGAAAAAACAGGAGTAGTGTACAATAATAACTGAAGGAAAGGAATTTACTTCATAACATAATTACTACAAAGAAATTTGTTGTGGTTTTTACACAGAAAAAAAGAAATCTGAAAAATTATTTCTCTAAATTTAGTGAAACATTTTTAGATTTTATCTATCACTAAAACAAATCAGCATTTTTAACTTCAACAAAATTGTTGCCATAAATAGCATAAAAGTTATGGAAGTGTATGAGCACTCAGATGTTTAAATTCAATTAACTGTCATTTCTTGAAACAGTCAAAAGTTATTTTTCTCTTTTCCAGATGACTAAATGTACGAATTTACTGATTTAAAATCTTTGATTTTTGTTGTTTTTGTTGCTTATAGTATGTTAGCATCACTGCTGTGACGCTTAAAGATCTGCAGAGTGATGATAAGCTTAACAGCATTTCTAAACCAAGGATAAAAGAAGGCATAGATTAGTGGGTTTAGAAAAGAGTTAAAATAAACGGCAATGATCAGAAAAAACACAAATGAATCACTGACTACTTTTTCTTCAACAAGGGTATAACAGAAAAAAGGACAGTAGCATGCTAGAAACACAATTACAAGAACACCCAGAGTCCTGGCTGCTTTCAACTCAGATTTGTTTGCTTGATTCAATGAACGCTGAAATGTTATTGCTGTAACATGAGAGCGCATGGCACGAGCCTGAGACACAGCTGCCACAAATACTCTCATATATAGAACTATGATGACAGAAACTGGGACAATAAAAGTTAAGACAAGGTCAATAATCCCTGCAATATCATTGATGACAGGCACACACTCTCCATAGCAGGAATTATACCTGCCTGGTTTAATTAGGATGTCTTTAAGGTAAAGACTGATGTAAAAAACATAATAAAACCAACACAGACTGACATTAAGTTTGACTCTCACCACAGTCATTCTAGTGGGATAATGAAGGGGGTCACAAATAGCTACATAGCGGTCAGCTGATATTAGAACTATGTTCCCTATTGAAGCACAGATAATGTTGCCACTCAGAAACCAATAAACAGAACATATAACATCACCAAATACCCAGCAGGTTGTGCTTCTAAGGATTTCTAATGGCATCAACAGAAGACCAACAAGTAAGTCTGAGACAGCCAGAGAGAGGAGGAGGATGTTACTGGGTGTGTGAAGCTGCCTGCAACAAGAGAGAAAAGTATATATTACAAATTAATAATATAAAAATATATTTAGTGAAAATTCTATTAGTAAAACGATTTATGTTGGTAAGGTGGGAATCTAAGCAAACAAAACATTACAAACTGTGATTTCACCTGAAAATTACATGTCTTGTTTTAATCATGTCAAAATGTCTTTAATGAAAACATGATTGAGCTTAATTAGCAGTCATCTCTTGCAATTTGTTCATTGATAGATGTGAATCTGAGCTTTCAAATATCTACAACTTAAATTGTAGCTTTAGTTAAAAAGTTAATCTCTGCCTGAAGTGGGAGACTGAGATGATGACCAAGAGGTTCAGAGCAACAGTGATCAGAGAGATGCAGAACAGCACACTGTACAGAAGCACAGCCTTGGACCAGTGAAGTGTCGGCTTCCCGCAGGAACTGTTGGGGCGTTGTGGAAAGCAGAGCTCAGCTCCTTTCTCCATCACCGGAGAGCTGCACTACCCACAGCTTTTTGACCAAGACCTCACACAGAAACAACTTATCTCTTTCTGCCTTCACTCCACCCCCTTAACTCTTTCCTGTTCTACAGACTGATGTCCCTCTTTCTCTCTAGACAATCTGTTTCACACTAACAGTTTCACACCAACTGTCTCACGCAGAGTTGATTCATAATTTAGCAGTTGTTTGAGACTCATGATATGGATTATTTCTAAATTATCTTTTGGACCTGAAACTCTCATTGTTAATCCTTTGTGTATGATACACATCTTTGCGGCTGATTGCTAATTATTAAAAGATTCTGGGTGTTTAAATAATTATTGTTTAGCCTTAAATCTTCTTACCTAAAAACTGTTTAGCCTCAACTATTTTGAACAAATATGTCTAACATATGTCTGAAGCTGCCAGGCTTTCCTCCATTGACTCCATTGAAGCTGTTGTGGTTGCTCATGTCATTGGTCATTGCTATGGATTTGTACTTTAATTATGTACTTTTCTTATTGGATTTGAGATAATGTGGCCTGGCTATATATTGCGCTTTTTTCTTGTCTTAAATCTCATTTTCAACAGTCTGACATGAAAACAGCCTGCCTGTCATCTGTTTCACCCCTTCTGTTAATAAATTTTGATGAGGCTATTGTACCAACATCAGGCAGGGTCTTAGTTCTAAGGGTTGAAAAGCCATGGGAAATGTAGGGGGGTTAGTTCTGGGACCTTTGTCTCCCCTGTCTCCACAGGAACATGCAATAAACTCAGCAAACAAACAAACAAACAAACAAACAAACAAAACCCTTTGAAGGCAAGATTATCACCCTTACAAGGCTGTGGCTTTATATCCTGAAATGGCCCCCTTTACCTCCTGTTTTGAGTGCCACCTTCCTCATGAACTAGCAAAGGGACCTTATACAGAGGATATGCATGCCTACACGCACAACACATGCACGGCTGATTGGGAATACGGAATAGTAAATTATGCACTGTGCAATAAAGCCAGGATATTGTCATGAAAGGGAAAGAAAATTTCATGAAATCCAAATTTCATGACTTGGGATTAGTTGTAGAGAGTTTAAATCACAGATGGTAAGAGTGTGCTATAAATTAAGAATATTTAAATTCAATACATGTTAGAAACACCTAGAAGGTCATTAACAGAACTGTTTTGAAAATGAAATGAAAAAGAGCCTGTCTCTTTTCTTGATACCATCTTTTGAGGTAATAAAATACTGAGCTGTGCAGTTATTAGTCATCTTTTATCAAACTACACTCTCAAGGTCAGTGGATTAATCCCTGAGTCGTCCAGTCCACCTGATGAAGTATCCTTAGGCAAGATACTCCAGCCAAGTGTGAGTGTGAACTTTAACCCACAGCAGTCACTCTAAGGGGAAACACAAACTCCAGCAGCTCTACGCTGAGGAAGCAAAATACATTTAGTGGTTGGGAATGACAGAAGCAGGCCATATAGAATCACAAATCAACAAGTCAGTGGATACTGAGGTTCCTAGTATACAGAAGTGGCCGACTTCCTGCATAGTCATTTGCTACAGACCCCCAAACTTCATGTGGGCTTGAGATTTCCTCAAGAAGAGTGTCTAGAGAGCTTCTTGGAATGGGTTTTTCAGGGCCAAGCAGCTGCATCCAAGTTTTACATCATCAAGCGCAATGCAACGCATCAGATGCAGTGCTGTCAAGCATGTTGCTGCTGGACTCTAGAGCAGTAGACATGTATTCTCTGCAGTGACAAATCAAACCAATATGTATCGTTGATGAGACTGACAAATTCTGAGTTTCATCACTATTTAGTAGGCGAACGGGACACATCCTTGAGGAGAGTCAATGGAGCAGGAACGGCAGAGGGAGGGTTCTGTTTCTGTTTTAGCCATTAGTTTCTCTCTGCCATCTTCTGCATGCCATCCCATGCTCTTTAAAGGTTATTAGTGATCAATTTTTCCTCAGGACAGTTTTAATATTAGAGCTTAGCCTTTTTTTATTTCTGCTCCAATAACTCCGTGGGCTTCTCTTATCTCCTTTATGGAATGCTATGTACTTTACCTCGTCACATTCTTTAGGTTTTTTTGTGACCTATAGATTATTGTTTGGATACTCTTTAACTTATTTCTTGTCTTCCTGTCTTGTCTTCTTCACACACTAAGGTTGGTTATAGAGTTCCATAGAGCTCCATGCTAGGACTAATTCTTTTTAAATTTCACATGCTTCCCTTAGGTAGTACTATTAGAAGGCACATCATCCATTTTTATTGCTGTGCAGCTGGTAATATGCGGCTTTATCTGTACCAGAAGCCAGAAGACACACCAATTATTTTACCAATTACACACCAATTAAACTGATGAATGTCTCATGACATAATGGTATGGAGGACCTCGAATTTCTTGATTCTGAATCAAAAAAAATTCAGGTTATTGTATTCCTAAAACTCTGGCCAGAGAATCTAAAAAAAAGTTCCCTGAAAATATTTTGGTTGATCCTAAAGGCTGCAACCAGAGTACTCACAGGAACAACAAAGAAAGAGTATTTTTCCCCATGTCTCCTGTTAAATCAAAAATCAAATTTAAACTATTCATACAAGTTCTTGAATTGCCAGACCTCATCTTATCTTAAAGATGTCATAATCAACTCAGCAGAGCACTTTGCTATGTTGTGAAGTGGGAGGGACAGCCTTTAGCGTTCAGGCCTCTCTTCTGCGAAACCACTTTGGATTTGGATGAGAGACACCCTCTCTACTTTCAAGATTAGGCTTAAAACTACCTTTTTCATAAAGTTTTTAGTCTCTTCTGTATCCTCTTCTCTTTTTTATCAATTGCATGTTTACATATTTACTCACCACTCTGTCTTTAATCATTAGTTATCTGGCACTCTTCCACAGTCCTGTCTTCTTCTCCTCATCTCTAACTGATTGCAACAGATAGCTGCCCCTCCCTGAGCCTGGTTCTGCTGGAGTTTTCTTCCTGTTATAAAGGAGTTTTTGATACTGTTAACAACTGGTGCTAATAGAGGGGTCTCCTGATTGTTGGGGTTTTTCCTCTTATATTATATGGAATTTACGGTTTAAAAGAAAGCACCTTGAGGTTACTGTTGTTATACAACTGAAATTAATGCAGGAACTGTTGCTGTGACCCTCTAACGTCTCATTGTATCATTAGATAATAATGTAATCAGAAATTAGAAAAATTATATCTGTACATTTTAATGATTTCTTTTCTATGATAGATAAAGGTGCTCACACTTAAACAAATCAGCATTTTTAACTTATTCAAGAAAATTGTTTTTACACAAAAGGCATTCAATTTATATACAAAATACATGTGTATGAGTAAAGCTGTTGTTAGTAAAATAAAACATATTTTCCCTATCCACTTTCTTGAAACATTTAAATGCAATTTCTTTTCTCCAGATTACTAGATGTATGAATTTACTTATAATGAAAAGGGTTTTTTTTTGTTTGTTGTTTATAATATGTTAGAATCACTGCTGTGACGCTTAAAGATCTGCAGAGTGATGATAAGTTTAACTGACTTTCTAAACCAAGGATAAAAGAAGGCATAGATCATTGGGTTTAGAAAAGAGTTAAAATAAAAGGCAATGACCACAAAAAATGCAGATGAATCACTGACCACATTTTCTTCAACAAGGGTATAACAGTAAAACGGACAGTAGCTTGCAAGAAACACAACAACTAGAACACCCAGAGTCCTGGCTGCTTTCAACTCAGATTTGTTTGTTTGATTCAGTGAACGCTGAAGTGTGACAGCTGTAACATATGAGCGCATGGCACGAGCCTGAGACACAGCCACCACAAATACTCTCATATACAGAACTGTGATAACAATGATGGGAACAAAAAAGGATAAAACAAGGTCAGCAGTTCCTGCAGTATCATTGATGACAAGGACACACTCTCCATAGCAGGAATTATAACTGCCTGGTTTAATCAGGAAATCTTTTAGGTAAAGAGTGACGTAGAAAATAGCATAAAACCAACACAGACAAACACTGAGTTTCACCCTCGCCACAGTCATTCTAGTGGGGTAATGCAGAGGGTCACAAATAGCTACATAGCGGTCAACTGATATTAGAACTATGATTCCTGTTGAAGCACAGGTAATGTTGCTAGTCAGATACCAATAAACAGAACATATAACATCACCAAATACCCAGCAGGTTGTGCTTCTAAGGATTTCTAAAGGTATCAACAGGAGGCCAACAAGAAAGTCTGAGACAGCCAGAGAGAGAAGCAGGATGTTAGTGGGTGTGTGAAGCTGCCTGGAACAAGAGAGAAAATAATATAAGACAAATTAAGAATATCAAAATATCTTTAGTGAAAATTCTATTAGTAAAAATGTTTATATTAGTAAGACTTGATTCAATCTAAGATAATAAAAAAGTACAATGGTTAAAATACATGAAGAATGCACCAAATTAATTTCATTCATGCACTGAACCTTCTAAAATGTAAACTGTGATTTCAGCTCAAAAGTTCATCTGTGCTGGTAGAGAGAGATTGTAAAGAAATTAAGACAGTTGAGTCATGTACTAATCATGCCAAAATGTCTTTAGTGAAAATGTTTCCTTAGTTAAAACATGATTAAGTTTAGTCAACAGCCATTGTTAAGCTGAAGATATTTATCTCTTGCACTTCATCCATCCATTGATGAAAATTTACGTTTTCACATATCTAAAACCTAAATCGCAGTTTCAACTGAAAAGTTAATCTCTGCCTGAAGTGGGAGACTGAGATGATGACCAGGAGGTTCAGAGCAACAGTGATCAGAGAGATGGAGAACAGCACAATGTACAGAAGCACAGCCTTGGACCAGTGAAGTGTCAGCTTCCTGCAGGAATTGTTGAGTAGTTGTTGAAAACAAAGCTCGGCTCCTTTCTGTATCTCCATTATCACATAACTGCAGATCCTGCAGCTCTCTGATGAGAGCTTTGACTCAGAGAACTTTTATATCAGCTTTTGCTCACCCTCCTCCCGCCCCCCAGTTCCTTCTCTTTCTTTTGAGACCACCTTTTGCTTTCACATTGTCAAACTCACTTTTGGCAACTATTGCTATGACATAAATAACATTTAATTTAATTGAAGTATCTCACAAAAGGGTTCATGTGTGTATTGAGACTTATGTATGATGCAAATTGTTCTTCTGAAACTCAAAAACACAAACTGGGGTCATCAAAATGAACTGTGGAAGTATGTAAGGATGACACAAAAGCTTACCATGTTTTACTCAAACTTTAATCTTAGCTGCACACAACTGAACTCAAAACTACTACAACCCCAAAACATTACCCCCTCCTCCCAACACCCAGTCTTACTAGTCCAGGACACTGGACTTAAGCAAATGGCCAGAATGGCTAACCCTAGGAGGCGGAGAACTTGTAGAGGGAGTCCTAGTCCTAGGATGAGGCTGGGGTGGGCGGCCAGGAAAGGCTGAAGAAAACTTGAGCTCTGGTGGTCGAGAGGTGCTTCTAGAGGGAAAACCAGAGTCCATTAACCATGGGGAAGGTGGTCAGCCGCGGTCTGGGGCCTAGGCCGGCGCTACTTGATCATCCACAAGAGCATGAGCTGGTTTAAGTCTGTCAACACATACAGTCTCTCTATGACCGTCAAATTTCAAAACAAATTATCCTACCAGAATGACTGTGGCGAAAGTAAAAGTCTGTGTTTGTATGTGCAGGTTTTATTATATTTTTTACATCACTCTTCCCCTAAAAGACTTCCTGATTAAAACAGCCAGGTATAATTCCTGCTATGGAGAGTGTGTATTTGTCATCAATGATATTACAGGAACTGCTGACCTTATTTTTATCTTTTTTTGTTCCAGTTACTGTCATCATACTTCTGTATATGAGGCTCGTGCCATGCGCTCTCATGTTACAGCTGTGACGCCTCAGCGTTCACTGACTGAAAAAAACAAATCTGAGTTGAAAGCAGCCAGGACTATTGGGATTTTTTTTAGTTGTGTTTCCACTTTGTTTCTGCCCATATTACTGTGTTATAAGGGATGACTTTAGCTCATTCAATTTTTTTTCTAATTTCTGGTTTCTTGAGAAGTTAAGAATTCTTGAGAAAGAATGTTAACTTAAGTGCTTTATGTTTATCTGTTGTTTATAATAATCTACCACTGTTATTCTGTTTCATAAGAACTGTATTACCATACCTGTCATTTTAAAGACCTATATCACGTAATGACACAAAGAAATATTAGAGGTCCACAGCACTAGTTCTGCATAACACAGCAATTGTTTTAAATACACACAGAGAGAAATTGCTCTTTTACAGTTCCAGAGATTAAAAGAAAAAATGACAATAACACAAAAGTATAGAGCAGATAAAGCTTTTTTCTTATTTTATATCATTTATATACATTAAAAATCATCAACAAAATTAATGTCATGTAGTATAAAATAATAACAGATAGATGCCATAACAATATGGCTCCATAGTGTAGTCATAATACATTTGCATGGCAAGCCAAAAGTTGCTGGTTCATTTCCACACAAATTCCTTTTGTGTTACATCAGGTAACATGAAACTCTGCCAAATCAAACACGCAGTGCTAACTGCTGTAATGGCCCCTTCTGACAAGGGAGCAACTGAGAGTAGCCAAGTGTAAAATAATTATAGAAACCCACTTCCCAAAAAGGTGTGACACTGTTTTGATTCTAAGTAGAAACTGACTCCAACAATTTGCAAAATTCTCTCAAGGAAATCACTGCATGGGATCAGGAACACAACATACAGACCATCATGGTGTCCACACATTAAATGTTGATTATATCAAGTCATATGTGAACATGATCCAAAAATGCTGCCAGACCTGACAGTCCAGACCTTTTAACAAATGAAAAAGTTCAGAATATATTGAAATGAAAAATACAACAAGGAAGGCCCAGGACTGAGCATCTAGAATATCAGACTAGAATGGGACAACATTCCTCTCCCAATTGTCCAGCAACAGGTCTCCTCCTCTAAAGGTTTACAGCCTGTTTTTAAAAGAAGAGATGATGCTACAGAGTGGCAAACATGGTTTTTATCTCTTTTTTTGAGATGTGATTCTGCCATCAAATTTAAAAAGAGCTAAAATTTTACAAAATAAAGAAAAATAAAAACCAGATTCAGCTGGCTTGTGCAGGGCCTGAATAAGACCTTAAAGTCCTTAATTTGTAAATTCATTCAAGAGGATAAATGCAATTGGTATTGCTGGTGTGGCGGAGCTTTGGTCCCTGGCTCAGCTGCAGGGGAGGGATGGTGCAGTGAGCTCAAGCGGGGCGGTGCCGAGTAGGCAAGTGAGGCCACAGGTGGTGGCGATTGTACTGATGGGAGTCTCTCTGTTTCCTTTATAGTGAGGTGAGAGACCAGGTTTGCCGCTTTTGCAAGGTGAATCAAATGTCACAGTTTGATGCTTATCCCACGCCACAAGTCAACGACTTCCTGGACTGGTTGGGCACTGGTTAAACAGAGAGTTTATTCATCATTTAGTCAATATTGGAGTGTGGCAAAAAAAGGAAAGAAATATGACAACTCATACCCTAGACCCAATAGAAATTTAATAGACTGGTACTTAGCATCTTTCTGCTTAGCTGAGTTATTAATCCACTTTCTTCTGCAAGTCTCATTCAAGCAGCCTTTATAACATTTACACACACTCACACTCTGCTGGAGTATCTTGCCTAAGGATACTTCATCAGGTGGACTGGATGACTCTGGGATTAATCCACTGACCTTGAGACTGTAGTTTGATAAAAGATGACTTATAACTGCATAGCTCTCAATATTTTATTACTCCAAAAGATGGTAGACATGCTGTGTCATGGTCCGGGTTAGTGCGGGTTTTTCCCACAGCACTGGGCTCCACCTTTGGGCTGAGACTCCAAATAGCCTTTACACCTGACTGCAATTAAATCACTGGCATTTATGACCAGCACTGACAGAGTTGGCCGACGGCCTGGACAGGCCCGGTAACAATCTCCTGCAGATCACCTCTCATAGACCAAGGCAAGGTAATGATAGAGGGAGGAAGGAGTGAGTGGAGTAGTATAGATGATTGTGAAGAGGAGGAGGTTGGCGGACAGTGTGAAGAGAATGAAGGGGAGTGGAGGGCAGGGCTAGTGAAAGGAAAAGGAAAAAGAGAGGTGACGGTAGTTCAGAAAGCTGTGATAGTGAAGGTAAAGGGGAAGGAGCAAATCTAACCATGAATGTCATCTTGAGGTTTGAGGAGGAGGGAGTAAAGAGAATAGATACACTTAAGTTGACAAGAGTGCTTAGAGCACAAGTGGGGGAAATTGAGTATGCTAAGGTACTTAGAGGTGGTAATCTACTGATTGGCTGTAATACAGAAGTGCAATTGGAAAAAGCAAGGAAACTGATGGGTGTGTGTAAAGTTAAAGTGAAAAATACAGCAAGGGTTGGGGAAAGGGGAGTCAATGGAAGTAAAGGAGTCATTGTGGAAGTACTGGTAACCGTAAGTATGAAGGACCTGGTGGAGAATTTAAAGTTAAAAAATGGTGAGGTTAAAGGGGTAAGGAGAATGACTAGAGGTCCAGAGAAAGTGGAAACAGAAACTGTGGTGGTGGAGTCTGAGACTTGTATGGGTTTCTAAGGCTCAGTGTGAGGGAATTTGTACTCAAGCCACTGAGATGTTTTGATTGCCAAGAATTTGGACATATTGCCAAGGTGTACAAAGGGAAGTGTGTGCTCGATGTTCTGAGGACAATGAGCATGGAAAGTGTGGGATGGAAGTTAAGCCAAAATGTTGTAGTTATGGCGGAGAACATAGTGTTGCTTTTTGAGGGTGTGAAGGGATGAAACAGCAGACAGCTGTTCAAAAGACGAGGGTCGTGCAAAAAGTGACATATGCAGAACCGTGTAAAACGGCTGAGAAAGAGAGGCAGACTGGGAATCCCAGGCTGGTGGACGAGAAAGTACTGGAAAAGGTTATGGGGATGGTAGAAAGGAAAATGGAGGAAGAGAAGAAGAAGATGGTGACATTCATTGCAGGGATAATAAATGCAACGTCAGATGTAAAGTCAAAGACAGAGAAGATTCAGATTATTGTTAAAGCAGCATGTCATAGTTTGGACATAAAGAATATCAGATGGGAGGATATTAGAGGGGAACTTACCAGTCAGGTGAGCCAGGGGGGATAGTGTGGTGGTTAACTTTTCTTGTAACCATCTTAATCTTGCAGTGGAATGCAAGGAGTCTTTTGGAGAATGGCCAAGATTTTAAGAAGTTTGTATATGACCAAATGGAAAAGCCTGACATCATCTGTGTTCAGGAAACATGGTTAAAGCCTTGTTTGGACTTTAGGGTGTATGGATATATAGCAGTTAGATATGATAGGGAAGAGGGAAATGGAGGGGGGTGTCTGACATTGATTAAGGAAGGCATACCATATAGGAAAATTGGAAGGAAGGGGGAGTTGGAGTAGGTTGGGGTTGAGGTATGGTTGGGAAGGAAGGTGATTATGATTATTAATTTCTACAATCCTTGTAAAAAGCTGGAAATAAGTAAGCTGGAAGAAATGGGTATGAAAGGAAACATTATATGAAGTGGAGATTTTAATGCACATCAATAACTGTGGGGGTCTGATGGTCTGATGGGGCGACCGTGGTTCAGGGGGTTCATCAAGCTCATCTTGTAACTAGAAGGTTGACAGTTCGATCCCCAGCTCTGTCAGTCTTGGTCATGTGTCCTTGGGCAACACACTTCACCTATCGCCTACTGGTGATGGGCCGATGGCACGATATGGCAGCCTCGCTTCTGTCAGTCTGCCCCAGGGCAGTTGTGGCTACAACGGTAGCTTGTCTCCACCAGTGTGTGAATGTGAGAGTGAATGAATAGTGGAATTGTAGAAAGCGCTATATAAATGCAATCCATTATTATTATTATTATTATATTTATTATTACGGACTATAACGGTGCAGTATTAGAGGAATTTTTGGATGATGATAATAATCTTGTGTGTTTGAATGATGGGAAGAAGACAAGAATTGATATGACATCTGGTAAGGAATCGGTGTTAGATTTAACATTTGCATCTAGTTCGTTGGCTCCATTATGTGAGTGGCAAGTAAAGAATAAGTCCTTTGGTAGTGATCACTATCTGGTAGTTAGGAGAATAAGGGTAGTTCAAGTTCGGGTACCTGAAACAGTAGGAGGGAAGTGGGTGTTTGGGAAGGCGAGATGGGGGGATTTTAGTAGACTATGTAAGAGGAAGCTGTTACAGATTCAAAATCACTTGAGTGTTGAAAGAATGAGTCAAGAGATAAGTCAAAGTATTTTAATTATTAAGTTAATATTATTTATTAGGTGTGGCAAGTAGGGCGTCTCCCAAGTAGCTAGGTGTAGGTGGGGAGAAATTTAACAGATGAGGGTAAACGGGGAAGAAAGAAGACAAAAAGAAGGAATCTTGAGGCGCTACTCCTAACCCTAACCCTCATGGCTACATAATAAAGAAGCAATAATTATGCCAGTAAAGAAACCTGGGAAGAACCATAGTTATCCAGGGAACTATAGGCCCATTGCTCTGACTTCTAATGTGAGTAAAGTGATGGTAAAGATGGTGAATGATGGGTTGGTTCACTTCTTAGAGTCAAAAAATATGTTAGCATCGTACCAGATTGGCTTTCGTAGGGGAAGAGGGGTTATGGATCCGTTTTTATGTCTGGAGGATGAAATTAGGAAGGCACAGATTAATAAAGAAGTGGTAGTGGCTGTGTTCTTTGATGTAGAAAAGGCATATGATATGCTCTGGAGAGAGGGTTTAATGATTAAATTGTATGGTTTAGGAATAGGAGGACGGATGTTTAATTGGATATGGGATTTCTTATGTGGCAGAACCATACAAGTTAAGACACATGTGTCAGAGCCATGCAAAACAGAAAATGGAACCCCACAGGGAAGTGTAATATGTCCAACATTGTTTTCAGTTATGATGAATGATATTTTTAAAGAGATATCTGATAGTTATGGTAAATTACTTTTCGCTGATGACGGAGTGTTATGGGTAAGAGCAGGGCTGGACTGGGACAAAAAATTGGCCCGGGCATTTTGACTAGAGACCGGCCCACCAGGTATTATAGGAAAAGCCATAAACCCATGAAAACAAATGCTGTTGTGAAAGTGATGTACACTGTTTTGTTGGTATATATGTATGATTTCTATACATTTTACATCAGATAAAAACTTTGATTGTAGGATTCAGATAATTATTTAATGAAAGCTAGACATTTTAAATGAGAATAAGAAAGAAAAGTATTTCTTTGTGCCCCCCTTTCCCTGTTAATGCCCTACCTGGCCCCCTGGCAAAACTTTGCTAGACCCACCCCTGCACAGTTACCAGCTGTCAGCTTCTTAGAAAAGGATCCTGGTGTTATTTGTCTCTCAGAAACAGTTCATAACTTTCCTTCAACTCATTCATGTCACCTAAAAGGTGTCGGGAGTTTTCCTGTATTGCAACTCAGGTCAGAATAAAGACGCTCAGACAGGTTAACGTGTACACGGGTGAGACTCACGGAGACTCTCACACCCCTGGAACAGTTGTCAGGCTTTATTTATACACCTCAAGCATATTCGTGTAGCATGTACAGGAAGAGATAAAATAGAACCGTGCTGCATGCAGGCTTCCTGTTGAACAGAGCGTAACTTCTCTATTTAAGCTGAATACTGAAAGAGCAAACACATCTAGATAATGAAATGTACCTTTAAGCATAACATAATAAAAATCCTAAAAAATCCCTTAACATTCCCTCCTGTTGTTTGATCTTTCCTTCTATAGATGTACATAGCAACCACTAACATTATATCAGTCTATGGCCACTTGTAAACATTTTTAGCCAAGACATCATAAAATAGTGGGTTTTGTGAGTATGTTATATCCAAGTGTCTATCTCATTATCACCTTCTTCATTCTGTGACAGGGTGATGTAAGCATGAATTGAAGCAGTTACCATGTTTGATACCATGTCCTTCAAACAAGGTTTGACACATGAAGTGAAAAGACACAATAACAGTAGAAGAACACCAACAAAAACAAGTCCTTTGATCAGCAGGGACTTCCAAGAGCCATTTAAAAGCCACGTAAGCCAGTCTTCTGTGTTTGTGGCATAGTCTCGTTGTTGTGCATCCCGAAGTTGTCTGAGTGTTTTCAAAGCATCAGTCATGTTGGATGAGTGCACATTATCTGGAATGTATGTGCAACATGTGTTGTTAAAGAGGACACATAGTCCTCCTTTCTCGGCAAGAATCATGTCCAATGCTACCCTGTGTTGCATTACTGCAATGCGCAGAGCATCAATTTCTTGATCCTGTTCGTCGTTGATTTTACATGAAGCATTCAGAAAAAGTCCAAAACGGTAGTTTAGAGTCTCTATCCTTAAAGCGTGTTTTCCTACCCCCACCCATGGGAAGAGTGCGTGAGTAACTTTTTGTCTTTCAGTCCAAAGTTTAAATTCCTCTGGGACATCGGAACCCCACATGGAATCATGCTGCTTGAGGTCTGGGGTGCTTTGTCTCTTCCTTGTTGTTGACGTTGAAGTTGACGTGGCGTCCATGGTTATCTTGAAAGTGTGGTCAGATATGAAAATGGGAGGGCACTGACCTGTCCAATTCCCAGGAAGGATAAAATAGGCCCGTTGGCCACAGAGCCAGGCCATTCCTTGCACCCAATAGGTGCCATTTGAGATGTTGCTGCTCTTCACGGGCCCTCCAGGAGCGTGTGTCTGTACTGCTTTGCAGTTGGTGGTGTTTCCACCAAATTGTGCCACAGTTTGAGCCAATGATATCGATACTCCAAATAGATTTAGAGTTAGAAATAGATTTAGAGTTAGAAAGCCTAAAAACGGCTGCACCTGTTTTGGCGGGAAAATCATGCTGTTAACAGCGCCTGTTCACTTGCTGCTGCTGCTGTCTGTCTGTGTGTGTGTGTGTGTGTGTGTGTTTGTGTGTGTGTGTGACAGAGAGAGAGGGAGAGAGAGCCTTTTTATGGGATCATCTCATTGTAAGATTCAAATTCAATATATTTAGACTGGTTGACTGAATTGGATCTTGTGTGTGTGTCTCTCTGTGCATGTGTGTTTCCATATGTGTCCATATTTGTGATTGTGTGGCTGTTATATTTTTTTTTGCGGATTTTTTTCATTTAACAATTATATTTGAGGGACCCTTAGCATGTTCAACATTTTTTCAGCTGTTCATTTTGCTTTTCCAATTTTTCTATTTAAGTTATTACTATTGTGCTAAATCATACTATTTCTGCTATTTTATAAGATTTGTGCTAAATATAGTATTTCTGCCAAATATAGTATTTCTGTCGAATTACAGCATTTCTGCTATGTTGTACTGTTTCTCTAAATCATAGTATTTCTGTAATGTTTAAGAATGTTTGGCTAAATATATTATTTCTGTTATCTTATACTATTTCTCCTAAATTCTTGTATTTTTGAGAAGTTATCGTGTTTCTGGTAAGTTATAATATTTCTGCTAAGTTCTGCTATGCTATTGTATTTCTGCCAAGTATTATGTTTCCTCTAAGATATTGCAGTTCTGCTAAGTTACTACATTTTAGCAAAGTTCCTTTGCTTCTGCAAAGTTTTTACAATTTCTGCAACTTTTCAGCTTTTTCAGCTAGTTTTAGCAGACAGCTTCAGCTTTAAAGCATCCACACAGCATTTTCGCAGGAAATGCAAATTTTTCTAGTTCCCATTGTTTTCAAGAAAGACTGGGAATGATTTAGCCTTACTTCTGTGCTTCACTTTCAGGTCAACCCAGAATCATTCGTCACATGTGCCATTTCGTAGTCCTATCTGGAGAGGTTCCTCATGGTTGACCACGACTCCCTGGAATTGATACCCAAGGCTGGCGTAGCTTGCGGCACACTTTGCCTGAATTATGTCCATTGCCTTCGTGTACAAGGTGGCGTACTGTGTCGTTGGGGGCATATAGGACAAAAACATAGCAGTCTTTCCTGGGTGTGCTGTCATGTATATATCGATACCATGCATTGTTCATCCATGGGTGAATGTGGTCTTGTGTCATGTCACGAAGATGTGAGTTGTCATGTGTCCATCTTGTCTGCAGGTGGTGTTGTTCATCTTCTTTCTTTCGGGTGAGTGTTAATAAACTCACCAGGAGTGCAACATTAGCCACTAGGAGGACGAGTGTCTTCATGATGACCAGACACACCTGTGACCTCTGATGAGTAGACTACCGGCAAGAAGAAGAGGGCGGGGTGTACCCGATCAGCCCTCCCTCCACCAATAGATCACCAGGAGTTAGGGGTGTCGGCGTCTAAACGTTTAGGTTGTCACTCACTTTTTTGCAGTGGCTTTGATGAATTTGCTGATTTTGCAGGCAGTTGGTGTGGTGAGTAGCACTTGACAAGGCCCTTCCCACCTTGGTGAGCTCCAATTTTGCCCTTGGAGTACTTTGATCAATCACCTGGTTTCACCCTGCAAGACACTGGAGAGATATCACTCGGCAGTTGGTTGTTTAGAACAATCTCTTTATTTTCAAGTAATTTAGTCATCCATTCGGCTAGTGTAGTTTCTCTTATTGACTTATCTATGGGCTCACTTGTGATTGGTAGTGGAAATGGTCTACCGTGAATGATTTCAAAAGATGTGAATTTCTGAGAACTTTGTGTCAGTCTCATCCACATTTTTACCAGGCCTATACACTCAGGCCATGGTCTCCCTGTTTCTTCCATGCATTTTCTCAGCCTCTGTTTTATTGTGCCGTTAGTTCTTTCCACTAGTCCGGCACTTTGTGGGTGGTAAGCACAGTGGTGTTTGATGCTGAATCCTAGTGCTTCAGAGACCTTACTGATTACTTCATTAACAAAATGTGTCCCATTGTCTGTCCTTATCAGAGTGGGGATGCCATATGTTGGAATGAAATGGTTGCACAAACATTTTGCTACTGAGATGGCGTCTGCTTTTTTTTACTGGATAGACTTCTGGCCATTTTGAGAATATGTCTATGATCACTAGAGCGTATTTTGAGCCTTGGTAGCTTTAGCTGTTGTATACAGGGTTTGGCTCATTAGTTGTTAGTATAGGTTTGCTCTTCATCTTAACAAAGTCTCATCTAAGATGACAGGTTTACAAGCAGGTGTAGTTATTTCCTTATTTTCTTCATCTCATATATCATTGTACTGAGTTTGAGCAAACCTTAAGCTTGAATCAGACTACTTTTAACAATCATCCACCTCACATCATAACTGACTGAGGTGCCTCTTCTTATTAATAGTATGTCATTATTAATGTTATCATTGTATTGTTTTTCCTTTTCTATAACAGCAATAGTATATTACAATACACTACTTTACTACTAATATACAATAGTTTATTATTTTATATTTTATTATGTATCCATCACGGGTCTGTGTGAATCTGCAGCTTCACACCTTCCCAAGCTGGAGACACACTTTCCTTGGCTGAACAATGACACAGCCGTAATATACCTTATGCATCTCTCTTTTTTATTTGATATATTTTCGTGTGAATTATCTGGTTTCATGCATTCTATTCATTCAGCTTGGTTGTCTTCCCAATTTTGTTTCATTTGTTAGTACCAATTTAGAGGTTGTTATCCTTCCTATTATCAGTTTGAATACATTAGATAAGCTCTAATTTAATTTAACCTTTTGTTTATTCCACTACATTCCTCTTTCCATGCTTTAAAATATTACAACTCTTGTGTACGCTTTTTCTTTTTAGGATCCTTTTCAGTATTTATTTCTGCTTGGAGGGTTTCTTTTAATTTAGTCAATGCGGAGGGGCTACATTTTCCCTCCCACGTGGGACATTTTGTTTTCTTAGGATTTCTTCATCTACATGCACCAATTTGTCCGGCGCCTGGACATTTTTTCTCTAACCACTGCTCGTCAGCAGTGAGTTTTGAAGCTTCGTTACCCATTCTAATCCTTTACAACTACACAACTGCGGCACCCTCTCTGGCACGAGAATCGAGAGAGGTAGTTGACACGGTCTTCTACTTTCAAGCTATTCTTGAAAGCGGTGTCAGCTTTACGTGATGAAACACGACCTTTTTCTCTTTTCACCAGTACTCGGGTGGCCTACAGCAAACAAATTAGTGGAATAGTTCAGCCTCCTTATTGTGCTGTAAAATCAACTTCTTCCACCAACAAAAATAAAACAATAAATACCTTTATACGCGCGCTACCTTTACCCACTACGGGGGAGCTACCAGTCCCAGACGAGCTCTATCTTTATTTCAAAACGCTACCAGCCCCTCTCGGGCGAGCCTACTTTACCCACTACGGGGGAGCTACCAGTCCCAGACGCGCTCTATCTTTATTTTAAAATGCTACCAGCCCCTCTCGGGCGAGCCTACTTTACCCACTACAGGGGAGCTACCAGTCCCAGACGAGCTCTATCTTTATTTTAAAACGCTACCAGCCCCTCTCGGGCGAGCCTACTACGATTTTTCGCAACGTCTTTCAGAGTGTCAATATTCACCTGTTTGCTGATTAATTGCCGGGTTGTCAGGTCCCCCTCATCGACCCCCACCGTCGTGGACCACTTTTAAGAATGCTGGCCAGAACCCGAATTCACGCTTCTGGTCTTTTATCCTCTACCTAGAGAGGAGCTGTCGACAGACTTCAGCGCGGGCTCCTCACGACGTCAGGACTCGATGAGGTTTTCCCGTGGGGTCACACAAAAGTGTTATGTCCCATCCGGCTCGAAGGACCAAGAAATGTCAGGAGTTTTCCTGTATATCAACTCAGGTCAGAATAAAGACGCTCTGACAGGTTAACGTGTACACGGGTGAGACTCACGGAGACTCTCACACCCCTGGAACAGTTGTCAGGCTTTATTTATACACCTCAAGCATATTCGTGTAGCATGTACAGGAAGAGATAAAATAGAACTGTGCTGCATGCAGGCTTCCTGTTGAACAGAGCGTAACTTCTCTATTTAAGCTGAATACTGAAAGAGCAAACACATCTAGATAATGAAATGTACCTTTAAGCATAACATAATAAAAATCCTAAAATCCTAAAAAATCCCTTAACAAAGGTAAACCTGTTTCTCCATCACCTGTTCAGCTCTGATGATTCAGTAAGGACATCTCCTTCATCTTCATGTTTCTCTCTTACCACATATCCAAACCGATATCATGACCAGCAGCTTTACAGCTGTGGCTCCAGCAAACATCAGCTGATACTAGAAAGTAATATTAAATCAGTTCTAACAACAGCTGATCAAGCTTAAAAGTGCCGCTGTTGTTTAGCGCGACATCCGCTGGTTTCCTCTTTCTGGTGCAAAGTGGGCTCTTCTTGTTATAGTAACTCTGTCTACCTCCACTCAGGCCGCTGTCTGTCTTTCCCCTCCCCAGGATCCGTTCATGGACTTTGAAACATGAAACCCAAACTATGAGCTATTGCTAGATTCCATAGTTTTGTCTCATAGTTCATAGTTTTCTACCTCACCTCATAGATCATAGCCTTCAGAATTGCATTGTTATCAGATTAGTCACTGTAAATAAGGCACTGTATCCACGTTAGGTTTGCCTCCGTCTGTGTCTGCACGTGAGTCCACACACATAACCTGCCCCTTTCGGTCGTAACAGGCAGGTTTTCGATTCATTTTCAAAACAGTTTTGTTAACGATCTTCTAGGTGTTTCTAACATTGAATTTAAATGTCCTTAATATATGGCACACTCTTACCATCTGTGAATTAAACTCTACAACTAATCCCAAGTCATGACATTTTTTCACTTCCATAGCAATATGCTGGCTCCATTACTCAGTGCATAATTTACTATTCCCAAACATCATCAATATTTGCCAACACACGATGAAATGTGTGGCTCTTCTCTAAACTGCATGAATTTTATCTTAGGTGCAGTCTAAGCTGTGACCCCTGTTCAGTTCATTCTCTACTAATCAGCACATCTGCAACTGCAGCTTTCTACCTACCTAAATTAATATTTATTTGCAGCTGGTATCCCTGAAGTAACCCTGCTACATTTCCCATGGATTTTCAACTCTTAGAACAAAGACCCTGCCTGATGTTGGTACAATAGCCTCATCAAAATGTATTAACAGGAGGGGTGCAACAGATGACAGGCAGGCTGTTTTCATGTCAGTCTTTTGAAGACGAGATTTAAGACAACAAAAAAGCGCAATATATAGCCAGGCCACATTATCTCAAATCCAATAAGAAGTACATGACGTACAAATCCATAGCAATGACCAATGACATGACCAACCACAGCAGCTTCAATAGAATCAATGGAGGTAAGTCTGGCAGCTACAAAAATATCCATGTTAGACATATTTGTTAAAAATAGTTGAGACTAACCAATTGTTAGGTAAGAAGATTTGATGCCTAACAATCTTTATTTAAAGACCCAGAATCTTTTAATAATTAGCAATCGGCTGCAAAGATGTGTATTTTACATAAAGGATTAACAATGAGAGTTTCCGATGCAAAAGCTAATTTCAAAATAATCTATCAAAAAATGGCAAAATTATGAATCAACTCTGCGTGAGACAGTTAGTGTGAAACAGTAATAGTGAAAAAGATTGTTTAGAGAGAAAGAGGAACATCAGTCTGTAGAATGGGAAAGAGTTAAGGGGGTGGAGTGAAAGCAGAAAGAGAAGTTATTTCTGTGTGAGGTCTTGGTCAAAAAGCTGTGGGTAGTGCAGCTCTCCAGTGATGGAGAAAGGAGCTGAGCTCTGCTTTCCACAACTCAACAGTTCCTGCAGGAAGCCGACACTTCACTGGTCCAAGGCTGTGCTGCTGACCATTGTGCTGTTCTGCATCTCTCTGATCACTGTTACTCTGAACATCTTAGTCATCATCTCAGTCTCCCACTTCAGGCACAGAATAGCTTTTCTACTGAAAGTACAGTTTAAGTTTTAGAAATGTGAAAGCTCATATTTAAATCTATGAATGAATAAAGTGCAAGAGATGACTGTTGACTAAGATTAATCATGTTTTCACTAAAGACATGTTGGAATATTTAAAACATGACATAAACTTTTGAGGTGAAATCACAGTTTAAGTTTTAGTAATTGAAATCCATTCTTTGTGTGTTTTAAACATGATTGTAATGTTTTATTTGCTTAGATTGAATCAAACCTTACCAATATAATTGGTGTTTTACCAACAGAATTTTCACTAAAGATATTTTGACATGATTAATTTGTATTATATTCTCTCTTGTTGCAGGCAGCTTCACACACCCAGTAACATCCTCCTCCCTTCTCTGGCTGTCTCAGACTTACTTGTTGGCCTCCTGTTGATGCCTTTAGAAATCTTTAGAAACACAAGCTGCTGGGTATTTGGAGATCTCATATGTTCGGTCTATTGGTATCTGAGTGGCAACATTACCTCCACTTCAACAGGGAACATAGTTCTTATATCAGTTGACCGCTATGTGGCTATTTGTGACCCCCTTCATTATCCCACCAGAATGACTGTGGTGAGAGTCAAACTTAGTGTTTGTCTGTGTTGGTTTTATTATATTTTTTACATCAGTTTTTACCTTAAAGACATCCTGATTGAACCAGGCAGGTATAATTCCTGCAAAGGAGAGTGTGTACTTGTCATCAATGATATTGCAGGGATTATTGACCTTGTCATAGCTTTTATTGTTCCAGTTTCTGTAATCATAGTTCTGTATATGAGAGTATTTGTGGTGGCTGTGTCTCAGGCTCGTGCCATGCGCTCTTGTGTCAGAGCAGTAACACTTCAGCATTCACTGAATCAAGCAAACAAATCTGAGTTGAAAGCAGCCAGGACTCTTGGGATTCTTGTAGTTGTGTTTCTTGCAAGCTTCTGTCCATTTTACTGTTACTTTTTTGTTGGAGAAAATGTGGTCAGTGATTCATCTGCATTTTTTGTGATCATTGCCTTTTATTTTAACTCTTTCCTAAACCCAATGATCTATGCCTTGTTTTATCCTTGGTTTAGAAATGCTGTTAAGCTTATCATCACTCTGCAGATCTTTAAGCGTCACAGCAGTGATACTAACATATTATAAACAACAAAAACAACAAAAATGTAAGATTTTAAATCAGTATATTTATACATCTAGTCATCTGGAAAAGAGAAAATTTGCTTTTAACTGTTTCAAGAAATGACAGACAACTGAATTTAAACATCAAAGTGCTCATAAACTTGCATAAATAAAATGGTATTTATGGTAAAACTATTTTGTTGAATAAGATAAAAAATACTGATTTGTTTCAATGATAGAAGAAATATATTAAATTTTATTTATGTATTTGAGGAAAAAAATATTTCAGTAAATTTAGAGATATAACTTTTCTATTTTCTTATTTTCTGTGTAAACCCACAAAGAATTTATTTGTGGTAAATATTATGAAGGAAATTCCTTTCCATTATTTTAATTATATTAAACTGTTGGCTCAGTGTAATTAAACATGTTTAGTGCTTCTATTTGCCTGAGCTATTATCTGCTTTTTTCATATGGCATACATATTATTTTTGCAGCCAATACAAAGAGATTCAGAGACATTAGAGGGACACAGCACAGCAATTCAATTCAGCTTTATTTATTTAGCTCCAAATTACAATAGAAGTCACCTCAAGGCAGGCCCAACTATAAAAAAAAAAAAAAAAGGAGAGTTCTAAGCCTAATCTTTAAAGTAAACAGGGTATCTCTTTTTCAAATCTGAAGTGGGAGTTGGTTCCACCAAAGATGGGCCTGAAAGCTGAAGGCTCTGGCTTACATCCTACATTTCAATAAAGCAAAGTGCTCTATTGAGATGACTATGAAGTCTTTAAGATAAGATGGAGGGTGTTAGTATTCAAGACCTTGTATGTAAGGCATTTAAATTTTAGTCCTGATGTACAGTCATAAATGAAACTAGAAAAATTTGCATTTCCTGCGAAAATGCAGTGTGGATGCTGGAACGCTGAAGCTGTCTGCTGAAACTAGCTGAAAAAGCTGAAAAGTTGCAGAAATTGTAAAAACTTTGCAGAAGCAAAGGAACTTTGCTAAAATGTAGTGACTTAGCAGAACTGCAATATCTTAGAGGAAACATAATACTTGGCAGAAATACAATAGCATAGCAGAACTTAGCAGAAATATTGTAACTTACCAGAAACACGATAACTTCTCAAAAATACAAGAATTTAGGAGAAATAGTATAAGATAACAGAAAGAATATATTTAGCCAAACATTCTTAAACATTACAGAAATACTATGATTTAGAAAAACAGTACAACATTGCAGAAATGGTGCGATTTACCAGAGATACTGTAATTTACTATTAATATTGAAATTTAAAAAAAATACTATGTTTTAGCACAAATATTGTAATTTGACAGAAATACTATCAATCGGCAGAAATACTATGTTTCAGCAGAAATACTCTGGTTTAGCACAAATATTATAACAAAGCAGTAATACAATTATATAGCAGAAATGCTATATTTAGAAAGAAAAATGTAATATAGCAGAAATACTATGATTTAGCAGAAATACTATAATCAGCACATATACTGTAACATGACAGAAATTCCTCCACTTAGTAGTAATACTGTAACATAAAACAAATGTTATGATTTGGCACAAAAACCATTATTTGGCAAAATACTATGATTTAACAGAAATACAATTATGGAGGAGTAATACTTTAAAATGGGAAAAATATTGATACACACACACACATACACAGAGCCTAAAGGGAACAGTATTTGTGCCATGGAGTGTTAACAAGAATCTGAGGTCCATATTAGAAAAGCTGCTAAAATCATAAAAGTTTGCAGAATTGTAATAAATGATCAATATGAATTAGTGGTCTGTGATAGTGTATTAATTTGTAGGGGAAAAAAAACATGTTGCCCAAAGTGTAATTGAACCCACGACCTTTGGGTTGCAGACCTGTGTCATTACCAACTGCGCCACTGGGAAAGAGAGCGAATGCCTGGAAAACAGGGTGATGAGCAGTCAGAATTAGATTGCGGTGAGATGCGAAAAACGCTGTTTTTTGGAGTTACAAAACGTCGTGTAACTCAAAAACTAGGTGGACTAGAAGCATAATTCTTGTACTGGGTGAATCAGCGTACTTTCGTGTACTTTGACTGTGATTTGCATTGCTCTTTGTACATCTGTCGCTGAGATATGACGAGAGAAGAAAGGGCAGACCTCAGATATGATTGGCTGGCTGGGAAGCCGTGCAGGCCCTGATATGTAAATTTTATATGTATCAGTCCTCAAAGAGGATTAGCCGCCTGGGGACCTGGCAGAAATATATACAAATAGTATGATTAAGCATAAATACTACATTTAGTAGAAATACTATGTTTTAGCACAAATACTATAAAATGGCAGAAATACTATAATTAAGCAGAAATACTATATTTGGCAGAAACACTATAGTTAGTACAAATCTTATGAAATAGCAGAAATAGTATGATTTAGCAGAAATGCTGTATTTGGCACAAATCTCATAAAATAGCAGAAATAGTATGATTTAGCAGAAATGCTGTATTTAGCACAAATACTGAAAAGCAGCAGAAATGCTATGACTTAGCACAACAGTAATAACTTATAGAAAAATTGGAAAAGCAAAATGGACAGCTGGAAAAATCCTGAACATGCTAAGGGTACCTCAAATCTAATTGTTAATTGAAAAAAAAAATCAGCAAAAAAAAGTATAACAGTCACACAATCACAAATATGGGCACATATGCAAACACACATGCACAGAGAGACACACACAGGACCAAATTCAGTGAACCAGTCTAAATATATTGAATTTAAGTGATATAATAAGATGCTCCCATCAAAAGGCTCTCTCTCGCTCTCTCTCTCACACACAAACACACACACACACACACACACACACACACACACACACACACACACACACACACACACACACACACACACACACACACAGAGCGTAAAGGGAACAGTATTTGTGCCATGGAGTGTTAACAAGAATCTGAGGTCCATATTACAAAAGCTGCTAAAATCATAAAAGGTTGCAGAATTGTAATAAATGATGAATATGAATTAGTGGTCTGTGATAGTGTATTAATTTGTAGGGAAAAAACAAATGTTGCCCTAGGTGTAATTGAACCCACGACCTTTGGGTTGCAGACCTGTGTCATTACCAACTGCGCCACTGGGAAAGAGAGCGAGAACCTGGAAAACAGGGTGATGAGCAGTCAGAATTAGATTGCGGTGAGAGGCGAAAAACGCCGTTTTTTGCAGTTACAAAACGTCGTGTAACTCAAAAACTAGGTGGACTAGAAGCATAATTCTTGTACTGGGTGAATCAGCGGACCTTGGTGTACTTTGACTGTGATTTGCATTGCTCTTTGTACATCTGTCGCTGAGATATGACGAGAGAAGAAAGGGCAGACCTCAGATATGATTGGCTGGCTGGGAAGCCGTGCAGGCCCTGATATGTATTTGTATGTATGAGTCCTCACAGAGGATTAGCTGCCTGGGGACGTGGCAGAAATATATAGAAATAGTATGATTAAGCATAAATACTACATTTTTTAGAAAAACTATATTAAGCACAAATCCTATAAAAAGCAGAAATACTATATTAAGCAATATAAATATCCTCTAAAAATCCTATAAAAAGCAGTAAAACTGTACTATGATTTGGTAGAAAAACCCTAATTAATCAAAAATACTAAATTTGGCAGAAATAGCAGAAACACTATATTTAGCACAAATCTGATGAAATAGCAGACATAGTATGATTTTGCAGAAATGCTGTATTTAGCACAAATACTGAAAAGCAGCAGAAATGCTATGACTCAACACAATAGTAATAACTTAAATAGAAAAATTGGAAAAGCAAAATGGACAGCTGAAAAAATGCTGAACATTCTAAGGGTCCCTCAAATGTAATTGTTGAATGAAAAAAAAATCAGCAAAAAAAAGTATAACAGTCACACAATCAAAAATATGTACACATATGGAAACACACATGCACAGAGAGACACACACAGGATCAAATTCAGTCAACCAGTCTAAATATATTGAATTTAAATCATACAATAAGATGCTCCCATAAAAACTCTCTCTCGCCCTCTTTCTCTCTCTCTCTGTCACACACACACACACACACACACACACACACACACACACACACAGGGAGAGAAAATCAAGTTTCCAGGTCAGTCAAGCAGCCTGGGAGCTGCTAAATTTGAATCCACCAATCAGAGAGGCTGTGTACTTTTTCCCGCCAAAACAGGTGCACCTGTTTTTACACAGACACAGCACAGAGACAGGATTTGTGCTGTCTATTTTTCATAGTCAGGATTCCCCTCAAACAAATGGCTATAATTTCCTAACCATAGGGGCAAGAATAGACCTCAGATATGATTGGCTGGCTGGGAAGCTGGCACAAATATATAGTAATAGTGTGATTAAGCATAAATACTACATTTAGCAGAAATACTGTATTAAGCACAAATCCTATAAAAAGCAGAAATACTATATTAAGCACAAATCCTATAAAAAGCAGAAATACTATATTAAGCAATATAAAAATCCTATAAAAATGGTATAAAAAGCAAAAATACTGTAATATGATTTGGTAGAAAAACTATAATTAATCAGAAATACTATATTTGGTAGAAATACTGTAATCAGCACATATACTGTAACATGACAGAAATTCCTCCACTTAGTAGTAATACTATAACATAACAGAAATGTTATGATGAGTTGAGCGGCTGGTACTCTGGTGCAGTCAGCACAATCTGGAGCTGAACACTCTTAAAACTGTAGAGATGACAGTGGACTTCAGGAGACATCCCTCAACTCTGCCCCCCCTCATCATATCAGACAGCCCTGTGTCGACTGTGGAGATCTTCAAGTTGCTGGGTACCACCATCTCCCAGGACCTGAAGTGGGAGACCAACATCAACTCCATCCTCAAAAAGACCCAGCAGAGGATGTACTTCCTGAGACAACTGGGGAAGTACAGTCTTCCACAGGAGCTGCTGATCCAGTTCTACACTGCAGTCATTGAGTCTGTCCTGTGCTCCTCCATCACAGTCTGGTATGGTGCAGCCACTAAACAGGACAGGTGCAGACTGCAGCGGACTGTACGGGCAGCAGAAAGGATCATCGGCGCCCCCCTGCCCTCCATCCAGGATCTGTACCTCTCAAGAACCAGGAAACGGGCAGGGAAAATAATCACAGACCCCTCACACCCTGGACACAGACTTTTTGATCTGCTGCCCTCTGGCACATGGTACAGAAGCCTGCAGACCAGGACCACCCGACACAGGAACAGTTTCTTTCCCCTCGCCATCTCCCTTCTAAACAGTTGAACTGTCACACTGCTCCCACTGCCAGACTGCAACTGCACCTTATGTACATTCTGTAGTATTCATTCCACCTCATTTCATTTCTGTATTTTATGTATATACGTTTAGATTAGTTATTTGTAGTTGGGTTACACAGCTTTGTGTATGTATGTGTATGCATGTGTAATGTATATATAGATACGTGTGTGTGTGGGTGCGTGTGTGTGTGTGTGAGAGATTTACATTGCTGTGCTCGAGAGCCACCATCTACTGGAACCAAATTCCTTGTATTTGTCTGCACATATACTTGGCCAATAAACACGATTCCGATGATTTGGCACAAAAACCATGATTTGGCAAAAATACTATAATTTAGCAGAAATACTATGATTGAGCAGAAGTACTAAGATGTAGTAAAAGTACTTTGATTTAAGAGAAATACAATTATGGAGGAGTAATACTTTAAAATGGGAGAAATATTGATACACACACACATTCACAGAGCCTAAAGGGAAGAGTATTTGTGCCATGGAGTGTTAAGAAGAATGTGAGGTCCATATTGGAAAAGCTGGTAAAAAGTTTGCAGAATTGTAGTAAATGATGAATATGAATTAGTGGTCTGTGATAGTGTATTAATTTGTAGGGCAAAAAACAAGTTGTCCAAGGTGGAGTTGAACCCACGACCTTCGGGTTGCAGACCTGTGTCATTACCAGCTGCGCCACTGGGAAAGACAGTGAGCTCTTGGGAAACAGGGTGATGAGCAATCAGAATTAGATCGCGGTGAGAGTCAAAGAGCGCCGTTTTTTGGAGTTACAAAACGTCGTGTAACTCAAAAACTAGGTGGACTAGAAGCATAATTCTTGTACTGGGTGAATCAGCGGACTTTGGTGTACTTTGACTGCGATTTTCATTGCCCTTTGTACATCCGTCGCTGAGATATGACGAGAGAAGAAACTGCAGACCTCAGATATGATTGGCTGGCTGGGAAGCTGGCACAAATATATAGTAATAGTGTGATTAAGCATAAATACTACATTTAGCAGAAATACTGTATTAAGCACAAATCCTATAAAAAGCAGAAATAGTATATTAAGCAATATAAATATCCTATAAGAATGGTATAAAAAGCAAAAATTCTGTAATATGATTTGGTAGAAAAACTATAATTAATCAGAAATACTATATTGGGCAGAAATACTATATTTAGCACAAATCTTATAAAATAGCAGAAATAGTATGATTCAGCACAATAGTAATAACTTAAACAGAAAAATTGGAAAAGCAAAATGGACAGCTGAAAAAATGCTGAACATGCTAAGGGTCCTTCAAATGTACTTGCTAAATGAAAAAAAACTCAGCAAAAAAAGTGTAACAGTCACACAATCACAAATATGGAAACATATGGAAACACACATGCACAGAGAGACACACACAGGATCAAATTCAGTCAACCAGTCTAAATATATTGAATTTAAATCATACAATAAGATGCTCCCATAAAAACTCTGTCTCGCCCTCTCTTTCTCTCTCTCTGTCACACACACACACACACACACACACACACACACACACACACAAGATCCAATTCAGTCAACCAGTCTAAATATATTGAATTTGAATCTTACAATGAGATCATCCCATAAAAAGGCTTTCTCTCTCTCTCTCTCTCTCTGTCACACACACACACACACACACACACACACACACACACACACACACACACACAAGATCCAATTCAGTCAAGCAGTCTAAATATATTGAATTTGAATCTTACAATGAGATCATCCCATAAAATGGCTTTCTCTCTCTCGCTCTCTCTCTCTCTCTCTCTCTCTCTCTGTCACACACACACACACACACACACACACACACACACACACACACACACACACACACACACACACACAGGGAGAGAGAAGTAAGTTTCTAGCTCAGTCAAGCAGCCTGGGAGCTGCTGAATTTGAATCCACCAATCAGAGAGCCTGTGCACTTTTTCCCGCCAAAACAGGTGCAGCCGTTTTTACACACACAGAGCACAGAGACAGGATTTCTGCAGTGAATTTCTCATAGTGAGGATTCCTCTCAAACAAATGACCATAATTTCCTAACCGTAGGGGCTAGAACGGTCATTCTTACACCGTTTTGTTCAGAAGAGATGGGGGAATCTTAAAGTGTTGACACTTTATCATTAAAATATGAATTATTGAAGATATTTGACTTCTAATGCACCATAACTGAGTAGAGGCAAGCGAAAACTGCCTTGGCTTGCCCTCAAACAACGCTTTCTAACTCTAAATCTATTTGGAGTATTGATATCATTCTTTCACCGTTAGAGACAGCAGGCTTTGGTGAACAATCATGGAAATTTTCAGGTCTCTGTTGATATCCATTAAAAAGATATGACGAGAGAAAAAAGTGGATCATTTCCAGAGTTTGAAATCTGAAGAAATCTGAGCGAGGGACGAATTTCCTACCCTCAAACAAGTCTAACTCATTTCAGAATGGTAATAGGTGAGAAAGAAATTCTTGAATTGTGAGTGTCAGGAGTGTCTGAAGATATACTGGGACAAGCCTCATGTTTTAACTTCGCTTCGTTAAGGAGATATGACGATTCGAATATGCCTCTCATTACAGAAATCAAGCTGTGATTTTGAACAAGCTCTCCATTGACTTTCTATGGGGATTTTTGAGACTTTGTGTTGGTCTGAGGAGATTTGCCAAAATTCTATAAATCTCACAACAATGATGGTGACATTTTCTGAAAGCCAGCAAAAATACCTACGTTTTGATGTATAATTTGTGGAAGTTGAGTGAAAATTGAGCAAGTAGCAAGAAGTTGTTCGGACATGAAGAGAAGACTGCAAAACCTTCAGTGGCACACTGGAAGCCAAGTGCATAGCAACCATAACAACGCATGTATTTTGTGAAAAATCACAATTTTGCAACTCAAAACTTTAAGAGGCATAAAAGTAAAACGGTAAAAGATTTGAAAAAGCTGATTTATTCCTGAATAGCCCAATAATTTGAGAACATTTTAAAGTTTGAATGGTTGTTCTACGTGAAAGTAGGAAAAAGTAGTTAAGTTTCAAAAACAAGCAAGTTTTAGCAGAATTGCGGAAGTTTCCCATTCATTTCAATGGGACAAATTAAAGGAAAAAAACGTAATATTTTAAAAAGTATAACAGTATAAAATACCAAAAGATATAGCCGGAAAGAGCAAAAATAGCAGAATATTTTAAAATTTGAACGGTGAAAATCGGCTGAAAATTGTGGAAGTAGATCCACGGCGAAAAGTGTACGGAAACACCCGGAATAATAAAGAATAAAGAGAAACAGGAACTCAATAGTGTGGATGCTTAATCAGCATCCACACAATTATCGGCACCTCAGAAAATTGTTACAATTACAAATGTTTTGGTATTGTTAGGGTTTAAAATGATTAAATAAAGCTGGTTTTTATTATTTTTATATAGACAACGCGCAATGTGCTCATAAATGAGTTGGTGTGTTTTAAGGGTCTAAAACATCATTCAGTGGTCTGACTGGACTGAAATAATGAGAATTGACATAGAGCGCAGAGGGTCTCTCTTTTTTGCTACATGCTTACACATCACACTACATAATGGTTAGAAGGATATTTTCTGGGCCAAAGGGAGTCTGAAAAGAATGTCCCGAACTAGATAAATAAATCACTGGTAGGATAATATTAAATGATCAAAGCTAGGCAGAGAGATGTTTTTGTCTCTGCCATTCCAGGAAAACGAGCACATAAGAGGTCGGGAGTGAACGAAGAGGAGGCCAAAGGGAGACATCAGGATGGTTCCGGGGAGAAGACAGTCATAATAATAATAATATATAATTGTTGCAGTATAAAACTGTATGGCCATCTGTCTTCATACTTTCGGTGAAGACAGATGGCTGTGTTCACAGAGAGGTCCAGTGCTATAAACTTGTAATTCCAACTACAGAAGCAAATTAAATCTTTTTAAACAACAGAAATTTCTCCTGTACTTCCCCTAGTGTGCCACACTAAGCATGGAGAACAGAAAGAAGAGCAGAAAATTTTCTGAGGACTTGTGTACAAAGATTTTAGAAAAAATATCAACAATCTCAAGACTACAAGTCAATCTTGGGAGATCTTAATGTTCCTTTGTCCACTGTGTGCAACATAATCAAGAAGTTCACAACACATGGCACTGTCGGGCCCCTTCCAGGGGCTGGGGGCCCTCGGGCTCGATCCACAGTGCAGGCTCCTGTGTCTTCTGCCACAAGAGGCTGGGAAGGGTGGGAAGGTTGCCCCTCCGTTGGTCCTCTTTGGGCTCTTATGCTCTGGGGGCCTCTGGATGTCTGGGGCCTGGATCTCCCCCATGCCTGCTTCATAGCCCTGGGGGACCAGGCTATCGCTCCCCACACCCTCTAACAGATGGTTACATGGAGAAACCTTTTGAGTACAAGCGCACCCTTCCACACAGGTATGCACACAGGTGTACACATGGGTGTTCACAGACACCTTATACCTTTTTTGGCTGCTACCTCAAAGCACTACGCTGTCAGTCTTGCGTGCTGCACAATAACATTCAATATTTAGTATTTACTTATACTTACATTTATTTAGGTTATTGCAGTGATGTTTTGTGTATTGTGTTGCTCTCTTTTTGCTTGTTTTCTCTTTTTTATTTCTTTCCATCCAGGTGATTTCTTTTCTTCTTTCTAAAGTGTCCTCTCTCACTGTCCCTCTCCCCCTCTGTTTTTCTTTCCCTCCCTCCCTTTCTTTCTTTTTTCTCCCTTTCCTATCCCTCAGTCATGTCTGTCCTGTCTGTAATAACTTAAAATAAAATACATAAATAAATAATAATAACAAAGGCCAATCAAATGGACCAGTACGGCAAGGCTGTGATGATCCACTTGGTAAAGTAAATCCGCTGGGCATCTTTCTTGGCCTTCAGACAACAATTGGCTAAAGCTCCAAACGGGACAGGCCAAAAAAAAAAAAAAAAAAAAGGAAATGGAACCACTTGTCAAATATGTGCTGTTCTGTACATAATCTAAATTTGAAAGTAATAGTTTAATCTATTAAACCCCAAGGGCCATTTCTGAGGTTCCTGCTCGAAAGTGAGAAAGTGACATGCCCAAAATGAATAATTATTAAAATTAATTGCTGAGTGTTTCTCTGCAATTACAAACTCTGTGCAAACAATCTTGGTAACAAAATAAAACTAACATTTGTGAGACTTCATCAGGGGTGTAAATATTACAGCAGATGCTACTGTGTCAACGTAAATGAGGATGGAACACAGAAAAAATATGATTTTTTCCTCATCTTTTTTTGTTTTTTATTTTATATAAAACATTTTTAAAATATGCAGAGAAAGACAATAAACTCCAGAAAATCAGGAAACAATATATTGACATTATCTGTCAAAAGATAATGTAACTATATGTATCTATAATGTATCATGTAATACATGACACAGTGTATCATGTATAATGTATCATGTAATACATGATACATTGTAGATACATATAGATAGATTATAGATGCTTTGCACAGATAATGTATCAGGTAATACATGATATATATCCGTAATGTGGATTAACATTGGCAATCAAGATAAGCACTCACACAAAGTTGGTTATCAACTCAATAACCTAACTAGGATTCCACCTGCTCGTTCGCATGAAAGGGTGGTGTTAGCAGTGTCTAACAAAAAGGAGCGTTTAACGGGTTATATGATTCTTCTTCCATAAAATGATCCCTATAAGTGTACTCTAGAGACATTATCAGATGGTGATTAAAAAAATCTATATATAGAAGATTCAATATAACATGAAAAAAACACCCATGCTTTTTACGGACAAGAAATGATCTGTGCAGCAAATGTTGAATCTAATCTACACACCTTACACTGCCACATCCTTCACTCAGAAGGTTAAATAAACTATCCATAGGCAAATCTTCATTTAAGTGAACCCTAAGTAAATGGGGTTGGATGGCAGCTGCATTCTGAAAGTAGTAATGGAGAGAAGTATTAGAGAGAGTCCAAGCTGTACTTTTCTATGGTGCTTCTCAAGCCATAAGTCTGCAGAACAAACAGGAGAGAGAAGTTAGGTGCTGGAAAGTAGCTGGGCAAATTGAAAGGAAGGGTGACGAATTAATACAAATCATACAGGGTGGGAAACATTGTGTTTTCCTTAGACTCTGTAGACAAGGGAATCTGCCAGTAAACCTTCGTCACATCAAGTGTTATTAAAAAGCAAGCAGTGCCCAACCAGTCCAGGAAGTCGTTGACCTGTGGCGTGGGATAAGCATCAAACTGTGACATCTGATTCACCTTGGAGGAGTCTGCACAGAACTCTATAGACCCATCTTTCTTCACCACAAAAACTACTAGGCTACAACTTGCTTTTTGTGTTCAGGTAAATTACAGGGTTGACAGCACGTGCTGTGAGCACGAAGATGTGCTGTATGAGGGTGGTGAAACTAGGCAATCTGCAAAATGCATCTGCAAAAGGCTGTTGTAGTGCAACAAGTCCTGCTCTCTGGGCCAGCATGAGATGGTTATCACAATGGAGTGAGGTGGCAATGATTGAATTTTGCACCTCATCCCCCAGCTCATCTCTATCTTTCACCAACCTCACCACAGAAACCGAGCCTGCCTCTCCCCATGCTTCTAGGAGATTGAGGTGATATATCTGTGAGACTCCATCTGTCTCCACTGCATTACTTCATAATCAAAATCCCCCACTTGCCATGTGACCAGAAAGGGACCTTAACAATTGGCAGGTAACAACTGGGCCTTCTCCCACAATAATCTCACAAGTGTCTGCAGTTTTGCTTTCAGGACCAGGATGTATTGAATTTCATTTTTATTTGGGCTTGGACCTTCCTCCCAGTTTTCTTTAGAAACTAAGTCTTATTCAGGCCCTGCATGAGCCAGCTGAGACTGGTTTTTATTTTTCTTTCTTTAATTTTTTTATTTTATGAAAAATCTTCAGCTCATTTTAAGTTGGTGGCAGAATCACATCTCAAAAGAGGGACAAAACTATGTTTAGCACTCTGTAGCATCCTCTCTTAAAAACAGTTCAAGTCTGATAACACTTGAAATGTTTAAATCACTTTTAAAAACACAATTTTTTTTTCAAAAGCTTTTCAGAAGTAGTACCAGAGTCAGCTGGTAGTCAGTTTTAGTCAGCTGTTGGTCACTCTTAATCTTTTTATTTTGCTAATTTTATTCATTGTATATCTTATTGTCTATTTTACTCAAGTTTTAATATTTAATATATATATTGATTTATTTTTATCTTCTTTTTCATTCATGTATTTATTTTATTTTTATTTATATTTATTTATTTGTCTGGTTTTTAACTGCTATCTCTGTTTTATTATTGGAAAGCACTTTAGTCAACTTTGTTGTTTTTAAAGTGCTATATAAATAAAGTTGGTTTGGATTGGATTGATATTCTTGCTGCTATTTTTCGTTTCATGATATTCTGAAGTTTTCCATTTGTTAAAAGGTCGGAACTGCCAGGTCTGGCAGTATTTTTGGATCATGTTCACATGTGACGTGGTATGATCAACCTTTAATGTGTGGATACCATGTTGTGCGTTGTGTTCCTGAGCCCATACAGTGATTTCCTTAAAATAATCATGACTGTTTTTAATGCAATGGCACTTGTGCCCGAAGATCATGGGCATCCAATATTGAGTTTAATCTCTTCCCTAGAGCATAGACATTTCTCCAGATTCTCTGAATTTTTGATGATTTTCTTTACTTTAGATAATGAGATTTTCACAGTCTTCACAATTTTACATTGAGGAATACTATTTTGAAATTAGAGACAACTGCAGACAATTTTTAGATATGTTTTTTGCCAATTGGTAAAACTTGGACCATCTTTACTCGGGCCATGATTACTCAGTTTACTCATTTTGAACTCAACCTGATGCCATTTAATCTTACTAGTAGCAAACTGTTCCACCAGCTGTCTCTTAAGTATCATCTGACCTGAAGCGGCATGTATTGCACAATGCCATTAAACCAACTCTTTTCTGTTGCACAATAACAATTTCCTACAGTGCAGTTCAAGTGCCCTGACGTGATGCACCAACAATCGAAATGCTGACTGACAGGGATCGGGCATATATAGTGCATGTGATGACCATGAGTGGAGTGGTCACAAAAAATGAGATTGTAGAGGAGGAGTTCTGTGGTCAGCTCAATTTAAGTTTTTCGGCCATTTGCTCATCTTAGTAGTCAGTTTAGCACATGCCACATTCTGTGCGAGAGAACCTATTTTTCCAGCCTTTTCTTGTTCCCTTCTCAACTTTTTTTTTAGATGTAGTTCTGCCATCAAACTCAATATTAGTTAATGTTTTTCCTAAAATGGTAGACTTTCTAAGTTTAATGTTTTGGTATATGGTCTGTGTTCTGATGTACATAAAATATGGGTTAATGGCATTTGCAAACTGTTGGAGGCAGTTTGTATTTACAGTCAAAATTAGGGATGGGTATTGATAAGATTTTAACGATTCCGATTCCATTTTCGATTCTGTTTAACGATTCGATTCTTTATCGATTCTCTTATCGATTCTTGTTTTTAAAAAGGAGAACACTAAGGTCGATTAGCTTAGAATTTTGTTTTATATCTTCTCTTTGAACAAGATAGAAATTTAGGAGTAACATGGCCTTATAAACCCAACAGTGAGATCTTAAGAGATCCAGCCTACGGCTCTTCAATGGGGTGTCACAGGGTCCCCGGGGAAAATTGTAAACGTAAAATAATAAAATAAATATTCTTCTGTAGCAATAACAAAGTATAACATAAATTATTTTGTAGCAATTACACAAGAATATCCAGTAATGTCCCTGCCTACAATTAAACACATTCACTTACCATCTGCTGTGGCAAATGGCTGCAAGGTTTTTACCACAAACTAGTCACTGCTCGGTGACATTCGGGCCTGAAAAGAGACGCTACCGGTGGACTGCAGCGACAACTGCCAGCGAGCGCCAGCCAGACTCTGTCTGTCTGTCTCATCATGGTCACCTAAATGCACAGTAATGGCAGGTTTTGTAATAAAGCAGATCGCGCTAACATAACATGCACTGTTAGTTGATTATTTACCTGCCGCATTAACGGGAGAGGACGTGCGAACGTTACCGCTGCTGCTGGGTTGAGATCCACGAGTCCGGAGCGGAATTAAAAACACGACATTCATTTAAGTTCATCGCGTGTTTTGTGAGCAAATGCTTTTGCATATTCGTAGTGTTTCCTCCCTTAATGAAATATCTACTTTGCAAGTATTGCAAGTTGCCCTGTTGTCATCCGTTCTCGTAAAGTATAACCAAACTTTTGAGCGTTTGAGCCGCTTAGGCGCCGTGTTTCCTGCCAGGTACGCTCCGAGGCGCCGCAACGTGGTGACGTCATTCGGGGCGACTGAAATCGATAAGGGAATCGTTTGCAAAAATGGCAAACGATTCCAAGGAATTGAAACAGTGGGAACCGGTTCTCAACAAGAACCGGTTTTCGATACCCATCCCTAGTCAAAATAGAGTCTTTTTTTAGAAATGGGTTTTTATTATTATTTTACATTTAACTACTATCAGTTACTACCTCGTCAGAATGGGTCGTTGCAGCAGGTAGCACTGTGTGTCTGGTTTGTATTAAATCCCAGTTCTTTTGTATTCTTTACGGCCAAGAAAGACACAAGGCTCCAAGTGGTCTTTTTACTTAAAATGATCTTTAATTTTACATATCCTGGATATGGAGACCTGAACACAAAACACACAACCCCAGGTCTGAAACACAAAAGGAAGCCTAGTTGTTTATATACTTGCTCTCTATGTCACACCACTAGTTGGTTTCACTTTCTGCTGCAGGTCCTATGCTCTGCAAAAGTATGCAGTTTCCTGTCAGCCTACGACCTAGTTTTACACTGAAGTCTGGGCCTCTCATAAAACACACTAATCAGCATTTAGATTATATATTTTATTCCCTAACATTTGGCAGACACACAGTGCAGATTATTATAACAACAGACAAACATAAAGCACTTAAATTAACATTCTTTCTCAAGAAACCAGAAATTAGAAAAAAGTACTTCAGTTACTGTTCTTCCTCAGATTTTTAATGTGGTCAAAGTTAATGTATTTTTTTCTATCACTGAAAAAATAAACAACAACAAGAAAAAAAATAGTAGTATGAGCTCATTCAATAAAATGGTGTCAAAATCAGCATAATCAGATTTATACTTTTTACAATTAATATTACAATTAATATTAATACTACAAAAGTGAAGCAGCAATATTCATAGCTCAATCTGCTATATTTACAGAGACCAAAAGAATGGCTGCATTTACTTGTATATAATTTTTAAAGTTTCAAACCTTTTTAAAACAGTATTTCTACAGTATACTGACCTCACAGGAGCCAGTCTGTAGGATCTGTAGAGTGACAATTAGTTTTACAGCTTTTCTAAACCAAGGATAGAACATAGTATAGATCAACGGGTTTAGACATGAGTTTAAAAAAAACACACTCATTAAATTAGGGGCTACTGAGCTATTTCTGTCCCTTACAAGAGAGACACAGTAATACGGGCAGAAACAAAGTAGAAACACAACTACAAGAATCCCAAGAGTCCTGGCTGCTTTCAGCTCAGATTTGTTTGTTTGATTCAATGAACGCTGCAGTGTGACAGTTGTTACATGAGAGCGCATGGCACGAGCCTGAGACACAGCCACCAAAAATACTCTCATATACAGAACTATGATAACAGAAATTGGAACACAAAACGATAAAACAAGGTCAGCAGTTCCTGCAATATCATTGATGACAAGGACACACTCTCCATAGCAGGAATTATACCTGCCTGGTTTAATCAGTAAGTCTTTTAGGTATAAAGTGTCATAGAAAATAGCATAAAACCAACACAAACAAATCCAGTGTTTGATTCTCACCACAGTCATTCTAGTGGGGTAATGCAGAGGGTCACAAATAGCCACATAGCGGTCAACTGATATTAGAACTATGTTCCCTATTGAAGCACAGGTAATGTTGCCAGTCAGATACCAATAAACAGAACACATAACATCACCAAACACCCAGCAGGTTGTGCTTCTAAAGATTTCTAATGGCATCAACAGGAAACCAACAAGAAAGTCTGAGACAGCCAGAGAGAGGAGAAGGATGTTAGTGGGTGTGTGAAGCTGCCTGCAACAAGAGAGAAAAGAAGATAATGCAGATTAATAATGTCAAAATGTCTCCAATAATTTCATTAGTAAGGCACTGAAGCAAGGCAAATAAAACATCATAGTTAAACTACACCAACAATGTGCTAGATTCACTCCATTAATTTATTAAAGCATAGTGTTAAAGTTTTGAAAACTTAAACTCTAATTTCAGCTGAGGAATTGATCTGTGCCTGAAGTGAGAGACTGAGATGATGACGAGAAGGTTCAGAACAGCAGTGATCAAAGAGATACAGGACAGCACAATGTTCAGGAGCACAGCTTTGGACCAGTGAAGTGTTGGCTTCTTGCAGGAACTGTTGAGCTCTACAAAACAAAGCTCGTCTCCTTTCTTTATCTCCATCATCACTTGGCTGCAAATCCTGCAGCTCTCAGTTAAGAGCTTTTGCTTGAAGAGCCATTATATCTGTTTTTGATGCCCAGCCACCCCCACCCACCCATCCACCCCTATGCACCCCTACCCACCCCTGTATCATATGTTTCTTTGACACAAACTTTTGCTTTGTCATGTCAATATCTCACACACAGTCATTTAAGAATATTTTATTCATGACTGGTGGGGTGTTAGCAGTAGCTTAGGAGGTCATCTACTTATCGGAATGTATGTGGGTTAACCCCTGGCTGCTTCAGTTTGCATGCCAAATATCCTTGGGCAGCATAAAAACCCCAAGCTGCTAGGAGTATGAATGTCTCTGACTGGTATAGAAAGCACTTAAGTGTGTGAATGGGTGAATCGGGCATGTTGTATAAAGCACTTTGAGTGCTCCAGGAGAGTAGAAAAGTGCTATTTAATAATTTCCCAGTTTGGTAGATTATGCCTTCTGAAACTGACACCACCATTTTACTGTGTTAAAACACACTACACGGTATTATACACAGTATTTAAATATTGCATATACTGCATTAGCATCATAGTTGCATACTTTGAGGGGGATCCAAATTCTCCCAATCCTGAACACATGCTGCCCGTTTACAACAGTGCATAGTCAAGCCCAACAAGGTCCTCTGACCTGCACAAACTTGACCTGGCCTTCTGAAACTCTTGCTGTTAATTTAGCAGACACCTGGTCTGGTGTGTCATATCGTACATTTCCTATCTTACCTGAGGTGGGCCACTAGGTAGTAGATTGAGGTAAAAGTTATTCCAAATGATAGGTCAATTTCTCCTATAAACTTGACTCTGTTAGTCCAAGCCAGTTTTCATGACAGCCTGATAACAGAGGCTGGATAATTGCATGGCAATACACAAAATAAGAGGAGGCTGGCAAAGCAGAATGAACTAATGAATATCCCTATAAAATGTGTAAGAGCTGATATATACAATGTGTAAAAGAATACAAAACATTAATTTGGAAATGTAGTCACAAAGTTTTAGGAGTTATGCACTAGGACTGCTCTCTCACAACCTGTAGTTCTGAGACAGCTTTGGGAAGAGGGTGTCTCTGAAAAAAACTTGGCTTTTTAAAGGGAATTTTCAGGGGGTGTCATAGACACAGACTGCTTTTGTTTGGCTAGTATCTAGCTTTCTGAAATAAGCCTTGCTACTTCAGTGGATCAGCGGGATTGGCAGCCTCTGGCTTCAACTTTAGTGAATGAAGCTTCCAGTGTGGCATCACCAGACAATTTCCATAAAAAACAGTCTGAAATAATTACGAATTTAAAATAAAAATATGCTTATGATTAACTCGCTAAAGAGATCTGAAAGGTATATCCATGTGTCTGGTCCCATTACTTCTTGTGGCCGTGGTGTCAATCTTTTTAGCAGGCTACTATCTCTGTACACCTGGCTCTAATTAAAAAGTAGGGTTGTCATTATATACAAAAATATTTTTCGTCATGTCATTTGACAGGTTTCAGTTTTGAATATTTAGATGTTGTAGTTAATTCTGTATCTCCTGCTATAAAATCATCATGGAATGGGCATGTGGCAGGGAGAGAGTAGACCCAAATACAGGGCTCAACAATAAAACAGCTCTGTTTTATTGTTCTTCATTGTGTCATTGTTCTATTATGTGTTTTTATCTATTGTACAGTGTCCTTGGGTGTCTTGAAAGGCGCTTTATAAATTTTTTTTAATATTTTTTATTATTAACAGAGAGAGTCAAAACACAACTTTATTACCTAGCTACAAGATAAGGCAGAGAATAGGTGGAGTAAACTGACTGGACAGAGACTGGTGGTGGTGATGAAGATGACAGAACCACACACAAAAAATAGTTTCAGACTGACTAATGTTGGGTCTGCGCTTCCACAGGCCCCGCTACTTTAGAGACTTATTCTCGTGAAGGGCAAAAACAAGACAGAACATCTTCAACTGGTCTTTTACTTGTTAGTGAGGGAAGGCTGGTCGGAACCAGGCTCTTGGAGCTCAACGCTCCTCACCTGTCTCCAACCAACTCCTTCAAAGGGCAGCCCTCCTCGTAGCCTTTTATTCCCATGACAGTTACAGTTTACACAACACAAACACCTCCCACCGTAAAACCCCCCTATGGTTCTAAAAGATAAGGCACTGTGTGTGTGTGTGTGGGTGTGTGCGTGTGTGTGTGTGTGTGTGTGTGTGTGTGTGTGTGTGTGTGTGTGTGTGCACGTGAGTGAGTGTGATCTCCTGCTCACCAAAAGGATCATAAAAGCAGGAAGCTTACAACACAAGAAACAGGTCTTTCAGATAGGATGTTCTTACAATAAAACCCAGCACCAGAGGGGCTGGAGAGGTGGTCAGAGACAAAGGAATGTCTTTGATCATGCTGCTTGAACTAAGACTTTACAAACTTAAGAAACACAATGACAGCATTCAACAATTTGACTCCAACAACTAACATGATGAACAGGTGCAGTTTATGAGGTTACAGACTTGCTAACCGAAAACAAAGACATTAATTCTGCCAGCCAAGAAACACTACATACCATTAAGTTAGCAGAACCAAACACAGTGTGAAAGCATGCTAACGTGAAACAGGAATGTCTGAAACATGGCAAGAACCTTTATTATAGATCTGCTCAGAAACACAACATTCTCTCTCAGGAGGGCGGGTAATGACAGAATTTTGTTTTGTAATTCTTAACAGATTCAAAAACAATGAAGTCCTCTTGAGCACTCTTCAGTTCTGAAACAGAAAACAGCACACAATCGACTTTAAACTTTCTGGCCTGGATATACTCAGTTTTTATTCTTCCCAGCCCAGAAAGATCATGGGATAAAGAGTCTTGCTCACTTATCCTTGCAGTCTTAGGAAACCTGGTGTCAACAGAAACCAGGGGACTAACGAACTCATGCAGGGGCAAAGAGTGCCAGAGCTCTTCCTCTATTTTGGAGTGGAGGATAGAGCTTTATCCTTTAATAATGTCACTGATTGGGTGGGGCAGGTGGTGTTTAATTCATGCAGAAGCAAAGTCAGATATAATTCTCTTTTTATGTGATTGCATACAGAGCTTGATGCGGAAATTTTGGATTCACAAAGAAAACCGATAACCACTCATTATCTCAGACCGGTGTTTTAGGGTTGGTCTGCCAGCTAACACAAAGAAAGCCTTGGTATGTTGAATTTGCCTCATAGTGCAACACTCTGGTTGTTTTATACACATGGTATGAATCAGACCAACAACAGATCTAAATATAATTCCTTATGAGCACCTATCAATATAAGTCCCTAAACACTACACGACCTACACACTCATCTCGACCCGTCTAATTCATATGTCCTTTCTTTGACAGAAAATGATCCTTCTTAGTGCCTACTATTGCAAAGAAGTGGAAATCTACAGTACAAAAATCATAAAAACATGCCAGTCAAATGCAACATTGTTCTAAAAAGGACAAGAGATGAATGCTTCAGTTTGTCACAGATTAAAGTGGAATGAATGTGATTGGTTAAATTGCATTTCGATCACTGTAGAAAGAAAGACACTGCAGCAGATTAGAATCAAGCAGAACATTAAATGTATAAATCATTTAATAAATCACCAAATTAATACATGCATGTTCCTGTGGCAATGCGCCTCATCAAGGAAACACAAAGACTTTAGAGGCAGACCCACTATTTTAGCTATTACAGCTATTTTGTGGAATATTTATTGGTCAGCAGTATTCCTGTTGATCTCTAATCTGGATCTTAGAACCTGCTCTGGAGTAGATTAGGTTTGTAGTATACGTTACCATGGCGATGTACGGTGGTAAGAACCAAAGGAACCACCAACAAGGTCAGCAGTTCCTGCAATATCATTGATGACAAGTACACACTCTCCATAGCAGGAATTATACCTGCCTGGTTTAATCAGTAAGTCTTTTAGGTATAAAGTGTCATAGAAAATAGCATAAAACCAACACAAACAAATCCAGTGTTTGATTCTCACCACAGTCATTCTAGTGGGGTAATGCAGAGGGTCACAAATAGCCACATAGCGGTCAACTGATATTAGAACTATGTTCCCTATTGAAGCACAAGTAATGTTGCCAGTCAGATACCAATAAACAGAACACATAACATCACCAAATACCCAGCAGGTTGTGCTTCTAAGGATTTCTAAAGGTATCAACAGGAGGCCAACAAGAAAGTCTGAGACAGCCAGAGAGAGGAGGAGGATGTTAGTGGGTGTGTGAAGCTGCCTGCAACAAGAGAGAAAAGAATATAAGACAAATTAAGAATATCAAAATATCTTTAGTGAAAATTCTACACAAATGCAAATATAATACACAAATACAAAATTGA
The DNA here is from genome assembly GCF_001858045.2 of Oreochromis niloticus. Classification (NCBI taxonomy): domain Eukaryota; kingdom Metazoa; phylum Chordata; class Actinopteri; order Cichliformes; family Cichlidae; genus Oreochromis; species Oreochromis niloticus. The sequence goes on along the minus strand of NC_031987.2, from coordinate 30,179,338 downwards.
TGCACTGAACTTTCTAAAATTTAAACAGTGATTTCAGCTCAAAAGTTCATCTGAGGAAGAGAGAGATTTTAAAGAAGATAAGACAGCTGAGAGGACCCGTGGTTATGTCATGTACTAATCATGCTAAAATGTCTTTAGTGAAAATGTGTCCTTAGTTAAAACATGATTAAGTTTAGTCAACAGCCATTGTTAAGCTGAAGATATTTATCTCTTGCACTTCATCCATTCATTGATGAAAATTTACTTTTTCACATATCTAAAACCTAAATCGCAGTTTCAACTGAAAAACTAATCTCTGCCTGAAGTGGGAGACTGAGATGATGACCAGGAGGTTCAGAGCAACAGTGATCAGAGAGATGCAGAACAGCACAATGTATAGAAGTACAGCTTTGGACCAGTGAAGTGTTGGCTTCCTGCAGGAATTGTTGAGTAGTTGTTGAAAACAAAGTTCGGCTCCTTTCTGTATCTCCATTATCACATAACTGCAGATCCTGCAGCTCTCTGATGAGAGCTTTGACTCAGAGAACTGTTATATCTCTTTTTGCTCACCTTCTTCCCACCCCCATTCCCTCCTCTTTCTTTTGAGACAATCTTTTTCTTCTATGTTTTCAAACTCACTTTTGGCAACTACTGCTATGACATAAATAACATTTAATTGAATTGAAGTATCTCAAAAATAGTGCATGTATGTATCGAGACTTATGTATGATGCAAATTGTTCTTCTGGACTCTGAAGGTACTTAAGGACAGCACGAGAGCTCACCACGTTTTACTCCAACTTTAATCTTGGTTTCACACAACTGAACTCATAAAGCGGCAAACACCTCCTACAACCCAAAATGTTTCATTTGGGAACAGAATGGTGTGTATGTGTAAGTTTGGTGATGGAGTTTTTATTATAAATGAATGATGAATTTTTATGAATTATTATGTCTATTTTTTTTTTTATGTTTAAGGACAACAGATGGAAATTAGCCTTTGGCTATAATCTGGCATGTTTACATTCATGTAATTTGTTTTTACATTTATGTTCATTAGCATGCACTGTCCTAAATAAATAAATAAATAAATAAACATTACCCCTCTCACTTCCCTTCTCACTAAGTGTGAGTGGACCCCTAGAGGTCCGCCACACATACCCCCCAAACACCCAGTAGGGTGTCTTACTAGTCCAGGACCCGGGGCTTAAGCAAACAGCCAGAACGGCTGAACCTAGGAGGCAGAGAACTTGTAGGGCATCCTCCAGTCTGTGAAGGATGCCCTCCACAGACTGTTTTGTTTCATTGCCTTATTACCTGGCATCTCTGTGTGCCGCTCATTCTGACCCTTCTGTGATTATTCCTGTCTTTGCACCCAGGGCTGTTGAAGGCTCAGCTCTGTCCTGCACCTGTATCGGTGCTTTGAGGGAGGACAGCTGACGCCCAGCTCGCCGGGTTTCTGCGAGTCCAGTCACCAAGCATATTGTGACTGATAGTTCTATGTGGGATTTGGATCAAATTATGAACCTTTTGTGAATGATTCCATGAACACTTTTCCTGTGGCTAACTCTGGCATGATTGGGACTGATTATAAAGTAATGTTTTCAGGGACAATGCTATGAGTGTTTTTCATGTGGCTGAACCAACTCATTCCAGGCCTGAAACTGTTTGAATCTTGCTCGAGGCAGAAAAAGATGTGTTTAGCTGTTCAGAAGGAGATTCCAAAGACTGTTTCAGTTGCTGCTTCCCTGTTAGCACCTCAAGGAGCCACAGGTCAAGGTGCAACTCCTGTTTCAAGGGCAGCTGAGTGCCGCTTGCTCTTGCACCCGTGCCTGATCTCTGGGTGGAGGCAGCGGTTGTCCAGTCAGCACCTGTGCCAGTTCCAGCTCCTAGGGTCAGAACAGCCATGAACCAGCCATCTGCTGCACCCGTACCTACACCTCGGGTGGGAGTGGCTGGCATCTAGTCTGTCCCTACACCCATGCTGGCTCCAAGGGTTAGGCCAGCCAGGGCACAGTTGAGCTCCCCACCCATACCGGTCTCTCGGGTGGAAGCAGTTGGTGCTCAGCAGGTGCCTGCACCTGTTCATGTCTCCGCTGGCAGCTCAGGTGATCTGCTTCAGCACTCTGCGGCTTCCACGCTGCCCTCTGTTTCTGCTGGCGACTCTGGAGAGCCCATCTAGCATCCAGCCATGCCGCCTGGAGGCTCAGCCGAGCCCGTCCAGCATCTTGCTCAACCGCCTGTAGTTACCATATCGCAACCATGTGCTCAAACTTCTGTGGCTACTGTGCTGCCCCCAGTTCGCTGGCCTGCTGCAGCCACACCGCCTATGGCTCAACCTCCTGTGGCTTGCAGCTGTCATGCTGCCTTTAGCTCCACCACCTGCAGCAACCACATCTGACCCTGCCACGACTCAGTCAATTCAATTCAATTCAATTCAATTCAATTCAATTCATCCATCCATCCATCCTCATCCGCTTTATCCGAGGTCGGGTCGCGGGGGCAGCAGCCTAAGCAGAGAAGCCCAGACCTCCCTCTCCCCAGCCACCTCCTCCAGCTCATCCGGGGGAACACCAAGGCGTTCCCAGGCCAGCCGAGAGATATAATCTCTCCAGCGCGTCCTGGGTCTGCCCCGGGGCCTCCTCCCGGTGGGACATGCCCGGAACACCTCACCCAGGAGGCGCCCAGGGGGCATCCTTGTCAGATGCCCGAACCACCTCAACTGGCTCCTTTCGATGTGGAGGAGCAGTGGTCCTACTCTGAGCCCCTCCCGGATGGCCGAACCTCTCACCCTATCTCTAAGGGAGAGGCCAGCCACCCTTCGGAGGAAGCTCATTTCTGCCGCTTGTATCCGCGATCTCGTTCTTTCGGTCACTACCCACAGCTCGTGGCCATAGGTGAGGGTCGGGACGTAGATCGACCGGTAAATTGAGAGCTTCGCTTTTACACTCAGCTCCCTCTTCACCACGACGGACCGGTGCAGCGTCCGCATCACTGCAGCGGCAGCACCAATCCGTCTGTCGATCTCCGGCTCCCTTCTCCCATCACTCGCGAACAAGACCCCGAGATACTTAAACTCCTCCACTTGGGGCAGGAACTCATCCCCGACCCGGAGTGGGCACTCCACCCTTTTCCGGCTGAGAACCATGGCCTCAGATTTGGAGGTGCTGATCCTCATTCCCGCTGCTTCACACTCGGCTGCGAACCGTTCCAGTGCGAGCTGGAGGCCCCCACCCGATGAAGCCATCAGAACCACATCATCCGCAAAAAGCAGAGATGAGATTCTGAGGCCACCGAAGTGAAAGCCCTCCACCACTTGGCTGCGCCTAGAAATCCTGTCCATAAAAATTATGAACAGAATCGGTGATAAAGGGCAGCCCTGGCGGAGCCCATCACCCACCGGAAACGAGTCCGACTTATTGCCGGCAATGCGAACCAAACTCTTACAACGGTTGTATAGGGATCGAATGGCCCGTAGCAGTGGGCCAGACACCCCATACTCCCGCAACACCTCCCACAGGACACCCCGAGGGACACGGTCGAATGCCTTCTCCAAGTCCACAAAACACATGTAGACTGGTTGGGCAAACTCCCATGCACCCTCAAGTATCCTCGAGAGGATAAAGAGCTGGTCCAGTGTTCCGCGACCAGGACGAAAACCGCATTGTTCCTCCTGTATCCGAGGTTCGACTAACGGACGAACTCTCCTTTCCAGCACCCTGGCATAGACTTTCCCAGGGAGGCTGAGGAGTGTGATCCCCTGTAGTTGGAACACACCCTCCGGTCTCCCTTCTTAAAGATGGGGACCACCACCCCGGTCTGCCAGTCCAGGGGTACTGCCCCTGATCTCCACGCAACATTGTAGAGGCGTGTCAACCAGGACAGCCCTACAACGTCCAGAGCCTTCAGGAACTCGGGGCGGACCTCATCAACACCAGGGGCTCTGCCACCGAGGAGTTGTTTAACTGCCTCAGTGACCTCGACCCCAGAAATTGGCGGGTCATTCCCCTCATCCCCAGACTCTGCTTCCTCCTCGGAAGACGTGTCAGTGGGATTAAGGAGGTCCTCGAAGTATTCCTTCCACTGTCTGACAATTTTCTCAGTCGACGTCAGCAGCGCACCGCCAGCACTATACACAGTGCAGGTAGAGCACCGCTTTCCCCTCCTGAGACGCCTGACGGTTTGCCAGAATCTCTTCGAGGCAGTCCGAAAGTCTTTTTCCATGGCCTCTCCGAACTCCTCCCACACCCGAGTTTTTGCTTCAGCCACTGCCCGAGCCGCATTCCGCTTGGCCTGTCGATACCTGTCAGCTGCCTCTGGAGTCCCACAGGCTAACCAAGCCCGATAGGACTCCTTCTTCAGCCTGGTGGCTCCCTTCACCTCTGGTGTCCACCATTTGGTTCGGGGATTACCACCACGGCAGGCACCAACCACCTTGCGGCCGCAGCTCAATGCAGCAGCTTCGGCAATGGAGACGCTGAACATGGTCCATTCGGACTCAATGTCCCCAGTCTCCCTCGGAATGTTGTTGAAGCTCTGCCGGAGGTGTGCGTTGAAGATCTCGCGGACTGGGGCCTCTGCTAGACGTTCCCAGCACACCCTCACTACGCGTTTAGGTGCACCGGGTCTGTCCAGCGTCCTCCCCCGCCACCTGATCCAACTCACCACCAGGTGGTGATCAGTTGACAGCTCAGCCCCTCTCTTTACCCGAGTGTCCAGAACATATGGTCGCAGGTCTGGTGATACGATTACAAAATCGATCATCGACCTGCGGCCTAGAGCATCCTGGTGCCACGTGCACTTATGGACACTCTTATGTTCGAACAAGGTGTTCGTTATGGCCAAACTGTGATTTGCACAGAAGTCCAATAACAGAACACCACTCGGGTTCAGATCAGGGAGGCCGTTCCTCCCAATCACGCCCCTCCAGGTCTCGCTGTCGTTACCCACGTGAGCATTGAAGTCTCCCAGTAGGACAACAGAGTCTCCAGGTGGGGCACCTTCCAGCACCCCCCCAGGGACTCTAAGAAGGCTGGGTACTCTGAACTGCCACTCGGCGCATAAGCGCAGATGACAGTCAGGACCCGTTCCCCGACCCTGAGGCGCAGGGAACAAACCCTCTCATCCACCGGGAAAAACCCCAACGTACCGGCAGCAAGCCGGGGGATATTAGAATACCCACCCCAGCCCGCCGCCTCTCACCAGGGGCAACTCCAGACTGAGACAGAGTCCAGCCCCTCTCCAGGAGACTAGTTCCAGAGCCCAAGCCATGCGTAGAGGTGAGCCCGACTATATCTAGCCGGTACTTCTCAACCTCACGCACTAACTCAGGCTCCTTCCCCACCAGAGAGGTGACATTCCATGTCCCTATTGCCAGTCTTGGCAGCCGGGGATCGGTCCGCCAGGGCCTCCGCTCCTGGCCGCCGCCCGACACACATTGCACCCGACCCCTGTGGCGCCTCCTGCGGGTGGTGGGCCTGCGGGAGGATGGGCCCATGTCTCCTCTTCGGGCTGTGCCCGGCCGGGCCCCATGGACTAAGGCCCGGCCACCAGACGCTCGCCCTCGGGCACCCTCCCCGGGCCTGGCTCCAGGGCGGGGCCCGGTAACCCTATCCCGGGCAGGGTAAACTGTTCCCTCGATGTTCTTTTCATACGGGTCTTCTGAATCGCTCTTTGTCTGGTCCCTCACCTCATTCAGTTTTATTTATATAGCGCCAAATCACAACAACAGTCGCCTCAAGGTGCTTTATATTGTAAGGTAGACCCTACAATAATAGATACAGAGTAAAACCAAACAATCAAATGACCCCCTATGAACAAGCACTTTGACGACAGTGGGAAGGAAAAACTCCTTTTTAACAGGATGAAACCTCCGGTAGAACCAGGCTCAGGGAGGGGCGGCCATCTGCTGCGACCAGTTGGGTTGAATGACGACCCTTTGGTGGCCCAGAGAATGACGGCCCTTTGGGGACCCAGATCAGGTTTGCCAGAGGTAATCCACACATGGGCGAGCACAGGACCACCAGTGTTTCTGCAACTGGCCTTATGCTAGACCATGTGTGGATTACCTCTGGCAAAGCAGATCTGGGTCCCCAAAGGGCCATCATTCTTTGCAGTATGTGGGCCATGTGTGAGCAGATTGTGTGGGCCAGATCCGGGTTCATACCAATTTTGCTATGTGGGAATGTGTTTATTAATCCAATGATGAGACTGCTAAATATTGATTTTCATCACTATTTAGTAGGCGACAGGACACATCTTTGAGGAGAGTCAGTGGAGCAGGAATGGCAGAGGGACAATGTGTTCTGTTTCTGCTTTAGCCATTAGTTTGTCAGTTAGTCTGCCATCTTCTGCATGCCATCCCATGTTCTTTTAAGGTTATTAGTGATCAATTGTTCCTCAAGACAGTTTTAACATTTAAGCTTGCCTTTTTTCCATTCTAATAAGTCTGTGGGCTTCTCTTATCTCCTTTCTGGAATGCTATGTACTTTACCTTCTTTAGGTTATTTTGTGACCTATAGCGTATTGTTTAGATACTCTTTAACTTATTTCTTTTTAATCATTGCATCCTCAAGCATCTGGTGTCTTCTTCACACACTAAGGTTAGTTATAGAGTTCCACAGGGCTGTGTGATAGAACTAATTATTTTTAAATTTAACATGCTTCCCTTAGGTATTATTATTAGAAGGCACATCATACATTTGTATTGCTGTGCAGCAGGTAATGTGCGGCTTTATCTGTACAAGAAGCCAGAAGACACACACCAATTATTTTACCAATTAAACACCAATTAACTGATGAATGTGTTATGACATAATGGTATGGATGACCTCTAATTTCTTGTTTCTAAATTCAAATAAAATTCAGATTATTGTATTCTGGCCTAAAAATCCAAAAAAATATGCCTTCTAATAAAAGCTCCCTGAAAATGTTGTGGTTAATCCAAAATGCTCCAACCAGAGTATTCGCAGGGACCACAAAGAAAGTTTTTTTCACCCCCATGTCTCCTGTTAAATCAAAATTCTAATTTAAAGTCTTCATACAAGGTTTTGAATTGTCAGACCTCATCTTATATTAAAAATGTAACAATGGACTCAATAGAGTACTTTACTATGTTAAGGAGTAGAATGGGAGGCACAGCCTTTAACTTTCAGGCCTCTCTTCTGTGAAACCAGTTTGGATTTGGATGAGAGACACCCTCTCTACTTTCAAGATTAGGCTTAGGCTGCTGGAGGTTTCTTCCTGTAATAAAGGAGTTTTTAATATTCACTGTCAACAAGTGGTGCTAATAGAGGGGGGTTTCCCCTCTTTTACTATATGGAATTTACTATTTAAAAGAAAGCACCTTGAGATGACAGTTGTTGTACTACTGAATTTAATGCAGGAACTGTTGTGACCCCCTAACGTCTCATTGTATCATTAGATAATAATGTAATCAGAAATTACAAAAATTATATCTAATTTTTTACTGACTTTTCTTTTTCAGATAGATAAATGTGGTCAAATTTTAATACATTTTTTATTAGTAAAACAAATCTGTATTTTTAACTTATTCAAGAAAATTGTTTTAATATAAGAGGCATTAAATTTATAAAAGTGTATGAATAAAGCTGTTGTTGGTAAAATAAAACATATTTTTTCTACTTTCTTGAAACATTTAAATTTGATTTTTCATTTCTCCAGATTACTAGATGTATGATGTACTGACTTATAATGTTTGTTGTTTATAATATGTTAGAATCACTGCTGTGACGCTTAAAGATCTGCAGAGTGATGATAAGGTTAACAGATTTTTTAAACCATGGATAAAACAAGGCATAGATCATTGGGTTTAGAAAAGAGTTCAAATAAAAGGCAATGACCACAAAAAATGCAGATGAATCACTGATCACATTTTCTTCAACGAGGGTGTAACAGTAAAATGGACAGTAGCTTGCAAGAAACACAACTACTAGAACACCCAGAGTCCTGGCTGCTTTCAACTCAGATTTGGATTTTGCAACTGCTGTAACATGAGAGCGCATTGCACGAGCCTGAGACACAGCCACCACAAATATTCTCATATACAGAACTATAATGACAGTGATGGGAACAAAAAAAGATAAAACAAGGTCAGCAGTTCCTGCAGTATCATTGATGACAAGGATACACTCTCCATAGCAGGAGTTATACCTGCCTGGCTTCAGGAAGTCTTTTAGGTAAAGAGTGACATAGAAAATAGCATAAAACCAACACAGACAAACACTGAGTTTCACCCTCGCCACAGTCATTCTGGTGGGGTAATGCAGAGGGTCACAAATAGCCACATAGCGGTCAACTGATATTAGAACTATGATTCCTGTTGAAGCACAGGTAATGTTGCCAGTCAGATAAAAATAAAAAGAACATATAACATCACCAAATACCCAGCAGGTTGTGCTTCTAAGGATTTCTAAAGGTATCAACAGGAGACCAACAAGAAAGTCTGAGACAGCCAGAGAGAGAAGCAGGATGTTAGTGGGTGTGTGAAGCTGCCTGCAACAAGAGAGAAAAGAATATAATACAAATTAAGAATATCAAAATATCTTTAGTGAAAATTCTATTAGTAAAAATGTTTATATTAGTAAGACATGATTCAGTCTAAGAAAATGAAAAAATACAGTGGTTAAAATACAGAAAGAATGCACCAAATTAATTTCATTTAACATGCTTTGAACCTTCTAAAATGTAAACTGTGATTTCAGCTCAAAAGTTCAAAGGAGAGATTTTGAAAAAGATAAGACAGTTGAGAGGACCAGTGTCTATGTCATGTACATGTAATCATGCCGAAATGTCTTTAGTGAAAATGTTTCCTTAGTTAGAACACATCTCTTGCACTTCATTTATTCATTGATGAAAATTTACTTTTTCACATATCTAACACTTAAACCGCAGTTTCAACAGAAAAGTTAATCTCTGCCTGAAGTGGGAGACCGAGATGATGACCAGGAGGTTCAGAGCAACAGTGATCAGAGAGATGCAAAACAGCACAATGTACAGAAGCACAGTTTTGGACCAGTTAAGTGTCAGCTTCCTGCAGGAATTGTTGAGTAGTTGTTGAAAACAAAGCTCGGCTCCCTTCTGTATCTCCATTATCACAAAACTACATATCCTGCAGCTTTCTGATGAGAGCTTTTACTCAAAGAACTTTTATATTTGCCCCCCACCCCCCACTCTTTCTTTTGAGACCGCCTTTTGTTTTCACATTTTCAAACTCACTGTTGGCAACTATTGCTGTGCGTAAATAACATGGAATTTAATAGCGTATTTAGAGTAGCATAGCCTACTATAGCGTATTTAATAGATGTATTTCACAAATGGTCCATGTATGTATCAGGACTAATGATGCAAGTTACTGGTAGATTGTTGTGCCTTCTGAAACTGAAAAACACAAACTAGGGTGATAATAATGAACCATGTTCAAAACCAACTAAACTATACTAAAAGGACATGACAGTTACTTATTTTTAACACATGCTCAGAAATTATACCACAGGCAGCTTAGGAAGGCAAGCCTAATCTTCACCTTAAAGCCAGGACTGGGATAGCTTAAGGCGATTGCTTGGAATCCAAACCACATATTAACAGACAGGGAAGTCCTAGTCTTCTGAAACAGAATTTATTATGTTTATTTTTCCTACATCTTAAATGGTGTGTCAGATCTAACCTCTCCTGCCCTACAAGTGGGTCACTAGAGGCGTGAAGCAAATATAATAGTAGAGGTACACAAAATATTATTTACTGTAGAATGTCTGAATCTGAATTGGAGTTCTGGATCATGGCTGCTGTCTAACAACCTGCAGTTGAAAAGTCTTGCAGAGGGTGTCTCAGAAGAAATGTTACCAGTGTGGCTTGTTGACTTTGCAAGTGATGGTACAACTGCTTTGATAGGCTAATGTAGAGGAACACCCAGTGTAGAACATATATACTGGAAGTGCTGGGTATACAAGTCTGTCCTAAGTCTCCTGTCAGAAAGACTGCAGCAGTCCAGGAGTTGGGTTAACTGTCTTTAATTAAGTTCCAAAGAAGAACTGCTTCTGGAAACAGAAAGAGGTATTCTATAATTAGTAGAGTCAAAGATAATTAAGAAAACAATCACAACACATCATCTACTCAACACAGCAACATTTTACGTCCATTTATGGAACATTTTATGTCCACAAGGGGTTCAATTTTCAATTCAATTTAATTAAGTTTTATTTATATAGCGCCAAATCACAACAACAGTTGCCTCAAGGTGCTTTATATTGTACAGTAGATCCTACAATAATAGATACAGAGAAAAACACAACAATCATATGACCCCCTATGAGCAAGCACTTTGGCGACAGTGGGAAGGAAAAACTCCCTTTGAACAGGAAGAAACCTCCGGCAGAACCAGGCTCAGGGAGGGGCGGCCATCTGCTGCGACCAGTTTCGGTGAGAGAAGGAAGACAGGATAGAAGACATGCTGTGACAAATAGACAGAGATTAATAACAAGTATGATTCAATGCAGAGAGGTCTATTAACACAGTGAGTGAGAAAGGTGACTGGAAAGGAAAAACTCAATGCATCATCCCCCGGCAGCCTACGTCTGTTGCAGCATAACTAAGGGAGGATTCAGGGTCACCTGGTCCAGCCCTAACTATATGCTTTAGCAAAAAGGAAAGTTTTAAGCCTAATCTTAAAAGTAGAGATAGTGTCTGTCTCCCGAATCCAAACGGGAAGCTGGTTCCATAGAAGAGGGGCCTGAAAACTGAAGGCTCTGCCTCCCATTCTACTTTTAAATACTCTAGGAACAGCAAGTAGGCCTGCAGTGCGAGAGCGAAGTGCTCTTATAGGGTGATATGGTATTACAAGGTCATTAAGAAAAGATGGGGCCTGATTATTTAAGACCTTGTATGTGAGGAGCAGGATTTTGAATTCAATTCTGGATTTAACAGGGAGCCAGTGAAGAGAAGCCAAAACAGGAGAAATCTGCTCTCTCTTTCTAGTCCCTGTCAGGACTCTTGCTGCAGCATTTTTAATTGATTGAAGGCTTTTCAGGGAGTTTTTAGGGCATCCTGATAATAATGAATTACAGTAGTCCAGCCTGGAATTAATAAATGCATGAACTAGTTTTTCAGCATCACTCTGAGACAGGATATTTCTAATTTTAGAGATATTGCACAAATGGAAGAATGCAGTCTTACATATTTGTTTAATATGTGCATTAAAAGACATGTCTTGGTCAAAAATGACTCCAAGGTTCCTCACAGTGTTACTGGAGGCCAAGGTAATGCCATCCAGAGTAAGAATCTGGTTAGGTACCATATTTCTAAGATTTTCAGGGCCGAGTACAATAACTTCAGTTTTATCTGAATTAAGAAGCAGAAAGTTAGCGGCCATCCAGGTCTTTATGTCTTTAAGACATTCCTGCAGTTTAACTAATTGGTGTGTGTTATCTGGATTCATGGGTAGATAGAGCTGGGTGTCATCAGCATAGCAGTGAAAATGTATGCTATGTCTTCTGATGATACTGTCTAAGGGAAGCATACATAATATAAACAGAATTGGTCCTAGCACCGAACCCTGTGGAACACCATAGTTGACCTTAGTGTGTGAAAAGGACTCTCCATTTACATGTACAAATTGGAGTCTATTAGATAGATATGATACAAACCACTGCAGTACCTGTAATACCTACAGTGCGCTCTAATTGAAGAATATTGTGGTCAACAGTATCGAACGCTGTACTGAGGTCTAGCAGGACAAGCACAGAGACAGAGAGTCCACTGTCAGAGGCAATAAGAAGCTCATTTGTAACCTTCACTAAAGCTGTTTCTGTGCTGTGATGATCTCTGAAACCTGACTGAAACTCTTCAAATAAGCCATTCCTCTGCAGATGATCTGTTAGCTGTTTGACAACTACTCTTTCAAGGATTAGCTAAGACAGCTGGGTCTAGAGATGGCTTTTTAAGTAAAGGTTAAACTACAGCCAGCTTGAAGGCCTGTGGTACATAGCCAATTATTAGAGATAGGTTGATCAGATTTAAGATTGAAGCATTAATTAATGGCAGGACTTCTTTGAGCAATTTTGTAGGAATGGGCTCTAAAAGACACGTTGATGGTTTGGAGGAAGTAATTATTCAAGTTAACTCAGAATGATCAATTGGAGAAAAAGAGTCTAAATGAATATCAATGGTACTAAAAGTAGCTGTGGATAATATTACATCTGTGAGATGATTATTGGTTATTTTTTCTCCAATGATTAAAATTTTATTTGTAAAGAAATTCATAAAGTCATTACTAGTTAACGTTAAAGGGATGGTTGGCTCAACAGTGCTCTGACTTTTTGTCAGCCTGGCTACAGTGCTGAAGAGAAACGTGGGGTTGTTCTTATTTTCTTTAATCAGTGATGAATAGTGAGATGTTCTGGCTTTGGGGAGGGCTTATAAAGCAACAAACTATTTCTCCAGGCTAAATGATGAGCTTCTAAATTTGTGACACGCCATTTCCTCTCCAGCTTACGAGTTATCTGCTTTAGGTTACGTGTTTGAGAATTAAGTACTTCTCTTTTGAGGCCTTACTTTTTACAGGAGCTACAGTATCAAGAGTTGTACGTAGTGAGGTACAATTATTAACAAGATTATCGACCTCTGTTGGAATAGCATTCAGGTAGCTGCTTGGGGTCACTGTTGACCATAAATTGGCTAAATAGCAGCTGTCATATAAGTTGTTAATAGTAAAGCATGAACATGGCAAGCTAGCAACAGTTAAACTAAACAATAAACAATAGAAAAGTCCTTTATCCACTGGATGTAATCATCATACTATTAACTTAGTACTAAATAATTAAATAATCCTACCAACATGGTATCAATATACCGAGGCATAACTTTAACATGCACAATTATAGCCCTTATCATACCCGCTAACCTGTCAAAGGGAATAACGCTTACAGGTTCGTTAACGCACACTTAATCATACAAAACCAAATGCGATGGTCTCCCCTCTGCGTGCTGAGCACATGACCACTGATGCGCTTATTCCTTTTGGGTGCACTTGATTCTTGTCTCTACATCCTGAGGTCAAGTCAGAGCAGGAAGTTTGAACACCCACGCTCCGGATTGAAAAAGACCCCAGCCCCATTGAAGCAAAAGATTCGAAAATTGAGAGATGTGTCTAATCAACACACAACAACTGCCAAGACACTAGTGAATCACTTCGCCAAGTCACAAAGTCTCAAAAAAGGAAATTACTAGAACTGTACACATAAATGGACTTCAGCTGTGCAGACCAAGAAAAACCCAGTTTCTGCAGACAAAACTGTTATGGCCTGGGTAATTGACTGTAAGATTGCACTTGGTGCCTAAGCTTCCCTCGTATCCACCCATGGGCAGGGCCAACAGACTCCCTCACCTGGAGCTGATTGAGAAAAATTTAAGACCACTTGAAAAATGGCAACCACCTAAGAGTTGGCTCCATTGTTCTCCTAAAATATCATCCGTCCTTTGTGGGAGAAAAGGTTGCTGGGTCTTGTAAACATCAGAGCTTCTGGGACTCGGGAATTTGACTTTCCACTCTAACACACAATTTGCCCCAAAACAGATTCTGAGGTTACCTGAGGGCAGTGAATGCAGTTTGTAGTGTCATATTGACCTAAAGTGGATTTTTTTTTCATTATTTATCCATTCATCCATCTTTGTTCGCTTATCTGGGTCTGGGTTGTGGGTTCAGCAGCCTAAGCAGAGAGGCCAGACCTCCCTCTCCCCAGCCATCTCCTCCAGCTTGTCCGGGGGAACATCAAGGCGTTCCCAGGCCAACCAAGACATATAATCTCTCCAGCGTGTCCTGGGTCTGCCACTGGGGCCTCCTGTCTGCGTACAGGGTCAGCTCATTCTCCCACACGTTTCATTAAAATCATCATTTGACTCCACCTGGCAGGGACAGTGTGTTATTCCGATCTCCTCCACCTCTCTATACTTAAAATGAACCTTAACACAACTCACACATGACCCCAAATGGGCAAAACACTATAGAAAAAGGCAAATCTTCAGTGCCGTCTTCACTCAGGCCCACCGCTGTGCATGCAAAAGCGGCGAGACAAAAAAAGGATTTGCTTTCCACGCAGCGCCTTCACCGTCCGCAACTACATATATATATATATATATATTTAAAAAAAGGGTTAAAATACTAAAAGAATCAATATCTGTGGTGCCTACTGATACAGAAAAATAAAACAAAAAAAACAAAACAATCAACAGCCGCAGCAGTCAGTCTGTCGAATTACACCAGTTTAAAACAAATTAAAACACACTGATGTGTCGGGTCCTCTGCCCGCAGCCAGAAATCCACTTGGCAAAGCAGCAGCTCGGTACTCTGTGAATAAAAGGCAGGAGATCACTTACGCTGGACAGTAAAACACAGGAATATTCCTCAACTGTATTGTTTTCGTTACCTGTCCACAAGTTCGTGTCACACCCTAATAAATGTGGGTCAGTGGCGATGAAGTCCACTATACTGTTCTCACAGGAGCAATGTTTCCCACCTACAAGGGTGCAAATAACTGTAAACCTCTGCCAACAGCCAGAGCTCAAGTGGTACATTTTTGTGTAACCTACCATTCTAACAGAAGTTTAGGGGGACCCGTATCAGACTTTCATAGAAAGCACTTGCAGCTTCAGGTTTGCAGAGGAATACCCAATTGCCCACACCTGCACTTATGAAAGGAGCAAAGACCAGCTCCGCCCACCAGGGGCGGTTCCCAGACTCCAGGTCTCACCTGTCACATTCTCCCCCCTGGTTTTTGCATTGGCGACCCGACAATGAAACTTTAAAGCCACGGTCTGTAAAAAGCTGTAACTGAATGCACACTAGGTGGCCTGGCTTCAGCTGATTGGGGCAGATGGTGTGGATTGGAATGGTGGCCGGCTGTTGAGCGTGTCGTTCTTCTAACTGTACCACTTTCAGCTAATGGAGTGGGGACACTACGCTGTTGAGTCAGGGTACCAGGCTCAGTCCCTCTGGACTGCGGCCTCATTACTATAGCCAGGTCCTCTGGGGGTTGTTGGAAACCAGGTTCAGATGCCGTTCGTGAACATTGAGGGTTACCTCTCGGGGACTCCCTTCGTTGCCACACATATAAGTCTCCAGCATCCTCAGACAGGGATAACCGCTCAGGTGAACTTCTAGGATTAGGAGTTTGCTGGAGCTCTGCCCTTATTTTCTCACAGATATCAGCAGGGATCAGCTTAATGAATTGTCTATTAACCTGCCTTTTCTGTTCTGGATCATGAAGTGGGGCCACTGTATACACAGGACAGCCCAGCGCTGTTCCAAAGCTCCGAGCTTTGCTGTAGTCAGATGGCTCAAGGGGTTGTTGTCAGTATAGACAACACACCTGTTACCCAGCAGATATTCCCTAAATTTTTCAGTCATAGCCCATTTCAAGGCTAGGAATTCAAGTTTCATGGAGCTGTAGTTGGACATGTTACGCTCCGTGGGCTTTAGTCCTCGACTAGCATAGGCTATAGAATGCACCTTGCCATCTGCTTGCTGTTGTGAAAGCACTGCCCCCAAACCCCAGTGACTGGCATCAACCTCCAAAATAAAAGGTTGTGAAAAATTACCATAAGCCAACACGGGGGAATTCACCAACCGAGCCTTCAACTCTTGGAAGCTGTTTTCGCACTGCTCGGTCCAAACTTCCTGCAATGCACGCTTGGAGGGGCGTTTGTGCTTAGTCCCAGCCAGCTCGGCCACCAGCTGGTGGAGCGGAGCAGCTAGGGATGCAAAACCTGGAACGAAGCGGCGATAGTAACTAGCAAACCCTAAGAATGACCTCAATTCAGCAACAGAGCTAGGAGTTTGCCAATCAGACACCGCAGATATTTTGTCTGGGTCTGTGTCTACCCCGTCCTTGGAGATCACATGCCCAAGGTACTTTACCTCTGTCTGCAAAAAACAAAATTTTTCCAGCTTGGCCTTCAAATTTTGTTCCCGCAAGGTCTCCAGTACTGCTCCTAGGCACTGAATATGCTCATCTACTGTGGTAGAGAAAACAATCACATCATCCAGATACAACAACAAGGATTGGTGATTCTGGGAACCAAACATTCGCTCCATCAATCTCTGAAAGGTGCTTGGTGCATTACAGAGGCCAAACGGCATGCGGTTGAACTCGAATAACCCGAAAGGAGTGCAGAAAGCAGTTTTCTTCTTCTCTGGCTCAGCAACAGGGACTTGATTGTAGCCACTAGCCAAGTCCAAGGTGGAGAACCAGCGTGCACCTGACAACACGTCCAAGGACTCCTCAATTCAGGGCAAGGGGAAAGCATCCTTCCTAGTCTTTGAGTTCAAAAGACGGTAATCCACACAAAGCCTGATTGTGGAGTCCTTCTTTCTTACTACCACAATTGGAGAGGCAAAAGGGCTTTCTCTGATCACCTGACTCTCCAACAGGTGTTGAATATGGGCCTTAACGCTCTCATACTCTGAAGGTGGAATGCGTCGATACCGCTGGCGGACTGGAGTCTCATCTAACAGTGGAATCTCATGAGTAATTAAATTGGTACACCCTAAATCACCATCATGAGAAGAAAAAACGGATTGGTAGTCCCGCAAAAGGGCTCTTACCCTGTCCTGATCCTGTACAGTGAGAGCTGACAGATCAATTGCATCAATCGCAGTTTTCAGAGGGTTGGGTTCCACATTCTGAGTTGCCATGGTAACACATTTTTCCTCTCCCAAATCTTCCAACAGACTGGTCGAGCCATCTGATTGGCTGACAATTTCAACTTGGCACAAGGTGCCAAGCTGACTGCGAGGTGGCAAAATGGCCTCAGTTAATCCCACATTGGTAACTGGGATAAATGCAGTGCCACTGACCACTTGGACCAAAGCTGGAGAAGAAAGGAGACCATGAGGCAAACCGGCATCTAATGGTTCAAAAATCACTGTTCCAGTGTGTGCCGAATGGGCTTTTCGACATGTGGTAGGTACAAATTTCATTGTGCCTGCGGGGATGCAAATTTTTCTTCTACCCTGAACTCTCACTGGGCCACTAACCTGTGCTTCAGGCTGTAGTTGGGCTGTATGGTAACGCTGCAAAGCCTGCTGCCAAGGATCTTCCTGCACTAAAGGAAGGTCAAAAAGAGCAGAGCCATGTTCCAAAAACAGCTCCCTATAACACTCGTGGATCACATTCATGTCAAGTACTCCACATATTTCTGAGTTGGGGCTGGGCTCCAAAGGATCTCTAACAACTAACACACCACGCTTTGGTATTTGCCTCCCTAACACCTGGCAATCAAGCTCCAGGTAGCCAACATAGGGAATATCTAGCCCATTCGCTGCCCGTAACCGCAGCCAATGGCAGGCTTTCAGTTTCTCTAGACCCCAGTTCTTAAAATGTTTGGCAAAAAAACTCTCCGTGATGGTAGTGACCATGGACCCAGTGTCTAATAAACAGGAGATGTCTACCCCTCCCATATTAATGGTAACCTTTGGACAGGAGCCTACCAACTTGGGTGGGGGACCAGACTTTTGAGCATTACAACTGTTGGAGCCAGTTATGCCCCCATCTGATATGTGGCTCAGCATAACAGAGGGTGCTAGTTTTCCGTCTGCATGGAAAACGCACCCTGACCAGATGAGCTCCTGCTAGGGGCTGTAGACTCAAAGGCTACTACCCTCTCATTATCACAGTCTTTAACAAAATGGCCAGGTTTCTGACACCGTCTGCAAATAACCTGCCTTCCTCTCTGCGTGAACCTAGGCTTACTTGATGTATTGGCAACTCTCAACTCATGGGTAAGCTGATCAATCTGGGCCTGCTGCCGTTTTAACATTTCCTTAACCTCTGCCAATTCTGACCCAATAGTATCCCTTGGCACCCTTGTTTGTCCTGTATGCTAAATGCTGTAGACTGCTGGGACAGAATAAGTCCTGAACCGGCCGGGTTCTACTCCTACTCTGCCTTCCTGCTCCCACCTGAGGGCTTCATCTCTTAAAGTATGGAGGTCATAATCTGGATGTTCGCGAACAATCCTTTTAAGCTCGCGGCTCAAATTTCCATCCCTGACACCCTCTACAAACTGATCAGAAAGCAGTCTAGCAGCCTCAGGAATTCGCCTCTGGACAACTTTGAATCATTTTGTCCATGAGAGAAAACAATGCATGGGACAATTCCCTCAGTGACTCTCCTTCTTGCTGCCTTGTTGCATAAAAAGCTTCCTTAACAGCAATAAAGGACATATAAATAAAGGACATATATATATATATATATATATAAAAGAGGGTTAAAATACTAAAAGAATCAATATCTGTGGTGCCTACTGATACAGAAAAATAAAACAAAAAAAAACAAAACAATCGACAGCCGCAGCAGTCAGTCTGTCGAATTACACCAGTTTAAAACAAATTAAAACACACTGATGTGTCGGGTCCTTTGCCCGCAGCCAGAAATCCACTTGGCAAAGCAGCAGCTCGGTACTCTGTGAATAAAAGGCAGGAGATCACTTACGCTGGACAGTAAAACACAGGAATATTCCTCAACTGTATTGTTTTCGTTACCTGTCCACAAGTTCGTGTCATACCCTAATAAATGTGGGTCAGTGGCGATGAAGTCCACTATACTGTTCTCACAGGAGCAATGTTTCCCACCTACAAGGGTGCAAATAACTGTAAACCTCTGCCAACAGCCAGAGCTCAAGTAGTACATTTTTGTGTAACCTACCATTCTAACTAGAGATGGACCGATCCGATATTACGTATCGGTCCGATACTGACCTAAATTATTGGATCGGATATCGGAGGGAAATAAAAAATGTAATCCGATCCATTAAATATCAAAAAAGCACCTCAAAAAACTTGCAACACGGCGTAACTCGGCTCATAACCGTAGCACGTCGGAGCAGTATGCGTCACGTGATAGAGCGGCTGTGTGTATTTGTAGCCTCGCTAGCAATCCGGCATTTCATCTCCGAGGAAGTTATCCCAGAGAGAAGTAAAGCAAGTGTGTAAGTTCATCTCTGAATGTTTGTACAGCGTTCCCATGTTAAGCTTAACAACCGATATATGGAGCGACTGCCTCTCTCTCTCCCTCTCCTGTTGCTACTTCAATCGTGAAACTGATCAATGACCAGCTGATCGGCTTTTCTGTCGCGAGTCTGTCTCTCTTCTTTGTTTTTGGCCCACTTTGCACCAGAAAGAGGAAACCAGCGGCTGAACAACAGCAGCACATTTAACCTTGATAAGCTGTTGTTAGAATTTATTTAATATTACTTTCTACACCAGGATCCTTTTGTACGTAGCTGACGGCTGGTAACTGTGCAGGGGCGGATCTAGCAAAGTTTAGCCAGGGGGGCCGATAGGGGATTAACAGGGAAAAGGGGGGCACAAAGACATACTTTTCTTTCTTATTCTCATTTAAAATGTCTAGCTTGTAATAAATAATTATCTGAATCTTACACCCAAAGTTTTAATCTGATGTAAAATGTATAGAAGTCCATTACTGTATATAGTAACTATTAAGTCTAATATACCCTAGTAAGCTACTACTACTACTTTTTCCTTTGGGAAAGTACCATCTGTGCAGTCTGCAATTCTGTTGAAGAAAGATGTTGAATCTTTTTAATTATTCTTGAAAAATAATTTATTTCTGTGCATTTTTTTTCACCTTGCATCAAATCAAAGTTGATTACATCGATTAAGCATCATCAGGTGGAGGGTGGGGGGTGGTTCCCTATTTTCTTTTGCTGGGAGTTTGCAACCCTATTAGTTAGGTTGCTTAATATTTCTGCTAAGTACTCTTTAAAATACCAGAATAGGGAGGATGGAGTAGGTTTAAGTTTATTAGATTGATCAGTGTTGCTGAACTATGAAATATTTTGGGCGCAGTGTATTTTTTATATACAGGTATAACAGAATAGCTTTAGTGTTGTTGTTTATTTAAACTTGAGTATGAACTTATACAAAATGCAGCAAGACATTAAAAAAACAGTTTTATTGATTAAAAAACACACTATATCGGATTCATATCGGTATCAGCAGATATCCAAATTTATGATATCGGTATCGGTATCGGACATTAAAAAGTGGTATCGTGCCATCGCTAATTCTAACAGAAGTTTAGGGGGACCCGTATCAGACTTTCATAGAAAGTTAAAAAACACCAACTTGCCCAACTTGGACCAAGCACTCGCAGCTTCAGGTTTGCAGAGAAATACCCAATTGCCCACACCTGCGCTTATGAAAGGAGCAAAGACCAGCTCCGCCCACCAGGGGCGGTTCCCAGACTCCAGATCTCACCTGTCACACCCTGATCTAAATCCAAGTGAGAACCCCTGGGGATGGATGGCTGTGTTCCAGACAGTAGATGCTCTTCACCGTCTTCACTACTTGAAGAAATGTTCCCACTCAATTCATAAAAACGCTTGCATCAAGCATCCTGCAACAAATTTTTGATGTGATCAACAATAACGGTGGAGCTACTCATTACTGAGTTCATGTTTGGAACTTTGATTTCTGTTTTGAGCGGGGTTGCAGGGTTTTTTGGTCCTAAACTTTTGATCAGCTGTAAAACAGCTTGGATCATTGTCTTGGAACCAGACAATGATCTCAAGCACAGCCCTAATCTACAATAGAATGACTGAAAAGCAAAAGGCCATGGTGCTGATATGGCTCAGTTAAATTTCAGACCTCAACCTGATTGAAGTGTTGTGCAGGTCCCGAGATGTGTTAGTTATATGTTTTTATTGTTTTATTCACATCAGTTCCATTGTCAGTCTGTCAGATAATGTTAATACTGAATAGAACTGAACTGAATTGCATTAAGTTGAGGGCACACAGTACCATGGTGATTAGCACTGCAAGAAGCTTCTGAATTTGCTTCCATGCATCTTCTCCCATTGGTTCTATTCAGGTACTCCAGCTTCCTCCCACATCCAAAGACATGCTATTAGTGGGGAATCTCAATTGCATATAGGTGTGAGTAATAGTGTGAGGCCTGCGTCAGACTGGCGACATGTCCAAGGTATACCCTATGGTAGCCCCCCGCGACCCGGACAAGGATAAGCAGAAGAGAATGGATGGATTAACTAAATTTAATTACATTGAATTTAACGTTGTGGCTGGTTGTTTAATTGTATGTGGTATTTGCATTAAAAGGAAAAAAGGCTTCAACTAGTCTCTAGTTTTTTGTCAAAGCTCATCCTGTAACTCTTGCTGTGAGCCTTTAAAGTCTATTTTTATCATGTGTGTACACATGACATTATTTATAATTATATGGTGTTTATGAAAGATACAACAATATTACTAAATATAACACCAATTTTCCTGCATTGAGGATAGGTCTCACATTGAGACACCGACCCTTTTCCTGGGGGCAAATGCAGAGAGTGTAAACAATAAGAGTGGGTCAAAAACCACCCAAGGGTTGGCTCCATTGTACTCCCAGGATATCATCTATCCTATGAGGGAGAAAGGGTGGCTGGGTCTTGTAAACATCAGAGCTTCTGGGACTCTGGCTTTTGACTTTCCACTCTAACACACTGTCTGTAGTGTTATGTTGACCTGCAAAGCTTATCTAAGTTTTAGCTAATGTAGGTATTTTTATGTTCATCCTAAAGTATAGTTTGGGGGTTCTTTGTGGTTTTTTGTTTTTTTGTTTGTATTTTGTTGTTATATTATTTTTATTTATTCCTCTTTAATTTTGCTGGCGTATGTAGTGTAGAAATGTTTAGCTTATTTTAGAGTTTAGACATGTAGGAATGTCTAAACTCACACACACACAGTGCTTAAACTGTTACACTCACACATCCACATGCACACTCACTCACGTGCACTCACATAGACATGTGGGTACGCGCACACACAGGCACTCACGTGCTCGTGCATACACACACAGACATACAGAGTTTCCAGCACACCATGGGGGATTTATGATGGGGTCGCCTCTATAAAGCTGGCTGTGACTAACAAAGGGGTGAAGATTGTTTCAGAGGGACACCGGCCTCGTCTTCCCTTCTAGAAGTGCATGCTTAAATGAAGATGAATAAAGATGAATAAAGTTTTTGTAAAAATGACTACTGGGTCCGGTGCATCTCTGGAGGCCCGAGGAATAAAAAGAACCGGGGTAAAACTGATTTCCCAACAGTAGCCAGTCAATTTGTGATCATGTTTAGACAACATCATAAACACTGTGTAAAGCAGTTGTTGTTACAGATGTATATTATACAAATATTGGTCTCAGGACTGTCATGGTCCTGGGTCGTGTGTTTAGTTACATTCTGTCATGCCTCGGTTACAGTTTTAGTTCATGATTTTTCAAGCTTCCCATTTGTCTCATCCCTGTGTTAATTTTCCCATGTCAGCTTTTCATGTTAAGTCTACGTGTGTTTATCTGTCATGTTTCATGTCCAAGTTTTCTTTGTTTGTCAAGTTCGAGTCATTTCTGTGTCTCGTTATGTTTCCCGTTTTATTTTGAAAGAGTCTTGTGTTTTTTGTTCATTGTATTTAGTTTCACTTCCCTTGTTCTATCATTATGTTTATTGTTGTCAGCTGTTTCCCCATGTGATTCCACTTCCCTTCATCATTCCTTATGTGTATTTAGTGTGTGTGTTTCCGCTCAGTCAGTGTCAGATCATCTGTTATCATCACCATAGTCACAGTCATAGTGTTTCATAGGTTTTCCTTGTAGTTTTTGTTGTGTTTCATAGTTTGCTCAGTGTTCATAATTTCTTCATGTTGTTTTCACTGAGTTTCATAGTCTTTTAGTTTACACAGCGTTCTCAGTCTTCTTTGTTTCTTAGTTTCATGATTTGCTATTGCTTGGAGCCAAATAAAGGCTCAGCTTTTGTTAACACCTGCAACCCGTGTCTCTGCGTCTGCTTCTGGGTCTTATAACAAAGACACCGGCGCACCCCGCCGTGACAACGACAACAGCCACTTGTTGTAAAACTTCTTTTGAAGTGCACCAAGCATTGCTTGAAATGTGATAGTCCATATTCTAAAAATTACACACACATACACACACACACACACACACACACACATACATACATACATACATACATACATACATATATATATATATATATATATATATAGAGGGATGGAGAGAAATTTCCGCATACAAATTCTTTGAAATTTAGTTTTAATGAGTGACAGTGCATCAGTAAATTTTACTAGTAATTTATTTTTGCTCATGTACATAGTGCTGTCAAAGTTAATGTATATTTAATCAATATTTAAATTTTATTCAATAAAATGATCAATGGGATTGAAATCATCGAATTTTTACTTAAATGACAAAAGTACGCTGTATCTGAAAAATAAATCTTTTTTCCCTTATTTCCACAATTTTTAGATAATCAAAAGCAATTTTACATTTACAGATTATTAGCTGTATCATTTTATTGATTTAAAATTTTAAAGGTATTAGGAATGGAATTTCTTTTTCTTTTTTAATTATTAGGCATCGCTTGAACTTGTTGCAAAAAATGCTGGAGTTCAAATATTCGACAGGTGAGTCAGGAACTTCACTCAATTGCCACACATGTTCTTATTAATAAATAATTGGCACAAATCTTTAACATTAGAAAGTATGATCAAAATGTTCATCTATTGTCAGGTGTGTCAGAGTACAGCCATAATTCAAAGTCTGTTTAAGTAAGAGTATAAAAATCTACTTGCTTATTTCTTTACCTAGAAAACTGCATGAAGCTCTCCATATGTTAACATGAAATTACGTGTACTAATGAAGAAAGTTTTAAATGTCTGTAAATTTTCAGTAGAAAAGCAATTTTACATTTCCACATTATTAGATGTGCCAATTTCCTGATTTCAAATCTTAGTGCAACAAATTTTATGGAGTTTTTATAGTATGTTGGCCCCACTGGTGTCATGCGTGAATATCTGAAAAGTGATGATAAGTTTAACAGCATTTCTAAACCAGGGGTAAAACAAGGCATAGATTAATGGATTCAAACAAGAGTTAACATGATATAAAATGATCACAAAAAATGTAGCTGAATCATTGACCACATTTTCTTTTACAAGAAAATAGCAGTAAAATGGACAGTAGCATGCAAGAAACACAACTACAAGAATCCCCAGAGTCCTGGCCGCTTTCAACTCAGATTTGTTTGTTTGATTCAGTGAACTCTGAAGTGTGACAGCTGTAACATGAGAGCGCGTGGCACGAGCCTGAGACACAGCCACCACAAATACTCTCATATACAAAATTATGATGACAGAAACTGGAAAAATAAAAGATAAAACAAGGTCAATGGTCCCTGCAATATTACTGATGAGAAACACACACTCTCCGTCGCAGGAATTATACCTGCCTGGATTAATTAGAACATCCTTTGTTTGAAGGCTGCTGTAGAAAGTCGAATAAAACCAGCATAGGCACACACTAAGCTTGGATCTCACCACAGTCATTCTGGTGGGGTAATGCAGAGGGTCACAAATAGCCACATAGCGGTCAACTGATATTAGAACTATGATCCCAGTTGAAGCACAGAAAAGACTGGTGATCAAATAAGTATAAACAGAACACATGAGATCACCAAGTACCCAGCAGGCCATGTTTCTAATTATTTCTAATGGCAAAATCAGGAAACCCGTGAGAAAGTCTGAGACAGCCAGAGACAGAAGGAGGATGTTAGTGGGTGTATGAAGTTGCCTGCAGAAAGACAAAAGAAAAAAATATATTACACATTAATAATGTCAAAATGTCTTCTATGAAAAATAAATTAATGAAAATATTCCATTCCGTTATTTAGTCTAGGCAAATAATACACCAAGAATGTGCCAAATGTTTCATAGATTTCATATGTTAAGATTAGTGAGTTTAAAAGTCAAATATCTAAAATTTAACTGTAGTTTCAGTTGAAAAGTTAATCTCTGCCTGAAGTGGGAGACTGAGATGATGACCAAAAGGTTTAGAGCAGCAGTGGTCAGAGAGAGGCAGGGCAGCATAATGTTCAGAAACACAGCTTTGGACCAGTGAAGTGTTGGCTTCCTGCATGAACTGTTGAGGAGTTGTGGAAAGCAGAGCTCAGCTCCTTTCTGTATCACCATTATCAGACAGCTGCAGCTCCTGCAGCTCTCTGAGCAGAGCTTTTCCTCACAGAGCTGTTATATCCCTTTTGAACGGAGGTGGGTGGGGTGCTGTATATGGTCGGGAATGGGGGGTTGGGGGATCCTGGCAATCCTCTTTTTTCCCTATCTCTTCTCTTTCCTTGGTCTATTAACCTGCATCATGATGGCCTACGTGGTGCATGCCCAAGGTCCTCCTGGCAGGTCTGATGCTTGGCCCCTGCATCTGGCCCTCTGGGTTGGGTTGGGCACCTCGTGCTCCACTTCGAGGTGGATGGCTGGCTGGGCTGGGTGGGTCAGCATTTGTTGCTTGGGTTTTGCTCGCTACCTTGGTTGTGCCAGCTCGTGTCTTTGCTGGGATCTGGGTCCGCCAGCTGTCCCTTTGCTCCTGTGGTGCTTTGGGCTCCTCTTCTTGGCTGTTTGTGCTGCCGTCATCGTTTCAGGCAACCTGGCCTTTGTTAAATCTTGGTGGGTGCTTTTTCGGTGCTGGTCTTTCTGCATGTTTTTTGGTTCTACACTTTGATGTGCACTGCACCTTGATCTTCTTCTTCACTCTGGGTTGCAACTGGTCTCCAGTGGAGAAGTGGGAAGTAACGAAGTATAAATATTTTGTTATATATTTCTATGTGAACTTTTCACTTTTACTCTCTACATTTTTAAACATATATCTGTACTTTCTACTCCTTACACTTTTAAAACAGAGTTGTTACTCCTAAAAGTAGACATCACTAAAACCAAAGCAAAAACAGTTCATTGCATCTCAGTGTTCTGTTTCATAAGAACCACGTTAGAACCATCTTTTAAATGACTAACATCTTTGTGGCGATAATTGGTTATTGTCTTTTGAAATAGGCTTGAATTGGCTTGCCTTTGATTTCACTGGAATCTGTAGCCTCTTTTAATTTAGTGTGCAT
This sequence comes from Oreochromis niloticus, assembly GCF_001858045.2. Taxonomy (NCBI): domain Eukaryota; kingdom Metazoa; phylum Chordata; class Actinopteri; order Cichliformes; family Cichlidae; genus Oreochromis; species Oreochromis niloticus. The sequence goes on along the minus strand of NC_031987.2, from coordinate 30,153,359 downwards.
GTTGATGTTCCATTAAAAATGACTTGAACTCACAAGAGGTCAGCTTTGCACTGTGCATTGTAGATAAATGTGTGGTATTTGGCACTGGAAAACACGCAAACTCCACATAAAGTAAGGCTGCAAGCTGCAACCTGCAATCAAACCCAGGGCCATCTTGCTGTGAGGCAACAGCAAGAACCACTGCACCACATCTTAGTAGAGCAGGTTTAAAGTCATTTTATAATATGTTGACCTCACCTGTGTCATACTTGAAGATCTGCAATGTGATGAGAAGTTTGACAGTGTTTCTAAGCCAAGGCTAAAACAAAGCATATATCAAAGGGTTTAGACTAGAGTTAAAGTAAAATATAATGACCACAATAGATACACATGGATCATTCACATGTTTTCTTTAAAAAGAGTGTAGCCATAAAATGGACAGTAGCATGAGAAAAATACAATGACAAGAACTCCAAGAGTCCTGGCTGCTTTCAGTTCAGATTTGTTTGTCTGATTCAGTGAACTCTGAAGTGTGACAGCTGTAACATGAGAGCGCATGGCACGGGCCTGAGACACAGCCACCACAAATACTCTCATATACAGAACTATGATGACAGTAACTGGAAGAATAAAAAATAAAACAAGGTCAACAACAACAGCAATATTACTGCTGAAAATAATAATAATGTCAGTGGGTCCTGCAATGTAATCAATGACAAAAATACATTCTCCAACTGCAGGAATTGTATCTGCCTGGTTGAAACAGCTCATCCTTTATGAGCAGAATGTCATAGATAACAGAAGAGAACCAACACAGACAGACACAGAGTTTCATTCTTCTCTGAGTGATTCTGGTCGGGTAATGCAGAGGGTCACAAATAGCCACATAGCGGTCGACTGATATCAGCACCATAATGCCCACTGAGGCAGAGGTAACAATGAAGGACAAATAAGTATAGAGTAAACATGTGAACTGATCAAGAAACACACAAGCTGTATCTTGTATGATTTTTGCAGGTATCAACACCGCACCAATGAGAAAGTCTGACACAGCTAGAGAGAGGAGGAGGATGTTTGTGGGTGTGTGGAGCTGTCTGAAAGAAAGAGAAAATTTTAAATCAACAAGACATCATTGTTTCTAGAAGGAAACAATCCAAACAAAGAAAAATAAATACAGCTGTCCTATGATAAAGTGTAGACAGTCAGAAGGCACTAAAGTTTTAGATTACAGAATCTATAGATTTGTGCATCATTGTGGGCAAGTAGTTTACCCATAAATCAGTTTATTTAAATTTAGTTGTAATTAGTAGTAAATTTGTAGTAGTAGACCTGTAAAGCTACAGCAGGAGCTTAAAAAATTAAAACTCTGCCTGAAGTGGGAGACTGAGATGATGACGAGCAGGTTGAGACCCACAGTGAGCAGAGTGACCAACAACATCACAATGTAAGAGAACAAAGCTTGAGACAGGGATGTTATAGTCTTCTTGCACGAGGTGTTGAAGAATTGTGGAAAGCAGAGCTCTGCTTCCTCCTGGGTCTCCATCCTCACAGCCCTGCAGAGAGCTTCAGCTCTGGTAGCAATGTGAGCAGAATTACTAATATAACTGATCCTCACACCTTCGCTTAACTCCTCTCTTCATCATTCTCTCAGTGTCTCTTGGACATTAATGCCGACTTCCCCTTTCAGTATGCCAATATATTTAATTTATTATTCTTTAATGCATTGAAAAACCTGGTCTTCTGAGTGTGCACTGCTGGATTCAGGCTGATCACCTGTTTATGGTAAAGTGCTTATCTGGCTAATGATAGCTGACCACATGTAGCCCAATGGTTTTAGGTCTATGTGAGCTTCTGAAAATGGTACATCCCAGCAACACTACAGCAACATGGTTCTCACCCCAACCGGTCGCAGCAGATGGCCGCCCCTCCCTGAGCCTGGTTCTGCCGGAGGTTTCTTCCTGTTAAAAGGGAGTTTTTCCTTCCCACTGTCGCCAAAGTGCTTGCTCATAGGGGGTCATATGATTGTTGGGTTTTTCTCTGTACCTATGAAGCGCCTTGAGGCGACTTTTGTTGTGATTTGGCGCTATATAAATAAAATTGAATTGAATTGAATTGAACACTAGCTAGTCGCATTTTTTTGTGCTTTTCAAAATAATGCAGCATTACACATAGCAAAATTGGTATGCCCCAGATCTGGCCCACACAATGTGCTTACACATGGCCCACATACCGCAAAGAATGACGGCCCTTTGGTGGCCCAGATCTGGTTTGCCAGAGGTGGCCCACAGGTGGGCCAGCACAAGGACAGTTGCAGACACACGGCTGGCCCTGTGCTGGCCCAGAAGAGTTTCAGCTCTAGCCCCAGCTGTCAGCCCAATGTGTACTTTAATCATGCCATGTAATATCATGTGCCAGAACATAATAGTGCAAAAGAAGCATGAGAAAACTCTACACTCCCAAGTTACTTACAGTGCTCTATACAACATGCCACATTCACCCAATCACATACTTTCTCTAAACTGAGTGCTTCCTAACTACATTCATACATATTCACACTCTTGACATGCAGACTGGAGGAGCCAGGGATTGAACCATTAACCTTCCGATCAGTAGGTGACCTGCTCTACCTCCTGAGCTACAGCCACCCACTGGGAAAGATGAATAAACCCTCACTAGGTTTTGGATAAAGTGTTCACTCGCAAACCTGTCAAACCTGCATTTGAAATGTTGACTACCTGTCAAGAGCATTTTGTTTCAGTAAGTAAGGAAAGAGACAACAAGCTTGTTAAGACATGTACATGGGTGAGAGCTCTGATTGAGACTCACACCCAACTGTAGTCCGCCTTCTTTATTTATACACTCAATGTATAGTTTACACAATGTATAGTTTCATAACCCTGTTAAGGGTAAAGGCGTGCTTCCCCTTTCGACAACTCTACTGCACGTCTTCGTCCTCATGCATATGGCATAATCTTCTCATTTCAAGTTCCTTAGGCGTTTCCTGTTTTTCTCTAAAAGTAGTTGAAACAGGTTTCACAAGCAGTTACACAAAAGTGGTTATTTTCCACTGCAGCAGTATGTATGCTAAAGACGTAAAACATAGACTTTATAAAAAGGTATAATAAAACAGTAAAATCTCTTAACATATTCCCTCCTGTTTTTACGAATTTAGCAGTGTACATAATCATGGTTTTACACATATCAGAATATGACCTCTTGTTTTCACATTTTCGATCACTTCGTCATTAGAACCATAGTTTATGAATAATTACAACACTTTACACAAAATCATCATCTCCATCGGGATCATCCTCATCATTGTGTTCATTCATTCATACTGAAACGTAAGCCGTTAATGATGTAAAAATCATCTTAGTAATCATTTTCCTTAAACATGGAAGAATGCATGTTGAAAATACACAAAATAACAGGAGTAAAATTCCTACGACTATTAAACCTTTGTATAACAAAACAGTCCATGAGCCACTTAATAACCATCTCAGCCAGTCAGTGCCTCCATCCACATATTCCTTTGACTGCATGTTCTGGAGCTGTTTTAAAACTTCTAAAGCATCTGTCATGTTACTGGAATGTATATTATCAGGTATGTACGTACAACAAGTAGTATTAAAAAGTACACATAAACCTCCCTTTTCTGCTAACACAATATCAAGCGCCACCTGATGTTGCATAACCATTATCCTGAGAGCGTCTATTTCTTCGTTCTATTCGCTGTTGACTTTGCAGGAAGCATTCAGAAACAGTCCGAAACGGTAATTTAGAGTCTCTATTCTTAAAGCGTGTTTTCCTATTCCCACCCATGGGAAAAGTGCGTGAGCAACCTTTTGTCTTTCAGTCCAAAGTTTAAATTCCTCTGGGACATCGGAACCCCATATGGAATCATGCAGCTTGGGGTCTAAGGTGTTTCGTCTTTTCCTTGTTATCGACGTGGCATCTACGGTTATTTTAAAAGTGTGGTCAGATATGAAAATGGGAGCGCATTGACCTGTCCAATTCTTAGGAAGGATAAAATAGGCTCGTTGGCCACAGAGCCAGGCCATTCCTTGCACCCAATAGGTGCCATTCGAGATGTTGCTGCTCTTCACTGGTCCTCCAGGAGCGTGTGTCTGTACTGCTTTGCAGTTGGTGGTGTTTCCCATTGGCGTGGATCCGTTCACTTGGCGGTAGCATAGGGTGTGGTTCAAATTCCCATTGTTTTCGAGAAAGACTGGGAATGATCCAGCCTTACTCCTGTGCTTCACTTTCAGGTCAACCCAGAACCATTCGTCACATGTGCCATTTCGTAGTCCTATCTGGAAAGGTTCACCATGGTTGATCACAATTCCCTGGTATTGATACCCAAGGCTGGCATAACTTGCGGCACACTTTGCCTGAGTTATGTTCATTGCCTTCGCGTACAAGGTGGCATATTGTGTCGTTGGGGGCATATGGGAGCAAACATAACAGTTTTTCCTAGGTGTACTGTCATGTATATATCGATACCATGCGTTGTTCATCCAGGGGTGGATGTTATCCTGTGTCATAGCATAATGATGTGAATCATCATGTGTCCAGGCTCTTTTCTTGCGAGGTCCTTCGTTCTTCTTGAGCAGTATTAGACATCCTGCGACCAGGGCTGCCAATGTCAGTGAGATCAAAAGCAGCTTCATGATGACCTGATACACCTAGCTCCTCTGGTGAGTAGACCACAAGCAAGAAGTAAAGGGCGGGGTATACCCAATCGGCCCTTTCTCCACTTTATGGATCACCAGAAGGTAGGGGAATCGGCGTCTATTAGTCTATGCTCTCACTCACTTTCTTACAGTGGCTTTGATGTATCCAGGATGGTCGCTCTGCGATCTTACATGCTGTGGGAGTGGTTAGAAGCACTTGGTATGGTCCTTCCCAACGGGGTGAACTCCAATTTTTCCTCTGGAGCACCTTGATTAGGATCCAATCACCTGGCTTCAACCTGCAAGACACTGGAAAAAATCCTCTGGCAGTTTATTATTCAGAACGATTTCTTTGTTTTCTAGCAGTTTAGTCATCCATTCTGCTAATGTGGTTTCTCTAGAAGATTTAGTTAAAGGTTCACTCGTTATAGGTAGTGGAAATGGTCTACCATGGATGATCTCAAACGGTGTGAGCTTCTGAGATCCTTGTGTTAATCTCATCCACATTTTTACCAGGCCTACACATTCAGGCCACGGTCTTCCTGTTTCTTCCATACACTTCCTAAGTCTCTGCTTGATTGTGCCATTTGTTCTTTCTACTAATCCTGCACTTTGTGGATGATAGGCACAGTGGTTTTTGATATTAAATCCTAGTGCTTCTGAGACTTTTTTAATTACATCATTTACAAAATGGGTCCCATTGTCTGATCTCATCAGAGTTGGGATACCATAGGTTGGAATAAAGTGGTTACACAGACATTTCGCAACTGAAATGGCATCTGCTTTCTTTACTGGATAGATTTCAGGCCATTTTGAGAATACATCTATGATCACTAATGTGTATTTTGAGCCTTGACATTCATTTAGTTCAGTGAAATCCATGTGTATTGTATGAAAAAGATGAGGTGGTGTAGGGAAATGACCTCTTCTTGGTCTTAAATTCCCTTGTGAGTTATGTCTTTGACAGGTCATGCATGTTCTTACAAATTCTTTTGCTGAAGTTTCAAAATTTATAGTGTAGAAGTGTTTAGTGACTATAGTTACTATCCCTCCTGTTGACACATGAGTAACTCCATGTGTCACCAGGGCCGCTGTTTTATGTAACGACTTCGGTAGTATTGTCTGTGAAGGTACTCAGTCATCCAGGTCATCATAGTCAAAGGAGTTTGCAAAGAAAAAGAAAGGCGTCTGGACTTCTCTGAAGAAGTCAAAGAAGTCCAGACGCTTTTCTTTGCAAACTCCTTTGACTTCGGTAGTATTGGTTTTCCGTCGCACATCATTAGGTCATCTCGTAAAATTGCTCCGCATTTTAACGATTTCTTTTGTTCATTTAATGGAGCTGCTTTTTGTTCATTTTTCAGTATGTCTATTGGTATCTGTGCGTTTGTTTCCATTATTAGTGCACTTTCTGTTTTGTTCGCAGCTGCTTTTGCTGCTTTGTCTGCAAAGTTGTTTCCTTTTGTTATGTCTGACACATCCGTCTGATGTGCAGCACATTTGCATAAAGCTAGTTTACTCGGTAAGGTTATTACTTCTAGCAGTCTTTTAAGTAGACTTCCGTGCTGAACTGGGCGTCCTGTTGACGTCACCATACCTCTATTCTGCCATATCTTGGCAAAATGATGTGCAGCAGAGTAGACATATTGGCTATCAATATGAATGTTGATATTCTGTTCCTTATGTAGTTCACATGCTCTTATCACAGCTGTTAGTTCTGCACTTTGTGCTGAGTGTGAGGTATTTAATGGTTTTGCTTCTATTATGGTGTCACGAGTTGTCACGGCATAGCCTACACAGTTCCGACCAAAACTATCTTTAGATGCTGAGCCATCTACAAAAATGTCAAGGAAGCCAGGCTGTGGTGTGCTATAAATGTCAGCTCATGGTTTCGTTTCCTCATCTAACTTCTGCATACAACAGTGCGGTTGACCATCATTCGGTGTAGCTAAAAGTGTGCTTGGATTCAGCTGTCCAGACTTTTCTATCGTTATGTGGGACTGTGACAACAGAATACCCACATATGATAGTTGTCTGGCATGCGTAAGGTACGACAGGTTTGCTTGTAGCAGTATTGAAGTTACTGCATGTGGTACTTTAACTATCAGAGTATGTCCTAAAACTATGTCAGCTGATTTCTGCACTGCCTCTGCTGCAGCTGCGCAGGCCTGTACACATGTTGGGAGGCCAGCTGCAACAGAGTCCAGTTTTGATGAATAGAATGCTAGTGGACGCTGTTTTTCACCGAATGTTTGTGTTAAAACTGCTTTCATATAACCTCCTCCTCCATCTACATGTAGATAGAAAGGTTTGTCATAATCTGGCAAAGCTAAAACAATATTAGTTTGCAGCACGGTTTTCAAGTGTTCAAAAGCTGTAGATGCTTCTGTTGACCAGGTTACTTTATCTTTTAACCCTAAATCTTTTCCATAAATAACATTCTGTAAAGGCTGTACCTTTAATGCATACTCAGGTATCCATGATCTGCAAAAGTTGCAAAGTCCTAGAAAACTCATCATTTGCTGTTTTGTCTGGGGTTTTGGGGCATTTTGTACTGCTAGCTTTCTTGAGTCTAGTAGTTTACCCTAAGTATGTTACTTCTGCTTTCCGTAGTTGCAGCTTATGTTGAGAAACCTTGTGACCTTGCTCGGCTAAATGATGTAATACTGTCAATGTATTTGTTTTGCAACTCTGTTCTGTGTCTCCGGTGATTAGAATATCGTCTACATACAACAAATATTGGCCTGGAGCTGGCAGTTTACATGATGACATTGATTTTCGTAGAGCTTCAGCATACAAAGTGGGGCTGTTCTGAAACCCTTGAGGTAGACATGTGTACGTGTATTTTTGTCCATTAAATGTAAATCCACATAAGTGTTGTGAATCTGGGTGTAGAGGCACAGAAAAGAATGCATTTGATAGATCTATCACTGAGAACCATTGTTCTTTGGGAGTAATCTGATTCAAAATTGTGTGTGGATTAGCTACAACAGGCGGTATCTGTTCCGTTATCTCATTAATAGCTCTAAGGTCATGCACTAGTCTATACTTCCCTGTGTTTGCTTTCTTGACAGGAAATATTGGAGTGTTGCATGTTGAACTCGTTGTTTTTATTAAAATCCCTGCTTGTAGCATGTCTGTTATTACTGGTGTGATGCCTTCCTTAGCTTCTGAAGTAAGAGGGTACTGAGGTTTCAAAGGCCTGTACATGGTTGTTGTTTTCACTCGTACTTGATCTGCTGTTTTAATCAGGCCTACATCTGTTTGACTTGTGGACCATAATGTTTCAGGCAGCTGTTTCAGCTCAGGGTATGTCTCCACTGTCACTGCATATCATTCAATGCTGGAGCTTAATAAATGAGAGTCTGCACAATCAATAAGGTGTGTTGCAGGTTTAGTTGTCACTACCCAACCTAATGTGTATCTCATACATCCTGTTCTGCGACCTTGCAACCAACCTTCATGTGTGTCCTCAGTTGTTTCATATCTATCTCTCTCTACTTGAGTTAGTACATGGCCCAAATGTTTCCAGTCAGTGACGTTGTTTCGTGCTACTGAGACATGTGGTTTTGCCATTCGGTTTAACTCTTGTGTTTTATCGTTCTGTATTACAGAGCATACGGCATTGCCGCTTTTAGTTACATACAGGTGTTGTAAAGTTAATCTTTGTGGGCCTAGTCTGTGCACTTTGTCATATGGAGGATCAGGACCTGGGCTTTGTTTAAATCTCAAAGTGTTATGATAGTCTGTGCACGCTAGTTGTTGAGAGTCTGGTGGCAAATATTTTTCTGCTAATCGCTGCAAGGGTTCTAATGGTGGCAGATCTAAAGTCCAGTAGTAATGGGGCTCACCATTCCCTTTGCAGTAAAAAGGAGATTGGCTTGTTGATTCCTCCTCACACAGCATTAACTCTGCGTGCATGCCATTCTCACCAGGTACTACTCCTATTTTTAGTTTTTCTAAACTATCTCTGCCTAACAAATTAACTGGGCAGGATGGGTCATAGATGCACTGATTTTTGCATTTTCTACCACTTTTCCTTTCCTCCAGTATCAGCGGAACGGTAAGCGGCTGTACATTTATATGTCCTGAGGCTGATTTTACAATTACAGTGTCCACTGAAAATTTCAATCCCTTTGGTTTTTCATGTAGGACTGTTCTACATGCACCAGTATCACATAGCATGGTCATAGGCTGACCATTTACATAGATAATTATAGTAGGTTTGTGCTCTGAATCTAGAACTAATTGTTCTATATTAAAAATGTCATCCTTTGCCTGTTCTTCTTCTTGTCCCTTTCCTAGTCAATCCTGCTGTTCCTCTCCTCTGTTCCTGCAGTTCCTTGCAATGTGTCCTTCTTTACCACAGTTCCAACAAGTATTATCTCTCTCTCTGTCACTTTCATATCTTTCTCTATCATTCTCTCCCTTTCCTTGATATCCGCCTCCTCTGTTTTCACCTCTAAAACCTCCTCTGCGCCTTCCTCTATTCCTCTGCTGTCCCTGTCTTGGGCCTCTATATCCTCCTGCAAAGGCTATGAATCCTGTTTCAGGATCCACAGAAAAAACGTTCCCTTTATTTTTTTTCTTTAACACACGAGTAGCGTGCTCTGCATATTGTAATGCATCAGGCAATAATCCAATGTTCATGGTTACCCAATGTTTCTCTACGTGTGCTTTTACAGGTGCCAGAAGGCCATTCAGGAATGCATTTTTTAAATGTTGTTGATACGGGGTGTCTGGGCCTTCCTCATAGTTTAATCCTGAATGTTGTCTAAAAACTGGGCGTAAACGATCGAGGAAGTCGGATGCTGTTTCAGCTTCCTTCTGCTTTACTTCTCCTATTTTAGCATAGTCTGCTCTGGGAGCCAGTTGAACTCTAATCCGCTCATACAACTGTGTCATGGCAGTTTGTAAGTCAGCAGATCCAGGACCTAGGGCCCTACCATTTTCTTCTGATCCTGTGAAGTCTCCTCTAACTGTTCCCATTTTTAATCCTAACAGGTCTTGTATTACCTGAAGCATTTCATGGCCATTCAAATACCACTGTCTTCTAATTAACTCGACAGCATCTCTCCACTGTATGAAACCTTCATTTAAAGGTGGGACATCTTTGAGTACATTCTGTCTATCTGTTTGTGACCATGGTCTAAAAACAAATATATTTGGATTCTCATCTTGCTCATTATTTTCACCACCAGTCGGCTGTCCATATCTAGGATTGGGTGTGGCTATCATTGGAAATAGACCTGAGAGGCCAGGTGGATCTACACTGCCCCCCGTGTCTCTCCCGTATGGGTCTTTTCCTGTGTCCTCCTGTGGGCTTCTACCTACAGTTATACTTTTTAACATGCTTTGAGCTTGAGCATAGGGGTTAGTTTGGGTGGTGAATGGATTTTTTGATTGTGGTTCAGGTGCCGACGACGTTGGCACATAAGGAGGTGGCTGTGGTTTTTGCAACATTGTTTCTTTTTTCTTTTGTTTTTTCTCTCTATTTTCACTTCTCCTTTCTTCCTCCTCTTTCCATGCTTTAAAATATTGCAGTTCTTGTGAGCGTTTTATTTTCTTTTTTGGATCTTTCTCAGTATTTATTTCTGCTTGGAGGGTTTCTTTTAATTTTGTCAATGCGGAGGGGCTACATTTTCCCTCCCATGTGGGACATTTAGTTTTCTTTGGGTTCCTCCATCTGCATGCACTAATTTGTCCGGCACCTGGACATTTTTTCTCTAGCCACTGCTCGTCAGCAGTGAGTTTTGTAGCTTTGTTACCCATTACAACAACACTGCAGAGCCGTCTCTGGTATTAGAGTTAGGAGTGGTAGTTGACACGCCCTTCTACTCCAAGCATGGAGCGGTGTCAGCTTTATATGATGAAACACGACCTTTCTCCCTTCTCACCAGTACTTTAGCTACTGACAGAAAATAAAATGACAGTAACAAAAGAGCAATCCAGCAGCGTACCGTGCTGATAAAAATGATTTACTCTTCACACACAGAAAACACAAACATTTAATATACAATCGCGCAGATCCTTTTAGTGGATCAGTCTACCGGCCCTTCAGGCGGGCAAATCCCTGCACTTTTATACCAGCCCGTGCGGTGGCGAACCTGCACTTTTATACCAGCCTGTGCGGTGGCGAACCTATTTTTGGATCCCTGCACTTTTCTACCAGCCTGTGCTATAGGCGAACAACGTTTTACGCGAGTGTATACGTGTGGGTTTCTTTACCTTACTGAAACGTCGCTGCAGCCGGTTTCGTTGGATCGTTCCACTGCCTGGGGTTTCTTCCTGTTAAAAGGGAATTTTTCCTTCCCACTGTCGCCAAAGTGCTTGCTCATAGGGGGTCATATGATTGTTGGGTTTTTCTCTGTATCTATTATTGTATGATCTACTTTACAATATAAAGCACCTTGAGGTGCTATATAAATAAAATTGAATTGAATTGAATTGAATTGAACTGCTGCTGATGTGAAAGACTAATTAGAAATATGGATTATTGTGGTGAGCACTGGAGTAAAGTGTAACTGATAAAGTGGTTGCTGAATGTATGTAGTGTGATTTTAGTGGAATAAACTGTTTCTGGTGGTTTGTTCTCAGATTGTACGTATTTTCTTTGTCTGTATTCTCATGCACACAGCTTACTGAGTATTTGCTTTTCTCCGTTTAATCTATTTTGTAGTTCCAAAAAAATCATTCACATTCCATTTTTGCTCCTGATTTTTTTTTCTAACTGTACAATCGTTAGGGTGCCTGGGTTGTTGACCCAGAGTTTTCAGTTTTACATTATTATTGAACTTTGATTTTGCCATTATTTATCATTTCTAGTCTTTTGGTTTCTTTGTTAGAGTCCTCTGTTGTCTGGTTTCTGTCTCTGTGTTCCATGGTTGCTCTCTCTCCCCTGTCAGCTATATCCACGTGTCTGTGTTATGTTTCCTGTTTTACTTTGAAAGTCTGTGTGTCATGTTAATCTGGTTTTGCTTCCGTGGTCTCGTTAGCCCTGATTTGTCCCAGCTGTGTTTCCCTTCTGTCTCCCATTCCCTGATTGCTCCCTCTGTGTATTTAAGCCCTTTGTTTCCTTTGGTCTATGTTGCGATCACCTTCATCCTATGCTTTGTGGTTTTTCCTGCCTCTCTATGTAGGTTTATTTTGTGTTTTCAGTTTTCTTACTTTTGAGTTCAGCTTTAAAGTTGTTTTGGGTGTACTTTTGCCTCCGAGTGTATGAACTTTGGTTCCTCCATACTTCCTGCCTGCACACAGCCATGACAACAATAGGTCTACACTTTTGTGGAGCTCTTCCCAAAGTTGGCAAGGTTTTCAGAAAAACAAACTAAACATTTTGACGAGTCCCTTTTTAAAGGGTGGTAAAAGCTTTTAATTCATTCCTCAGCGTTGAAATGATTGGCTTACTATTCATGTTTGGACATACAGTTAGTTCCATATATATTTGGACACTGACATAAGGTTTGCTTTTTTACCTGTTAATGGAAACATATTACAATTATAGTTATATAATGGACACTGACATAATGTGTAGACGCCCAGCTTACACTTGAGGGTCATTCAAACTGGATGAACAGCTACCCATGAGCAAGGTACCGTCCCTGCACACTGCTCCCCGGGCGCCTGATTAGTGGCTGCCCACTGCTTCACTGAGTGAATGGGTTAAATGCAGCGAGAGTAATTTCCCCACGGGGATCAATAAAGTATACATGATGATGATGATGATGATGATGATGATGATTATTATTATCATTATGGAAGTTTTGGAATTTCAGCTTAACATGTGCTACCTTCTTTTTAAAGGGACCAAAGGGACAAAACCAGATCCAGAGTGTGTCCATGTTTATGTGTGGGACCAGTATCAGACTGCAAAACCTTAAAAGCAAAAAGTTTTAGTTTCAGTTTCAATTTTATTTCTATAGCACATTTAAAAGACCCAGGTACATCAAAGTGCTTCACAGACGAGCCGCATTTGCGGGGTTACAGCAGTAAAGGAGCAGGAAAATACAATTATCAGCAAAAGAAAATACAGTATAAGATGGTGAGGTGGCAACAAGCATGAACTGGGGAAAAGTTAAAAACTAAGTTGTTTGGAAGGCAAGCTTAAACAGGTGGGTTTTTAAACGTGATTTAAAGGATTCGATGGATTCCGACGCACGGACATCAATCGGCAAGCTGTTCCAGAGTTTTGGTGTGGCAAAAGCAAAAGCACGATCCCCCCTACTCTCCTGTCTAGACATTGGTTGCATTAAGAGCCCCTGGTTAGAGGATCTGAGTGCTCTTGTGGGGATGTATAGGTCAAGGAGGTTGATTAAGTAGCTGGGTGCCAGTTATTTAAAATTTTTAAAAGTGTATAAAAGGATTTTAAAAACGATACGGTATTTGACGGGGAGCCAATGAAGGTTGGCGAGGCTGGGTGTGATATGGTCATGTCTTCTGGTGCCGCTTAAAAGGCGTGCTGCAGCTTTCTGGACTAGTTGCAACCGTTGGATGAGGGAAAGTTGGAGGTCTAAATAAAGAGAATTACAGTAGTCCAATCTCGAAGTAACAAGAGTATGAATGAGCTTTTCAAGGTCATCATGTCGTAAGTAGGGCATTGCCTTAGAAATTTGGCGTAGTTGATAGAAGCTGGTTTTCACCACTGCAGCTACTTGCTTGTCTAATTTAAGAGAACTATCCAGCACTACTCCAAGGTTTCTGACGGTAAACGAAAGATGACTGGCATAGGATCCCAAGGTATCCGATAGCTGTTTCAAGGGCATGTGACTGTCAAAGATGATAATTTCTGTTTTGTTTTCATTAAGGGTGAGAGAGTTGTGCAGTAGCCAGTCTCTAACATCACGCAGGCAGTTGAACAACGGCAATAGCGGGGACTGGAGATCCAAATCCAGAGGAAAATAGATTTGGATATCATCCGCATAACAATGGAAAGAAATATTATGATTTCTGAAAATTTGTCCCAGGGGTAGCAGATACAAGGAGAACAGCGTAGGACTTAACACAGACCCCTGGGGCACACCGCAGCAGAGGGGTGCGGAGGACGAAGAATGATTCCCCATAGAGACAGAGAAAGTCCTCTCAGCTAAGTATGATTTGAACCATGAAAGTACTTTGCCTTTAAGACCAACTACATGTTCAAGCTTTGAAAGGAGGATGTCGTGGTCAACCGTATCAAAGGCAGAGAACAAGTCTAAAAGAACTAAAACCACAGGACGTCCTGCATCAACAGTTACAAGGAGGTCATTAAAAACTCTCAGTAGGGCTGTCTCGGTGCTGTGGTGAGGTTTAAAAACAGACTGGAATTTTTCATTGATTCCATTCCATCCTAAGAAGGATTGTAATTGCTTAAGAACTATTTTCTCTAAGATTTTAGCCATAAAAGGAAGTTTAGTCTATAGTTTGAAAGGACATTAGGATCAAGATTACTTTTCTTGATAACAGGTTGAACGACTGCATATTTGAAAGCAGCAGGTAAGAGCTTTGATAAGAGTGATGAATTCATTAGAAGTGAGATGCAGGGTCCTATCGTGTTCAGGGCATTTTTGATAATGCGAGAGGAAAGCACATCGTGACAAGAGTTAAAGCTTTTCGATTGGCCTATTATTTCCTTAAGGGTCAGAAAAGATACAGGTTCAAACTGTTCTAGGACCGTTGAGGGTTCAGAAGTTGAAGATTTGTCTACAATGGGTAAATATGAGGATCTTAGTGCTGTGATTTTATCTAAAAAATAGTTAAGGAATTTTTCACATAGGGCTTGAGAGGTCTCAGTCTGAATGATGGAGAGTGGACTTATCAGCTTATCATCATAAATAGAACCTGTGGCTTATGACTATTAGTCGCAATGATCTCCGATAGAAAAGAGGCTTTTGCGGTTTTAACAGCCTTCTGATATTTCTTCAGGCAATTATGAAGAATGTCCAAGGAGATCTGAAGTTTGTCTTTCTTCCATCTCCTCTCAGCTTGGCGACATTCACGTCTGAGAGTACGGGTGGAGTCATTCAGCCATGGTTGACGGGACGGTTTAAGGCGTTTAGTCTTTAAGGGGGCCACAGTGTCTAAGATAGAAGTACAAGTGGCGATAAAAGAGTTAACGAGTTCGTTAATCGGTGTAGCTGTATTACAGTTAGCATCGTAGAAGGCGGAGTTGGTCAGGGCAGTAGAAAACTGGGCAATAGTCTCCAAATTAATCATACGCACATTTTGCACAGGACCCTCACATTTCAGCTCCATATTACACGTTTTGACATTGAACAAAACTGGGAAATGGTCAGAAATCCCAGGGTTGTAAATGTCCATGATGCAAATGTCCAGGCCGTAGGACAGTACCAAGTCAAGCGTGTTGCCCTTAATATGAGTTGGTTTGCTGACCCACTGAGTAAGGTTAAAAGAGTCTATAAGGGCAAGAAAGTCCTTGACCAGCGGGTCCAACTCACAACAAACATGGATATTAAAATTACCAGTGATGAGAATACAGTCATAACTTACAAAGAGGTTTCCTAGAAAGTCAGCGAACTCGCAGATAAAATCCTTCTTGAATTTCGGTGGATGATACACCACCGCACAGATAATCGGGGAGGAGCAGACCAGCTCAAGTAGTTGCACCTCAAAGCTAGAGAATATGGCAGGGGGAAGCTGTCGTACACGGAATTTATTTTTAAAAACCGTGACTATCCCTCCACCTCCGCCCGAGGTCCTAGGGGTGCTAAAAAAGGTACATTCCGGTGGAAGAAATTCCGATAGAGAGACGGACTCACCGGGGCGAATCCAGGTTTCTGTCAGGAATAGGAAGACCCGCTCGGATGAGAGAAAAAAATCATTCAGGACGAAGGACTTGTTCGCCAGCGATCTGGTTTTAAGCACAGCCATCTGGATCGTAGTCATCTCATTGTTGTTCGGAGCACGCCTCAGCAGGCGTAAGTTGCTGTGGTTCACACCACCTCCACGAGCCCGCATCCAGCTTCTAGTAGGTAGATGATTGGCCGGTAACTCCGAGTGAACAAGTTGTCCGACTTGGCGGGTCCATCGATGACGGAATAGTCTGAGGGTGTGCTGGTCGTGAGAAGAAAATAGGGGTTGAAAGATATCCGAAATGGCATGGTAGTTGATTACTCCATGTAATTTTAAGTAGGCTTTGATGCGAGTCCGGACGCCGCTCCGTTTTCCCCGTCGTCTAGAGCGTTTCTTAGCAGGGAGGAAAAAAGGCAAGCGGCATTCGCACGCAGTCGTGTCTGTGGGAAACGGGGTGTAATTTTCCGGTTTCCAGTACGGGTTTGCTGATTGATGTTTCAGAGGTCGGAGATTGAACAGCATTTGATGATCATAAACGATTAGTGTGGTAACATCCAGGAAACATATAGAAAATAAAATAGCCAACAACAGATAGAACTCGGGGAAGCGGAGACGGCTTGCCGTGCACACTGGCGCCATCTTGGATTTCCTCGGAGGAAAAAAGGGGGAAAAAAATTGGAAATCCATATTATGAGAAGTGAAGAAATCCTTCAATATGAACATTTTATTTGCTAACGACCTAATGTTAACCAGGACAATCCTAGTAGGGTCCGCTGGGCTGGTGACAGTCATCCAAGGAACCTGTTTCAATGGCCGGAGATTCTGCAGATTCACTCCACCGCTGCTAAGACAAGGTAAGAGAAGGCGGGGAAGCTGGATCTCCTCAGCCAAACTGACAACAGGTACCATCCAGGTGCCAATAGGTTCCAGGAAGTGACCGGAGACAAAACACTGGTATAAATTTAGCCAGTCTGAATTCAGCCAGAGCGCATTGGGAAACTGTTCTGTTACTTCCAGATGACAGAGCTAAATATGATTTCAGTTTCGCTAACAGCCCGCTGGGTTTTCCCCTACGTTTAAAGCGCTTTTTCTTGTGAGATGGGGTAGGGGTGGATCTGACAGCAATGGACGGTGAGCCATTAACACAGGTGCCATATTGGTAATCCATCTCTTGAGGCTTGGGTCTACCACAGCACGCAAGACCCCAGATGTAGATCAAGACTGGACAGGGGTCTCAGTGCATCTGGCTTACACCTGCAGAAGTGTAGGCTTACCTCGTTCAAAAGTTTCCTAGAAACCCAGGTGATGTCAGACTGTACAGAGCTAAGGTGTCAAACATCATCCTTACATCTACTTTCAAATGAAGTGTACTGTTTATACAAATTCCACTGCATAATGAAAGCCCTGGTTGGCATAGCTCCACATGGTACAGTGACAGTCATTGCTGATTTGTATGGTAGTTTGGTTAATGATAAGGAGCTATTCTATCAATTAGGCATGGAATTCTCCTTCATGGAGCTACTTGTTACTTTGATTACATTTCAAAGCCTGTACTTTTTCACTTTTACTTGGGTAGAAAAGTTGCTTCAGGACTTAAATGTCAAAAGCTGAAACCATATCTCAAATAAGCTAATATTTTTATTAAAATGGCACTCTGCTTAAAGATTTGTTTTGTTTTCTGTGCTCTATTGTGAATAAAATATGCGTTTATAAGATTGCAGATTTTAAAAAGTGGCATTTATTTATAATTGGCTAAGTGTCCAGTGTTTTGAGATATACAATTAGCAGTGGTTTGAAGATCAGTTTGTTTTATTATATTATATTAGGCTGCTCTAGTGGTAAATTCCAAAATTGGTTTCTTTACAGGTTTGGCTTGGCGGGTTTTGTGCCAGATGTCCATCCTGACTCTAATTTTTAATGTATTTAAAAAAAACACAACTAGTCATGGCACACACTGTTTAAAAAAAAAAAATCCTAAAAAAACAGGAATATTACGGCAGCTGGGGCGCCAAAATAATACCAGAAAATACCAGAAAATAACTTCCTCATAAAAATACGGTTATTTTCAGTAATGACAATACAGTTTGTTGCCCTAATTTTACATAGGATTCTGCCTTTCTCATGTGCTTGTAAACAGTAAATTAGAAACATTTTAATGTGATTAAACAATGACATTACCTATAAACAATGTCAATGAATGTGGCAATATGAATCATAATACGTAAATGTACAGAAATATACAGTTAACAGTTGGTTTAAATAATAATGGATTGCATGCCCTGGGATAGACTGACAGAGGCAAGGTTGCCATATCACACCATCGGCCCCTCTGGCTATCACCAGTAGGTGGTAGGGTAGGTGAAGTGTCTTGACCAAGGACACGACGACCGAGAGTGTCCGAGCCGGGGCTCAAACCGGCAACCTTCTGATTACAAGGCGAACTGCCAACTCATGAGCCACGATCGCCCTAAATAGCAATAATAATAATAATTATTTGATGTAAAAAAAGTTTATGGGAATCATTTTATATATTTTTCCATAGCATTACATTTGAATTCAACAGTTCAATCTTTCAAATAACGGACAGATATTTGTGAAATCATGATACATTTGTGAATGTATGTTAAAAATCTAAATATGCATATGTACAGACAGATACATTAAAAAACATGAAAATTATGTTATATTACATTACAGTGATTTAACGTTAATTGACATTTGAAATGCGAAATCAAAGTCTATTTACGTAACTTTAATGATATTCTAGAAGGGACTAATAAAAGGGACTTTTTCTTTCCCACTGTCACCAAGTGGTTGTTCAAAAGTGCTTCTTTAATTGTTGTGGTTTTCTCTCTGTTACTTTTGGGTCTTTACCTTTATAGTATAAAGTGCCTTGAGGCAACTTTTGTTGTGATTTGTTACTATATAAATAAAAATGAATTGAGTTGAATTGAATAATTTTTTTTTTCTTTCTAAGATTGAAAAAAAAATTAGCTTGCCTCTAATGTTTATATGTTTATATCATGTTTGTTTATGCATATAAAGCAGTTGCTGAATTATGCAGAAACTAATGCCTAATGGGACCTCCGACATCTCTTTGTATCATCATATTATGTAGCGCTGTAAAAAGGACATGTATAATAATGAGAATCAGAATACTTTATTAATTCTTTATGTGGGTTACAGATGCTCCAGGACAGTAACAGTAACAGACTAAACTTTTTAAATAATACAATATGTTATAGAGCTTACAAATTTTAGAAATAACACTAATATATACAAATCACTCAATTATAAGAGTTCAGAGTCTTTTATAGTATGTTGGCCTCACAGGTGTTATGCTTGAAGATCTGCAGAGTGATAATAAGTTTAACAGCATTTCTAAACCAGGGGTAAAACAACGCATATATCAAAGGGTTTATACAAGAGTTAAAGTAAAAAATAATGATAACAGTAGATGCAGATGGATCATTGACCACATTTTCTTCAGCAAGATAGTAGCAGTAAAATGGAGAGTAACATGACAGAAACACAGCTACAAGAACCCCAAGAGTCCTGGCTGCTTTCAGCTCAGATTTGTTTGCTTGATTGTTTGAATGCTGAAGTGTGACAGCTGTAACATGAGAGCGCATGGCACGAGCCTGAGACACAGCCACCACAAATACTCTCATATAAAGAACTATGATGACGGAAACTGGAACAATAAAAGATAAAACAAGGTCAATAATCCCTGCAATATCACTGCTTACAAACATACACTCTCCGTAACAGGAATTATACCTGCCCGGTTCAATCAGGATATTCTTTATATAAAGACTCCAGTAGAAAATAGCATAAAACCAACATAAGCACACACTTAGTTTGGTTCTTTCCACAGTAATTCTGGTGCGGTAATACAAAGGGTCACAAATAGCCACATAACGATCAACTGATATTAGAACCACGTTCCCTATTGAAGCACAGGTAATGTTGCCGGTCAGATACCAATAAACAGAACACATAACGTCACCAAGTACCCAGCAGGTCGTGCTTCTAAATATTTCTAAAGGCATCAACAGAAGACCCACAAGAAAGTCTGAGACAGCCAGAGAGAGGAGGAGGATGTTACTTGGTGTGTGAAGTTTCCTGCAGAGAGACGAAAAAATAAAGTAATTCATCATTTCAAAATGTCTTCAGTGAAAATTCCATTAGTGAAAAAGTCCTATTAATAAGGCTTGATTCAATCGAGGCGAATAAAATATTTCAGTCATGATTAAAATACACCAAGAACATGCCAAATTGATTCCACTCATCACTAAATTACCAAAACTGCAATTTCAGCTTTGAAGCGCAAGACTAGGATGAAAATGAGACAGCTGACAGCAGGATTGAAAATGTTTTGTCAATCATGTTAAAACCAACTTTGTGAAAATGTTTCATTATTAAGGCATGAAGAAGCCTATTCAACTTAACAGTGATAACTGAGACAAAGATATTTATTTATCTAGCAAAACTAAAGTGAAAATTAAAAAAAGATATATTTATCAGTTGCATTTCATTAGCGTCAATAAAAAAAATTCATCTGTGCCTGAAGTAAGAGACTGAGATGATGACGAGAAGGTTTAGAGCAGCAGTGAGCAGAGAGATACAGGAGAACACAATGTTCAGGAGCACAGCTTTCGACGAACGTAGTGTCGGCTTCCTGCAGGAATTGTTGAGAAATTGTGGAAAACAAAGCTCAGCTCCTTTCTGTATCTCCATTAGGCAGGTCCAGCTCCTGCTGCTCTGTGATCAGAACCATAGGGTGGATTTATCAGCCCCCACTCAAATCCCTCCGTCTTCACTCACGTACACAAACGCACACAAACACACTGTTCCTCCTATTTCTTTGCACACAATCGGCAATTCCACTTTGTCAAACTTACTATGTCACGCAAAGCGTATTGATGTCTTCTTTATTTGAACTATTAAAACCAGTCGTACAGCTTGTCACTACTGAACTTGTCATGGTTTAATATATTTTTAATACACAAGGGTCACAATTATTAATCAGCTTCAAACCATATTCTTTTTTAATAATACTAATCAGAGGTAATTCTCTTTTTTTTAAGAAAGTGTACTTACTACACATGCTGATGGTACAGGGCTAGAACAGCAACCTTGTTAACCAGCTATCACTTAATATCCATTTGCTTTAACTTTTCTGTTAAAAATGACTGTATTGGGTCAAATGATAAAATGGGAAAACAAGCCCAACAACATGCAATCAGTCTGCTATTAGTTTTTTGACAGGACAAGGTTTAATTGACACTTTCATGCAGTCTGTTTGCTATGATACTGTACTTATTTCTGATAAATCTCAAATCTTTTGACATTTACATCAGATGTGTAGTGCTCGAAAGAGCCAGGGGCTGAAGCCACACCAGCAAACTGCATGAAAACTATACATCGGGAGCAACTCTCTCACCCACAGACTAGGGTGGAATAAATGGAACAAATTTGTAATTTATCAAGTTTGTTAGTTAGTTCTAGTTAGTTCATTACATTAAGCTGATCTAATGTAGTGTTAGTCTATACTACAAATACCAGTTAATTGGGTATTATGGCACCTGTGGTTGGCGGTGTTATTGCCAGTGTTTCTGCCGGTGTCTGTATTTGTGGTCTTTTTCTGTGTAACATAACCTGTATCGCTGATTTTTGATGAGATTGCAACTTCCTTTGTTTTTGACTCACACACTGTTTGAAGTCCACACTTTTAACACAAGCTGAAACACACACTCAATGATGGTCCTTTTTCCTCAATCGGTCATGTGATTTCGATGCACTTAGTGAGCTGGTCAAGAACAAACAAGCTGTTCGAGATTGAACATTATGTAATATGGCTCTATTAGTTAAATATTTGTGGTAAACCTTGAGTGCTTTTTGCTTTCAGCCCAGGTTTTAAAGCAATGATTCAGGTTCTGTACCATGACATTATGAGTGTACTGAAAATGAATGGAGTCTTAAGTGGTCCATTCAATTTTCTAAGGGCGATGAGGCATGGATATTCTTTGTCAGTGTGATGGCTGCAGTTACAGCCACACAGTGGTAATATCAGTGTAGAGAATTATACATAACACTGGATTCACATTTGTCTGTCTTTAAATATAGGAATTAATTTAAAGGACACTGAATAACTGGTTTTGGTTTAGAATTAGTTTGTTATGTTAGTTTCAGTTAGGCTTTGTGTGTTTTTACCCCTTTATGTGTTTTTGTGGGCTGATCAGCCACTATTTAAGTTTCCCCTTTATCTCGTTTAGTTAGGTCAGTTTGTTTGAGTTATCAGTATTGTTTTTTGTCAACTTTGAGTAGAGTTCTGTTACTTTGACCTCTTCTATGGGCCCAAAATTTTGATGTTTTGTATGATTTAACCAACTATGTTTTGGGGTTAAATAAAAAAAAAACTTTTTTTGAGCTTTAACCTGTGCCTGAGTTTCCTTCGCTGCTCGGTCCATCACAGTAGGAGGGTATCATGCTGTATTCTTCAGCAGCTTGGTGGTATGGATTTGGATTTATATGTGTTTCTGATGGACTTCAGCAAGCTGTAGAGCCACTTGCAATAGCTCTTAGAAGCAATAATGGTATACAAGGCATCTCACGTGGTGGCATAACTCACACTGTCTCGGTATATGCTGATGATTTTTTATTATATGTAACTAATCCCATCACATCTACCCTTGAAATCCTCAGTCTTGCAAGAATTTGGAAATATATCTTAATATAAACTAAATGTAGCTAAAAGTGAATACTTCCCCATTAGTAATAATGCAGGCAAATACCCCAATCTGCCATTTAAGTTATCTACCAAATCCTTTACATATCTGGGTGTAAAAGTCACCAAATCCTATTACAGTCTGTTTAAAAGTAACCTCACTCCTCTACTGGAACAGTGCAAAAAATATATTAAAAGATGGTCTACTTTAACATCATCTCCTATTGGGAATGCTAATTCCGTAAAGTTGAATATTGTTCCAAAATTTCTATATTTATTTCAGGCACTGCCTGTTTACATACCACAATCTTTTTTCAAGTAATTTTATCGAATGGTTTCTTCTTGTATATGGAATAATAAATCACCTGGTATAGGAAAAGAATTTATGGAAAGACCAAAACACATAGGTGGGCTTTCACTGCCAAACTTGCACACATATTATTGGGCGGCAAATCTTAATGCCATCTCTTTATGGCTAAAGGACTGGAATGACAAGATCCCTGCATAGCTACAGATTGAAATGATCACAAGCAGGCCGCATTCAGTCCCAGCCTTACCCCTACCATCAGTAGTTAATAATATTAAAGATAATATAATCATTACTTAATCGCTACGCATTAAACATCAGTTCAAAAAACATCTGGGTATTCAGTTTATTTCTCTTCAGTCTCAAATAATGCATAACCATCTTTTTCGACCATCCCTAATGGACAATGGCTTCTTACTCTGGATGGCATTACCTCGGCCTCCAGTAACACTGTGAGGAACCTTGGAGTCATTTTTGACCAGGACATGTCCTTCAATGCACATATTAAACAAATATGTAAGACTGCTTTCTTCCATTTGCGCAACATCTCTAAAATTAGAAATATCCTGTCTCAGAGTGATGCTGAAAAACTAGTTCATGCATTTATTACTTCCAGGCTGGACTACTGTAATTCTTTATTATCAGGATGTCCTAAAAACTCACTGAAAAGCCTTCAGCTGATCCAAAATGCTGCAGCAAGGGTACTGACAGGGACTAGAAAGAGAGAGCATATTTCTCCTGTTTTGGCTTCCCTTCATTGGCTTCCTGTTAAATCCAGAATTGAATTCAAAATCCTGCTCCTCACATTCAAAGTCTTAAATAATCAGGCCCCATCTTATCTTAATGACCTTGTAGTACCATATCACCCCATTAGAGCACTTCGCTCTCGCTCTGCAGGCTTACTTGTTGTTCCTAGAGTATTTAAAAGTAGAATGGGAGGCAGAGCCTTCAGTTTTCAGGCCCCTCTTCTGTGGAACCAGCTTCCAGTTTGGATTCGGGAGACAGACACTATCTCTACTTTCAAGATTAGGCTTAAAACTTTCCTTTTTGCTAAAGCATATAGTTAGGGCTGGACCAGGTGACCCTGAATCCTCCCTTAGTTATGCTGCAATAGACGTAGGCTGCCGGGGATTCCCATGATGCATTGAGTTTTTCCCTTCCACTCACCTTTCTCACTCACTATGTGTTAATAGACCTCTCTGCATCGAATCATATCTGTTATTAATCTCTGTCTCTCTTCCACAGCATGTCTTTATCCTGTTTTCCTTCTTCACCCCAACCGGTCGCAGCAGATGGCCGCCCCTCCCTGAGCCTGGTTCTGCCGGAGGTTTCTTCCTGTTAAAAGGGAGTTTTTCCTTCCCACTGTCGCCAAAGTGCTTGCTCATAGGGGGTCATATGATTGTTGGGCTTTTCTCTGTATTTATTATTGTGCTATCTACTGTACAATATAAAGCGCCTTGAGGCGACTTTTGTTGTGATTTGGCGCTATATAAATAAAATTGAATTGAATTGAATTGAATTGAAAACTTGGTACGACAGGGGCATTCACAGCATTGAAGATTTGTATATTAATGATACTGTCACGGCCTGGGGGATCAGCAGGGTGCTGATCAGGTGTCTCTCTCTCTCTCTCTCTCTCGCCCTCTCTCTTCCTCTCTCTCGCCGGGGCGGAACTCCTTGCGGGTTCACGCCCTCGGCCCACGCCCCTTGAAGGAGGAAGCACCTGAGGCTCATTAACGCAACCAGCATTTAAGCCAGGCGATGACTGCTGTTCTTTGCTGGATCCTAGTGTTTGACTGGCGTTAGGTTCGTCAAGTTGCCAGCTAAGTTTTCCCTTCGTGTTTCTGAGCATTGAACTAACGAAAATTTCCCTGTGTACAGACTCCCAGGACTGTTTTCCTGTTTCCCATGTGGTGAGTGTCGGAGAAAGAGAGCCCGATCGTGTGTGTGGATTATTGCAAGAAGAGCGAGAGTCTTTCCCTGGAGCCCCGTCCCCCCACTTTTGTACATAGCACTATTTCTGCACATTTGTATATACACTCTGTGAACTGTGTAAATAAATTACTTGTGAAGCTTTCTATCTCGGAGTCCTGCGTGTGAGTCCTGCATGTGAGTCCTCACGACAAACCGTAACAGATACGTTTGCTAGCTTTGAACAACTATCTGGAAAATTTGATCTGACTAATAAACATTTTTTGCGATACTTGCAAATTAGAGATTTTATATGTAAAAAGGGTTCTAACTTTCCTACATTACCTCCTCCTTCCTGTTTGGATTCCATACTAAGGGTCAATGAGATGAAAAAAGGCTGAATATTATTTATTTACTCACATATCATGGATAGGTGTAACCTGTCTATTACACACATTCGTTAACTGTTGGAGAATGATTTTTTAACACTACAAATAAAGTGTTAAAAAAATGAGGGGCAGATAACAGCGGATGGGTGAATTAGGCCCCTGCAGCAGCCCAACTACCAGCCTCTGGAAAATATGGTGCTTATAAAACACCAAGATGATAACACTATATAATAACAAGAGAAAACATGAACCACTGAAGTTAAGAATATTTTATTACCTTGAGCCAAAATCTGAATATGCTGAAAAAGAATGGGAGTGAGATTTAGTAGGAAACATTTAACACATCCAAATTCCTAATTTTTACTTAAGAAATCATCATAAGTGCAAAAGTTAATTTTACTTATAATTTACTGGTAAGGACATACTGCAGTCACAGTTCATATCTTTTTTCACTCATCATTACTGACATCATCTATCACTAAATATATCCATAATTCAAAGACAGTTTCAGTAATACAGTGAAAGTGCATTCTTTTCCTTGTGCTTATCCAAATCAGGGTCCAGATAGGTGGCCAGTCTATTTAAGACCAACACATAGAGACAGGCAACCATTGACCAGTTAACTTCCATTTTTAATTTCATGCATGGAGTAGCTGCAGAAACCAGAAACTCCACACAGAAAGACCCTGGGGTTTTCTTTGTGGGGTCACAGCGCAAAACATTGCACAACTGATTTTATATCTTAGTAGAGCAGGTTTCATACTCTTTTTATAGTATGTTGGCCTCACTTATGTTATACTTGAAAATCTGCAGAGTGATGATAAGCTTAACAGCATTTCTAAACCAGGGGTAAAACAAGGCATAGATCAAAGGGTTTATACAAGAGTTAAAGTAAAATATAATGACCACAAAAGATGCAGATGGATCATTGATTGCATTTTCATCAACAAGAGAAAAGTAGTAGAGTGGACAGAAGCATGCAAGAAACACAACTACAAGAACTCCAAGAGTCCTGGCTGCTTTCAGCTCAGATTTGTTTGTCTGATTCAGTGAGCGCTGCAGTGTGACAGATGTAACATGAGAGCGCATGGCACGAGCCTGAGACACAGCTGCCACAAATACTCTCATATACAGAACTACAATGACAGAAACTGGAACAATAAAGGAAAAAACAAGGTCAACAACAACAGCAATATCATTGATCACAAATACACACTCTCCGTAGCAGGAATTATCCCTGCCCGGTTCAATTAGGATATCCTTTGTATAAAGACTGCAGTAGAAAATAGCATAAAACCAACACAGACAAACACTGAGTTTGACTTTCACCAAAGTAATTCTGCTGGGATAATGCAGAGGGTCACAAATAGCCACATAGCGGTCAACTGATATGAGAACTATGTTCCCTATTGAAGCACAGACAATGTTGCTGGTTAAATACCAATAAAGAGAACAAATTATATCACCAAGTACCCAGCAGCTTGTGTTTCTAAGGATTCCTAATGGCATCAACAGGACACCGACAAGAAAGTCTGAGACAGCCAGAGAGAGGAGGAGGATATTACTGGGTGTGTGAAGCTTCCTGCAGAGACACAAAAGAATATAATGCACATTATTAATGTCAAACTGTCTTCACTGAAAATGCTGCATTAGTAAGGCTTGATTCAGTCTAGGCAAACAGGAAATTAAAATCATGGTTAAAATACATCAAGCAAAATTCACTTAAGTGATATAATGTACATTAAAGTTGTCATATATTTAAAGTTAATCTCTGCCTGAAGTAAGAGACTGAGATGATGACGAGAAGGTTTAGAGTAGCAGTGAGCAGAGAGATGCAGGACAGCACAGTGTTCAGGAGCACAGCTTTGGACCAGTGAAGTGTTGGCTTCCTGCACGAACTGTTGAGGAGTTGCGGAAAACACAGTTTGTTTTCTTTCTGTATCTCCATCATCAGACAGCCGCAGCTCTCTAATCAGAACTTTTTCTCATAAAGCTGATTTATCTCCCCCTTCTCACCAATCTCTTTCAGTTTTCAAGATGAGGAGCCTCCTCTTTCTCTCAACCAAACCTGTTAACGCAACACAACTTTTTTTTATACTCACTGTCTCACACACAATTGGTTAATAGTTTTGTCATTAACCTGGGATTAATATTGCTCATTATAGTTAGATTATTGTCTTCTTATGGTGACTTCAATTAACATCAGGTTTTATCCACACTCTGCAATGAGCAAACAACTTTAACAAACTGTTTCCCCCACATCTTGCAGAGCATAGACATGCCCATGATCACACAAATTGTAGATTCCAGTGCTTGTAGTGAAGTTAGCTTCCAGACATGACAGCCAACTGTGGCCACAGATGGCAGCAATCTACAGGATGGAGGCAACTGTAGGACATCCTTTGTGTAGCAGAACACTGTTTGAGCAGAAACTGTAAACAAAAACAGCAGATCATACTGGAAACCACCAGTAAGGTCTTACCAAAACTTAGCATGTTATTTATTCATAATTCCTAGTTTTATATCTCTTGGAGATAGATCCTTTATATATTTATAAATGCACCATGGGGGCCTTAGGGTGAAACAGCATTTCGGTACACTGTATACTGTGTATACTACTGTACTGATAATAAAGGTCTTGAATCTTCAATCTTGAATCTTATAAGCATCAGGGTTTCTGGAGCTCTGGCATTAGACTTTTCACTCTACCTCACATTTTGACTCCAAACCAACTCTGACATCACTGACTGTGAGGTGGAGGCAATAAATCCAGCTATGGCTGCCAAGCCTATAGTGTTATTTTACCCTAAAAAACCTTTTTTGCTATTTGACGTTGTTCTCAAGCTCTCATTATGTCAA
Source organism: Oreochromis niloticus (assembly GCF_001858045.2). Lineage (NCBI taxonomy): Eukaryota > Metazoa > Chordata > Actinopteri > Cichliformes > Cichlidae > Oreochromis > Oreochromis niloticus. The sequence continues at coordinate 30,125,726 of NC_031987.2, read as the reverse complement.
GCTTTTCTAAGAAGCTTATCTAGTTTTAGCTAATCAAAGTCTTTTTATCTTGGTTCTAAAATGTAGTTTGTGGTTCTTTGTAAAGCTGCTCTGTTTTTTGTTTGTACAGTGCAACCCCGACTTACGAATACCCTGTTAAACAAAAAATTCAAGTTACGAAGGCACTGAACGGCAATATTTCTGCCCGTGTTACGGCAAAATGCCCGTATTACGAAATCCGCTGGCTCTGATTGGCCGAGCCCAGAATGCCCAGAATGCCTTCAGAATTATGTGCCAACCCCCTTGGCTTTGGTACGGTGTTGTTGTTGCAGTTAGCAATTAGCCAATAGCCTATTGTTCATTCACAATGAGGCCTGTAAGCAATTCGAGTGAAAAGAGGAAGCGTAAAGTGCTCTCGATGACAACAAAGAGAGAAATTATTGATAAATATGAGCGAGGTGTGAAACTTAGTGCTATTGCACGTGAGTATGGCCAAAATCCTTCGACCATAGGAACAATTCTAAAACAAAAAGAAGTCATCAAAGCAGGTAAGCCTTCAACGGGCACCACCATCATGTCCAAAAGGAGGAGCCACATACACGACGAGATGGAAAGGCTTCTCCTTGTTTGGATTAAAGACAAGGGAAAGACTGGCGATACACTCACTGAGACGATCATTTGCGAGAAGGCGTCCTCAATTTATAATGATTTAGTAAGCAAGGCACCTTCCGATGAGCAGCCAACGGCATCGACGTCCTCGCATGAGGCACCCCCATCCTCCCCAGAGTTCGGGGCGTCGCATGGGTGGTTTGATCGGTTCAAGAAGAGGACTGGCATCCACTCCGTTGTGCGTCACAGCGAGGCAGCAAGTTCCGATCACAAGGCTGCCGAAGAATTTGTTAAAAAATTCGAGGAACTCATAAATCACGAAGGCTACACCCCCCAGCAGGTATTCAACTGTGATGAGACCGGCCTCTTCAGGAAAAAAATGCCGCGGCGTACGTACATCACCGCGGAGGAACTAAAGATGCCAGGCCACAAGCCCATGAAGGACCGTCTTACCCTCGCCCTGTGTGCTAATGCCAGTGGGGACTGTAAGGTCAAGCCACTCCTAGTGTACCACTCAGAAAACCCGCGTGCCTTCAAGAAACACAAAATTTTAAAGGAGAGGCTCGAGGTTATGGGGAGGTCCAACCCCAAGGCCTGGGTGACCCGACAGTTCTTTGTCGAATGGGTCAACTTGGCCTTTGGCCCTGCTGACAAGAAGTTCCTCGAGGAGAACGATTGCTCCATGAAGTTCCTGCTGATCATCGATAACGCCCCTGCCCACCCCTCTGGCCTCGAGGACGACATCCTGGAGGAGTTCTCGTTCATCAAGGTTCTCTTCCTCCCTCCCAACACGACCCCTCTCCTCCAGCCCATGGACCAACAAGTCATCTCTAATTTTAAGAAAGTATGCACAAAACACATGTTCAAACGGTGTTCCGACATAACAGAGAGTTATGTCACCCTCAGGGAGTTTTGGAAAAATCATTTCGACATCGTTGCATGCCTCAAGTTGATTTCTTTGGCATCAATCAATCAATCAATCAATCAATCAATCAATCAATCTTTATTTATAAAGCACTTTTCATACAAAAAAAATGTAGCACAAAGTGCTTTACATGGTTAAAAGCAGCCCACCCCACCCCGCCTTCCAACTCACTCCCCACACTCTCATGAACAGAAACGATCATGAATACACACATTCTCCCCCCCCCACACACACCCCTACACACACACACATACACACACACACGCACACTTAAGGAGTAAAATTGGGCTGGGTACGCATGAGCCAAGTGAGGAAACACTATCACAGGGAGCCGTCTGCACCGGGAGCCGGTCACAGACCGCAGCCTCCAGGCTGGGCACACAGCAGGAGGGAGGCAAAGAAGCCCCCCAGCCAGGCTGAGAAGACCCACAGAGCCCCAGCAGCCACGGTCGATCACAGCCCCAGTGCAGAGAGCCCCCTCCGAGGAAACACTGGAGATATGACCCAATAAGGATATATACAGGGTAAAAAGATAAAATAAATAAGAACGGGGTACAATATAAATATAAATATAAATAGAGTAAGAAGATAAAAAATGAATAAGAATAAAATCAATAAATATTAGGTAAAACCTAAATTAATAATATAAATAGAATAACAGGCTAGAATAAATAAGCATAAAATAAATAAACGTTAGGTGAAAGCTAAATTAAAAAGGTGGCTCTTGAGCCTGTTCTTAAAAACATGTACGTTCTCTGCGGCCCTGAGCTCCTCCGGCAGGCTGTTCCACAGACGAGGACCATACCACTGAAAAGCTGCCTCTCCGTGAGTATGTGTCCTGACTTTAGGGACAATCAAAAGGCCAGTACCAGAGGACCTCAAGGTCCGCGAGGGTTCATATGGTAAAAGCAGATCTGAGAGATAAGAAGGCCCAAGACCATTAAGACATTTAGAAAACCAATAAAAGAACTTTAAAATCGATCCTGAAACACACGGGGAGCCAATGCAGCGATTCTAAAACCGGTGTAATGTGGGCCCGCCCTCTGGTCTTCGTCAGCACATGAGCTGCAGAGTTTTGTAAAAGTTGTAAGGGTGAAATATTCTTTTTGGGGAGACCAGAGAGCAGGGCATTACAGTAGTCAATGCGACTGGTAATAAAAGCATGCATCAACATCTCCGTGTTGGCCCGAGAGAGAATAGGGCGGACTCTGGCTATATTTTTTAGATGATAAAATCCAATTTTGGTTACATGTTTAATATGTGGGATAAAACCAAGCTCAGAGTCAAAAATAACACCCAGGTTTTTCACTTGTAGCGAAGGACATAGTGAAAATACCTGTAATTTAGACAAGAGTTTCTCTCTCTGAGCCTCAGGACCGATGATTAAAACTTCAGTTTTGTCCTGGTTAAGCTGTAAAAAGTTTTCTGCCATCCAAGATTTAATATCTAGAATATAGTTAAAAAGGGCATCCATTGGTCTGGTGTCATCAGGAGACACGGAGATGTACAGCTGAGTGTCATCAGCGTAACTGTGGAAGTTCACTCCATGCCTCCTGATGAGACCGCCAAGAGGAAGCATATACAAATTAAAAAGTACAGGGCCTAAAACCGACCCTTGAGGCACACCACATGTCATTTTATGGATCTTAGAGGAGCATGTATCCATACTCACCATAAAAGTTCTGTCTGAGAGATAGGAAGTGAACCAGTTGTGTACAGCACCAGAGAAGCCCACCATGTGTTTCAGTCTGCTTAAAAGAATAGCGTGGTCTACTGTATCAAAGGCTGCGCTTAGATCCAGTAGCATCAGGACTGAGAGCTTTTGGGCGTCCCAGTTGCATCTAAGATCATTTAAAACCTTTAGGAGAGCCGTCTCTGTGCTGTGGTTCACCCTAAATCCAGACTGAAATATGTCCAGGATCTGTCTATCATTCAGAAAATCATTAATCTGAGTAAAAACAAGTTTTTCTAAAATTTTACTTAAAAATGGTAAGTTGGATACAGGTCTGTAGTTATTAAAATCATTACAATCCAAATTGCTCTTCTTCAGAAGGGGCCTCACCACTGCCGTTTTAAAGGCAGCAGGGAAGACACCCAACTGTATAAAAGCTCAACTTCAAAGAATCCATAAAGTGTTTTAAAAAGTAAAGAGGGGATTGGATCTAAAAGACATGTGGTGGGTCTCACTGTGGAGAAAACTTTCCTAAGGTTCTCAGCATTAACCAGGACAAAGCTGTCCAGTGTCTCCTCAGGTACAATCGAGCCCTCAGATGTGTTTAAAATCATATCACGAGAAGATAAAATATCACATCTGATGGCGTTGATTTTTCCCCTGAAGTGGTCTGCAAACTGCTCACAGAGTGAGTCTGTGGGGGTTCTTTGGGAGCTGTTAAAATCAGGCGGGAGGTGAGTCGTCGAACACTAAATTCTGCTTGGAGGAAGCTGTGGCCTGATGCTGTTGCCCCTCGAGATTTTGAAGGCTTTGAGGGGGAGGAGGGGGAACCTCAACCTGAAGTCGAAGTTGAGGAGATCGTAAATCTTGGCACCGCCCTGGGACTGGAGGTCGAGGAGGAGGATATAAACGACCTTGTGCTTGACCATCAAGAGGAGCTGTCAACGGCAGAGCTGCAAGAGTTGGAGGCGATGCAGCACTCATCAGTACAGCAACAATTCAGCGAGGAGGAGGAGGCCGTCATACCATCGGCCGATATCAAGGACATTCTCCCCGATTTTCAGAAGGTGGCTGATTTTGTCGAAAGAAATCACCCTGAAAAGAACTTTACCACTCGTGCTATAGAGCATTTTAGTGACGTCTGCCTCTCCCACTTCAGATCCATTTTGAAAAGTAGACAGAGACAGACGTCGTTAGATAGATTTTTCACAAAGAGGCCAGCAACAAGTCAACCTTCAGGTGAAGGTGTGCCTTAGAAGGTGAAAAGCGATGAAAGTAGCAGTAGTGATTAGTTAAAAACCATAAAAATGCACAAAAATATAAAATTAAAAAGAAATTTTAAAATAGAAAATTAAAAAAATTATACAGTACAAATATGTAAGTTTTAGTTTTAATGTTTAGAATGTTTAGAATGCTTAGAATGTTATGTACACGCAGCATACAGTTAAGCCCATAATTATTCATACCCCTGCCGAATTTTGACTTAAAGTTACTTTTGTTCAATATGCAAGTTCTTTTTTGAGCAGAAATGACACAGGTGTCTCCCCAAAGATAATAAGACGATGTACAAGAGGCATCATTGTGGAAAAAAATATTTCTCAGGTTTTATTTATATTTTAGCAAAAAGTATCATGTCCAGAATTATTCATACCCTTCTCAATAATCAATAGAAAAAAGCCTTTATTGGCTATTACAGCAATCAAACGCTTCCTATAATTGCAGACCAGCTTTTTGCATGTCTCCACAGGCATTTTTGCCCATTCATCTTTAGCAATGAGCTCCAAATCTTTCAGGTTGGAGGGTCTTCTTGCCATCACCCTGATCTTTAGCTCCCTCCACAGATTCTCAATTGGATTCAAGTCAGGACTAAGGCTAGGCCACTGCAAAACGTTACTGGTGTTGTCTGCTAACCATTTCTTCACCACGTTTGCTGTATGTTTTGGGTCATTGTCGTGCTAAAATGTCCACTGGTTCCCAAGGCCAAGTTTTTCTGCAGACTGCCTGATGTTGTTGTTGAGAATCTTCATGTATTGCTCTTTTTTCATGGTGCTGTTTACTGTGATTAGGTTCCATGGTCCATTGGCTAAAAAACACCCCCAAAGCATTAGGTTCCCACCACCATGTTTGACAGTGGGGATGGTGTTCTTTGGGTTGAAGGCTTCTCCATTTTTATGCCAAATGATCACAATGATGCCAACATCATTGTGACCAAATAATTCAATTTTTGTTTCATCTGACCATAACACTGAAGACCAGAAACCTTCTTCTTTGTCCAGATGAGCATTTGCAAAGGCCAAATGAGCTTTTGCATGCCTTAGAAGTGCCTGGAGAAGTGGCGTTTTCCTTGGTCTGCATCCGTGGAACCCAACAGTGTCCGTTGGACTGTCTGGCTTGAGACATTGCCACCAGCAGAGCCCAGATTCACCAGAATGGCCTTGGTGGTGATCCTTGGATTCTTTTTCACCTCTCTCACTATCCTCCTGGCCAGCACAGGTTTCACTTTTGGCTTCCGACAACGTCCTCTGAGATTTTCCACAGTGCGGAACATCTTGTATTTTTTAATAATACTTTGCACTGTAGCCACTGGAACTTGAAAACATTTGGATATGGCCTTGTAGCCCATTCCTCACTTGTGAGCAGCCACAATGCACAGCTGCAGGTCCTCACTGAGTTCCTTTGTCTTAGCCATGACTGTCCACAGACCACCTGCAGAGAGCTGCTGTTTTTCACCTGTTGAGTTGATCAAAACAGCTATTTCCAATTAATCAGGGTAATTGGGATGCTTTAGAACAGCTTTGACTATTTGGAATGGTATGGAACTTTGGATTTTCCCAGAGACTGTGACAGTTTGTAAAGGGTATGAATAATTCTGGACATGATACTTTTTGCTCAAATGTAAATAAAAGCTGAGAAATATTTTTTTTCCACAATGATGCGTCTTGTACATCATCTTATTATCTTTTGTGAGACGCCTGTGTCATTTCCAGTCAAAAAATAACTTGCTAGTTGAATAAAAGTAACTTTAAGTCAAAATTTGCCAGGGGTATGAATAATTTTGGGCTTAACTGTACGTATGCATGCATGCATACAGCTGACACATATGTACACTTATTCCTCTAATTTTGAGTTATTGGTAATATTTTTACCCAAATGCGATACTTCTTAAAATACAAGCAGACATTACAAAGAAAGTTGAAGTGTTAATAATTGTGTAAAAATGTCTGAATGAATAGTACATTGTTTTTTGTTGCCGTTCTTTTTCACTTGTAGTGTTTTTAGATGCCAGGGCTGTTGGTGGAATAAAAATGTTTGTTAATAAAAATAATGTTTTCTTTGGTCTTTAACATGCACTTCAGTGTCTGTTGCACTACCTCCTTATGTTTAAAACCTGATTAATCTTTGAATGAAAAAATAAAGAACTTTACACCCTAATGTTATGCCAGTTTTCCCCGTGGTGGTGCTGTATGCATGCATACGTATGCTTTCTTCAGCCTCCGCCACCGAGAACTTCGTCTCCAGCCAGCATCACCTCACTCAAAAGGCGCGATGGGTGCTTCGACTTACAAAAGACCCTCGGGAACGGATTACTTTCGTAAGTCAGGGTTCCACTGTATATTGTTGTTATTTTATTTTTATTTATTTCCATTTCCATTTCTGCTGACAGTGTCAGCCAGGTCATGACTTTATGAACACTGTGTGAAGCAGTTGTTTATCCCGCTCTATAATACACAAATGGTAGATTAAGGACAATAACCACCTGGCGAAATTCTATTTTACAATTAGACCCTAAATAGACCTTTTTTTTTCTCATGCCAAAAGCACCGATTGATCTCTGATATTCCAAAATAACCCCCTTGTAGTCATTTTTTACTGTTCATGCCATTGTTTTAGTTTTAGCCTTTATCTAAGCTGAAGTCTTTCAATGTCTTGAGGACCTTCATAATGCATATGAATGTAGTTGGTGTGATGGAAAATTTGTCTTTCCACTCATCTAACCTCTGTCAATTATTGGTATGTAATTTGAACTGTCTTGTACAAAAAATGCATTTGCAAAGATGGGAAAACAGCTGACTCTAAGCTGTGTTCAAGGCCATGGCACAGTTCATGATCAGGCTGGTGCTTACATGATGGTGAGAATGAACTCCCAACTGCTGAACAGACAAAGATTGTATTCACACAGAGGGTATAAAGGAACTGCTATGATTTTGCTTTTTGCTGATACCCTACTTGGTTCAAGTATGTGGATGACACCTGGGTGAAAATCTCTGGACGTACCACGGGATGGACCAACACATCAAGTTCACCAGAGAGGATAAGAAAAATTACCGGTTAGGCTTCTTAGACTGTGAGACTTTCATCAGTAATGGGGGACAGTTAAAAGTCAATGTGTACCCTAAACCAATGCATACGGATCAGTTTTTAAGGTTTGACTCTCAGAGCAAACACCATCACCAGAGATACAGAGGCCAGCAGAAGAACGTCATATCAGGGAGGCCCTGAGTAAATGTGGTTATCCCAGCTAGACATTTGTCAAAGCTGGGAAGGCACCTAAAGAAAGCTCCAGGCGATCCAGGAGAGAAGGACAACTGCTGTCTAAGCGAAAACCCTTAGTGATCCTTTATGTGTCAGGATTATCGAAACAGTTGAGACACATTATCTCTAAACACCGCGTCTCTGTGGCTTTTAAACCTCAACACAAGCTGTGCCAAAAATTGGTGCACCCCAAGGTTCGAATCCCCTGACACGAACAGAGTAATACAGTGTATGCTGTTAAGTGCCGGGAGGATCGCCATGATTTATACATTGTGGAAACCAAACAACCGCTGCCTAAGTGGATTGCACAACAGGAGAGATAAACAGTGGACACTCTTTCAATGATGAGGATGTACACGTCCTGAACAGGAAGAAACGCTTTAAGTGGGGAGTCAAGGATGCCATGTACATGAAAAAGGAAAAGACCTTTGAACTGAGGAGGGGGCCTAAGAGTGCATCTTTCACCATCTTGTAATGCTGTGATTGCAGCCATTCCCCAACTCTCTGAGAATAGTACTCATGGCCATGGTCATTGATCAATGATGAATGATCAATGTCATTGTCTTTGATCTGTGGTCGTTGATCAATGGTCATAACAATTTCCATATTAACGATGAAGAAACTGACCTCACAGCTCGTTTTTTCCCAGTGGTGCTAGTTTCAGTTATTATGTACATGTATTTTTTATAAGATTGGGGAAACCTACAGTCAGCTGAGACTGAAGAAGTCATTTGGATGAGTGACGAAATGTTTCTCTCACTGAAAATGCTACATCCAGATGAACAGAATCAACATTTTGGGATTTTCTTACCTGGATGATTGAGCATGCATGAATACATTATTACACAATGTAATAAAATTGTTGTGTAACGCTTCTCTAAGCTTTAGCTATGAAACATCTTGTTTAATTTGTATTTATTTATAGCTTATTTTGCTGGAATAGGCAGCCAGTCTGTCTATGATGACATCATACACACTGTGCTGTTGTTATAGGAGTATAATTATACAAATATTGGTGTCGGGACAACAAACACCTAACAAAACTATGACCACTAAGCCCTAAACAGTCTTTTCAATAGCAAAAATGTATTTTTAAAACACAGCTATTGTTACATTTCTTACATTACATTTTATTATTGTTGTATATAGACAATTATATAAAATGAGTAATAAAAGCTTAAGCCTGCTTATACATCTGTCTTATTTTCATTACTTGTCATTTCCAGTTAATGTTAACATACTTTTGGAAAACCTTTAAATTTGGATAGAAAGTCATTTTTGTGGTATGACCTATTTCTGTGGGCCCCTTTAAAAATAAAATCCATGATAAAATGGTACTTATGAAACCAGTATAACAGCAGTATATAATAATAACAACAGACAGAGAGACAATACTGAAGTTAACATTTTTTAATCCCACTAATCCAAAAGCTGGATAAAGGCCATGTAAAAATTATTAGGAAATCAGACCTTTAAAAAAAGTACTTCATGAAATTTTACTGGCAATTTCCTTCTTGGATACATAGTTAACATATTTATTCTATTAATAAGATAAAGCTGCATTTTGGTCTATAAAATTATTAACGGAAGTGGCATATAATATAATATAAATAATCAAATAAAAATAACAAATACTACAATAAATTGCAGAAATACTAACTATCATACTTTAATGACATTTTCTATATTTCCTCATGTGTGACAAGGTCAAAATTTTCATTTTCAGATTACTGAATTTATCGATTTATTGATTTAAATTCTTAGTATAGTGGGTTTCCTTATCTTTTTAAAACATGTTTGCTTCACTAGTGTCATGCTTAAAAATCTGCAGAGTGATGATAAGTTTAACAGCATTTCTAAACCAAGAGTAAAAAAGGGCATAGATCAGTGGGTTTAGACACGAGTTAAAGTAAAACACAATGATCAGAAAAAATGTAGATGAGTCATTGATCACATTTACTTCAATAAGAGAGTAACAGTAAAATGGAAGGTAACATGCGAGAAACACAACTACAAGAACTCCAAGAGTCCTGGCTGCTTTCAGTTCAGATTTGTTTGCTTGATTGCTTGAATGATGAAGTGTGACAGCTGTAACATGAGAGCGCATGGCACGAGCCTGAGACACAGCCACCACAAATACTCTCATATAAAGAACTATGATAACAGATACTGGAACAATAAAAGATAACACAAGATCAATAAACCCTGCAATATCATTAATGACAAACACACACTCTCCATAACAGGAATTATACCTGGCCGGCTTAATTAGAACATCCTTTGTTAAAAGACTGCTGTAGAAAGTTGAACAAAACCAACACAAACAAACACAGAGTTTGACTCTTGCCACAGTAATTCTGGTGGGGTAATGCAGAGGGTGACAAATAGCCACATAGCGGTCAACTGAAATGAGAACTATGTTCCCAGTTGAAGCACAGAAAAGACCAGCTGTCAGATAAGTATAAATAGAACACATAAGATCACCAAGTACCCAGCAGGCCGTGTTTCTAATTATTTCTAGTGGCAGCATAAGGAGACCAGTGAGAAAGTCTGAGACAGCCAGAGAAAGAAGGAGGATGTTAGTGGGTGTGTGAAGCTGCCTAAGGAGAGAGAAAAAAGAATATATTACACATTAATAATGTAAAAATGTCTTCACTAATTCCATTAGTAAAAATGTTCCATTAGTAAGGCCAAGCAAATAAAACATTACAGTGTGGTTAAAATACACCAATAATGTGCAATATTCATGTCATTCATCACTAAATAATAATAAATAATAACTAAACTAGTTTCTAAGACTTAAACTACAATTTCAGCTGAGAAATTAATCTCTGCCTGAAGTAAGAGACTGAGATGATGACGAGAAGGTTTAGAGCAGCAGTGAGCAGAGAGATGCAGGACAGCACAATGTTCAGGAGCACAGCTTTGGACCAGTGAAGTGTTGGCTTCCTGCAGGAACTGTTGAGGAGTTGTGGAAAACACAGCTCGGCTCCTTTCTGCATCTCCATCATCATACAGCTGCAGATCCTGCAGCACTCTGATCAGAGCTTCTTGTCACATAGGGGATTTATCTCGCCACACCTCCACACCCCCTGCACCTCTCCTTCTTCTCTTCTCTATCTACAGAACCTCATACACAATCAAAAGATGGTGGTTCTTTTTTATTGTGTCTTCCAGCAATGCACTGATCACTTTCAGTCGTCAAGAACTGCATGACATTGGCCTCAGCCTGAACGCACACTTTACAGCATCCCACCTGAGATTGCAAGATGATCAAGCACTCTGTGGGTTATTTTTGGGCGCAGGAAGCAATGCAGATGATAAAAGAAAAAAAGGGACTGGGCTGCAACCAACCCTTTCCCATCCATGCGCATATGCTGACCATCAACATAAACCTGACCAGCAATGGGCTTCAAAGAAGCTTTACTGAAGCCTTTGACAAATCAAGGGCAGCTGTCGAGCAGGACCACTATAACAGTGTGATTGAGGTGCAGGTCTGTAGCAGCAAGAACCTGTTTAGTGAGGAGTTGTAAAACTGTAGTAGCAAAGATGAACAGCTGGAGGCAAGAGACGAGGCAGGATGCTATGGTGTGGAGTCCAGAGCAGTTGTTGGGGGAGGATGAAGTGTGAAAACAGGTTGATTAGCCTGGGGTTCTTGAAGGCTACTGATCTAATCCACCCATTCACACCCTCACTGTAGTCCAGACACATGTCAGTAAGAATCTCATGGAAATAAAGAATTATTTCTCAAAGAGCTTAAACTCCTCTTCCAGGCTGACATCTTTATGTGGTTGTATCGATCTGTTGTATTTAGTAATAAGTGCAGACGTCAAATGCAGACTCGTAGGCAGGCAGTTTTTCCATCTTTTATTGAGGGAAAATCCAAAATCCATCGAACACATGGATGTGCTTGAGAATCACTGGAAGCTAGGAACTAAGGTGAGGAGGAATAATAAACAGGAACTGTAAAAAGGCTATGGGGAACAGGATAAGCTGACAAAGAACTACAGGCAGACAAGGATTATACACAAAACAAAAGGTAATTAAGATGAAAGAAAACAACACGGTACACAGTTGGAACTAAAGAGACTGGGGAAAGTAAAACTCAATTCCGAACAGACAAGTAAAAGGCTACCAAAATAGAACACGAAATACCACAACAGACACATCTAATACAGAGATGAAGGTAAGATAAGGTATAAGGAAACATAATAGTGGTGGAGAACCACAACTAAGGAAACCAAAAGACTAAACTGAGAGTAACAGCAACAGGAACACTTGTAACAGTAAAAATACAAAATAGATACTGCCTGAAAACTAAACAGTAAGCGAACAATGAGTCAATATAACTCCAAAATAAAATGCTTGATCAAAGAACCAGATTTATGGAAGGAGCAATTAATCAGAAGAACTGTAGATTTTAGCCAGTCTATCGAATAATCTGAAATGCTCGAGAAAGAGTTTGTTAATGTCAAACACACACTCTCCATAACAAAGAGTGTGTGTTTGACATTAACAATGTCCCTCAGAGAGAGTGGTTTGTGAATGCTGGAGAAAAAGTAATACATTATCATAAACATAAAGACTGATTTTGTGTTCTACATTCTTGCATTTTATGCCGTTAATCACTATACCCTGTCTAATTGCTGCTGCTAGTGGTTTGATAAAAATTGCAAACAGTGAGGGGGAGAGTGGGCATCCCCGCCTGGTACCAATCTATTTGATGTTTTTGATGTATATTATTTAGCAGTTTATACATTAGTTTGCAAAACCAAAGTTGTGTATTTTCAAATATAGATTTCCAGTTAACTTTATCAAATACTTTTTCTGCATCTAGAGACAATGTTTTTACTGCATGATTAGCCTATTATTATTTTCTCTAATCTGTTTGAGGGACCATTGTAGATTATTTTAAGGTCAACATTAATTAAGGCATATTGGACAACATTTGGTGGGAAATATAGGGTCTTTGCCAGGTTTTAGAAGGAGACCAATGTTGGCTGAATTCATATTTGGTGGTAGTCTGCCATTTCCTTTGATTTCCTGCAACATTCTGTGGAATACTGGTGCCAGAATTGTCTAATAATTTTGGAAGGGTAACATTGTGAAGAAACTTTTGTCTTTAGATAGGTTTATCTGTGGTGAATATGAAGTTTTGTAAAAGTCCCTGAAAGTGTTGTTTATTCTTTCAGGGTTATATACTGTGTTCCCAAATAAGTCTTTAACAGCATATATAATTATTTTTTATTTATTTATTTTTAACTGGTTAGCTAGAAATCAACCTGATTTGTTACCACGTTCAATATTTTGCAAGTGAAGTCTTTGTACTAAGAATTGCGTTTTTTGATTAATAATTTGATTTAATTCTAGTTTTGTTTTACACATTTTGTTCAGCATTTCTTGTTCCTTGGAGGACACATAGGCTTCTTCTAAGGATTTGATGACTTCTTCTAATTCCTGAATACATCTGTTTTCTCTTTTCTTTTCATGTGATGAGAATGAAATTATTTTACCTCTCAAAATAGCTTTCCCTGCTTTCCAGAGAACAGATGCTGATGTTCCAGGCAGGTCATTACAGTCTAAATATAAAACCTATTCTTTTTTCAAATATTTAATAAAATTTTCATCTTTAAACAATGATGTATTAAATCTCCAGTTTTTACTTGGCGGAATGATCTTCTTATGTGTTAGAATTAAAGATACAGAAACATGATCGCTGACAGCTATAGGGTGTATTTGAGTGTTTAAAATGTTACTCAGCAGTGAGCTGCTGACAAGGAAATAATCAAGACAAGAGTAAGAGTGAGGAACGTGTAAGAAGAAAGTATAGTCGTTATGGTCGGGGTGAAGGGAATGCTTTGCACTGCAAAGTCCGAAATCACTCATGTACAGTTTTACTATATTTGTGGACTGCCACGAGTTCTGTTGGGTTTTTTATGAGAGAAGACAAATATACTCAAATTATAAGTTTTTGTAATTTATTATCAAAGTATACACTTTCATTGCAGGTCACAGAAACAGAATGTTAACATGATTAGTAGAAACAGTTGAAGGTGGCCTTGGGTCTGATACCGGCTCACATTTCTTATTCTGCAACTTTCGGTGTATCTCCTTATTTGGAGATGCAATCCTCCCATTACCATGGCAACCATTTCTTGCCCTCTGGTCAGGCCTGTAGAGTTAAAGAAGGGTGCATACCATAACGGTAGATTTATGATCGGGGTGACATTCCTGTGAGGGGGGGTTGTGAAGAAGTGTTGTGTCTGTTAGTATTAGAATAACAGTCACCTTCCACAACTTCTCTACAATACACTGTGTGCAAGAAAGGACAAAAACACAAATATGTGATGCTAAATTATGAGATATTAACCTTACAGATCAAAAATATCCCAACAGGTGCAATATGTAGACGAGAGTGGTGCTTTGTGTTGTCCAATTATATTAGCATATTAACCTATATGAGTGAGCATATACATGCGTCTACATGTGTGGGTTTGTCCTAAATGTCTATGTGCACTGTGAGACTATAGTGGATGTGCTAACGTGGATGTGCTGAAGCAGTGCGGTGCAGATGTGTAAAAATCGAGTGTGTTGTTCGTGACTGCGTGGGAAAACAGGTGATCGATCGCATTGAGAGAAGGGAGAAAGAAGAAAACCATGGAAAAGAGCAAGAGTGAGGGATTACAGAGAAAACTTGAAAGAAAAAGAGAACTTTGTAATTAGCGCTTTAATGCTATGGAGAATGATGCTGTTTTAGATGGTATTATGGCATTACGTGGAATTAACAAATTGATTCTGTAATGTGTTAATACAACCAGAGAGTGGTGCTAGGGTTGCCCGTCCACCACTGGTTCATGGCAATGACAGCGCAAGAGCCCTTCTGAATGATGGTGCGTCAGACTGGGAACAGAACCTCGCATCATTCCAGGATCTCTTTAGGGAACTGGTCACTTACACTGAAGTCCATTCCCTTCAGCTCCCTGCCGCGACTCTTCACTTGCTCCTTCTGCTTAAATGACCAAAATTACCCACAATATGACACGGTCTGCTGGGCTACTTCTTTTACAGGACGGTGTCTCATTCTTGTCTGGGAAAGATGCGCTCTGGGCCTTCTTCATAACTATCTCGTCAAAGCACCAGTCGGCGTAATCTTGGAGAGATCTCGATGTTTGGGGCCTTGGTCTCCACCATGCCTTCTTCATATCCTGGGGGGCAGGGCTATGGCTCCACACACCAAACATTAGACATCTACATGGAGAAACGTTATGAACGCAATCGCGCTCCCTCACACACACACGCGTGCACACACACACGTGTACAAACATGAACGCTTTGTTAGCTGCTGCTTCTAAATACATCATGTATAATTAGTAGTGTGAGCTACTCAGTAACATTTAATATTTATTATTTACTGCTACTTTTGCATATGTTGGTTATTGCCGTGGTTTCCCTACTGTGTTGTCCTGCTAAAAGTCTAATAAGCTGTGAATATCAAGTGGATCACTATAGCAAAAGCTGGGAGAGTAAATCTGCTAGGCTTTTTTCTTGGCCAGACAATAATTGTGATTACTACACTGCCAAACAGGACAAAAAACAAAAAACAAAAAACAGAAACAAAACCGCAAAACACATCATGTTGCCTTGAAGAACATTATCTTTCTTAAAATTGCCTATTTTCTCAGTGTAAATATTTAATATATTTTCTGTTCTTTTGTGATTAAACATAGTGTTAGGAGATTTTAAAACCACCACCAAAGCTGGATACACATAAAAAAATTTACTTGGTAGCAATTGCAAATATAAATTCTTAGAAAAGGTACTTCAGTAAATGTTAATGGTACTTTTCTTCTTCAGATAAAAATATTTAACTATGACCACATAATCTATCACTAAATTAAAGCAGTGTTTTGATCTTGTTCTGTAAAACTGTATGAAATCAGTGGCACTGAATTTGTAGTCCCTCAAAAATTGTATAAGCACTCTGGATATTCAAACTAACTGTCACACTTTAAACATAGTAGAATATCTCTAAAAAGGCTATTTTTTAGAGGCTATTTTTGTGGATGAAATCCTGATGAGGTAAAAAGCAAAAAAAAAGTACATTTCCGGGTTCTGGAATGTATTAGTTTACCAACTTAAAATCTTGGTGGAGCAGGTTTCATATGTTATAATATGCTTTAAGACCTGAAAAAGACATGATAAATTAAACAGGTTTAGAAAAGATTTAAAATACTATGACCACAGAATATGTATATGAATGTGGTGGTCTGTGGCGTGGATGCTGGGAAGGCAGACACACCTGAACGGCATGAGTAATCATGCCACACCTGTAATAAAAGAATGAACTAGGTCCTCACTGTTGCTGTTGTTAGCGTGTGTGGCTGTGAGCTGCAAAGCTGCAGCCAATGTGTAAACAGTAACAATAAGAAATAAAGTGCGTGGAAAGTTGAAAAGCGTAAAAGTGGGGGTGGTTCCTGTCACAATGAATTACTGTCCACATATTCTACAACAAAAGCAAGGGATGATTGCAAATTGCTCAGTTATGAACATTAAAACTATTTTCTGCATTTCTAGAGTTCTTCATGTCTACAGTATACTGACCTCACAGGAGCCACTATGCAGTATCTGTAAAGTGACAATTAGTTTCAAAGCTTTTCTAAACCAAGGATAGAACAAGGCATAGATCACTGGGTTTAAACAGGAGTTTGAAAAGAACAGACTGATCACAATGGGCGCTACTGAGCTAAAGTCCTCCCTTATAAGAGAGACACAGTAATATGGGCAGAAACACAGTAGAAACACAACTACAAGAATCCCAAGAGTCCTGGCTGCTTTCAACTCTGATTTGTTTGCTTGATTCAGTGAACACTGAAGTGTGACAGCTGTAACATGAGAGCGCATGGCACGAGCCTGAGACACAGCCACCACAAATACTCTCATATACAGAACTATGATGACAGTAATTGGAAATATAAAGGATAAAACAAGGTCGATAGTCCTTGCAATATCATTAATGACGAATGCACACTCTCCATAACAGGAATTATACCTGCCTGATTCAATCAGGTAGTCTTTTGCATAAAGACTGATGCTAAAAATAGCATAAAACCAACACAGACAAACACTGAGTTTAACTTTTGCCACAGTAATTCTGGTGGAGTAATGTAAAGGGTCACAAATAGCCACATAGCGGTCAACTGATATGAGAACTATGTTACCTATTGAAACACAGGTAATGTTGCCAGTCAGATACCAATAAAGAAAACACATAAAATCACCTAGTACCCAGCAGGTGGTGCTTCTTAAAATTTCTAACGGCATCAACAGGAGACCCACGAGAAAGTCTGAAACGGCCAGAGAGAGGAGGAGGATGTTGCTGGGTGTGTGAAGCTGCCTGCAGCGTAACAGAAAAAATAAATAATGCACATTAATAATGTTACATTGTCTTTAGTGAAAATTCCATTTGTAGAAATGATTCATTAGTAAGACATGATTCAATTTAGGCAAATAAGGCACAGCTTGTTTAAAATACACAGAATGTGCCAAACTAACTTAACCATCACTAAATTAAATTACAGTCCAAAGACTGTAGTTTCAGCTGAGGTTTATCTATGCCCAAGGTGGGGCAGCAAAATGATAGTGATAAGATAGTTGAGATCATGTCATGTGTTAATCGTGTCAAAATGTATTTAGTGAAATTGTTTCCTTATTAAGACACGATGAACCTTAGACAACTTAACAGTCATGGTTGAGCCAAAGATATTTATTAGTTTCACTTAATTTATTCTTTGCTAATTCCAATGATGCAAATCTCACTTTTCATATATCTAAACCTTAATGTAATTTAAATTCAAAGTTGGTCTCTGCCTGAAGTGGGAGACTGAGATGATGACCAGAAGGTTTAGAGCAGTAGTGATAAGAGAGATGCATGACATCACAATATACAGCAGCATAGTTTTGGAATAGTGAAGTGTTTGCTTTCTGCAGGAATCGTTGAGGAGTTGTGGAAAACAGAGCTCTGGTCCTTCCTGTATCTCCATCATCTCATCAAAGCTTTTCCTCACAGAGCTCATTTATCTATTTTGTCCCTCACCCACCAGTCCCATCCCTCCTCTTTCTGTTGACACAACCTTTGGCACTTTCTTTTTTTCCAAACTCGCTCTCTCCCACAGTCAATTTATAGTCTTTTATTTTTCTGCACTCAATGTTAAACATTTCTATAAAAACAGACACTTGGGTCATAATTGTTAACCATCTTCAAACCTTCTCCTTTTAAAAGTACTAAAATGGGTTGACTATTTTATTTTCAACTTATGTCTGCAGATGATACCACAGGCAAATTGAGCAGACAAGCCTCATCTTCCTATTGAAGTGTGGACCAGGATAGCCAAAGGGGGTCACTCAGTATCCAGGAAAACAAAGAACTGATGCATGCCTCTGCTTGCTAGTTTAAAAGTTTCATGAGGAGAGTAAAAAACTCTGTTCTGTCTTAGCATCTAGACCAGATCCCATTTCTCATTACTGCAGAATCAGGTGTTGCTGCTACAGGGCTAGAATATCACAAGCCTGCCCTTAACAGCCAAGCATTCTGGCAACCGTAGTGTCCATTTGTAACATGTCTCTGTTTACAGGGAGTCCGTGCCACGTAATCCCATTGCCCTACTTAGGCCAAGGAGCCATCCAACCTAGCCTATTCCAACCCTGCGAGCAGAAGAGGAAATCACCTATGACCATCTGTGCTGCTGGAAAATCATTTCCTGGCAGCTTTTTGGCACCCAAAACTGTGTGTATTCCTCTTCTAGTGTCACGACATATTCAATATAATCTCCACTGATCTATTCATGTATTTTTTCCCCCTATCCGGGGCCAGGTCACAGGGTCAGCAGCCTAAGCAGAAAAGCTCAGATCTCCCTCTCCCCAGCCACCTCATCCAGCTCGGGTCACCAAGGTGTTTCCATGACAGCCGAGAGATATAATCTCTTTGGGTCTGCCCCGGGGCCTCTTCCTGGTTGGACATACCTGGAACACCTCACCCAGGGGGCATGCTTGTCTGGCTATTTTCAATGTAAAGGAGTAGCAGCTCTACTCAGATAGGGTAAAGAGTTCAGCTATCTGGGAGGGGGTACACAGAAAAACAAACACAGAACAGGAACATGAAGAAACTCAGCAGGGATTTCACAGGCATTTCGCCTATGTAATCCCTGCTGAGTTTCTTCATGTTCCCGGTTAACGAGCTAAGCGCACTAACGCACTGACACCGTGCAGCTAACAGAGATTTGCCACGTTAATGCGGTTATGGCATTAACGTCATTTTAACGAGATTAACGCTGACAGCACTAAATAAAATACAAACTGAAAATCATATTTCAAAGAGTATAACTTAAAACAAAAACATAAACACTGGGTCTGCCGTGACAGCAATATGCTGAGATAAATGAATAATATAATATATTTCATAGTCAAAAAATTTAAGAAATAGCTCTAATATTTACAAATATCTCAATTATAAATACCCAGAATATTGCAGAGATTAAATACAAATGATTGACATTTAAGTATAGTTTAGTTACTACAGGAATAATAAAACTTCCTATTTATTATTTCTATCATCATCATCATTATTATTATTATTATTATTATTATTATTATTATTATTATTATTGTTGTAAAGCATGTGCAAAATGGCATAACTGTTGCACTTTGTACTGTGCATTAGATGGAGTAGATGTACAGGGAGATGCCACAGGCAGGAATGATTTCTTGGTTGCACTTGGGTAATCTCAGTCTTTCTCTGAACATGCTCCTTGTCAGGCGTGTCGTGTGTGGAGGCGAGGAAGAGATGACCCAAACGCTGGACTCACGGTGCAGGATAATGGGGTTTATTGTAGGTAGGTTAGATGAACAGAACATGAACTGAAATGGCTGACTAGGTGGACGACTGACTGACTGACTGAAGAACTGAATGGCTGGCTGACTGATCTGAACATACATGCGGAGAGACGACATTAACATCAATGACATGACAAGGAACTGGTGAAACCGAGGAGCTGAGGAGCGGCCGGGCCAGCGGGTGCGGAAACCCCTGGCTGAGGAGCGGCCGGGCCAGCGGGTGCGGAAACCCCTGGCTGAGGAGCGGCCGGGCCAGCGGGTGCGGAAACCCCTGGCTGAGGAGCGGGAGAGCTCACAGCTGGCTCTGGATGCTGTGGCTGCAGGTCCGGGAACTGAACAGGATGGTGAATGAGTGACTGGACTACGGAGGACAGGCGACTGGGGAACAGGAAAAGACTGGAGACGATGAGACTGGAGGACAGGAGGAGACTGAGCTATAGAGGACTGGAGGACAGGAGGAGACTGAACTACAGGGGACTGGAGGACAGGAGGAGACTGAACTACAGGGGACTGGAGGGCTGGAGCAGGCTGGACTGACTGGGCTGGAGCAGGCTGGACTGACTGGGCTGGAGCAGGCTGGACTGACTGGACCGGAGGCTGAACAGCAGGAGAGTGAACTGGCTGGAGTGGGGGCTGAACAGCGGGAGAGTGAACTGGCTGGAGTGGGAGCTGAACAGCGGGAGAGTGAACTGGCTGGAGTGGGAGCTGAACAGCAGGAGAGGGAACTCACTGGACTGGGAGCTGAACAGCAGGAGAGGGAACTGACTGGACTGGAGGCTGAACAGCAGGCGTGGGAACTGACTGGGCTGGAGGCTGAACAGCAGGCGTGGGAACTGACTGGGCTGGAGGCTGAACAGCAGGTGAGGGAACTGACTGGAGTGGGGATGCTAAAGGATGAACAGAGGTAGGCGAGGCTGACGATGGAGCTGTGGTTGGTGTGGCTAACGGCTGAGCTACAGACTGCGCTAGTGAAGGAGATAGAGCTACAGCCTGGGCTAGTAAAGCTGGTGCCTGGGCAGGGGACACCTCAGCTAGCCTAACCAGGGATAGTGCGAGGGCGTGAAAGGCTGGATCAGGAGGTGGATGAAGAGGTGAACTGACAGGTGGAGAGGCTGGCTCTTCCGAGCCTCTAGGGAGGTCAGGCTGGGGTCTAGCGGCCTTCAGCCTGGGTGCTGGGACAGGCACGGGAGGTGGCTGGACACCAGTCACCCCCACCCGAGAAACAGGAACGGGTGTGGAGGTAGACTGGGTCACAGCTGCTCTCATCCTGGGAGCTGGCACAGGGACAGGCTGAGCCCTAGCTGCCTTCACCTGAGAAGGTGAAACAGGTGAAGGGGAAGGCTGAATCTGAGCCACTGTGCTGGCAAAAAAAGGTTGAGTAATGGGTGAGGAAATGGTGATTGAGTGGGAGAAATTATTAGGTGTAGCGGGGATAATGTCTTTAGCAGTGGCCTGAGATGGTGGAACAGTCTCTTTGGGGGCAGAGTGGTGCGTATTAATAGGGTAGTCCAGAATGTCATCACAACATACAGTCTTTTGATTAGGTGGATAGTGAGCAGTCTCTGGCTTGAAGTGAGAGGAAAGAAAAAAGTCTGTTTCGCTCACCACCGGATGCTGCAGCTCCGAATGGGAAGTGCGATGGCGGCGGGCGCGCCGCTCTCTCCGGGAAGAGAGAGCGGGCGGGGTACACAGCCGAGCCTCTGGCGCGGGAGCCTCCGTTGAGCCGAGATGGGAGGCGGAGCCGCTGTGCCGTAGCGAGGCTGAAGGTCCGGTGCATGAGGCAGGTGGCGTGTCAGCGAGGAACAGAGCCGCGAGAGAGGGAGCCGCTGAAGCGCAGCGAGAAACGCCCACTCTCCGCGGCGGATGCTCCGGTGCAGGTGAGGCAGCAGGTGGAAGAACGCGGCGTCTCCGAGGCCCGCCCAGAGCCAGGCGAGTCCCCTCGAAGACGTGCTCTCGCTCCGCGAAGAGCCGCTGTTTCTCCCTAAGCTTTTCCGCCCACAAGGAGAGCGCTGCCTCCTGCCACTCAAAAAGGTCCGAGTCCTCTGGGTCAAAAGCGTGTCTTCTTGGCACGGGTCGTGTCATTCTGTCAGGCGTGTCGTGTGTGGAGGCGAGGAAGAGATGACCCAAACGCTGGACTCACGGTGCAGGATAATGGGGTTTATTGTAGGTAGGTTGGATGAACAGAACATGAACTGAAATGGCTGACTGGGTGGACGACTGACTGACTGAAGAACTGAATGGCTGGCTGACTGATCTGAACATACATGCGGAGAGACGACATTAACATCAATGACACGACAAAGAACTGGTGAAACCGAGGAGCTTAAATACACAGGTTGAATGATGACAATGATTGGAAACGGGTGAGTACAGGGCTGAACATAATCTGACCTAATGACACAAGCTGACATGGGAAAAAACAGGAAGTGGGAACATTAGTGTGGCAAACTAAACTGAACATGAACAGAACTGAAAACACTGGGTCACCGACCCAGGAACCCTGACACTCCTGAGACTGGCCAGCATGTAATGGAGTCGATGGGAGGTTTTGTCCAGCCTTGTCCTTATCTTGGATCTTTGACACTAAGGGAGTCCAGCTCCATCCCCACAACATTACTGTCTTTGCGGATCAGTTTATTGAGTCTGTTGGCATCTGCTACCCTCAACCTGCTGCTCCAGCATGCAACAGCATAGAGGATGGCACTGGGCTCAATAGACTCACAGAAAATCATGAGCATTGTCCGACAAATTAAAACACCCCAAATTAAAACAATTACTTGACGACAACGGGAAGGAAAAACTCCATATGCATAAGCAGTATGCATAAAGTAAACAGCATTCATCCTAGCACAGGACTTTGGGGAACTCTGTAATTAACCCTACTGAGTGAAGAAGACTCCCCATTTGCATGAACAAATTGGAGTCTATTTGCAGCGTTCTGATATAATTAAGATCACTGCAGGACAGTATCTTTCTATGGCATGCTCTAATCTCTGTAATCAAATATTAGGGTCAACAGTATCAAATGCTGCACTGAGGTCTAACAAGACAAGCACAGATATAAGTCCACTGTCATGTCAGGTGCAGGTAAGTGGACTCAGAAGCAGGACTTGCGTCTGTGGTTTAGAAGGGTTTTTTTTTTTTTTATTTACAAAAAGGCATGATAAATTTAACAAAAAACAAATGATAAAACAGTGTACAAAGAGTTAATCCTGACATAGATCTGGAGGGAGGGCAGCATGGGCAGGGGGAATCATCAGGAACAAGACACAAAAACCAGCCTGCGCACAAGGACAGAGTCACTCTCGGAAGCCACAAGGAACTAGGGTTAGAGTCAACTAGGAATAGCGATGATTAGGAATAGAGAATAGATAGAGAAGCACAAAATGGACCACTTTGGAGAACCTGTCGATTATGGTTAATATGACCAAATTGCTAGAGGAGTGCAGCAAGCCGGTGACAAAATCTAAGGCAATGTGAGACCAGGGCTGACTTGGAACCGTTAAGGGCGCAAAAAATGGAGACATGCTTGATGGAGCCTTTTGTTGCATGCACAGGCATCACATGGCAAAACATATTTGCATGCATCACCTTCTAAAGAGGGCCACCAAAAACATTTTAACAAGGAAATCGTCCTTGCAACCCGCAGATGGCAAGCAAAGTGGGCTGTGTGGAGCCAGTGCAGCACATTAGAGTGTGCAGAAGGTGGAACAAATAACCTGTGAGGTGGGCCGCAGCTGGATCAGGCTCTTCTGGCTGTGCATGGCGCACCAAGGTCTTGATTTCCCAGGTAACAGCCCCCACTACACAGGATGCAAGTAAGATAGGTTCTGGTTTCGATGATTCAGAGGGTTCATTACAGTTATTGTATTCAGTCCTCCAAAGTCTATACAGGGCCTGAGTGTGTCATCCTTCTTGCTCGAAAGAAACTGGTGGCGAGAAGTGTGGACCAAGGTTCTTTTGAGCAAAAAGGATGGCTTCCAGTGACTCCTTACTGTACTTTTCTATAGCTGTTTTTTTCGGGCCCAATGGGATTGTCAAAGTGGCTGTGGCCTGTAGTGTCATGTTGCGCTAAAAAACTTTTTTTTGTTATTTGACGTTGTCCTCAAGCTCTCATTATGTCAAGCTTATCTAAGAAGCTTATCTAAGTTTTAGCTAATCTAAGTCTTCTTATCTTGGTTTAAAAAATGTCATTTGTGGTTCTTTTTAAAGCTGTTCTGTTTTTTGTTTGTATATTGTTCTTATTTTATTTTTATTTATTTCCATTTCCATTTCTGCTGGCACTGGTAGCCAGGCTCTTTGTCATGACTTTATGAACACTGTGTGAAGCAGTTGTTTAACCAGCTCTATATTATACAAATGGTAGACTAAGGACAATACCTTGGCGAAATTGGGATATGTGAAAAGTAGACCCTGAATAGACCTCTAAATAACCCCCCTGTAGTCCCCCTGTACCGTTAATAACATTGTTTTAGTTTTAGCCTTTATCTAGGCTGAAGTCTTTCAATGTCTTGAGGACAATGCTGTCTGTTCTGTCACTCAATGGTGGCAAGTGCAGTATTCTATGTGGCAGTGTGTCAGGTGACTGCCGCAGCACTCTATCACTCTCCTTCTTGGTAAAATACCCCTACCCCTTACACAGCCTGGAGGTGTGTTTTCATTGTCCTGTTAAAAAATAAATGATGTTCCAAACAAACCGGATCGGATGGCATGTCACCAAAAGATGCTGTGGTACCCACACTGGTTCAGTGTGCCTTCAATTTTGAATTAATCCCCAACAGTGTATTAGGATTTATTTTTTAACTTTAATATCTTTTTTTTAAGACTAATATCTCATAATTAGCATCACATATTTGTGTTTTGTCTTTTACTGTACACAGTGCATTGTAGAATAGTTTTGGACAGAATCAACACTTCCTCACAACATCCTCACAGGAATGACCTCGATCATAAACCTGCTGTTATAGTATGCACTATACCCCCCTTTTAACTCTACAGACCTGGGGAAGGAAAAGAGGTTGTTATCATGGTAACAGGAGTGTTGCCTATTGAAGGGTCATCTCCATATAAGGAGATGTCCAGAAAGCTGAAGAAGAAGAAACATGAGCCCATATCAGACCTAAGGCTACTTTAAACTGTTTCAACCAATCATGTTCACATTCACCTTTTTTGCGTTGCAAAAGGACACGGAGGGTGGAAACAGGATCCTAAATTTGGACTTATCAGTCCAAAGCACAGATTTCCACTGGCCTAATGTCCATTCTTTGTGGTTCATGACCCCCCAAAAAACTCTTCTGCTTGTTGCTTTTCCTTAGCAGTGGTGTCTTAGCAGATATTTGACCATAAAGGACTAATTTGTGCAGTCTCCTCTAAACAGTTGATGTAGAGAGGGAACTCTCTACATTCATTTATCTGGGATTTATGGCATTTATCTGGGCTCTAATCTGAGGTGCTGTTAACTTGCCATTTCTGAGGCTGGTGACTTGGATGAAATTATCCTCAGCAGCAGAGGTGATTCTTGGTTCTCCTTTCCTGGGGTGATGCTCATGGGAGCTGGTTTGATTGGAGAATGTTTTTTGCAACTGCACTTTGGGACACATTCAAAGTTTTAGCTATTTTCTCGACTGACTGACCTTCGGTTCTTAAAGTAATGATGGACTGTTGTTTCTCTTTACTTAGCTTATTGGTCCTTGAATTTTGACTGTTGTCAAATAGGGCTGTCAGCTCTGTGCCAACCTGACTTCTGAACAACACAACTGATAGTCCCAACCCCATTAAGAAGGCAAGTAATTTCACAAATGAACCCTGACATGGCACACCTGTGAAGTGAAAACCCTGTCAGGTGACTACATCATGAAGCTCATTGAGAGAGAGCCAAGGGTTCATTCATTCAGGACATTCAGGAATCTAAAATATAAAACATTACAGTTATTTTTTAAGCTTTTTCTTTGCGACATGATTCCATATACCTTGCTTCATATATTTGATGTCTTCATTATGTATCTACAATGTAGAAAGTAGTCAAAATAAAGAAAAAAAACCTTACATGAGAAGGAGCTTGGAAAGAAAAGTGCCTGCACGTCTTTAAGTTTCTTGAAGACATTTCGCCTGTCATCTGAGAAGCTTCTTCAGTTCTAACAGCAATTGGTGGAGAGTCCCAGATTATTGAATTCTATTGGGAGTGTCCCTAATAGGGTCCTGGGCCCCCTATTGTTCCTCTGGCTTATCACATGAGCCAAAGTGTGAAAAGTGGTATCTACAGTGGTAATAACTTTAAAATTACTATATTGTTATATTCTTTTTTTCTGCCTTCTTACCCTTTGTCACTGAACTGTATTTCCATATTATTACCCCTGCTTATTATCCAATTACATACATTTAAGTGTAATATTACTCAACTGTAACCCCTTATGCTACCATGATATTACCTGGATATTAAGTGGTTATTACTTTGAAAGTTGAGTGGTAATAACTTAGAAATCCCCACAATTTTTGTTCTGCCTTGTTATCCTAATATTCCCACCTTATTACTGAGCTGTAACAGAAAATTGAATCATTATTTTTATTATTATTATTGTTTGTAATTTAGTTATACTTATCAATTGTTGCACTTGCTAGAAACATTAATATTATTATTAATACTGTGGCACTTTCTGTCTTCTTGCACTACTGGTCATACTCATATTTATATTTTATACAATTTTCTTATCTTTTTTCATTAGCTGTTTAGCTTTCTGTTCTTAAATTTATTCCAGCTGTTAACTTTTTTACTCTCTCTGATTCTGAACACAGTGTTTCTTTTTGCACTGAGTATGTAAAAGGCACAATAATTTATCCCAGGATTAATAAAGTTCTTATCTATTCTTAATTTTATTGTACACTATGTTTGACAACACAGTGTTTATAAAATACAAATATAACAGCAGTGTATAATAACCAGAGAAAACAAGAAACATCAACCACTGATGTGAACATTATTGGAGCCAAAAGGTGAATACAGTGAAAAGGAAATGGAGTGAAATTTACTGGGTAATAATTAACACATAAAATACATAAGAAAAAGTAAAAGTACTTACATATATTTTTATCGGAATTTTCATTTAGAATATACACCACAGTCACAACTGTGACAGCAATAGTGATATTTTTTCTATCACTGTTTAGAACCATAATTCAGTAAGTCACTTTCAAAATTACAGGGAAAGTCCATCCATCCATCCATTTTCTTCTATTTGCCCATATCATGGTCCAAGGGGGCAGACACACACTATAAACCCTGGGAAGGTGGTCAGTATGTCAAAGGTCAAAATGTAGAGACAGACAGCCATTCACACCTACAGTCAATTTAGAATCACCATGCAAGTCTTTTGATTCTGAGCAGAAGCTGTGTAACCCCCCATAGACAAGGGAACATTAAAACTATGCACCAGCTGGATTCAAATCCAGGGCTTTCTTGCTGTGGTGTGTCAGTGCTAACTGTTGCACAACTGATTTTATGTCTTAGTAGAGCAGGTTTCATACTCTTTTTATAGTATGTTGGCCCCACTGGTGTCATACTTGAAGATCTCCAAACTGATGATAAGTTTAACAGCATTTCTAAACCAGGGGTAAAACAAGGCGTAGATCAATGGGTTTAGACAAGAGTTAATGTAAAAGATAATGACCACAAAAGATGCAGAGGGATCATTGACAGCATTTTCATCAACAAGAGAGTAGCAGTAGAGTGGACAGAAGCATGCTAGAAATACAACTACAAGAACCCCAAGACTCCTGGCTGCTTTCAGCTCAGATTTGTTTGTCTGATTCAGTGGACGCTGAAGTGTGACAGATGTAACATGAGAGCGCATGGCACGAGCCTGAGACACAGCCACCACAAATACTCTCATATACAAGACTATGATAACAGTAACTGGACCAAAAAAGGATAAAATAAGGTCAACAACAATAGCAATATTGCTGCTGAAAAATACACACTCTCCAAAGCAAGAATTATACCTGCCTGGTTCAATCATGACATCCTTTGTATAAAGACTGCTGTAGAAAATAGCATAAAACCAACACAGACAAACACCGAGTTTGACTTTCGGCAAAGTAATTCTGGTGGGGTAATGCAGAGGGTCACAAATAGCCACATAGCGGTCAACTGATATTAGAACAATGTTCCCTATTGAAGCACAGATAATGTTGCTGGTCAAATACCAATAAGCAGAACACATAAGATCACCAAGTACCCAGCAGCTTGTGTTTCTAAAGATTTCTAAAGGCAACAACAGGAGACCCACAAAAAAGTCTGAGACAGCCAGAGAGAGGAGGAGGATGTTACTGGGTGTGTGCAGCTGCCTGCAGGGAGACAGAAAAGAATATAATGCGCATTGTTAATGTCAATATGTCTTCAGTGAAAATTCTGCACTAATAAGGCATGATTCAATTCAAAAACTTCTAAAACTTAAACTGTAGTTTCAGTTGAAAAGTTAAACTCTGCCTGAAGTGGGAGACGGAGATGATGACAAGAAGGTTTAGAGCAGCAGTGAGCAGAGAGATACATGAGAGCACAATGTTCAGGAGCACAGCTTTGGACCAGTGAAGTGTCGGCTTCCTGCAGGAACTGTTGAGGAGTTGTGGGAAACAGAGCTCGACTCCTTTCGGTATCTCCATCATCAGACACCTGCAGCTCTCTAATTAGAAATTCTTCTCATACAGCTAGTTTATCTCACCCCTCCCACCAATCTCTTTCAGTCTAAAACATGATGACCCTCCTTTTCTCTTCTTCCTTTCCTTCGCAATTTCATTTTTTAACTCTGACTGTCTCATTCACAGATGGTTAATAGATTTTCTTAGATTATTGTCATGATTCTGGGTCTTCCACCCAGAGTTTTGAAATTTCTAACTTTTTAATTCAGTTTTTAGTATTCTCTGTTTGGTTCTTAGTTTTATTTTTCATGTATTTCACATTTTCAGCTTTATATATTTTCTTTCACATTTTGAACCTTAGTTATTATCTCTGGCCAGCATGGTGATGCTGTGGTTAGCACTGTTGCCTCATAGCAAAACAGTCCTGAGTATGAACCCAGCCTGGGATTTGATTAGTAAGTGTGACCACATCTATAAACCCAGAAATGGCAGTTTGCTGGTCAACATTCTGGTGTCTGTTAATACATTGCCAGGAAGAAAAAACATCAGCAATTATATTAGAGACTGAACCATTGATGGACGTCAGTCTGAGAAAGGCTGTAACAACATTTTTAAACAGTGTGACATCCATCATTTTACAAAGGTTATTTACAAGTGGAAAACCTTCAAGACACCTGCCAATCCACCTAGAAGTGGACATCTCAGCAATTTGCTCCAAGGTCAGACTATGCAATGCTCAGTTAAACTGAAAAACACCAAAGACCTACATCATAGTGCTGGGCGATATATCGATTTTTAAAAAAATATCGATATATTTTTATACAAGACATAAGATGTGACAATATCGTTCGTATCGATATAGTATATGTTGCGTTATAATTACACTTGTGGAGCCGCTATTTTGCCTCTCTCTCGTCTGGGTTTGTCTGCCCCGCCTCTCTCCCTCACTGCACACAAATCCCCTCCCCCATCGCTACGCCTCCAGTTGCCGACAAGATGGACACAGGAGCTAGCGAAGAGGAGCTTGTCGGAAAAAAGAAAACCAATGGCTCAATTATTTGGAGATGGTTCGGGTTCAAAGTGTCAGATGAGCAGCAGAATAATGTATTTTGTAGAGAATGTCGAAAAAGCGTCGCAACGAAAGGTTCGAGCACTACTAATCTTTATCACCATTTACAACTGCGCCATAAAGTGCAGTATGAAGAGTGTGTGAAACTGCGTGCTGTAGCCCAGACCGCAAAGTCTTCCGAGGTTCCCGCCGTGAAACAGACCACCTTACAACACTCATATACTCGTGCCGTGCCATATGATACAAAAAGTGAGAAGTGGGGGGAAATTACTAAAGCAGTTGCCTATCATATTGCTAAAGACATGGTCCCCATCTCAACTCTGGAACAAGAGGGCTTTATACAGTTGCTAAAAACTCTTGACCGAAGATACCAGTTACCTAGCCGGAAATACTTCACCAGAGAAGCACTGCCAAAAATGTATACTGAAGTTAGACAGAGTCTCGCTACCCAGCTCACCAAAGTGTCTCACTTCGCACTGACCACCGACATGTGGTCCAGCAGGACGTGCAAGCCATATATGACTGTGACTATACATTTCATGGAAGACTGGGAACTGAAAACTGCCCGTTTCCAGACCAGCTACTTTCCTCAAGACCACACCGGAGAGCATATAGCTGAAGCCCTGCAGGATGTGCTCAAAACCTGGAAGCTTAACCCGACGGGACTGGTTGCTATAACAACTGACAACGGGGCTAATATTGTCAAGGCGGTTCAACTGAACAAGTGGCCGAGGATCCAGTGTTTTGGTCACAGGCTTCATCTGGCCATTGGTGAGTGCAATACTGAATCTGTTAATTTGGAAAAAAAATGCTAATAAATGAAAAGTGTATAGAGTCATTTGCAGAGCTAAGTGATATATACATCTATCACTTAGAAATTGAAAGTTAGTTGAATAAATAAATAAACTATCCCTACATGTTCCAATCATTTGCTGGTGATTTTACCAAGATAGTTTAACTAGAATCATTTCTAGGTTATACAATACATGACACACTTTGCAAATATTGTTAAGTCTTATGCATCACCTTCTATACAACTGAGATGGATATTAATTTGCCTTTGAGTGATTTGCAACTTAACATAACAATTAAAGTGATTTTAAAAGTTTGTATTTTGTGTGTCACAGGACATGCTATGGATGATGCCCGCATTACCCGGGCTATTTCTCTGTGTAAGAAAGTCGTCAGCAGCTTCTCCTACAGCTGGAGGAAGAGAAGAGAGCTGGCTGAAGTGCAAATACAGCTGGGTCTTCCAAGTCACCAGCTACTCACAGAGGCAACAGCTGGCTGGGGATCAAGGCTTCTCATGATAGAGAGGGTTCTGGAGCAGGAAAGAGCACTTTCTAAAGTCCTCTCTGTCGACATGAAAACCAGACCTCTAGTCCCTACTTGGCAGGACATAGAGGTCCTGGAAGCAGTTCAGAAAGCTCTCAAACCCTGTCAGGACTTCACTGATGCACTTTCAGGAGAGAAGTATGTGACCCTGTCATATGTCAGACCTGTGCTACACCTGTTTAACACTAGTCTCCTGGCACCTGGAGGAGGAGGATAGTGAGCTGTGTAAATCCATCAAGACCCGCATTGTGGATTACCTCAACAATAAATATGCAGATCCATCCACCAGTGACCTGTTGGACATGGCTTCTTTTGTGGATCCACGGTTCAGGGCAAAATACATCCCAAGTGAGAAGATTAATACACTAAAACATAAACTCATCTTGGAGGCAGAGTCTCTGCTCAGCTATCAGGGTACGTGTTTGTCTGTGCTGCCTGATCCAGCCATGCAGAGTCTGCAGACCGAGAAGAAGCAGCAGCGGGACACACAGCTAAAAAAAAGAGATCACTGGCAAGCTTCTTCCAGCACAGCACAGCCACCAACACTGGTTTCACAAAAAGGGAGACAATCGAAAATGAATTTTCTAGCTACCTGTTGTCAGTTTGTGTAGAGAGTGATGCTGACCCTCTCAAATGGTGGAAGGAACATGAAGTTGCCTATCCAGCACTGAGCCTCCTGGCCAAGAAATACCTTTGTGTGCCAGCTACCAGCTCCCCTTCTGAAAGGATTTTTAGTTGCAGTGGAAACATTGTAACCTGCCACAGGGCATCCTTGAAACCTGATAATGTTGACAGATTAGTTTTCCTGGCACAAAATCTGTAAGCTGTACAGTTGTTGGCCTTGCCAATTGTTTGTGTTCTTTCTATATTGTTATTGTCATTGGAGATTTGCACAAAGACCCACTGACCAAAGAATGGAATTTTGTTAATTTCATTCAATCTGTTTACATGTTTTGTTTTTTGCACAAAATACCAGATGATTGTTCAGGAATACACACAAAGAAGCACTTTAGAAAACTTTACTTCAGTGTAAGCACTTTTTAAAGAGCAAGTTGCCTTTGTTATTTTAGATCTGCATCTTTTTAGTTTACATTTTACATTTAGTTTACAACTTTTAGCTTTTTGCTATGTATGAAAAGGAAAAAAAATGGAGCATTATTATTTAATAAATGCTGACAATTTATTTTTGACAATTTTTTCATGTACATCTACAGTTGTATCTTAATAAAAGTTACATGTGTGACATCTGGGACAAATACCTTTGACCAAGAACTCTCTTTTTGTTCTTACTTTATGGGATTAAAAAAATATCGAGATATATATCTTATATCGCCATCGAGCTAAAAAATATCGAGATATGAATTTTGGTCCATATCGCCCAGCTCTACTACATCACAAAAATACTACTGTTTTTCTGCTTTTGTTTTCACTTTTTTGTGAAAACCAGACATCTCATACCTATCCAACAGCTAAAGCTTGGCTAAAATTCAATCATGCAACAGGACAACAATCTAATGCAGAGCAGCAAACCAGAATCGCTGAAAAAGCAAACATTTTAGTTGTTGAAGCTATCCAGTTCAAGTCCAGATCTCAATCTGAATGAAATGCTGTGGCAGGACCTTAAGAGAGCTGTGAAAAAAAACACAAGCTGTGAAGAAAAAGATTCCTGCATAGCTACATGAAAAACGTTTTCACATGAGTGCACAAAGTCCTGAGATTTTTTTCACAAGCTTAGAAAAGCTGAGTCGCAACTTAAATAAAGTTAATACACACACTTACATCAGTCACATTACCAAGTCATCGCAACATGTTCTTTATATTAAATCTATCATCTCCCACCAATTTATCCAGCTGCAGTTTTTATAGTTACTAATTTGCCTTTACTTAGACTGTGGTCTACATTAGAGCAGTGCTGACTTGTCTCATTGCTATCATTCAGTCTCTTGCAATTAGAAATTTAGCACTAAGGACTAGAGATGGCACGATACCACTTTTTTATGTCCGATACCGATATCATAAATTTGGATATCTGCCGATACCGATATGAATCCGATATAGTGTGTTTTTTAATCAATAAAACTGTTTTTTTAATATCTTGCTGCATTTTGTATAAGTTCATACTCCAGTTTAAATAAACAACAACACTAAAGCTATTCTGTTATACCTGTATGTAAAAAATACACTGCGCCCAAAATATTTCATAGTTCAGCAACACTGATCAATCTAATAAACTTAAACCTACTCCATCCTCCCTATTCTGGTATTTTAAAGAGTACTTAGCAGAAATATTAAGCAACCTAACTAATAGGTTTGCAAACTCCCAGCAAAAGAAAATAGGGAACCACCCCCACCCTCCACCTCATGATGCTTAATCGATGTAGTCAACTTTAATTTGATGCAGTGTGGAAAAAATGCACAGAAATAAATTATTTTTCAAGAATAATTAAATAGATTCAACATCTTACTTTAACAGAATTGCAGAATTCACAGATGGTACCTTCCCAAAGGAAAAAGTACTATAGCTTACTAGGGTATATTAGACTTAACAGTTACTATATACAGTAATGGACTTCTATACATTTTACATCAGATTAAAACTTTGGGTGTAAGATTCAGATAATTATTTATTAAAAGCGAGACATTTTAAATGAGAATAAGAAAGAAAAGTATGTCTTTGTGCCCCCTTTTCCCTGTTAATGCCCTGTCGGCCCCCCTGGCTAAACTTTGCTAGATCTGCCCCTGCACAGTTACCAGCCGTCAGCTACGTAGAAAAGGATCCTGGTGTAGAAAGTAATATTAAATAAATTCTAACAACAGCTTATCAAGCTTAAACGTGCTGCTGTTGTTCCGCCGCTGGTTTCCTCTTTCTGGTGCAAAGTGGGCCAAAAACAAAGAAGAGAGACGGAGTCGCGACAGAAAAGCCGATCAGCTGATCATTAAGCAGTTTCATGATTGAAGTAGCAGCAGGAAGGTGAGGGAGAGAGAGAGAAGAGGCAGTCGCTCCATATATCGGTTGTTAAGCTTAACATGGGAACGCTTTACAAACATTCAGAGATGAACTTACACACTTGCTTTACTTCTCTCTGGGATAACTTCCTCGGAGATGAAATGCTGGTTTGGTAGCGAGGCTACAAATATCTATCTCGGTCACCATGTACAAAACTCGTGAATTTGTTTAGTAGTTTTAGTTAGTAGTTTAGTATCAGCCACACTGTGCAGCTGTCAGTTGTGATTCAGATTGTGTCATTACAAGAGAAGCCCCATGTTGAGGAGTATTTTATGGTTTTTTTGAAAGCTGACGAATCCACAGGGAAGCATCTCACATCCATGATTTTAAACAGTCTGAAAGAGCTGAAAATTCCCTTTGAGGACTGCAGAGGTCATTCATATGACAATGGGGCCAACATGAGAGGAAAAAACAAGGGCATTCAAGCCAGGCTGCTGGAACTGAATCTTAAAGCCCTCTTTGTTCCCTGTGGAGCTCATACACTGAATTTGGTTATGGCTGATGCTTCAAAGGGATCTATTGATGCCACAGGTTACTTTGGGATTCTGCAAAAACTTTACAATTTGTTTTAAGACTCCACTTAGAGATGGACCATCCTGAAAAAACATGCTAACATTACACTGAAGATGTGGTCCGAAACAAGGTGGGAAAGTAAGATCAACAGCGTTGAGCCCCTGAGGTACCAAGCATCTGCAGTGAGAGAGGCTTTGATTGAGGTGAGAGACCACACCAAAGACTCAGTCATAAATACTGAGGCCCAGTCTTTGTCTGAGGAGGTGGGATCATACAGATTCAGCATTTGTTCAGTGGTGTGGTATGACATTCTGAATCAAATCCACCATGTGAGCAAGCTCATGCAGTCTCCCAACATGCATGTGGATGTAGCAGTCAATCTCCTCAAAAAGACAGAAAGAGGTCTCCGCAACTACAGAGCAACAGGCTAATCAGCTACACAAATTTCAGCCAATGATATGTGTGAGGACATGAACATAGAGGCTGTTCTGCAACAGAAAAGACTGAGATCTACAAAGCAGCACTTATCTTACAAGTAATTTGATGAGCCATTGAGTGATGCCCCAAAGAAGCTGGAGGTGACCTTTCTTAATGTTGTTGTTGATGCTGCAGTGTCTTCCATCCAAGAGAGATTCACCACTGGCATCAGTTACCAACACTTCACTTAATATCAAATTGAGACTCGCTTGTGTTTAACCCTGGAATATGTGAACATATTACTTATTGAGTCTTTTCTTAGTCCATGGGTTGTAAAATTGCAACATCCTCCATCCGTAGTAAGAGAATGCGTCTGTGGCAATAACCAAAATGTCTCCATATAGCCTTTGTGAATAAGAATATAGCTGGCCAGCAAAAAACCCCAAAAACAAAACGTATAGAGCTAAATATGAAGCATGTCTGTGAGTCCTTCAGTCCAAATAATCGAGGTCGAGAAGAATATGTAGCAGCTGCTGATCCCTCAATTACGGTGGCCCTGAAGTGCAAACCACAAAAACAAATCACAAAACGCACAACAAATTGAAAAGCGCAAAAACAAATTGAAAAGCGCAAAAACAAATCACTTAACGCAAAAACAAATTGAAAAGCGCAACAACAAATTCACTAAACGCAAAAACAAATCACAAAACGCACAACAAATTGAAAAGCGCAACAACAAAAACCAAACCGGAAGAGGTAGGTACCAATGCTGGAACAACAGGCATCACTGATTGGATGATGGATCCGGTAGCCTTTTGAACCGGAAGTTGTTCTGCCAAACGTGGTTATGAGAAAGAGCAGTCAACATGTTTTGTCCAAGTTGTGGAAAAAAGTTGGT
Source organism: Oreochromis niloticus (assembly GCF_001858045.2). Classification (NCBI taxonomy): domain Eukaryota; kingdom Metazoa; phylum Chordata; class Actinopteri; order Cichliformes; family Cichlidae; genus Oreochromis; species Oreochromis niloticus. Next base: position 30,090,249 of record NC_031987.2, on the reverse strand, counting down.
AGAGCAGTCACCAAACTTTTGCAGTGGCTGTGGCAAAAGACTTCAAGACTCTATCACAGACCCTCTACAACCATCCAGTGAGTTAAAATCAAATTCAAAGGCTTCTGTTGCTCATGGACATGTGAGCTTACTGACGCTAGCACTTTTGTCGCTAATAGCTGTTAATTGAAAGGTTTTAGGGTTTTAGGTAACGCAATTCTTTTATTAGTAATGGAATAGGGTTAGGGTTAGTGTTTTTATTGTTTATTGTCTATTGTTTGTTAAGACCACAGATAGTCAGTCAGAGTACATGTTTATTTTTCAGTTATTTATAGACATGATCCCTTTTTTGATACTTTATTTTAGTGTCACAACAAAAATGTTCAAATCCAGATGAACTCTTTGTTATAGCTTCTTAAAGGACAATATATTGACAGTTTTTATTTTTTAATTTGTCCTAATACTTTTAACTAAAGTTCTATCTATGGGCAATTACCGGTACACACATTGCTGCAAACTGTGCAATAATTCATTTTTATGCTTTAAACCAATTAAAACAGGTTGTTTATTCTTAACAGATTTAAAGATGGACTGGACAGTCTTCATTTTTTCACTGCAGTCCAGCAGTATCCGAGTGTTCTGGCCCCATTGTTATACCTGACTTACAAGACCCTGACTGCATCAGATCTGGAGAATATATTCAGACCAAGTCTCAGCCCAGCAGGAAGCAACAGGCGGCAGAAGGAAGCGCTAACACTTGGCTTTTGGGCAGATTATCTGCTTGATTGTGAAGGTTTTTAATGAATGCTTTTTTTCTTTGCTTTTAAAATTGTATTGATTAGAAATTGTTTTATTAAAGGAGAAATAAGGTGATTCCCTGGAATGCAGAGTCAAAAAATGAACTACAGTGTTTACTTTCTTCTTTCAGAGAAAGTGACAGCTGTGTCACTGGAAGAATTATTAATGTTTGCAACAGGTTTGACTGCACTTCCACCAGCTGGGATGACACCACCTCCATGCCTAGAGTTTTCGAGTGATTCACCTTTTCCTGTTGCCAACACCTGTGCAAATGCACTGAAGCTACCACTCTCTGAATCATACAGAATCTTTAAGGCAAATATGGAATTTGGAATACAAAATTCCCCTGGATTTGGAAATTTTTAAATCACACGTCTTAAGTGTCATGACAGTTATTAATGTTCACTGAGTGATTTAAATAAATTGTTACAGAAGATTTCATTGACTCGGTATCTCAGGGATTTTTTTATTATTTTTTTGAGAGGTCACCCATTATTGAAACTCTGCTGCTCTTGGCACATTTGAAAGTTTAAATTGTGGTTCAACATTGAGTGTTTTAATTCTAATCAGTTGCTGTATATCAAATGATATTAACAAAATAAGTTTCACTTTAGCAAGAGGAACATACACTAAAAACAGGAGTTCAGTAGTTAGTGTCTAAAATCCAGCTACATTCTTCAGGGCTAGATACAGTTCTGTGGCTGACTCCCAGTCTTGTGGCTGCTCCAGTCTGTTTTGTTGTACAGTGTGGTGTAGATATTCCTCAATGTTTGGGTCACCACACAATTCAGTAGCTTGCCCTCGGGAAATACATCCAGTTCTCTCTCCTCAACAGCAAATCCACAGTCCCTTGAACCATATCTGCAAAAGGGAAATTGAATTAAGGTTTTTTATGGTTTAAAATGCCAAATTCGTTTGTTTACAATATATAACTGTATGGTAGCATTGACTGTTCATAAAAAATATAATGCTATCATAATTAGTTGTGTAATTAAAACTGTCATCCAGCAAAATTGTTGGAGAGCAATTTAATATTCAACATAACGTTTTATTTTTGAACAAGTGTAGATTGGAAAACTGAAGGTTACGGTTATTTAATTTTGTAGGACAAAGCAATAAATAAATGTAGCCGTTTTTTGCTACAAAGTGTAGAAATCTGACAGTTTTCTTCCTTTTACCTGAAACTGCAAAGTTCATTAAAATTTTTAATGTGCTGCAATCATCTCTTAATATTGTTTTTTTTCAGATAGCACAAAATTACACTTCAATTAACACTTCAAAACAGATGATAATGACAAGGGTGAGTGCATGCTGCTAAGATAAATTACGATTGCAAGGCAAGTATGATCAGATTAGTAGACCAATAGACAAAATAATTGTGACGGTCAACTTATGCTTTCACACTAAATTTTTTTTAATGCAAAAGCTTAATTTATTCAGTGAAGATGTGAATTACCTGTGAGGCAAGAGATAGAGCTCATTTGGAATTCCCCCAGGACATGATGCAAGTCTGCTTGGACGGATCCTGTGTTTGTTCCAGAGATCTTTGCATTCATCCAGGTCTTTCTGTAGTACATTGATGAAGCAGAATCTCAACAAGCATTGGTGTTCGTGGCTTCCATTAAAGTTTCCAGAATCTCTTAGGTCTCCAAACAGGTCCATTCAAAACTGAGACCTGGGAATACATTAAGAAAACATCTTTGTTATTTCATAGTGGTTTAGAAAAGGTCCTTCCTATTCTAATTCGATCCATGCCAGAAATGACTCAAAATGATGCATATTTCTATTCAATAGAATTGACACCTGTGGTGGCCAATGGAAACAACTAATTTTTACCACATAATTAATTATGGTAATTAATTAGCCGACTTAATTTTGGTTTTAAAATAAATGGGTTCAACAAATCGTTTGAAACAAATGTTTTCAAAAATTTATAAAAACCACTGCTTATCAGTTTCCACTCTACCAGGCACACTGTACCCACCTTCCTCTTCTAAGAAAAGACCACCATGACTCGATGCGTTGATTCCCTGTTGACGAGCCGTAATTGTGGCTTAAGGAACCGGCGTAATGATCCGCAGGGTACACTGAATAGCAGCCATTGTCCCATTCTCTGTCCCGAGGTCTGTTCGTAATCTCATTGGTATAACACCAAGACTCTTGACACAGTTTATAAAATTATGAGGAATGACGGCTGGATTGTTGTTTGATGCTCCACACACAAGCCACATCATTCTTCTTGAAAACCCATCAATACATCCTGACAGGGCAAAGCCAAAGGGTTTCAGTTTGTCATAACCATCTACATGCCATATGTAGTTGGGTCCCATGGAGTGCGTCTTGTAAACCTCCTGGGAGTTCTAGAAACGATTCCTTGAGGATTCAGCTGTCTTAGCAACACCATAACTACACTACGTTTAACATGTAGCTTGTGTTTTTGTTTGAGAACTTGCCACATGGTCCGATAGCCAAACAATTGTCCTGGTCCTCGAAGCTCATTTAAAATGGCATGCCTCACCTCAGGTAGAGGAGAGTAGTTGCCACGTCTATACAGTCTTGCTTCTTTTAAATGCGTCTTCAGTGTATGTAAACTAATTGAAATTTCGTGGTTAGTCTTGAGCATATCCAGAATAACTTCGTATGTATGCCCTGAATCAAAATATTCCCGAATAGCGGAAGCAACGTGTGGATCACTCGTAACGTTCATGTTTGTAAAAATGCGTTACACAGAACAACTTCCGGTTCAAAAGGCTACCGGATCCATCATCCAATCAGTGATGCCTGTTGTTGCAGCATTGGTACCTACCTCTTCCGGTTTGGTTTTTGTTGTTGCGCTTTTCAATTTGTTTTTGCGCTTTTCAATTTGTTGTGCGTTTTGTGATTTGTTTTTGCGTTTAGTGAATTTGTTTTTGCGCTTTTCAATTTGTTTTTGCGCTTTTCAATTTGTTGTGCGTTTTGTGATTTGTTTTTGCGCTTTTCAATTTGTTGTGCGTTTTGTGATTTGTTTTTGCGCTTTTCAATTTGTTGTGCGTTTTGTGATTTGTTTTTGCGTTAAGTGATTTGTTGTGCATTTTGTGACTTGTTTTTGCGTTAAGTGATTTGTTGTTGCGCTTTTCAATTTGTTGTGCGTTTTGTGATTTGTTTTTGTGGTTTGCACTTCAGGGCCACCGTACTCAATGGCACCAGTAAGACGGCAGAACAGCAGGTTCTCTTCCTCAACAGAAAAGTCTCCTCCACCACTAGCAGGAGAATGAAAAATTTGTATTTTAAGGCTACTGCGTGTACAGATATCACCGCTGGCTCACACAAGCTTGCTCTGACACAGCTACAGACCATGTGTGCTCATAGCCCCTAAGAAACAACAGTGCAGTGTGCTAGTTCAATGCACAACATAAATGACAACTTACTGTTCACTAAACACACATCGCTCACTGAGTTAGGGCCTTCTTGCATGTTTTTAAAAACACATCCCTTTAGCTTGCATCTTAAAAGTAGTGCAAGCCGTATGGGTTTATATTCCAAACAGTGACACATGAACTTGATCACCGAAGTCCGATTAGCATGGCGGCTAATTTTCAAGCTTACTAGCTTATTCACGATTAGCACACTAATAATCCATTAACCACACATCATAACATAACCAAACAATAACATATGGAAAGAGACAATATACATATAAAACACTAATTCTTATCTAGCAGGAGAATAAATAATCAGCATTTTAAGGCTACTGCATGTATAGACATCACTGCTGGCTCATATAAGCTAGCTCTGAGACCCGCCAGAGTTTACTCCCCAGTTGACTGTCACGAAACAGTCGTAAATCAACGGCATTGTAAAACTTAAAATTACTGCAGGGCATGTTATAACGAAACACCAAACTGGATATTAAACAGTATCAAATGACTAAATTAACACAGGGTTACAATTACATTTTCATATCATCACATCAAGAGTTTATTCATTAAGCATCACAGTTCAACAATGTTATATCCAGCTGAAAGCAGTTTCACTAACGCCAGCCAAAACAGGCTAATAGTATATAAGAGCACAAAAACAGCAGTGCTTATGACAGCTCGACATATCCTCAACAACTCGCCTCAGTATGGCTGCCATCGGTCACCTTTTAACTCTGTCCGTTTTACAGCCTCTTCCAGAAAATGAACGCTTACGCAGTACACTATACACATATACAGTATATTTATTTTACTTGGATTTAGATTTGGAGTATTTATATATTACCTGAAATCTTTTGCTGCTTAATAGGAGAGCGCCAAAGCGTCCCCCTGTAACCATGGTTACGCAGAGGCGTTAGCGTTCCAACTGTGACATCACAGATTAGAACCTGTCAAACTGATACCTGGATGAACCTGCAACTTTTATTGGCACTTTTCTGCTGAGATCTGGAGCTCGAGTCCCTGGCGCCCAGGGATAAGATGAGTTGCTGTGTTTTTCACGGAGAAAAACTAATAAACATGGAATAACGTCCGTCTTAGATGGAAAAAAAGATGCAAGCAAAACGATGACAGCAGATTGAGAAGCGATTTCTTCAAACGGTAAGGAGCTTCTACCAAGTGATATTTGATGAGCTTCAAACTTCAAGCTTAAATCTAATGTCCAGACTCATGCTAAACTTTTCTGATTACTCAGTGAATCTGTTCATGTGTTGCCGTTTTAAGCTATTAGGTAATTTCATGGTGAGAAATGTCTTTGACAAAAAATTTGCAGGATTAATTACGGGCTACATCTTATTTATCAACTTATTTGATACACTGTATCAATCAATTAATACACAAATATCAGACTGTAGAAAAGCAAATAAGATTGCACTAAGCAAGTTCATGCCATAAGAGCTAAATGGCCATCAAAGAAAATCCTGAATGCCTATTACAGGTTAGGCCAACATTTAATGCAGCCACAGATCGACATCTGGTTCATTTATATTTACTTTTAAATTTGCAGTTAAAATAACTTTAGTGACATAGTGACAGAGCCATGGGGGGGGTAGGTTTTTGATGGGGCTCCCACACAAACGCAAAGCAGAAGATGAAGCATCGCCAAATATGTTTCCAAACCAACTTCCTTCCGGGCCAAATACTAGAAAATATGATGAAGCATATCTTGCCTTTGGCTTCACCTGCACAAGTGCCAAGGTAGGTATCCTCGACAGAATTTGTGTCCCCTGCATCGGGAGCATGCGCTGGGCTGCCCAAATCAAGGACAAACAGTATCCCACATTCTTGATTTTTATTTCACAAACACTTCTTACTTCTTGACTAACTACTCCTGACATTTTGGAGATGTTAGCTCTTTATACAGTAAAGTTACAGTGGGATACAAATAATATCAGGCTGATCCTGCCACGATTTGTTCCCCCTGTCCAAATCACTGACAAACAGTATCCCCCAGTTGTTTATGTTTTTGAACCCATTTTGCACAGAGAGGCATTTTTTGAAAAATGTATTGATAGCAATGTTGAATATTTTTACACAGGAAAAAACAACTGCACGTAAAATAATTACACCATGACACCTCTGCCTTTCTAAATGGAGGAACAGTAACTGCGTGTGTATATGTAAGCGTGTAAAAACTGCAGATCGTAAGAGTAACAGTATTTTGTCTCTATCTGCCATTGTAGAAATTCATCTCATGTAAACACCGTGATGTGAAAAAAGGCACACACAAAAAAAGGATGTTATTGTTAATGTTTTTTGGTTTTCGTTTCAATTAATAAGTGCAGTATTGGAATGACATTTTTTTGTCTTTGGTTTTCTCTTTCATATTACTTATTGTTCATACTTTGTTTATGCAGATCTCCCAGCTGTTTCCATTTGGCCAATATCCTTTTTTGGTGTTATATTTGAAATTTGACATTTTATGCGCTGTTCAATAAAGGCTTTATTTAAATTTTCAGCAAAAAAAAAAAAGAAAAAAGGCACACACCTTTGACCTTGCGTGTCGAACTCCATATTCCTCGTCCACACGTAAACACAAAAACTGAGTTAAAAAAAAAAACAAATCTCAGTTTTCGGGTATTCGAAACGCCGTTTAGCTGCGTTTTCAAAAATACCCATGTAGGTGTGGACGTAGCGTAAAAGAGTTAGTAGTTTATTTTATTGCTACCTATAATTTATTGCAGTTTACTTTTATTTGTTTAATTGTTTACTACCACTGCACTATCAAAATGATGATGATTCCTTTTTGCTGTGTCTTCCTGCAATGCACTGTCGGGAACAGCAAGCGACGCAGATGATGAAGGGAAAGGAAGCAAAAGCAGGGATAAATGACAATGGGTCTTTTATTAATTATTAACCAGCTTTAAACCTTCTTTATATTTTATCAGAACTGAACGTATGTTACTCTCAGTTGTTTTTAAACACATTTCTACAGAACATACCAGAGGCAGCTTCAGCATATAACCCACCTTAAAGCCTGGACCTCAACCAAAGATGATCCCCCAGTATCCAGGAAACCACGGCCCTTTCAGATGCCACTGCCTGCTGATTCAATAGTTTCGCCAGGACAGCATAGAGCAGAGCCCACATGTCATTGCTGCAGAGTCTGGTACAGGGCTAGAATATCATCTGTGTTAACTTGATGTCACCTAATGGCCATTGGTCCAAGTGTTCTAACAAGCATAGCATCCAGCATTTAAATAATTCTGCATGTGCAGCTCAGCTCGCTTAATGACTAACCTCGTATTGTGGATGGATTATCTCAGTTGTTCTCCTGACTGAAGTTTGGTCTGTTTACAGCATCCTTTCATGCGATTGCATTTGTCCCTAACCATCAGGAACCCTCACGTTAACTTTTATGGAGTGGAAAAAAGTTAGCATTCATCCTCCAGCTTCACTGTGTTTATGTTATGCTAACATAGCCGTGTCACTAGCTATCACGTAGCACATCATTATATACCAGCTAGTCCAACTTCAGTAACCCTACAAAAGTCACTGCTGTTTAGGTTTTGTCTTCATTTATTTTGGAAGTGATAGCAGAGCTTAATATTTTCCAAAAATCTCTCAGTCAGAACATGGTATATCATGTTTAGGTGGAAACTAGTGAGCTAACTTCCTGTTGTTACACCTGGTAAAGCAGCAACACTGATCATTTTATTAAAGATGAAAGAATTTAGACAGTTTTTAACTCTCAGTGATGCCACAGTGTTCGTTTGACTTTGGGACTTGAAGCAGAGTTTCGACCCAGATTACTCTGTGAGGCTCCTGACTATGATAGCCGTAATGCTCCGACAATCCGTCAACCGGTGCAGCTTTGTAGCTTACCAAAGTTGTACTAAAACATTTTTTGACACATTTTTGAGCGCCGTGTACCACATAAAATCAGTTCGAGGTCAGTAAGCACAACCAGAATTCATACATAAGGTGCACCGGATTATAAGGTGCACTGTCAATTTCTGAGAAAATTAAAGGATTTTAAAACTTTCCAGTCTTGTTCAGGGCAAATCTGTCCAATTTAAACTGAAAAATGTTTGTTATGCTAATTTAAGAGCTGTTGAAACAGATCAGTCAATTTTGACCAGGAACACCTAAGTGAGGGGAGGTGGGGTGAACATAACTGGAGGGTTTTATGTGCACTTTATAGTCTGAAAAATATGGTAATCAAATACTTGCAGGCCAGGACAGACAGCTGGGGGTGGATCCCTCCTCAACTGGACCACCACTGTAGCAGGCAGTATTTCTTACTGATTATGGATTCTGCTCTGTACAAACTCAGGCCCCTGTTACACAGGGCTTCCTCATCTGAATCAGAGTCTGAAGACAATGAAGAGAGGAGGAAGCTCTTTGTCTTTGCTGGTTCCTTTGTGGTGGCATCTTTACACTGTTCCTGCAGTAGGGCTTCAAGGCTGGTCCAAACCTCTTCTCGCTCATCCCTTAAAATCCTTAAAGCGTGGGTCAAACACAGTAGCTATCTTGAGCCAGTGATGGTTGAGTGTAGCTACACATTGGGATAGGTCCTTTGTGAAGGCAGTCTTAAATTTCACTATGTAGTTTGATTCATCATCTGAGACCTCAAAGGTGTGATGAAGGTGGCAGAAAGTAGGTAAAACATGAGAACATGAGACATATGTCTCACCTCCAAGAAGTTCAGTCATAAACCTGTAGTACACAGTTCAAGAAAGTAATTATTAATCTACACAAAAACTGTCAACTGTAGAGCTTTCTGAAGAAACATTAACAATAAGTTAAAAAATAGTTTTATTTACCTTCATGGCTCAAGGACAGTCACCAGCTCTGATGGAGTTAAAATGACTAGCTTGTGCTTTTGTTTGTCTAAAGCAGCAAAAACAGCCTCTTGATTCTTTAGTAGATGAGAAACTATATCCAGCATTGAATTCCACTGTGTGGAAACATCCTGTATGAGTGGCTCTTTCTGTTGCCCCGGTCTTGTTTGCTTCTGGTGTAGTTCCTCCATATTAGCAGGGCTGTATGTAATGCATCTAATTTTGCTTGCTTTTCAGTGTTATAAAGCTGCTGAATTTTACTTGAAATAGTCCTTCAGCACAGCAGTTGGAAAGTCAGATCACCTGACTGTAGCACATTTTCTAACCCTCTATCTTCTACCACTGATAATGGTCTACAGTCCAGAGTAATCCATTTTGCAAAAGAATTTGTAAGTTTGTCCAATGGTGACTTACTAATTTTGGTCCTGAAGCCAGTCATTTCATCAAGTTTGAACGGCTGATACCTTTTTTGGTACTGGGACTGCTAGCACTAACAGCTCCCACAGTTTTTGTGCTCACTACAATATGTTTTGCATTTAGATGGTACCCTAAGGTTGAAGTGCTTCAGTGGTATGCAAACTCCTTTTTGCACAGTTTGCACAAAATCACGCTTTTATCAAGGCTTCTGTTGGATAGTCTTTTGAAATGAAATTTGCCTCTGATCAGTCCTAGAAACGCTCTTTCTTCTGATTTTTTGGAGCTGATGTGTCCCCAGAGACTGGGGAAAGTAAAACTGAATTCTAAACAGACAAGAAAAAGGTTATCAAAGTAAAACAGGGAATAACATAACAGGAACATCTAAGAGAGCGATGAAGGTCAGATAAGGTATAAGGGAGCATAATAGTGGCGGAGAACTAAAACCAAAAGATTAAATTAAGAATACCAACAACAGAAATACATGGAAAAGTATAAATACCCTGGTGGATCCTCTGGCTGCGCTGCCAGGTGGTCCTCGACTAGCATAACTGCTGCCTCTCTGGCTGATGGCAGTGGACCCACTCCCCTCTTTCCATGGAAGCCTTTCTTCCACAATTGCTCCCTCATGATCACATCCAGCAACCATGCCTCCTCCTGAACTAATTCTTATATTATACAACATGTCACATTCACCCAAAAGCACTTTTTTCTATGTTTTTAAGTGCTTGTGGGTGGCTTTTTTTCTTTCTCTCTCATTTTTTTTCTTGCTCTCTCTCTCAGTTGGTGTGTGTGTTGTGCTTACCTCCCTTCCGTGATGGCTCCTCCTGTGTCTCCGCCTCTCTGTCAGTGGCTCACCTGGAAGTAATCAGCTGTTCTTTCTCACCTGCTGCTCACCAGCTGTTACTCTGGCTACTTAAGGCTGGAACAAACATTAACCCTGTGGGGTCCAGGGTATAACTGTCATTTTTGACTACTTTTGATTGTACCTCCATATTTCACCTAAACCCAAACTATTTATCTTGCCTTGTTTGGTATCATTCTTTCAGCACACTGTATAACACAACTGATCTAAAATCGGACAGAAAACATAAAATCTGAGTAGAAAAAAAGTTATATTTTTACTGTAACAATGTTTAACAAGTCATTTTCATAACTTGAAATGCACAAACAAATTGTAAATTTTAAAAATCTATGCACAAGTTTTGCAAACAACAAAGTTATATGCAACGAATTTACCTAAAAATGCAGCCAATGCCTCAGGCATTTTAAAAAGAAATTTTTTTAATAACCATTGAAAACTATTTACAGAACAATCAGGTGTTCTGCATCAAATAAGAAGTCACATAAATTATTTGTTACTCCAAAAAATAGCATCAAGCCTGAGACCTGCAGACTTGAAAACATGACTTATATCACTCCTCCTGTTTTCCACCTGGAGACGGTATAGTCTTTGGTGGCTTTTTGGCAGCATCTGTGACATTGAGCAGTCGCCTCATTGTTTTAACATACAAAACAAAACTGACTACACTACACACTAATAACACACTCCAAACACACTAAATGTAACAAATCTCTCACATTTCAGAACTTGCTCTCTCTTGCCACTGTCACTCCCAAAACTTCCCCCTCTTCCAAAACAACCAAAACCCACATGTTGCCATATAATTTTTTGATGGGTCGTGTGAAATGAATGGACCCCTTGCAGCCTCAGGTGACAGCTTTGTTGTGTTATATTTGCACAATACGTTCTTTCTTTTTCTTTATGTTAGGAGGTCAGCTTTTCAGCTGCTTCACCACTCCACACTCAGCTGCTCTCTCAAGCCCCTGTGTCACTGAAATAGGATGAGTCTGATTACTGAGTGGCACCAGCTGCCCTGCCAGCCACCCTGGCACTGCCCCTCGAGCCTGCTGCACCACCCCTCCACTCCAGTGGTGCCACAGACCACACCCCTGCCACAGGTTAACATTGTACACCAATAGTAAAGGGGTGGAGTTTTGTGCTTAGAAAATACTGTTTATACCGTTTTGTCCTGCAGTAAACATGACAATAGTATTCAGGAAAAAACATATCAGGTGTATTTTCTATCAAAACTCTAGTTTTACGTGGCCTGTCAACACAGTTAAAAACTGGCATATAGTTTGCAGTCTACACTTTCAACACAAGTTGAAATGGAGATCACAACCAGGGCTGTTGTGGACTGGTCCTTACTCTCCTCCGGGGAAACAAATCACGCAGTTTCTGGGTTTAGCCAATGTAGCAGAATGAATATTATATTTCAATACTGGCTTATTGATCCTGCTACTAGCCAATCACATTAGATGGCGCTACTATAAATAGTAGCTGCCATCTGAGCATCCCTGACTCGCTCACCTTTTACTGTACGCATCCAGGCCACTTGACTTCTCTAGCTGTTACAGAGATCACCTGCGGATGATTTCCCTGAAGCCTCCCATCGAATGCTGGTTGTGGCTGCAGAAGCCTCCTATGGGCCACTTTGTTTACAAATTGGGCAATGGTGTGTAATCAAAAGAGTGGGCCTTAGTGGCCGGCTGATAGCTTTATAGCAGGGCCACTACTGCTTCTCCAGGCTACATTTACAGAACCATACATGCAATACATAGGAACCTGTTAATGTGCATGTTAATGTTTTTAATTATTTAATTAGAGCAGTCATATGTATGAAAACTTAGACTGATATTGTGAAGCTGTTTGCTCTAAATTGAGGGTGAAATTTATTTTGTGTTTGTACATTTGGTTTGTGAATGTTTTGATTTGTAGATTCTTTTGTGTTACACCACTGGAAAGAGGCCATTTTTCTAGCTGCAGTTCACCAGTGTGTTTCTATTAGTGGTGCAACGGATCACTGTTGATCCATGATCCAAACCGATCCCTCTCCACGGTTCGGCACCACGTGATCTGAAGATTCGAAAAAGAAAAAAAAAAGTTTCACTGTATGGTGCGCAATCTGCGCATGGTCAGTCTTTCAAGCGATAGTCATGGCCAGCGCTAGCGGTTCAACTGAAGGAGCAGAGGAGCTCGAGAAACCTCCAGCATCACTTAAATCTCATGTGTGGGAGCATTTTGGCTTCCCCGTTAAATATATAAATGGGAAAAGGGTGGTGGATAAAACCACCACACTTTGTCGACAGTGTGGCACGAGGAAGCCTTATGACACTGGCAACACGTCGGGCATGGCGGCTCATTTGAAACGACATCACCCTAGTGTGACAGGAGCTAAGACGAGGGCTGTGCAACAACCGCTGATATCCGCGGCATTTAAGTAGCCCTTTGCTGCCCAATCCGACCGGGCTAAAGCTATTACAAAAGCTATTGGTGTGTTTATAGCTGCAGATCTGTGGCCATATTCCGTTGCGCAAAACAAGGGGTTTAAACATTTGATGAACGTGCTTGAGCCAGGCTATGACATCCCGTCGCGCGCCCACTTCAGTGAAAAGATCGTTCCAAGCATGTATGAGCAGGAAAAGTCTAAAGTTATGGCTGAACTTTCCCAGGCATCTTCTGTTGCGCTAACTACAGATGGTTGGACCTCCAGGGCAACGTAAAGCTACGTGACCATTACCGCTCATTACATCACAGCCGAGTGGGAGATATGAAGCCCTGTACTGCAGACACGCCCCCTCTATGAGAGTCACACAGGTACAAATCTGGCGCACTTACTGACGGAAGCCATGGCAGAGTGGAGGATAGAGAGGCCCAATACCAATATCCCAGTCACAACAGAAAATGCTAAAAACCAAATTAATGCAGTGAAAGAGGCAGGACTGGGCCCACAGATAGGGTGCTTTGCACATGCAATTAATTTAGCATCCCAAAAGGGAATTAAAGTGAGTAAGATGGACCGCCTCCTTGGGAGGATAAGGAAGGTGGTTTCCTACTTCCACCGAAGTTCAACAGCTGCTCATGTGCTTAAGACCAAGCAAGATATGCTACAGCTGCCTACTCATAAGCTCATACATGATGTCCCAACAAGGTGGAACTCCACTTATGATATGTTGGAGCGTTGAGCAGCAGACAGCTATATACTCTGCACTAACAGACAAAACCCTGAAGAAAAATGTCAGAGACATCGTCACCTTGTCTGATGATGATGTTAGAGTGGCAGAGGAGGTCCTCCAGCTGCTCAAACCACTCAAAGCGGTTACAACTCTGTTGAGCACTGAAACAGCACCATCTGTGTCCATGATCCTGCTTCTGAAAACAAGGATCCTACAATCCATGGCCCCAAGTGAGGAAGACAGCACCATCACAAGAGATGTTAAGACTGCCATTAGAGAGGACCTGAAGCACAGATACACTTCACCACCAGCCCTACAGGAGTACCTTCACAGAGCTACTGCACTTGATCCAAGGTTCAAGTCCCTGTCTCACCTACACCTTGCCCTACGCCTGAAGACATACAGTGATCTCACTACTGAGACTGTGAGCAGTCTTGGCACTGCAGACTGTGAAGAGGTAAAGAAAATAAATATTTAGAAATTATATATTTTTTATTTTTAATGATAACGTTTTTCTTCAAAGTTATTGCCACATTTTAATGTCAATGAAATATTTTTAAAAAAAATAATTGTTTTAATCAATAAAGTAACTTTCCCTGTAGGGTCAAGCAGCACCAACAGGAGCAGACACATGTCCTCCTCAAAAGAAGTTGGCAATGGCGGAGCTTTTTGGCGACACCTTTGTACAGAAGGACATGGGCAGCAAGGCTTTTGCTGACACCATCAAAGAGGAGGTGGCATCCTATGAGGCAGCAAGTGGCATTCCAGTGGATGGTGATCCACTGACGTGGTGGAAAAGTAATGAATGTAAATACCCTCACCTTGCCATAATGGCAAGACACTATCTGGCTGTGCCTGCCACTTCAGTGCCTAGCGAGAGGGTGTTCTCAACAGCAGGAGACATAGTTACAGCAAAGAGGTCGACACTCTCCCCAGAAAATGTGAACATCCTCATCTTTTTTTAAAAAAAATTGAAGTTATAAGCTCACATCTGCTTTGCTTTCTTTCTTCTTTTTTGATGATGTGGACATAAGCTAGTTTTTATTTCATTCTCCAAATGTTCAAAGTAAGAAGCAATGATACCTTAAATTGCATTTTAAGTTGTTTTTGATTGTGTCCACATTAAAGGAAATAATTAAAATGCCCTATTATGCACCTTAATTTGTTTTTATATAATTGCGTGGAATGATTCTAGAGTTGAATGTTTTTTAAAGGGCAAAAAATACTTAAATAAATAAATGGACAGTTAAATTTGTCTTGTCTTTTTTTGCTGATCCGAAAATTGATCAGATCCGTGACTTAAAACCGTGATCCGATCCGAACCGTGAGTTTTTTATAGTAGGGCTAAATTTAGTATAGCGGGTTTTTTTGTTGGAATACATTAACAACTTTTGTTTCTTTTATTCAGACACAGAAGGCTTAAAATTGAGGTGACTGGGGTGCCTTGGTGGTGGGACCCTCCGTGTCCTATGCACCCTTGGTTTGAGCTGCGCCATAGTGTGAGCACTATAGTGTGAGCTCCATGTATGCATTTTTCTGGACCTGTCCTCATTTTGCATCCTATTCACCCACTGGTAAGCCACAGCTCTAAATTTTAGAATACATGTGCAACTGATTCATCGTCTCTTTCATGTGATATTTTAAATAGTTGTCAATAAATTGTTTGTTTTTATATTGAACCTTGTGCCCAGTGCCTTGTTGATAATTAACATAGTCTCAACTCAGTATTCTCTGGGTGAAATTCCCAGGGTGCCGTTGTCAGGTTTCCATTAAATTGTGAGAGCTTTAAGCTTCAAATTGCCGTGCCGCCATTTTGGTGCGTGCGTGTGACATCACTGGTTCTTTGCTCTTTTTTGTTTTCGAGCTCCACCACCCTCATGCTGCCGCAGCGAACTTCTTCGGCATTTCATTTAAAACTACGGTAGAATTGTTACTGCTATCACTGAAACTCTGAAGCTCAGGAAGCATTCGATAAACTGAAGCAACTGTTTGCCTCTCATTTGAATTTATTGTTGAGATTGACACTTTCAAAACTTGGTTTAAATCATTTAAATCATTTGTCAATGAATTCATTTAATGAATTAACTGTTCAAATGAAGTAATAATCAACATTACTAATAAATTGTGTTTATTTAAGAAAAATATTAGGCCTTTTTGAGTTTGATGGTAGATCCACATTTCGAAAAAGCTGGGAAAGGACCAAACTGGATGTAGGATGTAGAGTGGAACAAATTTCCTCCCAACTATTTGCCTGTTCTCGCAAATGCTTGATTGCGGTTCTTGTTGCCAACTGTGCACAACCATCAGCCTTATTGGGCAATTACTTTTTCACATAGTGCCACGTAGGTTTGGATAACCCTTTTCCCCTATAATAAATTAAATTATTATTTTAAAAAAAAATGCACTTTTTACTTGGGTTTTCTTTTTTTACATATTAGAACGTATTTAATGAGCTAAACATGTATGTGAAAAAAAATGTGCAAAAAACTAAGAAATAAGGATGGGGCAAATTAATTTTGAAAAAGATTTTAACAGCAGTTTTTTTTTTAGATGTGCTGCTTCAAAAGGACGGACATTTTGTCACGATGGAACAGGGAGGACTCAGGCGCAGACTGAAATCACAGAAAACTGAATTTTATTTACACCCTTCCGGTGCACTATATACAGGTGAAGGGGAAAGGGTCCAAGGTTCCCAGGGGTACAGGGAAGAATCAGGAAAGCGTCCTCTCTTGCTCAGCTCCACACGAACAGCACAATTCACTTGGAAAGGTCCTTTTCTCACACACGCCACTCTCACTGCTGCACTCATGAACAGGCTTCGGTGTCCAAACTTCCAAACCCAGCACGAAGAATCTGTACACAGAGATCACGAATTAACACGGAGAATTTTCACGAAGAGAACTCAAAATTGGCTTAGACTAAAGTAGCACTAACGAGCATTACTCAATAGTCCAGCGGCGAGGTGCTCTCAGTCACTGCCTTAAGTAGTGAGAGCAAACGAGGTGAGGAGCCACAGGTGATTGCTTGCAGGTGGTGAAGGCCAGGGAGGGCGGGAGCCCACAATGATCTCCGCCCAGGCAGCGTGTAGAGAGAGTGAGAGGAGAGAGAGAGACAAAAGCAAAACACATGTAGCCACACAGGGCCAGCCGGGCAGGCATGGGGACCATGACACATTTTTTAGTTAATAAATTTATTTAAATGGCTGACTTTCTCAGTTTGAACATCTTTTGTTTTCTGTGTACTGTGAATAATCTTTTTTGAAATATTTTTGTATACTATTTGTATATTACATTGCATCAATGCTGAGTCGAATTATTAATGTATATAATCATATAAAATGAGAAATGACAGCTTAATTGTGTCTCTCAATGTCATCTCTTACTTTCAATCTCTCAAATTGTCTCAAAGAATGTCAGTTTCCCGCTAATGCTATTATACTTTTTATAAGATTTTTTTATCTGTATAAAAAGCAGTTGCCATGTTTTCTTGCTGTGTGCCTCTAATGTCTCTTCTGCTTATCTTTGCCCCAGCTACCACAGGTCGAGAGGCAAGGTACATGCTGGACAGGCTGCAGGGCTAACACAGAGACAGATAGACAGAGCGAGGGATTCACACTCACATTCATACCACCACGCATGGGCAATTTACAATCATGTATTTGGGAGGACATGAGAAAAAGAACGACATTTACACCAGGCCTGGTGGGATGGAATTCACGACCTTCTTGCTGTGAGGCAACAGTGCTTAGACACTATGCTGCATGCTACCTGAATATACAGCTAACAAAATAAATGACGAAATTGAGTGAAATTTTGTAGGCAACATTTCCTCATCATTTATCAGTAAATTGGAAATTCGGTTTGGTTAACTTGCCACTTGCAGTTTTCTTTATCAGACTTATGATGTAAATGCATTTAATTTATGTTTTCCATCACGAAAATAAAGTGTTTTGTGTTTAATTCATATAACTGTGAATTTAAAAGAAAAAAACTCTTTTGTTCCTCAATTAGTTGTTGTGACAGTCCAAAACGATTTTACATTTTCAGATGAAGCAATTTACTGACTTTAAATCTTAGTAAAACATGTTTCATAGTGTTTTCATAATATGTTGGCTTCATTTGTGTCATGTGTAACGATCTGGAGAGTGATGATACGTTTAACAGCATTTCTAAACCAGGAGTAAAACAGGGCATAGATCAAAGGGTTTAGACAAGAGTTAAAATAAATGACAGTTATAAAGAAAACAGTTGCTGGATCGTTGAGCATGCCTTCTGCAAAAAAGGTAAAGAAATAAGATGGACAGTAGCATAAAAGAAACACAACTACAAGAACCCCCAGAGTCCTGGCTGCTTTCAGCTCAGATTTGTTTGCTTGATTTGCTGAACGCTGAAGTGTGACAGCTGTAACATGAGAGCGCATGGCGCGAGCCTGGGACACAGCCACCACAAATACTCTCGTATAAAGAACTATGATGACCATTACCGGAATTAAAAAAAATAAAACAAGGTCAATAATCCCTGCCATATCATCAATGAAAAACACACACTCTCCATAGCAGGAATTATACCTGCCTGGTTGAATCAGGATGTCCTTTGTATAAAAACTACAGTAGAAAATAGCATAAAACCAACACAGACAAACACTGCGTTTCACTCTCGCCACAGTAATTCTGTTGGGATAATGCAGAGGGTAACAAATTGCTACATAGCGGTCAACTGATATTAAAAGTATGTTCCCTATTGTAACACAGATGAAACTGAAGTTTAGATACCAATAAACAGAACACATAATGTCACCAAGTATCCAGCAAGTTGTGTTTCTAAAAATTTCTAATGGCATCAAAAGGAGACCCACAAAAAAGTCTGAGACAGCCAGAGAGAGGAGCAGGATGTTAGTGGGTGTGTGCAGCTGCCTGGAGAGAAACAGAAAATAAAATATTACACATCAGCAATGCAAAATTCAGTCTTTAGTGAAAATTCCATGAGTGAAAAAGTTCCATAAGAAATTAATGATTCAGTCTGGGAAAATAACACATTTAGACATGGTTAAAATACACCAATTATGTGAAATATTTACTTCATTAATCAGTTAGTTATTATTTTAACAGTTCTAACACTTTGCAATTTAAACTAAGAGGTTAATCTCTGCCTGAAGTGGGAGACTGAGATGATGACCAGAAGGTTTAGAGCAGCAGTGATCGGAGAGAAGCAGGACAGCACAATGTTCAGGAGCAAAGATCTGGACCAGTGAAGTGTTGGGTTCCTGCAGGAACTGTTGAGGAGCTGTGGAAAACAGAGCTCGGCTCCTTTCTGTATCTCCATCATCAGGCAGCTGCAGCTCTCTCATCAGAATTTTAGTTAACAGAGTGGATTTTATGCAAGCCACCCCCCTACCTCCACCCAGTCATTCCATTGATTTGTTATGCATACTGAAGTCATGGTTAAATTTGTTGGTTTGTTGATGACTTTTACTCTGTAAAGTATTTTTTCTATTTTGAATAATATTAAAAGGTTATGACTCAATTATTTTTTAATTAATGTGCATGTGATACCACATACAAATTGAATCAGAAAAGACTCATCTTCCCTTTGAAACCTGAATTGGGATAGCCTCCTTTGATAGTGTCACAACAAGAATAAAGACTGAAATACAAACTTGACCTCCAGGGAGATCCTGGCCTTTAGAAAAAGAACTCATATTAATGAGGTCCTGTATCAAATTCAAACTCTCCTGTCCTACTAATGTAGAACAGCTGGGCAATAGAGAGACACTGGGCAGAAACTTAATGCAAAGGTTAGCATTGTGACTGGATCCCTGCTAACCTCCATGCATACCAAAACACACTGTAAGAACATTTATTTCACAGTCTAAAAGTTGTGAGCCAGTTGGCTTGCCATACTAATGCTTATGAAATAGAGAAAATGAACAGACATGTAGAGAGTTGCTGTAGGTGCAGTTATAACTCTCACTTCACTGTCAAATGCACTGAATCAAACCATACTCCCTTAAATGTCATGCTATAAATATATGGTCAGTCATGGCACTGCATTCAATAGGGAAAACACACTCAGTTTAAATCCTTTGATGAAAAAAATGTGATTGATTGATCAATTAGATGAGCCTAAACTCATATTGCTGCCACACTGTGATTAGCCACAAGTACCAGCTGTCTTTTGAATTCACACTAATCAGTTCATAGTATGTTATCATTTAATGACTGTTGATTACAAATTAATGGTGAAGATAAGATTTTAATAGCATTTTTTTAGATGTGTTGCTTCAAATAGACTCATATTTTTTAATTAATATATTTTTTTAAATGGCTAACTTCCTCAGTTTGAACATCTGATATGTTTTCTATGTACTATTGTGAATAATCTTTTTTGAAATATGTTTGTATATTACATTGCAGTACTGTTGAGTCTGATTATGTGTTTTTTTGCTGTGTGCTGCTAATGTCTCTTCTGCTTATCTTTGTCCCAGCTGCCATAGTTGCAGAGGCAGGATATACCCTGAACAGGTCGCAGGGCTAACACAGAGACGGATAGACAGAGCGAGCGATTCACACTCACATTCATACCACCACACATGGGCAATTTAGAATCGTGTTTTTGGGAGGACATGAGAAAAGAATTACATTTAGAAAACTGTCTTTGGGAGGAAGTTTCACCAGGTCTAGTGGGATTGAATTCACGGCTTTTTTGCTGTGAGGCAATGGTGCTACATACTATGCTGCATACTACCTGGACACATAGCTAACAAAATGAATGACAAAATTGGGTGAAATTTAGTAGGCAACATTTCCACATAAAACGCTTTGTAATGTGAAGATAAAGAAGTGCTTTGATCTCATTCAATAAAATTGTGTTAACATCAGTGGCAAGGAGTTTATTTATGAATGTAAATGTGAAAATTAAAAAAAATCTATTTTTTCTCCTCAATTAATTCTTGTGACAGTCCAAAGCAATTTTACATTTCCTGATGAAGCAATTTACTGACTTTAAATCTTAGTAAAACATGTTTCATAGTTTTTTCATAATATGTTGGCTTCATTTGTTTCATGTGTGAAGATCTGTAGAGTGATGATAATTTTAACAGCATTTCTAAACCAGGAGTAAAACAGGGCATAGATCAAAGGGTTTAGACAACAGTTAAAATAAAAGACAATTATAAAGAACACAGTGGCTGGATCTTTGAGCATACCTTCTACAAAAAAGGCATAGAAATAAGATGGACAGTGGATAAGATGGAAAGTAAATAATCATTTTACTAAATTGCAACTCCAGCTGCAATTTAAAGTTATCTCTTGTGGCAAACAGATCTTTGAAATTTATATGGAGAGAAAAAATGAATTCGATTCAAGGTTTCTGGCTTAGATTCTTAACCCGTTGGTAGGCAGCTCTAAACACCACATCCAGAACACTTTGGATTTCATCGAGAAGGTGAGAGATGTCATTATATAGCCAGATGAAACAATGGCCTCGTTTGATGGTATATCTCTCTTCAATTGTGCTCCAGTCACAGAAGCAGTGGAGGTAGTTTGTAAGAACCCAGCATCAGCAACAGGACCACTCTTGGTCTTTAGAATCAGAATCAGAAATACTTTATTAATCCCGAAGGAAATTATGGGTTACAGCAGGCAGCGTGCTGGTTGGCTCATGCGCTCTAACAAAGGAACTGTTAAGGTTCAGATATTGAGGAGGAATCCAAAAATAATAACCACTGATCCGGGCTGGTGCAATTAGATGACATTTTAATGGATACACATGCGGAGTCCAACAGCCCAATCAGTGTTGAACTATCTTACAATAGTCAGAACAAAGACTTTATAGGGTTGGAGTGAAAATAGTACAGCCCCCTCTTCTGTTGCCAGGCAGATCCAGTACAGCATACATCAATCCAAAACCACAACCGTTCAGTTAACTTTGAACACAGTTTAAAAAAGAACATTGTCTTCGGCTCGAACCCAGGTGCTTCCTGTCACCATCCTGCCCAGGCTTATCTTCTGGAACATCAGGCCCACGTTCTGCACAAACTGTCACTCATGCAGGCACAACTTTGCAGTTGCAAGCAAACCATGACTAAACTCTTACCTATATAAATGAGTCTAATACTGTGTGTGTGTGGGTGTGTGTGTGCTGTCCTTGATTTCACCCTTCACTTCATAAACCTTTCCACCAGACAGAAGGCCCGGACGTACACAACTGAAACTATGTGTGTGTATGTGTGTAATAATCTTGACTGATATATAAAATGTATAAAACAAATGTTTCAATCTAATACAACTACTTAAAGCTTAATCAAAGCTTAATCAAAGATAAATGCATAAAAGATAATAGCATCATCGAAACTGCTCCCCAGAATTACTTGCACTGAGACTCTGCTTTCGGTTTCCCTTCCTGCAAAGCATGCAACTTCAAAAACATGTAACTTCCTGTCTTTACACAGAGTATATTTCCTGTCCCTGCAGTCTGCACAGAAACATTTAAGATTATAGGAGCATTGAAAAGCATTTAAAATTATAGATTCAACTCAACAGTTTAAAGTGGTTCTTACTGGAGTTGTAATAAAAGCTTAACTGGGTGCCAATATGTTTAAACATTTAAATGCACTATCCCTACTTGGAGATTATGTGATTAATGCCATGGTAATATGAACAATAGCAGGGAAATAATTTCTCTAATCCCCACACTCCCCTTCTCGACCGCTGGACCACCAGAGGTCACCATACATTATGTTGGGTCACTCCTCGGCCCATTCAGCTGCTTCCCTGTCCACCCCTGACGTCATGGGCACCACGGTCACCGCTCTAACCCTCTCTAGGCGTCGTCTGGCTCAGCCAACCAGACAACCTCAGGTCATCTAGGTGGTCTAGTAATACGACGCCAGCTCCCACTTGAGAACACTCATGCTTGAGGTTAATCACACCAAAGTATCAGTGAGCCTAAAGTTGGTCAACGGCAGGAGAGAATAAGAGTGCGAGCAGAGCTCAATCAGCACTCCTCCCTCACCCCTGAACCCAATCATACCCGGTGAGAGACCCCTTACACTTGTGAATCTCTAGTGGTCTGTCCCTTTTCTGGGTCCCTCTCTAGTGGAAATCTGGCCTCCTGCAAAGGAAACAAAACACCTTTTCCTCCTACGGCTTGCCAACTTACTCTGTTCCTCAATTGCTCTCTTTATTCAAACTTGGTTCAACCTATTATGTTTGGGAGTCTTTAATCAAAAGCATAAACCTAATTATCTTCTGACCTCCGGACTTTTGTTCCTATATAATCTTAAACATCACTCATCTCAATCTACAGCATTTTAACAGTCTTACAGCACTGCTGTCATATGTTTCCTGTTGTTCACTCTATTCAACATCCTGTACGGTCACAGCTCTGGCCTAAAATCACCTTTCACAAGAAAAATCATCATAACCACTTATTCTACACCAGGATCAAAGAAAAAACAACCACTTTAATCAACTAAGTGTAAGCACATAATCAATTACTCCTAAATAAATTTCATCATAGCTAAAAGCTGAACTCTAACTGTATTTTAGAACTCACATTTCCTGTGTTATAAAGTGTTTAATATATCATTTTATTTCATTTTTGCTGCTCTTAATGTAACGATACATTCTAATTTATACTTTATCAGACTTAAGCAAAAATATATAAGCTTTCTCCCCTTGCTTCTGTTTTAAACAAAAATTTGGTCACTTCAACAAGCATTCGTTATTCTGTAACTGCATTTTATATAATAAGACTAATTTAGAGCTGCATGTATTATCTCAATATTTTACATGTCACACAGTTTAGTTACAAGCGAAACTCCTATTCAGTTAAATGCTAAATATATTTTAAGCCTTTGGCCTGGAATCAATACTGTCATGTGTGTTAAGAACTCCATATGTCTGTAAGCGTGTGCAATCCTTCAATAACCCAGGTCATTCTCACAGTAGATTGGCTAATCATTAACGCTAACCAAAAGTTTTTGACCCTCAAGAGACGACTCTCTGAGCCACAACTCCTTTAAAGGCACAGAATGCAATGTGTATGAAATCATTTCTATGTATAACTCTTCAATGCTATTCATTTGGGTCAGTGACACTTTTAACATCCTCATAAAAAGCTCTCCTCTACCCTAGAAATAAATCTATTTAATATCTGTTTCTAACGCCTACATTATAACAACTTATTCTAAAAGTCAAAAGAAATCACATATTTTCTACTCGTAAAATCTTCACTAATCTTCCCCATTATTATTATTCCCACAGTTTCCCTTTAAGTTTGGTGTACAACTTCTTATGAACACCGCATTTTATCTTCTAAACCTAATTCAGTTCATTTTAATCCTTTCTTTAAAAATAACAATCTCTGCCCCAGTTTTACCATATCTAAATTATCAAACAACCCCAATAGTTATAAAATCATACTAAAACCCA
The DNA here is from genome assembly GCF_001858045.2 of Oreochromis niloticus. NCBI lineage: Eukaryota > Metazoa > Chordata > Actinopteri > Cichliformes > Cichlidae > Oreochromis > Oreochromis niloticus. Next base: position 30,066,367 of record NC_031987.2, on the reverse strand, counting down.
TTTCAAATTAAACAAATTAAACCTTAAATCCCTCTCTTTTTTGACACATCTCATGTGGCAAAAACTCAAAATGCTCCACCCAAGCTTAGGAAATTAAAAGGGAAAAAAGGTTAGTCATATCATTTCTCAGAACAGCTCAGCAATCCTCCTCTCCGGTATTTTGCTCCAGCCCTGAAAACCTGTGTTTAAGGAACAAAATCAATTTAATCCTTATGTCAAATCTTCTCAACTCCTTGCTCCATCGAACTCTGGATCCTTGGAACTTCCTGGAAACAAAACCTGTACTTTACATTTCATACTCAACTCCCCCTTTATGATCCCATCTGTGTCATAACACAAAATAAAACTTAAACAGAACAGTTATTAATCATGTGTTACCTCAGTTAATGGTAACTTGAGTTACATCAAACAATGTTTCCCTTTTAGCATTTAGCATTCTCCCAACAATATAATGTAATACCATAATCTAACCCCAGTAAAAAAGAAATTTTCTCAAAGCAAACATCAGCAACCCAAAGTCAACATCCCCAGATTTAAGTCTCCCACTTGTCCTGCTTATGGCAAAAGCAAAACAAACAGAAGAAACCATCCCCTTTCTCCTTCTGGCATGACAACACGTCTGTCCACATTCATGCACATATATTGTCCACATGTCCACATTTATTCATTCCCTCTTTGGTCCAGTCACTCACATTCACTCACACGCATCCACCCGAGATATTTGCTGATCTGGGGCCTTCCACGCAAATAATGAAATGCTCCACATCACCAAAACGAGCTCATTTGTTTGTTTTATTTCGTTTTCCTTTTTAGGAAAATAGTTCTCCATACGTTTGACTGGATTGAATCGCTACAATCCTTTTAAACAGAGACTCACAACCAATCAGGTCTCCACCGGTAGACTCCTCCGCCGCCAATTATGATCTGGAAAGCCCACCTGATTTTCGTACTCGGTAATTTTGTCAGCGCCGTCAGTTCACTCTCTTCCAGGCCTGCTTAGAACAAAAATGAGAAAAAAGAGAGCTGATTATTAGCTCATCAAAGTACAAAACAAAATCACCTGACAGGTTTTTTCTGAGTGCACTACTACAAATATTTCGGGCCCCTCTCAGACATATCCATATTTAATCAAACTCCCTCTCTTGAAATAGAAACAACAGCCTCAAAAATCTGAAACAATCTCAAATTTCACCCGTTCAGAGCACCCTGTACCTCATCACAAGCTGCACCGTTTTACACACAACAATGGTCCCCCTTTACAACAATGTATCTTCACCAAATTAGAAATTTCCTGTTCACATCTGCCCCTCTGAACAGACCTGCCCACCGTAATCAATTATCCTGTTACTTTACCCTTATATATTTCACCAAATGATCCTCAACACCCACCGCTCTGTTTCCTGAACTGAAGGTCTCCGACACACAGACACACAGGAAGTGTCTTCGTCACCAGTCACTCCAGCTAATTTGCATACTGATTCATCTCAACAAGTCAACTTGACAAGAGAAATACATGTTTAAACCTTAACACATTATTGAATTATTTTCATTTTCTTTCTATACTAATCACTTACTTTTATCAATCAGTGCAAAAGCACCCCTAACTCACCCTTATAAAACTCCTTTAATCACTTTTCTTCTGTTATTTCCATAGCTCACTCCCCTGTTATCTAACTTCTTTGAGTCAACTTCAAGCTCTAAGTCTATTTTATTAAACATTCACACCATTCTATCCCTCATACAATTAGCAAGCTGATCTTCATTGCGTATGCTTGTTTTCTTAGCCAGGTTTAATCAATGTCTATGCATTAATCTCCATGAGCTTGTCTTGTCTCTGTAAGGTTAATGCATTCTCTGTTTGTGTGTGTTCTTTTCGCATCTATGGCTTCGCAGTCTCTCAGACACCTTCCCAATTTTCCAGTTAAACAGTCAGTTTTCTCCTTCCCCGAATTACTAGCCCAAATTTTTGATTTCCCACCTTAAATAACAGCCCTCCTGGTCTTCAGCCAGGTGTTAGGGCTTGCTTTTCAGGTTCATGGACACATGATGCTGTGAACAATTCAACCAGAAACTTGCCTTAACTTATCCATTGATGTTAACCTCTAATTTCTTCCCGACTGCTTCATCTGGAGAATTGGTCCAGGTCTGCTTTGCTCCTAAAAATAACAAAACTAAGAGATTTTCATTATTATCACGAGCGCTTAAACGACCCACTTCTCTCTCTTTCCTGTCACAAATACCAGTTATGTCATGTTTATGTCATGAATATGAATGTAAGCGTGTTCTTCCTCGTTACATTTCATGTTAATTGAGTGTAAGCTGCTTTCTTCATTGCCTGCCATGTGATCATCTTAATTAAGTGTAAGCTGCATCTTCATTGCATCCTATATTGTGCTCTTCATTGCATTTTTTTTTTATGTATTCATATTTAATTTATGCATCTTTTCACTGAGCTCTAGATTCAAACTATCTCACTTCTGATTCATTTCAAAAATACTTTCACATGTAACAACTTGTGTATGTGTGTTTTCTATTCATTAATATAGTTGTCAGTTATTTTTTTTATTATTTTTACCTTTTGTATTGTTTACCTCTTTGTTGTGATGTGGTGGACATCCCTAAACAATCATGAGTTCCGGCTTCAATTTTCAATCGAATCATATCCTGTATTCTCGCAGTCAAACTCGTCCAGCTTCATCTCTCACTGGTCCTTTTTCATTCACAGTGTCCTGTTCGGGCTTCAAAGCTCCAGCAAACACAGTTTGTTCCTTCTCTTTTTCTTCTCCATTCTTCTCTTCAGTCTTCTCTTCCAAAATTACTCCAAGCATGGCAAATATGACACTCAATGTCCAGTGCTTTTCCACAATTCTTTATCCGACTGTTCAACTGCCCAGCCTGTAATTCACAGCACATGTTACAGCTTTGCTTTTCTTACGTGCTTCTGCTGGTCGTCAGTCGTCATCAGTGTTAATGGATCAGGGGCACTGTAGTTTGCCTGCTGTATTCGAGTCCACGGTGTTCTGTCGGTCTTCATCAGGAGATTGACTGTCCTTTGAACTTCTTCTCAGTTTCAGGGACAAAGTGAGAGATCAAGCCGCACAATTTCGAGCCAAAGACTGGCTTATTTTCTCCCAATTCTGTTAATCTATTGTTCTGCCGCTGTACTCAAGGTTCCAATGTTGAGAGAAGTCCACCTGTATTAACACACTAAAGCATAGACTTAATATTCTTTTCATTTCTTTTTCTTAAAACCTCCATTTGCTTCATCTCCCTAAAGTTAACTCGTTCGTCTCTCTATGTTCTTTCTTTACACACTCAGTTACCTTTTATGGGCATGCGTTTCCTGTCCCAGACACACACACACACGGTTTCCTGTCACTGACACACCACAGGCACACATTTCCTGTTTCTGCAGACTCTGTCTCTCTTTGAATTTCACAGTCTACAAACAATCAGTAATTCTGCTAAATCTTGATCTAAAAACAATACACCTTCATTTCACTCACACACATTTAAATAGAGCTCTTTCAAACATCAGAACAATTAATACTTCTTCAAACACATCACCATTCTTTAGGTCAGTTTTGTAGCATCAGTCACACAATAATTTCTTGAGTGGGTGTACCAAGTGTATATACTTATGTGTTTTTGAACTGAGAGAAAAAGAAACTCAACCTCTCATACCATCACTCATGCGTTTCTTGAATTAAAAGCACTTTCAAACTTTAAAACATCCTATTTTACATCACAAAAGAAATATATTTCACACCTTTATTTATCATTTAAAACCCTACTACTCACCGCACTCACACACTTTAAACTGTGACGCTTAAACTTAGTCACTGATCACAGATTCACAGCAATTAATTCAAACTCTATTTATACTCTCGTAATAAGCAAACCCAGCCTCTTAGTTACAGGCATTTAGCAACATTTTCAAACAATAGTTACAAAGCTCAATACTCTCGAAACCGAAAGCAACAATCACTATGCGCGTCACCGCTCCTCATTTACATGAACACACCATCAGTGCACATCCGGCTGTGCACTGCTGACACAGAGACTTCTCTCACACAAAGATCTCTTATTTTATATTACACAGACGTCTTTTAATTACAACTGCACAGATTTTAGGCCTCTTAAAACCTATATAATTTTGACAAATTTAAGTTAACGGTCCAACCGATAAAGTCCCAGACTTTTTTGCGCCCACTTCACCAGAACAGACTCTAACTGTTCCGTCCAGATTCCTAAAATTGTAACTCCTACACAATTTCGACAAATTTAATAATAACGGTCCAACCGATAAAGTCCCAGACTTTTTTGCGACCAATTTTAGCCAGTATTCCGTCCCTGACGGGGGCCCGATTACTAATGCCCTAACCAAATTTATCGTAGCCAAAAAAGCGCAAAATAGGGGACTCGATCGATCCCCTAGCGATTTTGAAGATTCCCAAGTCCTTCCCGGCCGTCGACTTTACTACCCCTTGTCGCCGCTAGATCAAGGATAAACGTCTTTACCCAGGAGGGAGCGTTACCTCCGAGAAAATGCGCTTCTTAAGGGTCCCAGACTCCTCGTCCTAAGAGAATTTAGTAAAACTTCTGAAAACACTACATAAAATTACAAGTAATCTTATTAATGTTCAAGCCCAGCTTTATAGTCAATCAAAACTGCATATTCACACACATGCCAATTACCTATCATACTATAATTACTTAACAGTCCAACTGTTTTCTCTTTTCATTCCTTCATTCTCATTACTCAGTACTGTCACTTATACTTCATTATCATTACTTCAACCGGTAAACCTCATGAAAACTTCACCAAAATCAAGACAGACATTCACCAGTAATTTTCAGTGAGTAGACTTTAATTTTGTCATGTCCAATCTGGCACACTTTGGAAAATTCAACAGGTATGTGCCTTACCTTTGGATAAGCCGGCTTGTCTCTCACTTCTGACCACTGACTCGTATCTGCCCGTCTAATCACCACGGACCCCGGATCTCTCCGTCTACACCTCCTCCAGAATTCCCCTCTCACTGGACGATGCCCCCAAATGTTAAGGTTCAGATATTGAGGAGGAATCCAAAAATAATAACCACTGATCCGGGCTGGTGCAATTAGACGACATTTTAATGGATACACATGCGGAGTCCAACAGCCCAATCAGTGTTGAACTATCTTACAATAGTCAGAACAAAGACTTTATAGGGTTGGAGTGAAAATAGTACAGCCCCCTCTTCTGTTGCCAAGCAGATCCAGTACAGCATACGTCAATCCAAAACCACAACCGTTCAGTTAACTTTGAACACAGTTTAAAAAAGAACATTGTCTTCGGCTCGAACCCAGGTGCTTCCTGTCACCATCCTGCCCAGGCTTATCTTCTGGAACATCAGGCCCACGTTCTGCACAAACTGTCACTCATGCAGGCACAACTTTGCAGTTGCAAGCAAACCATGACTAAACTCTTACCTATATAAATGAGTCTAATACTGTGTGTGTGTGGGTGTGTGTGTGCTGTCCTTGATTTCACCCTTCACTTCATAAACCTTTCCACCAGACAGAAGGCCCGGACGTACACAACTGAAACTATGTGTGTGTATGTGTGTAATAATCTTGACTGATATATAAAATGTATAAAACAAATGTTTCAATCTAATACAACTACTTAAAGCTTAATCAAAGCTTAATCAAAGATAAATGCATAAAAGATAATAGCATCATCGAAACTGCTCCTCAGAATTACTTGCACTGAGACTCTGCTTTCGGTTTCCCTTCCTGCAAAGCATGCAACTTCAAAAACATGTAACTTCCTGTCTTTACACAGAGTATATTTCCTGTCCCTGCAGTCTGCACAGAAACATTTAAGATTATAGGAGCATTGAAAAGCATTTAAAATTATAGATTCAACTCAACAGTTTAAAGTGGTTCTTACTGGACTTGTAATAAAAGCTTAACTGGGTGCCAATATGTTTAAACATTTAAATGCACTATCCCTACTTGGAGATTATGTGATTAATGCCATGGTAATATGAACAATAGCAGGGAAATAATTTCTCTAATCCCCACAGAACCCTCCCACCAAACATAGTTTACACAAACATCAATTGGGAAGACAGGTCAGAGAAGTAGGCTGATAAAGAAAAACAACGAAAATACACAATATGAGGTGAGAGGAGGAGAAAAAAAACTCCACCCAGACTGAGCTCCTAATGGAAAAAAACAGTTTGAGAACAGAAACTGCACAAAAAAGCACATGAATCTTAATACACCAAAGAATCACATGACAAGCAACAGGGGTGGGTATGGGGTGAGAGTGAGCCGGTGTAGACAGCGCATCCGGTCCTGCTGCATCTCTGCACTGGTCCAGTTGACCCACTATCTGCATCGGGAGGGGAGACGCATCTAAGGCATTTGGAAGCGGAGGGGGGTTGAGTGTATATCTGTATCTGTGTACGTGTGTGTGCGCATGTGTGTATGTATCTTGAGTTCAGCTAAGAGAGTGTCCTTCGCCCAGTCAAGCTGAGTAAACAGTCTTCCAGCTGACCCAGGTGGCCTTGCAGGGATCTGGGAGAAAGTCAGTGTGTCTCATTATCGCTATCAGGGATGATACTGTGTCTTCATTCCACAAATTTCACATACAAGGTTCAGTACTACAGGCAGAAACATGGAAGTCCCATGGGTTCCCCAGTTTCACCCATTGTGGCTAACTTGTACATGGAAGAAGTGGAAAAGAGGGCAACCAAGTCATTGGTTTAGGTGTGTGGATGAAATCTCGGTGAAAATCAAATCTCAGGACGTACCACAGAGCAAACACCATGTCCACAGATACAGCGGCCAGGGAAGCAGAAGAACATCATATCAAGAAGGCCCTGAGTAAATGTGGTTATCTGATTTGGACATTTTTCAAAGCTGAGAAGACGCCCAAAGATCTAAAGAAAACTCCAGGCGATCCAGGAGAGAAGGACAACTTCTGCCTATGTGAAAACCTACAGTGCTTCTTTGTTTCAGGACTATTGGAACAGCTGAAATGCATTTTCTGTAAGCACTGCGTCTCCGTGGCTTTTAAACCCCAAAACACGCTGCGCCAAAAATTAGTCCATCCCAAGGATCGGGTCCCCTGGCACAAACACAGTAAAATAGTGTACTCTGTTAAGTACCAGGAGGATTGCAATGATTTATACATTGGGGAAACCAAACAACCTCTGGCTAAGTGGATTGCACCACACAGAAAAACTAACTCGTCAGGCCAGGATTCTCCAGTCTATTCACACCTGCAGGCCAGTGGTCACTCTATAAATGATAAGGATGACATTCTGAACAGGGGGGAACGCTGGGGTCTGGAATGTGGGGCCTCCCTGCTGCTACGGAGTCGGGGCGGTCTGCTTCTCCCCACCGCAGGGAAAAGGGTAACACCACCTGGGTCTGGGTGCAGTTTCCCCCTCCAGGGGGCAAGGGTACCCAGACCCGGTTCTTAGAGTACGCTTGGGGAGAGTGATTGTGTGTACAGCGTCTCTTTATGTCTGTCTCCACGTTGGTTGAGTGTGGAATAATTGCTTATGAGAGCATGAGGGTGGGAATGGATGTTTGTATCTGTGTGTGCCTGTATGTCTGTGTCTATATGTCAGGTTGGGTATCAGACGCCACCTCTCTGGGGACATCTCAGGCCCTCCAAGGTTTGGAGGCCTATCTCCCCCACCACTTCCCCTGCCGGTGGCGGACGCCCTCAGACATCGGTGCGTTGGTGGTTCTGTGTGTCCGGGGTGGGCGCCCAGGTACACACCGGCTTACTCCTTTGCGGCTGCTTATCGGGGCCTGGAGCCTGGGGCTCGCTCGGGCCACTTCGGAGGTGGGGTGCCCTCGGCCTCTCGGCCCGGAGCTCGGTCACTCAGGCACAGCTGGCTGCCGGCGGAGCTCACGGGCACGTCACTGCAACCCCCCTGGCTTCTGCTCCGCGGCTGCTGAGTGACCCCTCATCTGGGACTCTCCTCAGCTCTTTCTGGGATAGTGACGCGGCTGCCCCTCTGTTGGTCTTCCTTGGTCTCTTGTGCTCTGGGGGCCTCTGGATGTCTGGAGTTTTGATCTCCTCCATACCTGCGTCATGCCCTGGAGGACGGGGCAGTGGCCCCCCACACCCTCTAGCAGATCATTACATGAAGGAACCTTTTAAAAAAAAAAAACAAGCGCGTCCATGCTCACAGGTGTACACACGGGTGATCACACACAAACTACACCCTTTTTGGCTCTTACCTCAAAGCACACTGTGCGCTGTCGATCTTACGTGCTGCACAATAATGTTTAATATTTAGTATTTACTGTCATATTCCCATAGATCATTGTGATGATGTTTATTACTCTCGTTTTCTTCTGCTTGCTTTCTTCTTTCTTTCTCAACAGGTGATCCAGGTGATCGATATATGTATTTTTTGTCTGCTTATTCTGTTGGTTTTTGGTTTTTTTGCCCTTTTTCCCCGTCCCTCTTTCCCGCTGTTTTTCTTTCCCTCTTTCTTTCTCCCCTTTCCTTCCCCCAGTCAAGTCTGTCCCGTATTCAGCAAGTGAAAAAAAACAAAACAATAAAAGGTGAATCAAATGGACCATTACGGCAAGGCTGGGATGGTCCATTTGGTAAAGTAAATCCGTTGGGCATCTTTCTTCGCCTTTAGACAATAATTCTGATGGCAAAAGAGCCAAACGGGACAGGTTAAAAAAAAATAGTGTACTCTGTTAAGTACCAGGAGGATTGCAATGATTTATACATTGGGGAAACCAAACAACCTCTGGCTAAGTGGATTGCACCACACAGAAAAACTAACTCGTCAGGCCAGGATTCTCCAGTCTATTCACACCTACAGGCCAGTGGTCACTCTATAAATGATAAGGATGACATTCTGAACAGGGAGGAACGCTGGTTTGAACAGGGAGTAAGAAGGCCATTTGTGTGAAAAAGGAAAGACCTTCTCTGAATCCTAAGGATATATCTTTCACCATCTTACAATTATGTGATTGTAGCCATTCCCCATCTCTCTGTGAATGGTACTCATGGCCTTTGAGCAATGGTCATGACAATTTGCATATTAATGATCAAGAAGCTGACCTCACAGCCCATTGTTCATCAGTGGTGCTAGTTTCAGGCATTGTGCAGATGTTTATAAGGTTGGGGAAACCTGCATTCAGCTGAAGAAGTCACTTGGATGAGTGACAAAACGTTTCTCCCACTGAAAATGCTACGTCCAGATGAACAGAATCAACCTTTGCGGGATAGTTGTAACATATGTTTAAGATGTGTTGACATGAGTAATACAGAAATAGCATTAACAAGAATCCTGTGGCTATTCAGTGTCTAATAAAGACAGGTTGTTAGTTGTTTTCCTACAGGTCAATGGTAGGAGAGTGAGACACTACACAGATTCAGTGTAGACAGGAAGCTGTGAAATGTTGTTCAGTGCTGTGCAGTTCAGTTCATTCCTAAAGGCCCAGCAACTTCAGTGTTTAGTCTCCCTGCTTTATCAAACCTAATTTGACTGGTCAGATAATTTGATCAATGTGTGCTTGGGTGCTCAGAAACACATTTATATTGAATAAATACTGCTAATATAGACAATCAAAGGTATTATAGTTATCAAGGATAGTTTATTAAGTTTGTTGTAGAAGGGCAAGAAGGAAACATCAAGTATTCAGGAGTGTATGGGTCAGTATCCATAGCAATATTCTTTCTCTTTCTTCTGAGAGTAATCTTATGGAGTCATCACCAGTGTTACTGACACACAGTCAGTGAAGACAATGAAGAAACTGTTATGTGCATTATACAGTAGCACTATTGCAATATATATGCATTAAACAGTGGAACTGCTCTTCCAAATGGCATGTTACTCACAAATCAGTCCTAGTAGTTCTTTCTCTGCATAACTGCACTGTATCTGAATGACAATTGCACAAACACAAGGGTAATTTAAATGAGCAACAGTTTTTGTATTAGTCCATGCTTCTTACTTACTTAATAAAACAATCTATAGTAAATGTGTCTTTTTTAAGAGTGTGAAGCCATGACCTATCAGCTCCATGGTCTTCACCAACTCACCAAAGTTACCAAACAGGATGGTTCAAATTGGTATACAGTAATTTCAGCATAGTAAAATAATACAGTACTTTAAATTAATAGTATTAATGTATTTAGGCCATTTAGTAAAATGAGGAATGAAGGCTTAATCTTGTCTGTACTTTTGTCTTGTTGTCAAAATATTTTACATTTCTAAAACTAAAAAAATGTCAATTTGCATATTTGACAGAAGACCTTTATATGTGTATAGAAACAGTTGTGCAGTAACCGCTGCTGTTGGTCTCCAGAATCTCTTTGTACCATTACATGATATTGTCACGGGCTGGGTCTCTGACCCAGCGTTTTGAGTTTTACTCTGTATTTTTGAGACTCTTATGTTAGGTTTGTGGTTATAAATTTATGTGTTAGGGCAGAGGTTCCCAAAGTGTGGGGCCCGCCCCCTAGGGGGGGCGCAGAGCCATTGCAGGGGGGGCGCGGTATGAAAAGAAAAAAAAAAAAAGAGCGCTTGGACACTGTGGACAGGTTTTTGACGGGGCTCCCACACAAACGCAAAGCAGGAGATGAAGCATCGCCAAATATGTTTCCAAACCAACTTCCTTCCAAGCCAAAGACTAGGAAATATGTTGAAGCATATCTTCCCTTTGGCTTCACCTGCACAAGTGCCAAGGTAGGTCTCCCCTGCAAAATTAGTTTCCCTGCGTCGGGAGCACGCGCTGGGCTCTCCAAATCACGGACAAACAGGATCCCACATTCTTGATTTTTAGTTCACAAACACTTCTTGTAATAACTAACTACTCCTGACATTTTGGACATGTTAGCTCTTTATGCAGTAAAGTTATAATAATAATATCAGGCTGATCCTGCCGTAATTCGTTCCCCCTGTTCAAATCACGGACAAACAGTATCCCACAGCTGTTTATGTGTTTAAACCCATTTTGCACAGAGAGCCATTTTGAAAAATGTATTGATAGCAATGTTGAATATTATTACACAGGAAAAAAAACAACTACACGTAAAATAATCACACTGTGAGGCCTCTGCCTTTCTAAATGGAGGGACAGTAACTGCGTGTGTATATGTAAGCGTGTAAAACCTGAAGATAGTCAGATTAACAGAAACAGTATTTTGTCTCTATCTGCCATTCTGCAATTCATCTCATGTAAACAATAACGTGGCGCACAGCGTGACGTGAAAAGAGGCACATACCTTTGACGTTGCGACGAACTCTGTAATCCTCGTCCACACGTAAACGCAAAAAAGGAGTTTTAAATAATCTCCGTTTTCGGTGAATCACAACGCCGTTTACGTGTTGACGAAAAGCCCAAACGCATAGAAACAGCTGAGTTTTCAAAAATACCCGTGTAGGTGTGGACGTAGCGTAAAAGAGTTAGTAGTATATTTTATTACTACCTGTAATTTATTGCCGTTTACTTGTATTTGCTTAATTGTTTACTAAATGTTTGAGGTGTGAAATAAACCGCAATGGAGTTTGTAAACAAAATATGGGTGTGTGTGTTTGGAGGATGTGTTTGTGCGGGGGGGGGGGGTTAGGTGGTGGGGGGCGCGAACATTTTCTTGTAAAAAAGGGGGGCCTGGCAAAAAAAGTTTGGGAACCACTGTGTTAGGGTTTAGTTGAGTTTAGGTCAGCCATTATTCATCATCTGTTTCCTTGGTTTCTGTGTTTTGTTTCTTGTGTAGTCTGTCATGTGTTTTAGGTCTTTCAAGCTTATGTTGTCATGTCGTCGTCTCCATGTTTCCTGTTTTATTTTGAAAGAGTCTGGTGTGTTGTTGTCATTGTGTTTAGTTTCAACTTCCTGGTGGCATCATTATGTTTATTTCAGTCAGCTGTTTCCCCATGTGTTCCCACTTCCCCATATCACCTCCTGTGTGTATTAAAGTCCTCTGTCTTCCTTTGTTCATTGTCAGGTCGTCTGTTGTACTCACCAAAGTTGACAGTCTTTTTTTATAGTTGTCATAGTTTTCACATTTATTGCAACCATCAGATCAAATAAAGGCTCGTTTTTTGTTGAAACCTACAGTTGCTCTTGCAGTGTCTGCTTCTGGGTCCTGTACTGCAATGCACCGGCGTACCCTGCCGTGACAGAAATATACCTGGAAAAATTACATCCATTATAATACAGTGTTTATAAAATAAATATAACACCAGTAAAAATAATAATAACAGGCACACAGAAACACCAGGGTTAACATTATTTAATTATTCAGGGAACTAAATATGAGTACTTATTTTCTTTCACATGTTGTAGTCACAATTAATGTATTATTTTCTGCCACAAAAACAAATCAGTTATAGTGAATCTTCAATAGAATAAAACAGATATCTTTTAAATTCATTTGTAATCAAACAAATTGCACAGGCATTCTGGATGACTCAGAACTCTTAACATTCAAAAGAAAGAAAATGTTCCTATAATATGTTGGCTTCACAGGTGCCATGCTTTAAGAACTGCAATGTGACAATAAGTTTTACAGCATTTCTAAACCAGGGGTAAAACAGGGCATAGATCAAAGGGTTTAGGCAAGAGTTAAAATAAAAGACCATGAACACAAACAATGCAGATGGATTATTAACCATGTCTTCTACAACAGAGGCATAGCAGTAGAATGGAAAGTAGCATGCCAGAAACACAACTACAAGAACTCCAAGAGTCCTGGCTGCTTTCAACTCAGATTTGTTTGTTTGATTCAGTGGACGCTGCAATGTGACAGCTGTAACATGAGAGCGCATGGCACGAGCCTGAGACACAGCTGCCACAAACACTCTCATATACAGAACTATAATGACAGCAACTGGAACAATAAAAGTTAAGACAAGGTCAACAATCCCTACAATATCATTGATGACCAACACACACTCTCCGCAGCAGGAGTTATACCTGCCCGGTTCAATCAGGATATCCTTTGTATAAAGACTGCTGTAGAAAATAGTATAAAACCAACAGAAACAAATGCTGAGTTTGATTCTCGCTACAGTAATTCTGGTTGGGTAATGCAGAGGGTCACAAATAGCTACATAACGGTCAACTGATATAAGAACTATGTTCCCTATTGAAGCACAGGTAATGTTTACAGTCATATAAATATAAACAGAACACATAAGATCACCAAGTACCCAGCAGGCCGTGCTTCTAAAGATTTCTAATGGCATCAGCAGAAGACCCACAAGAAAGTCTGACACAGCCAGAGAGAGGAGGAGGATGTTACTGGGTGTGTGAAGCTGCCTGCAGGGAAATGGAAAAATAGATTAAACGTTAATAAAGTCAAATCAGTTTATTAACATCTTCGAATGTGTTAAAATTTCTAAAAGTTAAACTGTAATTTCATATGAGAAGTTTATTTCTGTCTGAAATGAAAGACTGAGATTGACAATTGAGACAAGACAGTTGAAAGCAGCAGTGATCATGTCATGAGTGAATCATGTTAAAAGCTTAGTCAACATAACAGTCATGTTCAAGCCAAAGATATTTATCTATTTCACTTCATTCATTTTTTGCCACTGTTGTAAATCTTAAAATTTCAGTTGAAAAGTTTCAGTTGAAAAGTTAATCTTTACTTGAAGTGAGAGATGGAGATGATGACCAGTAGGTTTAGAGCAGCAGTGATCAGAGAGATGCAGAACAGCACAATGTACAGAAGAACAGCTTTCGACCAGTGACGTATCGGCTTCCTGCAGGAATTGTTGAGGAGCTGTGGAAAACAGAGCTCAGTTCCTTTCTGCATCTCCATAATCAGTTAGATGCAGCTCTCTAAAGGTTTTGTCACAGAGCTGATATATTGCCCCCCCTCCCCTCCCCTCACACACACACACACACACACACACATTGACACTGGCATACACACACATTGTCAATCTTCTTACTTTTGACATAACCTTTTGCACCTTCACTTTCTCAAACTCACAATGTCACATGTCACTTTTCACTATCATCTGTTCTCAGTAATCCAGGTCATGGCAGTCTTAAGATCTTGAAAAAGAAAGTGATTGGATTTCTTTAGCAAACTAGGGAGAAACAGAATTACGGATGGAATAACACTGTCATGACTTATATACCTGAGAAACTGGGAAGAGTTTCCTCCAAGCATGGCATCTCAGTTAACTTCAGACGCAGCAAGACTTTCAGACAGAAACTGGTTTATTCCAAGGACAAAACTCCCACACACAAGCTAAACAACATAATGTATGCTGTAGTGTAGTGAGGAGTGCTCAAACCTCTACACTGGGGAAACCAAAGAGCCACTCCATAAACACATGGTACAACATAAAAGAGCCACATACTAGTTCACTTTCAGTGTGTGCTTTGGCTGGACTTGGGTTACATACTGAAGCACTCTCTCATTACCTGTTTGGAAAATACTTGACTGTAAATAAAACCTGGCCTTTTTCCTTGTCATTGCTTACCTTGAAAACTCACCTGCCTGTCTACTTTCCATGACTCCGTTTTCTAGAACTTCCACCAGCCTCCCCAGTCTGCAAACTCAAAAGGAAAACTCAAATCTCTGGTATTCTCCCCTGCTCAGTCACTGCATAAAAACTACTTAAGTTGAAATTACCTGCCTACCTTTGAATCTTGTTAAGATGAAAGCACTTAAAACTTGCATTATTCTCGTGTGGGTTGCTTTGAGTCTTTTTTTCTGTAATTCTACATGTTTTTCTTCAAATGTCTGAAACTGAAAAAAATAGCTTCCCTCTATTATTAACAAACCTACAGTATACAATAAGACCTGTATATGTGCATGTGATATATATATGTGCATATGTGGTCAAGCAACACAAGCACTGCTTGCCCACTGAAATGTAAAAGTAGACATTATTAAAACCAAAGGAAAAGCAGCCCCTTGCATCCTAGTCTTTTGCCCAATAAGTTTCTGTCATTACCTATTTGAACTATCTTTTAAAAGTGCTACCATTTCTGTGGCCTCAGTTGGTTTTTGTCTCTTGAAGAAGGCTTGATTGTGTTTGCCTCCCAGCTCCACTGGACTCTATAGCCTATTTAATGCATGTTAAAACAGTTAAAAATGGCATGAACCTATCAAAAAATCAGGGTTGCACACTGCAGATAAACATGTGGTCTTGACAGGAAAACTGGACAGGAAAATGATGGGTAGACTAGAGCGCTATTAACAAACTGCCACTGTCCGATCACGGTATGACAGTGTGAACGGCACAAATCCGATATTTTCAAATCCGATCTGGGTCACTTTCGTATGTGGTACTGAATCCGATACATATCCGATGTTTTAGAAAGCGACTGCTGTGTGAACGGTCAAGTCGCATTAAATCCGTCTTTTACGTCACTGACACAAGACAGACGCCAATTATCAGCGCCGGAGAAGCGCCCGATAGGACATCGCGAACGATTTCTTGCCATCCGGTGAAACTGTTAGGAAGACCACGTTGGAGAAATGTGAACATTTTATTTTTACTGTATTTTCTGCAGATTCTGACAGAAATCTGCAACTATCCTTTGAAGCACCGCTCCTCTAAAACAGCAAAAAGGATCATTATTAGGTTATTTGCATTATTATGTAAATAACAAAATAACTTAAAGCAAAAATTTGGAAACATAAAGTCCGAAGTCTTTATATTAAGGGCAATCAGTCAAACAATATTGTTTGCTCTGGGTCTAAACAGAGCGAGTTGTGTGTGACATCTTCTTTTGCGCATGCGGACCGCTTTGAGCGTTCACACTAGAGCGCGTTTGATGTCGCATTTTATGTGTAGTGTGAACAAGCAGACAAAAAAATCGGATTTGATCAAAAAATCGGAATTGAGCATTAAGACCTGCAGTGTGAACGTAGCCTTAGGCTACGTTCACACTGCAGGCGAAAGCGCATCAAATCCGACTTTCTTGACCCTATGCGGCCCATATCCGATCATGGTATGACAGTGTGAACAGCACAAATCCGATATTTTCAAATCTGATCTGGGTCACTTTCGTATGTGGTACTGAATCCGATACATATCCGATGTTTTAGAAAGCGACTGCTGTTTGAACGGTCATGTCGCATTAAATCCATCCGCCAATTATCAGCGCCGGAGAAGCGCCCAAGAAGACATCGGGCGTTTATCAATATGCGTACTTGTGCGTACTTGCGTTCTCGTGTACTCGTGATACGTCACCAGTCGGAGACCAAGTACTGTTCCAGTTCGAAGTACGCATCAAGCCGAGAACGCAAAAAAGTCCCGGATGTGTTCTCGATCCGCCCGTTTTATCGAGCATGCATCGGTGTGGACTTGGGACAGCTATATATCCCAGAATGCATTTCGTCCAAAACTCAACAGCGGACTCCCGGCACATCGTTTTCAACCCCCCCCCCCCCCCCCCCCGCTCGCGGTCTTCTCACTACTCAGGTTAAAGAAACTCCAGCAGCTGTCTATAGTATTGAGTGTCCACTAGAATAGAAATAAAAGCGTTCTAACATCTCACCTGCCTGTTTTTATTAAGGTATGTACACATATGTACATGTACACTATTTTTATTAATAGAGGTTTCACTACTGAGGTTAAAAATGATATATAAGTCACTTAGATCACTTCTAAATGTTAATGTTTGGTTTATTTCAGTGTTTTATTTGTTCCTGAGTAAACCGGTTTGGCTGTGATTACAGTTAAGCTTCATAACATGTTACTCACAGTTAAATTAGGAGGGGACGGCAGTAAAAACTCCGGACCTGTGACATCATCACGTACGCAGGTGTTCCAATTGTACATATCGCAAGTCCGTGCTCGCGTTCTCGGCGAGTACGTACTCACCGAGAACGCGAGTACGTACTCGCGTACTTGGGCATTGATAAACGGCCATCGCGAACGCTTCCTGGCCATCCAGTGTAGATGTCAGTGAAACTGTTGGGAAGACAACGTGAACATTTTATTTGTACTGTGTAATCTGCAGATTCTGACAGAAATCTGCAACTATCCTTTGAAGCACCGCTCCTCTCTAAAACAGCAATAAGGATAATTATTAGGTTATTTACATTATTATGTAAATAACAAAATAACTTAAAGCAAAAACTGGGAAACGTAAAGTCCGAAGTCTTTATATTAAGGGCCATCAGTCAAACAATACTGTTTGGTCTGGGTTTAAACAGAGCGCGTTGTGTGTGACGTCTTGTTTTGCGCATGCTGGCCGCTTTGAGGGTTCACACTAGAGCGCGTTTGCTGTCGCATTTTATTTGTAGTGTGAACAAGCAGACAAAAAAATCGGATTTGATCAAAAAATCGGAATTGAGCATTAAGACCTGCGGTGTGAACGTAGCCGTAGTGTGGCATCAGGGTGGCACTGAAATCAAATCGGGTGGAAAAAATCCAACCCTTTTTTTACACATATGCAGGTGTTACATCCTATATTATGCATTATATGTGGTTAAAATACATCACATGTTAAAGAAATTAAAGATTTCAGTTACATAAAACATGAGACTTTTGATTTTATGTACTGTGTAGCCTATATAATAAATTAGTATGTAGCGCAATAAGTATAACATTCAGAGAGTTACACTATATGTGGTGGTTCATTTACAAACACAAGTTTCACACTCTCTTTTTTTTGTTTAAGAAATAATCAAATTGTTACATGCTTAAACTTACACAAAATGCCAGAAATCTGCATTGTCATGAACAACAAAAATTTAAGCCTAATTTCTCATGATTTATTGGGTTAACTCTCTGGGGTCCAGGATATAATTGGCCATTTTTTGGCTACTTTTGATTTTACCTTTGTATGTCACCTATAATTTCTTTTTCCCTTGCCTTGTTTGGTACAGTCCCAATCAAAAGTTTAAGATCACTTGAAAAATGGCAAAAAAATTTTTTTCATGGTTGGATCTTAACAAGCTTCCAAGTAGAGCTTCAACATGCAAAAAGAAGAAATGGGAGTGAGACAAGACATTTTTTGAGCATGCAGTTTATTATAAACAACGGTCAAACTCAACAAGCTGTTTTACAACTGAGCAAAAGTTTAGGACTACATGCCTCCAAAAAACTTGTCACTTGCCTTTAAAAGGCCAAATCTGTGTAAAAATGTGGATTCATTGTCATTTTCTGTCAGGTAGTCACACTGTCATGGTGTTCTGATGGCAAAGGCAAAAAAAAAAAAGTTCCCTTTTTGAATGTGGTAGGGCAGTTAAACTGCATAAGCAGGGTCTTTCGCAGCACGCCATCACTGCTGAGGTGGGATGCAGTAAGACAGTCATTTGGAATTGCTTAAATGATCCTGAGGGTTATGGAACCAAAAAAAGTCAAGTGGAAGACCCAAAAACATTTCACTAGCACTGAGGATCCAATTGGCTGTCTGTCAAGATACTGGACGATCCTCGACCCAAATTAAGCCAGTTACTGGTGCCCACTGCAGCCCCATAACCATCAGACGGCATCTAACACTGAAGAGCTTCAAAAACAAAAAGTGTCGTCAAAGGCCTCGTCTCCTTGAACGCCATAGTACTGACCACTTGAACTTTGCAAGAGAGCACCAAACATGGGACACTGAAAGGTGGAAGAAAGTTTTATTCTCTGATGAGAAAAAATTTTGCCTCGAGGATCCTGATGGTTTCCACCGTTACTGGCATGACAAGCAGATCCCACCTGAGATGTTTTCTAAGCACCACAGTTGAATGGGCGCCATAATGGTCTGGGGTGCTTTTTCCTTCCGTGGAACAATGGAGCTTCAGGAGGTGCAAGGGCATCAAACAGCCGCCGGCTATGTCCAGATGTTGTAGAGAGCATCCCTCATGACTGAGGGCCCTTGTCTGTGTGGTAACGACTGGGTTTTTAAACAGGACAACGCTACAGTGCTTGCAGGACAAGGGACTTCTTTTGGCCCACCCTGCACTCTGATCTAAATCCAGTTGAGAACCTTTGGGGTGGGATTGGAAGGGAAGACTACAAAAATGGACAACATTTCCAGAGAGTAGATACCATTGTCCGTCTGTCCTAGGTGTTGCCATATAATTTTTCTGTTGGTCAATACAGTACACTTTTCCACAAACAGGAAAGGGGTGGGGGGGTTTTCGATCTTTTTTTGTATGCGCTGTCCATAAAAGAGGCAGATTTCACTGCCTTTTGCTGCACGAAATGTACATATGTAGTTTTAGTATGTAGTTTTTTAATCATGTCTGATTTTAGTGGCCTATTAATGAAATTAAAACTGGCCTATATTTTGAATTCCGAACTTTCAACACATAGTGAAAGACTCGGTGTGGCTGCAGCTTGTCACTATGTCATTTTAAATCAGTCATGTGTAGGGATCGGTTTCGTTTAGGTTTTATCCGATACCAGTACCAAACCGGTACTTTTGAAACGGTGCCGGTGCTTAAACGGTGCTCGAACCGGTGCTTAAAGAATGAAGAACACACACTTTGTCCAAAAACCTCTCATGTTTATCTGTTTTTTTGTAAAAAGATAACAATGTTAGCCTTTTCTGCAGCTGTAGGGCATATATGGTATCACTCTTGGCTGGAAGCAGTGCTTAATCAATGGAAAAAAAACACCAACTTTGTCCAAAAACCTCTCATGTTTAGCTGTTTCCCACTTTTTCTTTGGTCATTTTAGCCTTTTTGGCCAGGGTGAAGGGAGTATCTGCCATCAAACAATAAGACAGCCGCATGTAACTACGACGGTGTTTGCTAGTTCACCTTACATGCATCAATTTAATAACGTGGTTAGCCTACTCAACGTAAATTATACACGAACAACATTAAGCTACTGACCCAGAGAAGAATGGCTGCTGCTGCCATCATCATCCGTCATCATTTCTGCTACACTGGCAGCGCTAGGGGCCAGGACTCTACTCTTCGGGTTCTTGGGGGATGTTGCTAACTCCGGGTCCGATAACAGGCACCACACCCGCAGTAGATGTGCTCGGTGTGAGGTCTCGCAGCAAGCTATCAAATAAGGTGCATTTCTCGGCTTTTAAAAAAAACGCTATGCGTCGCCAGGTGTTTCCTCAGATTCGAGGAGTTACCTCCTTTGCACAGTATCACAGTATCAGCTTAAAGCACTTGTTGCAGGCTGCTGAGTTTGCATCTTTTGCTGTGAAGAACAGCAAGACTTTTGACCGCTTCGCCTTGGGCATTTTTAATCTGTAGCTCTGCTCTAAAAGAACGTACGTACCTGGGCCCACCTACTACGCTTGCAAAGGTAAAATGATTGGCTAGAATCCAAAGTGTATGCCATCTCAGTAAAAAGAAGCACCGAAATAAAGCCCCGAAATGTGTGCTGCTTTTCGGTCTGGTTACTACCGTTTATGTCAGAACCGGTGCCATTATGGCACCGGATACCGGTACCCATCCCTAGTCATGTGATTTGGAGGCGTAGGCATGTCAGTTGACCCCAGAGGGTTAATAACACTCCCCTTTACTCCATTTCCAAAGTGTAACAATCAACTACCTGTGTTGAAATCTGAAAGCGCCCAATGGGATTTCAAAATGTGCACTGGTGCAATCATAGGCATCGGTTGCTACTGACAACAAGAAATAAAGCTGATCTGCTCTATGGGCTGAACCATTATTTAGTGGTGGAGGGGCAGTTACATTTTGCATTATATTCAGTTTTAGAATTTATATTCACTGTTAATTGTAGCTGGGCTCAAAGTGTTAATGCTAGCTTATTTTAATAAACAACATTGTGATAAGCGAAACTAGAGTGGCACTAGGGGTAGCAAGAGATTATTTTAGGGTGGCACATGCCACCCCTGTAGATCCGCCCCTGACCTTGCCCATTACTTTTGTTAAAAGTTATGCAGTACATAACTTTATTACTCAGCAGATAAAATAATTTTTTGCACTACTCATTACATTACTATCTCATTACTCTATAAAATGGTCACATAATTACATAATTAAAATATAAATCTTAGGCTACTGTCCCATACAGCAACACAAATGTCATGGTTTTGGGTCTTTGACCCAGCTTTTTGAGGTTTCTTTCTGATTGAAGACTCTTGCTTTATTAAGATGTTTTAAGTTTGAGTTTTGGTTTCCCTAATGTTTTGAGTTTCTTTATCTGTTCCCCCAGTCATGTCTGTCATGTCTCTCCGTCTGTGTCTCGTCCAACTTAACTGTTCCCATGTTTCCCTCTTTGTGTTTCATCCCTTTGTCTCCTCAGTCCCTCTTGTTTCCATGTCTGTTTCTTCCCCCAGGCCTCTGTATCAAGCCCATGTCTCTTAGTCTGCATCTTATTTTGCTTCCTTTTTTAAAATTTCAACAGTCTCACTGTCACGGTCCTGGGTCGTGTGACCCAGTGTTTTTGTGTTTAATTGTATTTTGATATTCATTGTTTATGTTTTAGCTCATTTAGTCTTTAGCTCCTAGACTGCCTAGTTGTAGTTCTTTGTTCATTTAGACTACTTGATGCCATCTTCCCCTGTGTTAAAGTTCCCTTTGTTGTTGAGTGTGTTTTATCTGTCATGTTTTACATCTGCATGGTTCATTTTGTGAAGTTCTGGTCACGTCTACATCCCGTCATGCTTCCTGTTTATTTTGAAAGTCTTGTTTCCATGTTCTATGTGCTTAGTTTACACTTCCCCTGTGGTCTCATTATGATGTGTCTGTGTCAACTGTTTCCCCATTTGTGGCCACTTCCCCTGATCACCTCATGTGTATATTTACACACCCACAACATCAACAGTTGTAGCGATCAGCTATATATAGGTTCTATATCTGATTTTAAACAGGAGTCTGAAATTGCAGAGGGTCCTGACACTTTTGAAAATGCCCTGTCTTGTTCTTGTTACCAAAAAATATCACATAACTACTTCCAGTTGCTCTAAATTCAAACATGTCGAAGACACTAAAGATCTTCTGGTGGATCCTTGGCTAGACTCCATGCAGTTAATATATCAATCCCAGATTGGTGTGGTGGATGGCATCATCTACTTGCTGTATCAGACATATTCCCATTTGGAAATGACATATGGAAAAATGGAAATACTGGGTGGGTCATGTGGCTAGACTTTTCCAGAGGGTTTAATACCATTAGACCATCAGTACTGGAGAATAAAATCAAAGACATGGAAAGACCTGGATTACAGAAGGAAGATGCAGTAGGTCAACCACCAACCAACCATGTCTGGGTGAAGAGCTGCTGTTCAGACAGCACACTGGATAGCACAGGTCATCACTCTTTCTCTTCACCCTCTATACTTTAGACTTAGGACACAGATCAGAGTCATGCCACCTACAGAGACTTCAAATGACTGTTATTATTGGCTGTATCACTGATGGGATGAATACAGGAGGATGGGTATCTTTATAGAGTGGTGTGAGCTTAACTATCTACAGCTTAACATCGCTAAGTACAAGGAAATAATTATAGAGGTTGAGTGACGTGTGAAGCGGTTGACAACTACAGATACGATATGCTGCCAAAAGTATTCACTCAACCATCCAAATAATTGAATTTAGGTGTTCCATCACTTCCGTGGCTAAGGTGTATAAAATCAAGCACATAGACACATACTGCTTCTACAAACATTTGTGAAAGACTCAGTCTCAGGAGCCCAGAGAATTCCAGTGTGGTACTGCGATAGTATAGCACCTGTGCAACAAGTCCAGTGGTAAAATGTCCTCATTACTAAATATTCCACGGTCAACTGTTAGTGGTATTATAAAAAGTGAAAGCAATTGGTAATGACAGCTACTAAGTGTGGTTTGGGGAAACCTGCAGTCAGCTGAGACTGAAGAAGTCACTTGGATGAGTGACGAAACGTTTCTCCCACAAAACGCTACGTCCAGATGAACAGATTCAACTTTTGGAGACAGCTACTAAGCCATGGAGTGGTAGGTTGTGCAGAATCATAGAGCGGGGTCAGTGGATGCTGAGGCCCATAGTGCATAGAGGTCACCAACTTCTTGCAGAGTCATCTATGCAAACCTCCAAAATTCATGTGGCCTTCAGAACAGTTCAACAACAATGCATAGAGCACTTCATGGAATGGGTTTCCGTAGTCAATGACCTGCATCCAAGCCTTATATCACCAAGTGCAATGCAAAGCATCGGATCCAGTAGTGTGAGGCCCGCTCCCACTAGACTCTAGAGCAATGGAGACATGTTCTCTCGAATGACAAATCAGGCTTTTCTATCTAGCAATCAGATGGACAAGTGTGGGTTTGGCAGTTGCCAGAACGGTAGTTGTCTGACTGCATTGTGCCAAGTGTTAAATTTGGAGGGGCTTATGGTGCGGGGTTGTTTTTCAGGAGTTCGGCTCACCCTGTAGTTCCAGTGGAAGGGCATCTTAATGCACAGGTGTCGAACTCCAGGCCTCGAGGGCCGCTGTCCTGCAGGTTTTAGATGTGTCCTTGATCCAACATAGCTGATTTAAATGGCTAAATTACCTCCTCAACATGTCTTGAGGTTCTCCAGAATCCTGTTAATGAACGAATCATTTGATTCAGGTGTGTTGACCCAGGGTGATATCAACACATTCTGGACAATTTAACAGTTTGGGGATGGCCCCTTCCTGTTCCAATATGACTGTGCACCACAAAGCACAAAAAAAGTTCAGAAAGACATGGATAAACTTGTTTGGTTTGGACAAACTTAATTGGCCTCCACAGAGCATCGGTCCAGAAACAGAGGTTGTTTTTAAGAATGATCTTTATCTACTGAGATGGTCAAGTCTATCAATGTCTGGAGGCACATGCTGTGTATGTTCTGTCACTCCAATGGTGGTAAATGCGTTGTTCTATGTGGCAGTATGCTGGGGCAGCAGGGTAAAGATGGCTGATGGCAAGAGACTGAACAAATATATCAAGAAGACTGGTTCAAATTGAATTTCAAACTCCATCGCACCCCATGTATTTCTCCCTGATTAGCCACCACAAACACACAGCATTCTTATTGCACTAAGCATGCAAAAGGCACAGTGTCTCTCAGAATAAATACAAGTCAATGCTTTTAATTCAACTGAGATATTACTTTATATATAACAGTGTTTTTTAACCAAGTAAAACGGTTTATGTTATATGGTCCTAACAGAATGTGCTGCTTCCTCTGAGTAAAAGTCATCACATGGCACATCACAGGTAAATTTTGGTTGTAATTTTCATCTTCAAATATATACTGCAGTCACAGGTGATATTGTTTATCTATAACTAAATAAAGCTATAATTCAAAATCATTTCAGTTCCGGATTCTGGGGACTCTGGGCAGGTGGTCAGTCTGTTAAAGGCCAACAGGTAGAGACAGACAACCATTTACACCTACAGTCAATTTAGACTCACCCATTAACTTAACCACATGCATGTCTATTGACTGTGGGAGGAAGCCAGAATACCACAAGAGAAGCAGAGAACATTGGAAGTCCACAGAGAAAGGCCTCAGTCTGGGATCAAACCCAAAGCAACATTGCTAACCCTGTATCACTCATTTACATCACTGAGCTCCTGAGAGTGACCCATTTTTCACATCACAATTCCTCATGTGTGACAAGGTCAAATTTCAATTTTTTCCATTTCCGTTTTGAGATTACTGTGTGTAGTTATTTATTAATTTAAATTCTTAGTGTCATGAGCTTCTTTATCTTTTTATAGTATGTTGGCCTCACTTGTGTCACACTTGAAGATCTGCAAAGTGATGATGAGTTTAACAGCATTTCTAAACCAGGGGTAAAACAAGGCGTAGATCAATGGGTTTAGACAAGAGTTAATGTAAAAGATAATGATCACAAAAGATGCAGAGGGATCATTGACAGCATTTTCATCAACAAGAGAGTAGCAGTAATATGGACAAAAGGTTGCCAGAAACACAACTACAAGAACCCCAAGAGTCCTGGCTGCTTTCAACTCAGATTTGTTTGCTTGATTTGCTGAACGCTGAAGTGTGACAGATGTAACATGAGAGCGCATGGCATGAGCCTGAGACACAGCCACCACAAATACTCTCATATACAGAACTACAATGACAGAAACTGGAACAATAAAGAATAAAACAAGGTCAACAACAACAGCAATATTACTGCTGAAAAACACACACTCTCCAAAGCAGAAATTATACCTGCCTGGTTCAATCAGGACATTCTTCGCGTAAAGACTGCTGTAGAAAGTAGAATAAAACCAACACAGACAAACACTGAGTTTGACTCTTGCCACCGTCAGTCTGGTGGGATAGTGCAGAGGGTCACAAATAGCCACATAGCGGTCAATTGATATTAGCACTATGTTAAGTATTGAAGCACAGACAAGACTGATGGTCAGAAAAATATAAACAGAACACATAAGATCACCAAGTACCCAGCAGCCTGTGTTTCTAATGATTTCAAATGGCATCATAAGTAGACCAATTAGAAAGTCTGAAACAGCCAGAGAGAGTAGGACGATGTTACTTGGTGTGTGGAGCTGCCTGGATGGAAACAGAAAAAAAAAGCATTTCAAAAGGTTAAAATGTTAAAGTAGGCATGATTCAGTCTAGGTACATTAAAAATTAACGTCAATCAAAGTTTATATATATATATATATATATATATATATATATATATACATATATATATATATATAACTTGTGTTAACTAATGTTAAGCTTTTCATAAAAAAAAAAATTCATAAAAGTTTCTTTATTAAAGTTGACTTTTAAATGTAATTGCTAGAATGCTACTATGGGATTTTAAGCTGCCAAAATGTAGAAACTGATTTGGTCCGTCCTCTTTTACAGTTAAAGGCCGCCAGGTT
Organism: Oreochromis niloticus; assembly: GCF_001858045.2. Lineage (NCBI taxonomy): Eukaryota > Metazoa > Chordata > Actinopteri > Cichliformes > Cichlidae > Oreochromis > Oreochromis niloticus. The sequence goes on along the minus strand of NC_031987.2, from coordinate 30,040,626 downwards.
TAGAACACTTTACCACTAGAAATAAAAACATTAACAGATAATATAGTTTTTCAATCCAAAGGCAAAATTATGACTTAAAAGCACATCTGTGATCACTGAATTGGGTCTTCTGTCATTATTAATGATCATTCTTAAATGTTTCTATTTTTTGCAATAGTTGCTCTTGCTTCTATTATTATCATTGTTGCTGTTTCCTAACTGTCTGATCAAATATTTGTTTTAATGTACTCTGTCTTAAAAGTCAAACCAGGGACATGCTCTGAAAAGTAGCTGTAGCTAAGTCCTATATACATTGCATTATTTCCCTTTTGTGTAAATGCAGCAGTGTTAAGATGTACTGACCCTGTTATATAATTCAATAAAATACCAATACTTATCTGCAGTTAAAAAAGTCACTACCTGAAGTAAGAGACTGAGATGATGACAAGAAGGTTTAGAGCTGCAGTGATCAGAGAGATGCAGGACAGCACAATGTACAGAAGCAAAGCTCTGGACCAGTGAAGTGTCGGCTTCCTGCAGGAACTGTTGAGGAGTTGCGGAAAACAGAGCTCAGCTCCTTTCTCTATCTCCATCATCAGGCAGCAACTCTTGAATAAACACTTTTTCTCATAAAGCTAATTTTTCTTTCCCCTCTCACCAATCTCTTTTAGTCTAAAATATGATGTCCCTCCTCTTTCTCTCAACACAGCCTATCACAGTTTCACTTTTTCATACTCACGGTCTCTTTCACAGTTGGTTAATAGTTTTAATTGAATCTGTTATTCATAATTATTGTTATATTATTATTATGATCCTGGATCTTGGAGTTTTGGGCCTTCCAGTGTATTTAGTATTTACTACTTGGCTCTTAGTTTGTTTTATGATTACATTTTCATCTTCATATTTAAATTCATATTCTCATAATTTATGATATTTTACTGTCATTCTCTGATCTTTATAGATTTTTAATCTCCATTTCATAATGGTTCTGTTGTAGGTGTCATAGGGATTATTTTCTGTTGAAGAAGAATCACATGATTCAGACACTAGAGGTTTCCACCGACTTGGCCACCTGAACAATTTCATCACTGGGCTCCTGGTTGGTCCCCTGAAATGCTTTGCTGCTGGCTACCTCTACTGGATCTTGGGAAGTTGCATCTCGTCAACCATCAGTGGTCCTCTACGAAGCTATTGAAACTTCTCTGTCACTGGCCACCCAGTTAGCCCCCAGTTCATGATGATGATGATGATGATGATGATGATGATAATGATGATGATGATGATGATAAAGACATTATTTGTCACTTGCAGTAGCCTGCAGTGGAACTGGACCCCTTCCAACCATACAAACATTACAGAAACATCACATTAGGGAGGCAGGTCAGAACAGGTAGCATAAAGAAAAACAATGAAATGTACAACACAAAGGGGCAGTGGAGGAGGAAAAAAGAAACTCTACTCAGACTGAGCTTCTGATAGGGGATCAGTATGAGAAGAGAAAACAACAACTCCTCAGCACAAAAGCACATGAATCTTCACACCGTAACACTATGAAAACACATGACAAGCAAAAATCACAAATCAATGGATTTAGACAAAAGTTCAAATAAAAAACAAAGATTAATATATATTATCAAGTATTGACCACATCTTTCACAAAAAAGACACACAATAGACAGTAGCATGTGAACAACAACAAGAATCCCACGTATCCTGCTGTTTGGAGCTCAGATTTGTTTGATTCAGTGAACGGTGAAGTGTGACAGCTGTAACATGAGAGCGCATGGCACAAGCCACCACAAACTCTCTCATATACAGAACTATGATGACAAAAACTGGAACAAGAAAAGATAAAACAAGGTCAGCAATCTCTGCAATACGGTCTCGATCAAAAGACCACTTGAAAAATGGCAAAAAGTCATATTTTGCATGGCTGGATCTTAAAAAGGTTCCAAGTAGAGCTTCACAATGCAACCAGAAGAAATGGGAGTGAGACAAAACATTTTTCTGAGCATGCAATTTACTGAAAACAATGCTTAAACTCAAACAAGCTGGGACTAGAGCTACACAACATGTAGCATGTGGTGGTTCATTTACAAACTCAAGTTTCACATTCTATTTCTAAACAAAAAAAAAAAAAAAAAAATCAAATTGTTACATGTTTAAATTTACACAAAATGCCAGAAATCTGCATTGTCATGAACAAATTTTTCACAAAAAAATGTAAGCCTAACGGTTAACTCTCTGGGGTCCAGGATATAATTGGCCATTTTTTGGCTACTTTTGATTTTACCTTTGTATGTCACCTATAATTTCTTTTTCCCTTGCCTTGTTTGGTACAGTCCCAATCAAAAGTTTAACACCACTTGAAAAATGGCAAAAAATAATAAAAATAATAATCATATTTTGCATGTTTCAATCTTAACAAGCTTCCAAGTAGAGCTTCAACATGCAAAAAGAAGAAATGTGAGTGAGTGTCATGGCGTTCTGATGGCAAAGGTAAAAAAACTTTCCCTTTTTGAATGTGGTCGGGTTGTTGAACTGCATAAGCAGGGTCTTTCGCAGCACGCCATCACTGCTGAGGTGGGATGCAGTAAGACAGTCATTTGGAATTGCTTAAATGATCCTGAGGGTTATGGAACCAAAAAAAGTCAAGTGGAAGACCCAAAAACATTTCACCAGCACTAAGATGGAGGACCAATTGGCTGTCTGTCAAGATACTGGACGATCCGCAACCCAAATTAAGACAGTTACTGGTGCCAACTGTAGCCCCTTAACCATCAGACGGCATCTAACACTGAAGAGCTTCAAAAACAAAAAGTGTCTTCAAAGGCCTCGTCTCTTTGAACGCCATAGTACTGACCATTTGAACTTTGAAAGAGAGCACCAAACATGGGACATTGAAAGGTGGAAGAAAGTTTTATTCTCTGATGAGAAAAAATTTAACCTCGAGGGTCCTGATGGTTTCCACCGTTACTGGCATGACAAGCAGATCCCACCTGAGATGTTTTCTGTGCACAACAGTGGAAGGGGTGCCATAATGGTCTGGGGTGCTTTTTCCTTCAGTGGAACAATGGAGCTTCAGGAGGTGCAAGGGCATCAAACAGCCGCCGGCTATGTCCAGATGTTGTAGAGAGCATCCCTCATGACTGAGGGCCCTTGTCTGTGTGGTAAAGACTGGGTTTTTCAACAGGACAATGCTACAGTGCTTGCAGGACAAGGGACTTCTTCTTTTGGACTACCCTGCGCCCTGGTCTAAATCCAATTGAGAACCTTTGGGGAGGGATGGTAAGGGAAGACTACAAAAATGGACAACATTTCCAGACAGTAGATGCCATTGTGCGTCCATATAATGTTTCTATTTGTCAATACGGTACACTTTTCCACCAATAGGAAAGGGGTGGGGTTTCAATCTTATTTTTGTATGCGCTGTCCTTAAAAAAGGCAGTTTTCACTGCCTTTTGCTGCACGAAATGTGCATACTTTGTTTTAGTATGTATTTTTTAATCATAAGTCTGATTTTAGTGGCCTATTAATGAAATTAAAACTAGCCTATAGTTTGAATTCCGAACTTTCAACACATATTGAAAGACTCGGTGTGGCTGCAGCTTGTCACTATGTCATTTCTTTCTGATTTAAGACTCTTGCTTTATTAAGATGTTTTAAGTTTGAGTTTTGGTTTCCTTAATGTTTTGAGTTTCTTTATCTGTTCCCCCAGTCATGTCACGTCTACATCCCATCATGTTTCCTGTTTATTTTGAAAGTCTTGTTTCCATGTTCTATGTGCTTAGTTTACACTTCGCCTGTGGTGTCATTATGATTTGTCTGTGTCAACTGTTTCCCCATGTGTGGCCACTTCCCCTGATCACCTCATGTGTATATATTTACACACACACAATATCAACCCCAGAGTTTTCAGGAGTTGTAGCGATCAGCTATATATAAGTTCTGTATCTGATTTTAAACATGAGACGGTCCTGACACTTCTGAAAACACCCTGTCTTGTTCCTGTTACCAAAAAATATCACCTAACTACTTCCAGCTGCTAAATTCAAACATGTCGAAGACACTAAAGAGACTAATCCTGAATCATCTGAATCATCTGGTGGATCCTTGGCTGGACCCCATGCAGTTAATATATATTAATCCCAGATTGGTGTGGTGGATGGCATCATCTACTTGCTACATCAGACATATTCCGATTTGGAAATGACAGGAAATACTGGGTGGGTCATGTGGCTAGACTTTTCCAGTGGGTTTAATACCATTAGACCATCAGTACTGGAGAATAAAATCAAAGACATGGAAAGACTCATTACCTGGACTACAGAAGGTGCAGTAGGTCAACCACCAACTAACCATATCTGGGTGAAGAGCTGCTGTTCAGACAGCACACTGGATAGCACAGGTCATCACTCTTTCTCTTCACCCTCTATACTTTAGACTTAGGACACAGATCAGAGTCATGCCACCTACAGAGACTTCAAATGACTGTTATTATTGGCTGTATCACTGATGTGATGAATACAGGAGGATGGGTATCTTTATAGAGTGGTGTGAGCTTAACTATCTACAGCTTAACATCGCTAAGTACAAGGAAATAATTATAGAGGTTGAGTGACGTGTGAAGCGGTTGACAACTAAAGATACTATATACTGCCAAAAGTATTCACTCAACCATCCAAATAATTGAATTTAGGTGTTCCATCACGTCCATGGCTAAGGTGTATAAAATCAAGCACATAGACACACAGACTGCTACAAACATTTGTGGAAGAATGGGTCAGTCTCAGGAGCCCAGTGAATATCAGTGTGGTACAGCGATAGCACCTGCGCAACAAGTCCAGTGGTAAAATGTCCTCATTACTAAATATTCCACAGTCAACTGTTATTGATATCATAAAAAGTGAAAGTACTTACCACACTTGTCAATATTGTTATTAGTTTTTGCCACTTTGCAATACTGAACATCTTCCATCCATTCGCTTCCGCTTATCCTTTCCAGGGTCGCGGGGGGCGCTGGAGCCTATCCCAGCTGTCATAGGGCAAGAGGCAGGGTACACCCTGGACAGGTCGCCAGTCTGTCACAGGGCCAACACACCCGGAGGGAACCCACGCAAACACGGGGAGAACATGCAAACTCCACGCAGAAGACCCCGGCCTGATGGTGGAATTGAACTCAGGATCTTCTTGCTGTGCGGCAACAGTGCTAACCACCGTGCCACCATGCTGCCCTACTGAACATTTTGATATTTATATTTCTTTATATTTTATACTATTATTCTTATCTTTATCTCTTATTTATTATAATATATTCATTTCAGTTTATTTCTGCTGTTATGTCATTCTACACACACTGTTTCTGCTTTTGCGTCTGTTTCTATTCTTATTGCACTGAGCATGCAAAAGGCACAATAATGTCTCTTAGAATAAATACAAGTAAATACTTTTAATTTAGGTGAGATATTACTTTATTTATCACAGTGTTTTTTAAATAAGTAAAACGGTTTATTTATGTTATATGGTCCTAACAGAATGTGCTGCTTCCTTTGAGTAAAAGTCATCACATGCCACATCACAGGTAAATTTTAGTCGCAATTTTCATCTTCAAATATATACTACAGTCACAGGTAATATTGTTTATCTACCACTAAATACAGCCATAATTCAAAGTCATTTCAATTCAGGATTCTGGGGACTCTGGGCAGGTGGTCAGTCTGTTAAAGGCCAAGAGGTAGAGACAGACAACCATGTACATCTACAATCAATTTAGACTCGCCCATTAACTTAACCACATGCATGTCTATTGACTGTGGATGGAAGCCAGAATACCTGGACAAGCAGAGAACATGGAAAGTCCACAGAGAAAGGCCTCAGTCTGGGTTCAAACCCAAAACAACATTGCTAACCCTGTATCACTCATTTACATCACTGAGCTGCTGAGAGTGACCCAATTTTCACATCACATTTCCCTAATGTGTGACAAGGTCACATTTCCATTTTTTTCCATTTCCATTCTTAGATTACTGTGTGTATTTATTTATTAATTTAAATTCTTAGTGTAGTGAGTCTTTTTTTTTTTTTTTTTTATCTTTTTATAGTATGTTGGCCTAAAATGTTGAAGTAGGCATGATTCAGTCTAGGTACATATAAAATTAACATCAAGTTTTTACATATATAACACTTGTGTTAACTGATGTTAAGCTTTGAGAATTTCATAACAATTTCTTTATTAAAGTTGACTTTTAAATGGAATTGCTAGAATGCTACTAATTGGGATTTTAAGCTGCCAAAATGTAAAAAATAATTTGGTCCGTCCTCTTTTACAGTTAAAGGTCACCAGGTTTAGAACACTTTACCACCAGAAATAAAAACATTAACAGATAATATATTTTTTAAATTCAGAGGCAAAATAATGACTTAAAAGCACATCTGTGATCATTGAAATGGGTCTTCTGTCAGTATTAATGATTCTATATGTTTCTAATTTTTGTATTAGTTGTGGTTCCTTCTATTATTATCATTATTGCTATTTCGTAACTGTCTGATCATATATTTGTTTTAATGTACTCTGTCTTAAAAGCCAAACCAGGGACACTTTCTGAAAAGTAGCTATAGCTAAGTCCTACAATGCATTATTTCCCTTTTGTTTAAATGCAGCAGTGTTAAGATGTATTGTCTCTGTTATATAATTAAATAAAATGCCAATACTTATCAGTAGTTTAAAAAGTCACTATATCACTTTATCTCCTTTATGAGGCACAAGCTCTTGAATGAAAACTTTCTTTTTAATCTAATTTTTCTTTTCCCTCTCATCAATCGCTTTCAGTCTAAAATATGATGTCCCTTCTCTTTCTCTCAACACAACCTGTCACAGTTTAACTTTTTCATACTCACTGTGTCGTTCACATTTGGTTAATAGTTTTAATTTAATCTGATTGATGATTATTGCTAGATTATTATTATGATCCTGTGTCTTGGACTCAGAGTTCTGAGTTTTGGGCCATCCTGTTCAGTTAGTATTTACTATTTGGTTCTTAGTTTCATTGATGATTACATTTTCATCTTCATATTTAAATTCATATTTTCATATTTTATGGCATTTTACTGTCGTTCCCTGATATTTATAGATTTTTAATCAAGATTTGATAATGGTTCTGATGTGGGTGTCATAGTGATTATTTTCTGTGCAAGAAGAATCACATGATTTATGAAATGATTCGTCAGCTACCGCCAATCAATGGGCCTCTAATGTCTCTTATTATTATAATGCAATATAGGCCTGTAAAAATGATATCCATGAAAGCAATATAAGAGTATATAATGACAGAAATGCATAAAGCACATAAAGGCACAGATAAATGAATTTAGAGAAGAGTTAAAATAAAAAACAAAGATTTATATATGTATTATTGATTACTGACCACATCTTTCACAACAAAGCCAGACAATAGACATTAGCATGTGAACAACTACAAGAATCAGGTATCCTACTGCTTGGAGCTCAGATTTCTTTGTTTGATTCAGGGAATGGTGAAGTATGACAGCTGTAACATGAGAGTGCATGGCACAAGTCTGAGGCACAGCCAACACAAACCCTCTCATATACAGATGTATGATGACAAGAACTGGAACAATAAAAGATAAAAGAAGGTCAACAATCTCTGCAATACGTATTGCATTACATTAATATTTTGCAATTTTATTCATGTATATAATTATAGAATATGAGAAATACAAGCTCAATCCTGTCTGTACTTTTGTCATTGTTATTTCTATCGTTTAATCTTGAAAAAAACCAACAAAATTAGTTTTCTTCTATTGTTAAGATACTTTTTAAATATGTGTATATAAAGCAGTTGCTGTGTTATGCAGGAACTGTTGTTGTGGGCTTTGAACATTTCTTGCTTCAGGGAACGGTGAAGTGTGACACCTGTAACATTTCTTCTTGAACATGATAGAGGTCTTTACACATGACAGCCGTGAAACAAATATGGCAACAGTATACAATAATGAGAAAAATACATAAAGTACTTAAGCTAATTTATACTTAAACTCAAATGCAAGTAACAAATGACAGTTTTCACATAAAAATTGTTTGTAATGTTTCTACCTAAATGAGAAAAAAGTAATAAAATAAATTTCATTTGCAATTTTCTTCTTCAAAAAAAAAGTAAATCTGTGTTTTGAATAAAATAGAAATGAATAGAAATGTGCTAACATTGATTGCACTGAATTTATAGTTAATCCAATAAATTGGATAAACATTGTAGATAAACAGGATGTTCAGATAAATTTAATTACATGCATCATGATACAGTAGAAAGCAATTTTACATTTCTAGGGTAGATAATAGATTCATGAAGTTACAGGTTTACTATATTATGGCAGCATGGTTTTCTCTAACTAGTCTTATTACAGTATGTTGGCTTCACTAGTTTCATGTTTGAAAATCTGCAGTGTGATGATAAGTTTTACAGCATTTCTAAACCAGGGGTAAAACAGGGCATAGATCAAAGGGTTTAGACAAGAATTAAAGTAAAAGACCATGATCACAAAAAATGTAGATGGATTATTAACCATGTCTTCTACACCAAAAGAAAAGCAGAAGAATGGACAGTAGCATATTAGAAACACGACTACAAGAATTCCAAGAGTCCTGGCTGCTTTCAACTCAGATTTGTTTGTTTGATTCAATGAACGCTGCAGTGTGACAGCTGTAACATGAGAGCGCATGGCACGAGCCTGAGACACAGCCACTACAAACACTCTCATATACAGAATTACGATAACTGGAACTGGAACAAAAAAAGATAAAACCATGTCAAAAATCCCTGCAATATCATTAATGATAAACACACACTCTCCATAGCAGGAATTATACCTGCCTGGATTTATCAGTACATCCTTCATATAGAGACTGCTGTAGAAAATGGCAAATAACCAAAACAGAGAAACACTAAGTTTGACTCTTGCCACAGTAATTCTGGTGGGGTAATGCAGAGGGTGACAAATAGCCACATAACGGTCAATTGATATGAGAACTATGTTCCCTGTTGAGGCAAAGGCAATGTTACCAGTCAGATACCAAGAAACAGAACACATAAGATCACCAAGTACCCAGCAGGCCATGTTCCTAAAGATTTCAAATGGCATCAGCAAGAGACCCACAAGAAAGTCTGAGACAGCCAGAGAAAGGAGGAGGATGTTGGTCGGTGTGTGAAGCTTCCTGCAGAGAGAGACAAAAAAAAAATATATATATATTCAACAATAATCATTTCAATATATCCTTATTGAAAATTCCATTAGTAAAAGATTTCCTTTTAAAAGACATGATTCTGTCTAGCCACATAAAACATTACAGTCATAGCTAAAGTACATCAATTATGTACCACATTCATTGCACTTATCATTCAATCACCGTGTTTCTAAACTTTAAAATCCAGTTTAGTTTAAAATATTAAATTTGTGCCTGAAGTAAGAGACTGAGATGATGACCAGAAGGTTTAGAGCAGCAGTGATCAGAGAGACACATGACAGCACAATGTTCAGGAGCACAGCTTTGGACCAGTGAAGTGCCGGCTTCCTACAGGAAGTGTTGAGGAGTTGTGGAAAACAGAGCTCGACTCCTTTCTGTATCTCCATAATAAGACAACTGCAACTGCTGCAGCTCTCTGAACGAAGCTTTCCCTTATAGAGCTCTCCTTATCTCTACCACCAACCCCACCTCCACCTCCACCTCCCCATCCTTCCATTTCTGCTCTTTTTTTCTCTACACAAACTGCTGAGGTTTCACTTTTTCAAACTCGCCAACTCACATGCAATTTACAGTATGTGGAATTACAGGGATTATTTTACATAACTATCATCTTTATCATTGCATTAATTATCATTTCATCCAAGCATTTATTGAGGTTGCTGGCATTATGTTATAATTTGTATTACAGGGGTTATCATAATCAAATATTAACATGTTTATTACAGGTGCAGTTATAACCACTTTAAATCGTTGAGTTAAATCTATAATCTTAAAAGCTTATATGCTGAGTATATTGTTACAGTAAAATAGTAGCTGAGCAAAGGCCTGAATGTATTCAGCTTCTTGTTGCATTTGAGTTTGCCTAGCAACAGGTGACAGAAGAAGGACAAGTCCATGGGGACCTCACCACCATATTTGGATGGATGCCAGAAAGGGGAACTCCTGTCTCTGCATTTATCTCTTAAAATTGATCACTGTCTGTAGAAGAGGCAAATAATGTTCTTAAGATGCAAATAATGTGGTTGTAAACGCAAGAGGGGGCGTTACAATACCCTGATGTTATAAAAGCAATCTGAAGTGTATTTTTGGACGGGGATTTACAACTGATGGTTTCCAGTGTACGTCTCCCCACGCTGCGTGTATTCATTAAAATCAATTGTTTGACCGACCTCTTCTGGACCATCATTGTTTTACTCTCGTCCTCAATTTCGAACCCGTAACATTTGGTGCATTGGCCGGGGTTGAGGGGGGAGAGAGTTGGAGATTGAGACCGAGAGGGTCCGAGGCGCTCGAACGGGCAGACACGAGTCAGTGGTCGAAGTGAGTGGACATAAGCCGGCTTATTCAAAGGTAAGGCACTACCTGTTGAATTATTTCCAAAATGTGCCAATTGGATATTACAAAATTAAAAGTTTACTCACTGAAATTACTGGTAAATGTCTGTTTTGATTTTGGTGAAAATCTCATGAGAATTGAAATTGAAGTAATGATAATGAAATGTTGAAAGTGATAGTACTGATTAAATAAAAAGCAGTTGGACTGCTAAGTAAATTTAAAGCAGTTGGACTGCTAAGTGAATTTAGAATAATAGGTAATTGGTCGTTTTGTGGATTACACTCCCAATTGGTTATAAGGTTGGACCTGCGTCGGTCATACACTTGTTCTGAGGTGTTGATTGTTGTTTCAAAGTATTACAAATTTCTGTAGAACGGCAGTTGGACTGCTAAGAAGCGCATTTTCTCGGAGTTAACGCTCCCTCCTGGATGACGACAGTTATCCTTGACCTATCGTGAATAGGGTTAGTACGGTTGGTGACCGGGGAGAACTTGGGAATCTCCAAAATAACTAGTGGTTGGACCACTTTACCGTTTGGAATGGTATTTGCGCTTTTTTGGGTAGTAAGGCTTGGAGCTTGGGCGTTGGACGCTTTTAAATTGAGTTAGGGATTTTAGAGATTAGACCAGAGACAGGTTGGACCTGATACTGGGTAATTGACAATAAAAAACTTGGAGTTTGTCCCTTGGAGGGTTAATTTAAATTTGTCAAAATTCTGTAGGTTGTGCAATCTCAGGCCTGATAATTGTTGTTATTGTATTTAAGACGTCTTTGTAATATAAAGTAAGAGGTTTGGTGTGAAAGGAGTCTGACCCAGCACTGAGCTGAAGTGCTGATGCCATTTTTAGACGGAGTGTGTGTGAAAATGCAAATGAGGCAGCTGCGAGGTCCCTAGAGTTTTAGGAAGTTTATAGAGACTGTTACACATTGCTGAATGCCTGTATTTAAGATGCTGGTTTTGTTTATTACAATACTGTAAGTAAAGTTTTATTTTTTGCCATGACTGTATGACTTTTTGCTGGGTTTTGAGATAGGATACATAAACTGTTGATACTTAGGACCGTTATTTGGGGTCTGAAAACTGAAATTGACTTTGAAATAATTTCATTAATAAATATGTCTGTAAGTGATGTCTCTTTTGGTGTGTTTAAGTAAGATGTTTTAGGATTTTTAGATGGGTTTTGTTTCAGTTTGAGATAATATACACAGTTACATTTGGTGTTTCTCAGGTATTGTGGTTGACTTTGAGTGATAAATATAGGTGTAAGTCATTTGACTTTTGTTGGGCAGAGGAGGACTTTAGAAGATTGTAAGTGGTTTTTCTTTTAGTCCAATGATATATAAGTAGTTAGATTTGACAGACTTGTTTACACTTTGGTTTTATGTTAATATAGGTTGCAACGGGCACAGAGGAAACACAGCACAACATCTTAAGGGTTTAAAATAATAATAAATAAATGAATGAAGTTAAATGAATGAAGTTTCTT